>NC_064568.1:56821097-57489696 GCF_937001465.1 Orcinus orca | reverse complement strand
TGCATGAAGGAATGAACAGAACGCTGATAGCTGGCTGTTTCTAAGCTATCCCAACCTAGGTGTTTCTCTGACGAAGCCCTTCGCTGCCCATGATTGCGGCATCTAGCTGCTGCCAGCGGTGCATTGCTCACAACTCCCTGAAGACACAGGAGGCCCTTTTAGTCCGTTTCGGATCCTAGTACAGCCCCGCGACTCAAGAGAGGACCTGATATGCTTCCTAGGGTTCGAGAAACCCAGGGACTAAGGCTGCATGGGGTCTGTCGCATGCCTACCTGGTTCATGAGAAAACCTGAACATTAGCTTAAGGCCAGAGGCCCCGTGTGGTTCTCCCCTTCCCTGAGGACAACTGAAGTAGGAGCACTTACCGAGGAACGGCAACATCCAATCTCCTTCCAGGAAACTCACTTGTCATCACAAAGGCAACTGTGCAACAACACTGTTTCCCAGGGAGAACTGAGCCCGCAGCTCTCTAAATCCCAATGAGGAAAATAAAGTTTCCCTTCAAGCCTTAGTTTCAAAATGGACCGCAGAGCATTCACCCTGTTGTATCCGTCACTCCATGGCACGTCCAAGGTGCGCATAGAACGGAGATACTACATTCGTTTCAACTTGCCGCATCCTAGCATTTTAACAAAAGACGCCCTTCACAGCCCTTCTTTCAGCCTATAGTTGCCCTCAACTGAGCTTCGCTCACAAGGCCCAGAAAGGACGGGCAGTCCGTCGTTTACATCTTGGATCCTAGTGCAGACCCCCGTGTCCTAAGACACCAGAAACGCTTCCTAGATTTAAAGCACCGCTTTGACAAAGGCTGCCGTGAGCTTGCGGCCCGCCTATGTCTGTGATGAGAGACGTAGAACGTTGGCTTGAGGCGAGTCGTCCGGGGTTGTGGGCGTACTCACGAATGATTTTTGAGGGAGGAGGCCATGGCAGGAATTGAAAGCCAAGTGCTCTTTCGTGGAAGATAACTAGTCCTCCCAAAGACGACTGTGCAGCAAAGAGAAGATGGGCAACAACAGTGTTTACCAGGTAACCCTGAGGCCGCAAACTCTCTACTTTGCAATGAGGAAAATCAACTTCCCAGGAAGACTCAATTCCCAGCAGGACAAAGCAGCATATTACCAAGTCGCATCGGACTCTCTCTTGTACATCCCGTGGACACAGTGGCTCGTGACACTAGTCACCATTGCCATGCTGGGAGTCCTTACTGTGGTGTAAGGATATCAAGGGGAGGGCTTAGTTAGGCCTAGGTGACGGTACTTCTCTAGACTATCTACCAGTTCTGGAAAACCCTGTAGGTTTTGAAGCCGGACTTAAAGTGTAGTTGCCGCTTGAGGTAGACAGACGTCGTGGAGCAGCTCCCAGGAGCAGTGGTAGGCTAATTGTATTTTCTACTGCAGCTCAGGGTTCCTCCAGAGCGCAGACACCCTTTGCATGAAGGAAGGCATGGAACGTTGATAACTGGGTTGCTTTCAAGCTATCGCAATCCAGGTGTCTAAACAACGAAGCCCTTCACTGCCCATCAGTTGGCATCTAGCTGTTCCCGACGGTAGATGGCTCAAGGCTCCCCAAAGACACAGGCAGTCCTTTCTCAGTACGTTTTGGAACCTAGCGCTGACAAGTGAGTCCAAAAGAGAGCTGATATGCTTCCTAGAGTTCAAGAACCACAGGGACTAAGGCTCTATGCAATCGGTTGTTTCGCTAAGTCTGTCATGAGAACACCTGGACGTTAGCTTGAGGCTAGAGGCCCCATGTGGTGGGCCCATTCCCTGAAGACTACTGAAGGATGACCACCTACCAAGGGATGGCAACCTCCAAGTTTCTTGCCTAGAAACTCACGTCATCACCAGGGCAATTGTGTTACGAAGAGAAGCTGTGCAGCAACAGTGTTTCTTGGGGAGAATTGAGCCCGCGGCTCTGTAAATCCCAATGAGGAAAATAAAGTTTCACTCGCAGCCTTACTTTCAAAAGGGACCACACAGAGCATTCACCCTGCTGTGTCTTTCTCTAGTTTGTACTCCCAAGGTGCGTTAGAAGGGAGATACTTGAGTTGTTTCACTTACCACATGCTAGATGTTTAGCAAAAGAAGGCCTTTACTGCCCTTCTTTTGGCATATGGTTGTCCTCAGCCGAACAGTTCTCTCAGCTCCTAGAAGCGATGGGCGGTCCCTTGTGTACATCTTGGATCCCAGTGCAGACCTGTTAGTCCTAAGACACCAGAAATGCTTCCTACACTTAAAGCACCACTTTGACAAACGCTGCCTGGAACCTGTTGCCTGCCTATCTATCTGTGTGACGAACAAAACAGTAACTTAGCTTGGACCCAGTCCTCCTATATGTTTGGCTTACTCACCGATGATTGCTGAGGGATGAGCACTTAGCAGGGACTGAAAGGCCACGTTTGCCTCACGGGGGGCGGGGATATGACTTGTCCTCACAAGGCAATTGTGCAATGAAGAAAAGATAGGCCACTACACTGTTCATCAGGTAACCTTGAGGCCGCGTGTCGTCATTCCAGTGTGCCAAATAAACTTCCCATCATGGTTCAGTTTCCAAGGCGAGGGCACAGCGTCTTATGCTGCAGTTTCTGACTCCCTACTGGACGTTCAGCTGACCACCTAGACCCTTTCGTGAGTCAACTTTGTGATACACTTTGTGATACGGGGTCGTGATGGTGGTGAAAGGATTAGCAAGTCATGGGTTAGTGAGGCCGGTGTGTACAATGTATCTCCAGAGTACCTGGCTTTCAAGGGAGAGCCTGAAATTTTTCAGGCTACACTGAAAGTCCAGTGGCCGCCTGGGGTAAATTGCATCACGTGCGAGTGCCCTGAAGGCGGGGTCGAATCACTGTATGTTTTGTGTGCTCTGGGTTCGGCAGAAAAGCAGACACGTTTTGCATGAAGGAATGAACAGAACGCTGATAGCTGGCTGTTTCTAAGCTATCCCAACCTAGGTGTTTCTCTGACGAAGCCCTTCGCTGCCCATGATTGCGGCATCTAGCTGCTGCCAGCGGTGCATTGCTCACAACTCCCTGAAGACACAGGAGGCCCTTTTAGTCCGTTTCGGATCCTAGTACAGCCCCGCGACTCAAGAGAGGACCTGATATGCTTCCTAGGGTTCGAGAAACCCAGGGACTAAGGCTGCATGGGGTCTGTCGCATGCCTACCTGGTTCATGAGAAAACCTGAACATTAGCTTAAGGCCAGAGGCCCCGTGTGGTTCTCCCCTTCCCTGAGGACAACTGAAGTAGGAGCACTTACCGAGGAACGGCAACATCCAATCTCCTTCCAGGAAACTCACTTGTCATCACAAAGGCAACTGTGCAACAACACTGTTTCCCAGGGAGAACTGAGCCCGCAGCTCTCTAAATCCCAATGAGGAAAATAAAGTTTCCCTTCAAGCCTTAGTTTCAAAATGGACCGCAGAGCATTCACCCTGTTGTATCCGTCACTCCATGGCACGTCCAAGGTGCGCATAGAACGGAGATACTACATTCGTTTCAACTTGCCGCATCCTAGCATTTTAACAAAAGACGCCCTTCACAGCCCTTCTTTCAGCCTATAGTTGCCCTCAACTGAGCTTCGCTCACAAGGCCCAGAAAGGACGGGCAGTCCGTCGTTTACATCTTGGATCCTAGTGCAGACCCCCGTGTCCTAAGACACCAGAAACGCTTCCTAGATTTAAAGCACCGCTTTGACAAAGGCTGCCGTGAGCTTGCGGCCCGCCTATGTCTGTGATGAGAGACGTAGAACGTTGGCTTGAGGCGAGTCGTCCGGGGTTGTGGGCGTACTCACGAATGATTTTTGAGGGAGGAGGCCGTGGCAGGAATTGAAAGCCAAGTGCTCTTTCGTGGAAGATAACTAGTCCTCCCAAAGACGACTGTGCAGCAAAGAGAAGATGGGCAACAACAGTGTTTACCAGGTAACCCTGAGGCCGCAAACTCTCTACTTTGCAATGAGGAAAATCAACTTCCCAGGAAGACTCAATTCCCAGCAGGACAAAGCAGCATATTACCAAGTCGCATCGGACTCTCTCTTGTACATCCCGTGGACACAGTGGCTCGTGACACTAGTCACCATTGCCATGCTGGGAGTCCTTACTGTGGTGTAAGGATATCAAGGGGAGGGCTTAGTCAGGCCTAGGTGACGGTACTTCTCTAGACTATCTACCAGTTCTGGAAAACCCTGTAGGTTTTGAAGCCGGACTTAAAGTGTAGTTGCCGCTTGAGGTAGACAGACGTCGTGGAGCAGCTCCCAGGAGCAGTGGTAGGCTAATTGTATTTTCTACTGCAGCTCAGGGTTCCTCCAGAGCGCAGACACCCTTTGCATGAAGGAAGGCATGGAACGTTGATAACTGGGTTGCTTTCAAGCTATCGCAATCCAGGTGTCTAAACAACGAAGCCCTTCACTGCCCATCAGTTGGCATCTAGCTGTTCCCGACGGTAGATGGCTCAAGGCTCCCCGAAGACACAGGCAGTCCTTTCTCAGTACGTTTTGGAACCTAGCGCTGACAAGTGAGTCCAAAAGAGAGCTGATATGCTTCCTAGAGTTCAAGAACCACAGGGACTAAGGCTCTATGCAATCGGTTGTTTCGCTAAGTCTGTCATGAGAACACCTGGACGTTAGCTTGAGGCTAGAGGCCCCATGTGGTGGGCCCATTCCCTGAAGACTACTGAAGGATGACCACCTACCAAGGGATGGCAACCTCCAAGTTTCTTGCCTAGAAACTCACGTCATCACCAGGGCAATTGTGTTACGAAGAGAAGCTGTGCAGCAACAGTGTTTCTTGGGGAGAATTGAGCCCGCGGCTCTGTAAATCCCAATGAGGAAAATAAAGTTTCACTCGCAGCCTTACTTTCAAAAGGGACCACACAGAGCATTCACCCTGCTGTGTCTTTCTCTAGTTTGTACTCCCAAGGTGCGTTAGAAGGGAGATACTTGAGTTGTTTCACTTACCACATGCTAGATGTTTAGCAAAAGAAGGCCTTTACTGCCCTTCTTTTGGCATATGGTTGTCCTCAGCCGAACAGTTCTCTCAGCTCCTAGAAGCGATGGGCGGTCCCTTGTGTACATCTTGGATCCCAGTGCAGACCTGTTAGTCCTAAGACACCAGAAATGCTTCCTACACTTAAAGCACCGCTTTGACAAACGCTGCCTGGAACCTGTTGCCTGCCTATCTATCTGTGTGACGAACAAAACAGTAACTTAGCTTGGAGCCAGTCCTCCTATATTTTTGGCTTACTCACCGACGATTGCTGAGGGATGAGCACTTAGCAGGGACTGAAAGGCCACGTTTGCCTCACGGGGGGCGGGGATATGACTTGTCCTCACAAGGCAATTGTGCAATGAAGAAAAGATAGGCCACTACACTGTTCATCAGGTAACCTTGAGGCCGCGTGTCGTCATTCCAGTGTGCCAAATAAACTTCCCATCACGGTTCAGTTTCCAAGGCGAGGGCACAGCGTCTTATGCTGCAGTTTCTGACTCCCTACTGGACGTTCAGCTGACCACCTAGACCCTTTCGTGAGTCAACTTTGTGATACACTTTGTGATACGGGGTCGTGATGGTGGTGAAAGGATTAGCAAGTCATGGGTTAGTGAGGCCGGTGTGTACAATGTATCTCCAGAGTACCTGGCTTTCAAGGGAGAGCCTGAAATTTTTCAGGCTACACTGAAAGTCCAGTGGCCGCCTGGGGTAAATTGCATCACGTGCGAGTGCCCTGAAGGCGGGGTCGAATCACTGTATGTTTTGTGTGCTCTGGGTTCGGCAGAAAAGCAGACACGTTTTGCATGAAGGAATGAACAGAACGCTGATAGCTGGCTGTTTCTAAGCTATCCCAACCTAGGTGTTTCTCCGACGAAGCCCTTCGCTGCCCATGATTGCGGCATCTAGCTGCTGCCAGCGGTGCATTGCTCACAACTCCCTGAAGACACAGGAGGCCCTTTTAGTCCGTTTCGGATCCTAGTACAGCCCCGCGACTCAAGAGAGGACCTGATATGCTTCCTAGGGTTCGAGAAACCCAGGGACTAAGGCTGCATGGGGTCTGTCGCATGCCTACCTGGTTCATGAGAAAACCTGAACATTAGCTTAAGGCCAGAGGCCCCGTGTGGTTCTCCCCTTCCCTGAGGACAACTGAAGTAGGAGCACTTACCGAGGAACGGCAACATCCAATCTCCTTCCAGGAAACTCACTTGTCATCACAAAGGCAACTGTGCAACAACACTGTTTCCCAGGGCGAACTGAGCCCGCAGCTCTCTAAATCCCAATGAGGAAAATAAAGTTTCCCTTCAAGCCTTAGTTTCAAAATGGACCGCAGAGCATTCACCCTGTTGTATCCGTCACTCCATGGCTCGTCCAAGGTGCGCATAGAACGGAGATACTACATTCGTTTCAACTTGCTGCATCCTAGCATTTTAACAAAAGACGCCCTTCACAGCCCTTCTTTCAGCCTATAGTTGCCCTCAACTGAGCTTCGCTCACAAGGCCCAGAAAGGACGGGCAGTCCGTCGTTTACATCTTGGATCCTAGTGCAGACCCCCGTGTCCTAAGACACCAGAAACGCTTCCTAGATTTAAAGCACCGCTTTGACAAAGGCTGCCGTGAGCTTGCGGCCCGCCTATGTCTGTGATGAGAGACGTAGAACGTTGGCTTGAGGCGAGTCGTCCGGGGTTGTGGGCGTACTCACGAATGATTTTTGAGGGAGGAGGCCGTGGCAGGAATTGAAAGCCAAGTGCTCTTTCATGGAAGATAACTAGTCCTCCCAAAGACGACTGTGCAGCAAAGAGAAGATGGGCAACAACAGTGTTTACCAGGTAACCCTGAGGCCGCAAACTCTCTACTTTGCAATGAGGAAAATCAACTTCCCAGGAAGACTCAATTCCCAGCAGGACAAAGCAGCATATTACCAAGTCGCATCGGACTCTCTCTTGTACATCCCGTGGACACAGTGGCTCGTGACACTAGTCACCATTGCCATGCTGGGAGTCCTTACTGTGGTGTAAGGATATCAAGGGGAGGGCTTAGTTAGGCCTAGGTGACGGTACTTCTCTAGACTATCTACCAGTTCTGGAAAACCCTGTAGGTTTTGAAGCCGGACTTAAAGTGTAGTTGCCGCTTGAGGTAGACAGACGTCGTGGAGCAGCTCCCAGGAGCAGTGGTAGGCTAATTGTATTTTCTACTGCAGCTCAGGGTTCCTCCAGAGCGCAGACACCCTTTGCATGAAGGAAGGCATGGAACGTTGATAACTGGGTTGCTTTCAAGCTATCGCAATCCAGGTGTCTAAACAACGAAGCCCTTCACTGCCCATCAGTTGGCATCTAGCTGTTCCCGACGGTAGATGGCTCAAGGCTCCCCGAAGACACAGGCAGTCCTTTCTCAGTACGTTTTGGAACCTAGCGCTGACAAGTGAGTCCAAAAGAGAGCTGATATGCTTCCTAGAGTTCAAGAACCACAGGGACTAAGGCTCTATGCAATCGGTTGTTTCGCTAAGTCTGTCATGAGAACACCTGGACGTTAGCTTGAGGCTAGAGGCCCCATGTGGTGGGCCCATTCCCTGAAGACTACTGAAGGATGACCACCTACCAAGGGATGGCAACCTCCAAGTTTCTTGCCTAGAAACTCACGTCATCACCAGGGCAATTGTGTTACGAAGAGAAGCTGTGCAGCAACAGTGTTTCTTGGGGAGAATTGAGCCCGCGGCTCTGTAAATCCCAATGAGGAAAATAAAGTTTCACTCGCAGCCTTACTTTCAAAAGGGACCACACAGAGCATTCACCCTGCTGTATCTTTCTCTAGTTTGTACTCCCAAGGTGCGTTAGAAGGGAGATACTTGAGTTGTTTCACTTACCACATGCTAGATGTTTAGCAAAAGAAGGCCTTTACTGCCCTTCTTTTGGCATATGGTTGTCCTCAGCCGAACAGTTCTCTCAGCTCCTAGAAGCGATGGGCGGTCCCTTGTGTACATCTTGGATCCCAGTGCAGACCTGTTAGTCCTAAGACACCAGAAATGCTTCCTACACTTAAAGCACCGCTTTGACAAACGCTGCCTGGAACCTGTTGCCTGCCTATCTATCTGTGTGACGAACAAAACAGTAACTTAGCTTGGAGCCAGTCCTCCTATATTTTTGGCTTACTCACCGACGATTGCTGAGGGATGAGCACTTAGCAGGGACTGAAAGGCCACGTTTGCCTCACGGGGGGCGGGGATATGACTTGTCCTCACAAGGCAATTGTGCAATGAAGAAAAGATAGGCCACTACACTGTTCATCAGGTAACCTTGAGGCCGCGTGTCGTCATTCCAGTGTGCCAAATAAACTTCCCATCACGGTTCAGTTTCCAAGGCGAGGGCACAGCGTCTTATGCTGCAGTTTCTGACTCCCTACTGGACGTTCAGCTGACCACCTAGACCCTTTCGTGAGTCAACTTTGTGATACACTTTGTGATACGGGGTCGTGATGGTGGTGAAAGGATTAGCAAGTCATGGGTTAGTGAGGCCGGTGTGTACAATGTATCTCCAGAGTACCTGGCTTTCAAGGGAGAGCCTGAAATTTTTCAGGCTACACTGAAAGTCCAGTGGCCGCCTGGGGTAAATTGCATCACGTGCGAGTGCCCTGAAGGCGGGGTCGAATCACTGTATGTTTTGTGTGCTCTGGGTTCGGCAGAAAAGCAGACACGTTTTGCATGAAGGAATGAACAGAACGCTGATAGCTGGCTGTTTCTAAGCTATCCCAACCTAGGTGTTTCTCCGACGAAGCCCTTCGCTGCCCATGATTGCGGCATCTAGCTGCTGTCAGCGGTGCATTGCTCACAACTCCCTGAAGACACAGGAGGCCCTTTTAGTCCGTTTCGGATCCTAGTACAGCCCCGCGACTCAAGAGAGGACCTGATATGCTTCCTAGGGTTCGAGAAACCCAGGGACTAAGGCTGCATGGGGTCTGTCGCATGCCTACCTGGTTCATGAGAAAACCTGAACATTAGCTTAAGGCCAGAGGCCCCGTGTGGTTCTCCCCTTCCCTGAGGACAACTGAAGTAGGAGCACTTACCGAGGAACGGCAACATCCAATCTCCTTCCAGGAAACTCACTTGTCATCACAAAGGCAACTGTGCAACAACACTGTTTCCCAGGGAGAACTGAGCCCGCAGCTCTCTAAATCCCAATGAGGAAAATAAAGTTTCCCTTCAAGCCTTAGTTTCAAAATGGACCGCAGAGCATTCACCCTGTTGTATCCGTCACTCCATGGCACGTCCAAGGTGCGCATAGAACGGAGATACTACATTCGTTTCAACTTGCCGCATCCTAGCATTTTAACAAAAGACGCCCTTCACAGCCCTTCTTTCAGCCTATAGTTGCCCTCAACTGAGCTTCGCTCACAAGGCCCAGAAAGGACGGGCAGTCCGTCGTTTACATCTTGGATCCTAGTGCAGACCCCCGTGTCCTAAGACACCAGAAACGCTTCCTAGATTTAAAGCACCGCTTTGACAAAGGCTGCCGTGAGCTTGCGGCCCGCCTATGTCTGTGATGAGAGACGTAGAACGTTGGCTTGAGGCGAGTCGTCCGGGGTTGTGGGCGTACTCACGAATGATTTTTGAGGGAGGAGGCCGTGGCAGGAATTGAAAGCCAAGTGCTCTTTCATGGAAGATAACTAGTCCTCCCAAAGACGACTGTGCAGCAAAGAGAAGATGGGCAACAACAGTGTTTACCAGGTAACCCTGAGGCCGCAAACTCTCTACTTTGCAATGAGGAAAATCAACTTCCCAGGAAGACTCAATTCCCAGCAGGACAAAGCAGCATATTACCAAGTCGCATCGGACTCTCTCTTGTACATCCCGTGGACACAGTGGCTCGTGACACTAGTCACCATTGCCATGCTGGGAGTCCTTACTGTGGTGTAAGGATATCAAGGGGAGGGCTTAGTTAGGCCTAGGTGACGGTACTTCTCTAGACTATCTACCAGTTCTGGAAAACCCTGTAGGTTTTGAAGCCGGACTTAAAGTGTAGTTGCCGCTTGAGGTAGACAGACGTCGTGGAGCAGCTCCCAGGAGCAGTGGTAGGCTAATTGTATTTTCTACTGCAGCTCAGGGTTCCTCCAGAGCGCAGACACCCTTTGCATGAAGGAAGGCATGGAACGTTGATAACTGGGTTGCTTTCAAGCTATCGCAATCCAGGTGTCTAAACAACGAAGCCCTTCACTGCCCATCAGTTGGCATCTAGCTGTTCCCGACGGTAGATGGCTCAAGGCTCCCCGAAGACACAGGCAGTCCTTTCTCAGTACGTTTTGGAACCTAGCGCTGACAAGTGAGTCCAAAAGAGAGCTGATATGCTTCCTAGAGTTCAAGAACCACAGGGACTAAGGCTCTATGCAATCGGTTGTTTCGCTAAGTCTGTCATGAGAACACCTGGATGTTAGCTTGAGGCTAGAGGCCCCATGTGGTGGGCCCATTCCCTGAAGACTACTGAAGGATGACCACCTACCAAGGGATGGCAACCTCCAAGTTTCTTGCCTAGAAACTCACGTCATCACCAGGGCAATTGTGTTACGAAGAGAAGCTGTGCAGCAACAGTGTTTCTTGGGGAGAATTGAGCCCGCGGCTCTGTAAATCCCAATGAGGAAAATAAAGTTTCACTCGCAGCCTTACTTTCAAAAGGGACCACACAGAGCATTCACCCTGCTGTGTCTTTCTCTAGTTTGTACTCCCAAGGTGCGTTAGAAGGGAGATACTTGAGTTGTTTCACTTACCACATGCTAGATGTTTAGCAAAAGAAGGCCTTTACTGCCCTTCTTTTGGCATATGGTTGTCCTCAGCCGAACAGTTCTCTCAGCTCCTAGAAGCGATGGGCGGTCCCTTGTGTACATCTTGGATCCCAGTGCAGACCTGTTAGTCCTAAGACACCAGAAATGCTTCCTACACTTAAAGCACCGCTTTGACAAACGCTGCCTGGAACCTGTTGCCTGCCTATCTATCTGTGTGACGAACAAAACAGTAACTTAGCTTGGAGCCAGTCCTCCTATATTTTTGGCTTACTCACCGACGATTGCTGAGGGATGAGCACTTAGCAGGGACTGAAAGGCCACGTTTGCCTCACGGGGGGCGGGGATATGACTTGTCCTCACAAGGCAATTGTGCAATGAAGAAAAGATAGGCCACTACACTGTTCATCAGGTAACCTTGAGGCCGCGTGTCGTCATTCCAGTGTGCCAAATAAACTTCCCATCACGGTTCAGTTTCCAAGGCGAGGGCACAGCGTCTTATGCTGCAGTTTCTGACTCCCTACTGGACGTTCAGCTGACCACCTAGACCCTTTCGTGAGTCAACTTTGTGATACACTTTGTGATACGGGGTCGTGATGGTGGTGAAAGGATTAGCAAGTCATGGGTTAGTGAGGCCGGTGTGTACAAAGTATCTCCAGAGTACCTGGCTTTCAAGGGAGAGCCTGAAATTTTTCAGGCTACACTGAAAGTCCAGTGGCCGCCTGGGGTAAATTGCATCACGTGCGAGTGCCCTGAAGGCGGGGTCGAATCACTGTATGTTTTGTGTGCTCTGGGTTCGGCAGAAAAGCAGACACGTTTTGCATGAAGGAATGAACAGAACGCTGATAGCTGGCTGTTTCTAAGCTATCCCAACCTAGGTGTTTCTCCGACGAAGCCCTTCGCTGCCCATGATTGCGGCATCTAGCTGCTGCCAGCGGTGCATTGCTCACAACTCCCTGAAGACACAGGAGGCCCTTTTAGTCCGTTTCGGATCCTAGTACAGCCCCGCGACTCAAGAGAGGACCTGATATGCTTCCTAGGGTTCGAGAAACCCAGGGACTAAGGCTGCATGGGGTCTGTCGCATGCCTACCTGGTTCATGAGAAAACCTGAACATTGGCTTAAGGCCAGAGGCCCCGTGTGGTTCTCCCCTTCCCTGAGGACAACTGAAGTAGGAGCACTTACCGAGGAACGGCAACATCCAATCTCCTTCCAGGAAACTCACTTGTCATCACAAAGGCAACTGTGCAACAACACTGTTTCCCAGGGAGAACTGAGCCCGCAGCTCTCTAAATCCCAATGAGGAAAATAAAGTTTCCCTTCAAGCCTTAGTTTCAAAATGGACCGCAGAGCATTCACCCTGTTGTATCCGTCACTCCATGGCTCGTCCAAGGTGCGCATAGAACGGAGATACTACATTCGTTTCAACTTGCCGCATCCTAGCATTTTAACAAAAGACGCCCTTCACAGCCCTTCTTTCAGCCTATAGTTGCCCTCAACTGAGCTTCGCTCACAAGGCCCAGAAAGGACGGGCAGTCCGTCGTTTACATCTTGGATCCTAGTGCAGACCCCCGTGTCCTAAGACACCAGAAACGCTTCCTAGATTTAAAGCACCGCTTTGACAAAGGCTGCCGTGGGCTTGCGGCCCGCCTATGTCTGTGATGAGAGACGTAGAACGTTGGCTTGAGGCGAGTCGTCCGGGGTTGTGGGCGTACTCACGAATGATTTTTGAGGGAGGAGGCCGTGGCAGGAATTGAAAGCCAAGTGCTCTTTCGTGGAAGATAACTAGTCCTCCCAAAGACGACTGTGCAGCAAAGAGAAGATGGGCAACAACAGTGTTTACCAGGTAACCCTGAGGCCGCAAACTCTCTACTTTGCAATGAGGAAAATCAACTTCCCAGGAAGACTCAATTCCCAGCAGGACAAAGCAGCATATTACCAAGTCGCATCGGACTCTCTCTTGTACATCCCGTGGACACAGTGGCTCGTGACACTAGTCACCATTGCCATGCTGGGAGTCCTTACTGTGGTGTAAGGATATCAAGGGGAGGGCTTAGTTAGGCCTAGGTGACGGTACTTCTCTAGACTATCTACCAGTTCTGGAAAACCCTGTAGGTTTTGAAGCCGGACTTAAAGTGTAGTTGCCGCTTGAGGTAGACAGACGTCATGGAGCAGCTCCCAGGAGCAGTGGTAGGCTAATTGTATTTTCTACTGCAGCTCAGGGTTCCTCCAGAGCGCAGACACCCTTTGCATGAAGGAAGGCATGGAACGTTGATAACTGGGTTGCTTTCAAGCTATCGCAATCCAGGTGTCTAAACAACGAAGCCCTTCACTGCCCATCAGTTGGCATCTAGCTGTTCCCGACGGTAGATGGCTCAAGGCTCCCCGAAGACACAGGCAGTCCTTTCTCAGTACGTTTTGGAACCTAGCGCTGACAAGTGAGTCCAAAAGAGAGCTGATATGCTTCCTAGAGTTCAAGAACCACAGGGACTAAGGCTCTATGCAATCGGTTGTTTCGCTAAGTCTGTCATGAGAACACCTGGACGTTAGCTTGAGGCTAGAGGCCCCATGTGGTGGGCCCATTCCCTGAAGACTACTGAAGGATGACCACCTACCAAGGGATGGCAACCTCCAAGTTTCTTGCCTAGAAACTCACGTCATCACCAGGGCAATTGTGTTACGAAGAGAAGCTGTGCAGCAACAGTGTTTCTTGGGGAGAATTGAGCCCGCGGCTCTGTAAATCCCAATGAGGAAAATAAAGTTTCACTCGCAGCCTTACTTTCAAAAGGGACCACACAGAGCATTCACCCTGCTGTGTCTTTCTCTAGTTTGTACTCCCAAGGTGCGTTAGAAGGGAGATACTTGAGTTGTTTCACTTACCACATGCTAGATGTTTAGCAAAAGAAGGCCTTTACTGCCCTTCTTTTGGCATATGGTTGTCCTCAGCCGAACAGTTCTCTCAGCTCCTAGAAGCGATGGGCGGTCCCTTGTGTACATCTTGGATCCCAGTGCAGACCTGTTAGTCCTAAGACACCAGAAATGCTTCCTACACTTAAAGCACCGCTTTGACAAACGCTGCCTGGAACCTGTTGCCTGCCTATCTATCTGTGTGACGAACAAAACAGTAACTTAGCTTGGAGCCAGTCCTCCTATATTTTTGGCTTACTCACCGACGATTGCTGAGGGATGAGCACTTAGCAGGGACTGAAAGGCCACGTTTGCCTCACGGGGGGCGGGGATATGACTTGTCCTCACAAGGCAATTGTGCAATGAAGAAAAGATAGGCCACTACACTGTTCATCAGGTAACCTTGAGGCCGCGTGTCGTCATTCCAGTGTGCCAAATAAACTTCCCATCACGGTTCAGTTTCCAAGGCGAGGGCACAGCGTCTTATGCTGCAGTTTCTGACTCCCTACTGGACGTTCAGCTGACCACCTAGACCCTTTCGTGAGTCAACTTTGTGATACACTTTGTGATACGGGGTCGTGATGGTGGTGAAAGGATTAGCAAGTCATGGGTTAGTGAGGCCGGTGTGTACAAAGTATCTCCAGAGTACCTGGCTTTCAAGGGAGAGCCTGAAATTTTTCAGGCTACACTGAAAGTCCAGTGGCCGCCTGGGGTAAATTGCATCACGTGCGAGTGCCCTGAAGGCGGGGTCGAATCACTGTATGTTTTGTGTGCTCTGGGTTCGGCAGAAAAGCAGACACGTTTTGCATGAAGGAATGAACAGAACGCTGATAGCTGGCTGTTTCTAAGCTATCCCAACCTAGGTGTTTCTCCGACGAAGCCCTTCGCTGCCCATGATTGCGGCATCTAGCTGCTGCCAGCGGTGCATTGCTCACAACTCCCTGAAGACACAGGAGGCCCTTTTAGTCCGTTTCGGATCCTAGTACAGCCCCGCGACTCAAGAGAGGACCTGATATGCTTCCTAGGGTTCGAGAAACCCAGGGACTAAGGCTGCATGGGGTCTGTCGCATGCCTACCTGGTTCATGAGAAAACCTGAACATTAGCTTAAGGCCAGAGGCCCCGTGTGGTTCTCCCCTTCCCTGAGGACAACTGAAGTAGGAGCACTTACCGAGGAACGGCAACATCCAATCTCCTTCCAGGAAACTCACTTGTCATCACAAAGGCAACTGTGCAACAACACTGTTTCCCAGGGAGAACTGAGCCCGCAGCTCTCTAAATCCCAATGAGGAAAATAAAGTTTCCCTTCAAGCCTTAGTTTCAAAATGGACCGCAGAGCATTCACCCTGTTGTATCCGTCACTCCATGGCTCGTCCAAGGTGCGCATAGAACGGAGATACTACATTCGTTTCAACTTGCCGCATCCTAGCATTTTAACAAAAGACGCCCTTCACAGCCCTTCTTTCAGCCTATAGTTGCCCTCAACTGAGCTTCGCTCACAAGGCCCAGAAAGGACGGGCAGTCCGTCGTTTACATCTTGGATCCTAGTGCAGACCCCCGTGTCCTAAGACACCAGAAACGCTTCCTAGATTTAAAGCACCGCTTTGACAAAGGCTGCCGTGAGCTTGCGGCCCGCCTATGTCTGTGATGAGAGACGTAGAACGTTGGCTTGAGGCGAGTCGTCCGGGGTTGTGGGCGTACTCACGAATGATTTTTGAGGGAGGAGGCCGTGGCAGGAATTGAAAGCCAAGTGCTCTTTCGTGGAAGATAACTAGTCCTCCCAAAGACGACTGTGCAGCAAAGAGAAGATGGGCAACAACAGTGTTTACCAGGTAACCCTGAGGCCGCAAACTCTCTACTTTGCAATGAGGAAAATCAACTTCCCAGGAAGACTCAATTCCCAGCAGGACAAAGCAGCATATTACCAAGTCGCATCGGACTCTCTCTTGTACATCCCGTGGACACAGTGGCTCGTGACACTAGTCACCATTGCCATGCTGGGAGTCCTTACTGTGGTGTAAGGATATCAAGGGGAGGGCTTAGTTAGGCCTAGGTGACGGTACTTCTCTAGACTATCTACCAGTTCTGGAAAACCCTGTAGGTTTTGAAGCCGGACTTAAAGTGTAGTTGCCGCTTGAGGTAGACAGACGTCGTGGAGCAGCTCCCAGGAGCAGTGGTAGGCTAATTGTATTTTCTACTGCAGCTCAGGGTTCCTCCAGAGCGCAGACACCCTTTGCATGAAGGAAGGCATGGAACGTTGATAACTGGGTTGCTTTCAAGCTATCGCAATCCAGGTGTCTAAACAACGAAGCCCTTCACTGCCCATCAGTTGGCATCTAGCTGTTCCCGACGGTAGATGGCTCAAGGCTCCCCGAAGACACAGGCAGTCCTTTCTCAGTACGTTTTGGAACCTAGCGCTGACAAGTGAGTCCAAAAGAGAGCTGATATGCTTCCTAGAGTTCAAGAACCACAGGGACTAAGGCTCTATGCAATCGGTTGTTTCGCTAAGTCTGTCATGAGAACACCTGGACGTTAGCTTGAGGCTAGAGGCCCCATGTGGTGGGCCCATTCCCTGAAGACTACTGAAGGATGACCACCTACCAAGGGATGGCAACCTCCAAGTTTCTTGCCTAGAAACTCACGTCATCACCAGGGCAATTGTGTTACGAAGAGAAGCTGTGCAGCAACAGTGTTTCTTGGGGAGAATTGAGCCCGCGGCTCTGTAAATCCCAATGAGGAAAATAAAGTTTCACTCGCAGCCTTACTTTCAAAAGGGACCACACAGAGCATTCACCCTGCTGTGTCTTTCTCTAGTTTGTACTCCCAAGGTGCGTTAGAAGGGAGATACTTGAGTTGTTTCACTTACCACATGCTAGATGTTTAGCAAAAGAAGGCCTTTACTGCCCTTCTTTTGGCATATGGTTGTCCTCAGCCGAACAGTTCTCTCAGCTCCTAGAAGCGATGGGCGGTCCCTTGTGTACATCTTGGATCCCAGTGCAGACCTGTTAGTCCTAAGACACCAGAAATGCTTCCTACACTTAAAGCACCGCTTTGACAAACGCTGCCTGGAACCTGTTGCCTGCCTATCTATCTGTGTGACGAACAAAACAGTAACTTAGCTTGGAGCCAGTCCTCCTATATTTTTGGCTTACTCACCGACGATTGCTGAGGGATGAGCACTTAGCAGGGACTGAAAGGCCACGTTTGCCTCACGGGGGGCGGGGATATGACTTGTCCTCACAAGGCAATTGTGCAATGAAGAAAAGATAGGCCACTACACTGTTCATCAGGTAACCTTGAGGCCGCGTGTCGTCATTCCAGTGTGCCAAATAAACTTCCCATCACGGTTCAGTTTCCAAGGCGAGGGCACAGCGTCTTATGCTGCAGTTTCTGACTCCCTACTGGACGTTCAGCTGACCACCTAGACCCTTTCGTGAGTCAACTTTGTGATACACTTTGTGATACGGGGTCGTGATGGTGGTGAAAGGATTAGCAAGTCATGGGTTAGTGAGGCCGGTGTGTACAATGTATCTCCAGAGTACCTGGCTTTCAAGGGAGAGCCTGAAATTTTTCAGGCTACACTGAAAGTCCAGTGGCCGCCTGGGGTAAATTGCATCACGTGCGAGTGCCCTGAAGGCGGGGTCGAATCACTGTATGTTTTGTGTGCTCTGGGTTCGGCAGAAAAGCAGACACGTTTTGCATGAAGGAATGAACAGAACGCTGATAGCTGGCTGTTTCTAAGCTATCCCAACCTAGGTGTTTCTCTGACGAAGCCCTTCGCTGCCCATGATTGCGGCATCTAGCTGCTGCCAGCGGTGCATTGCTCACAACTCCCTGAAGACACAGGAGGCCCTTTTAGTCCGTTTCGGATCCTAGTACAGCCCCGCGACTCAAGAGAGGACCTGATATGCTTCCTAGGGTTCGAGAAACCCAGGGACTAAGGCTGCATGGGGTCTGTCGCATGCCTACCTGGTTCATGAGAAAACCTGAACATTAGCTTAAGGCCAGAGGCCCCGTGTGGTTCTCCCCTTCCCTGAGGACAACTGAAGTAGGAGCACTTACCGAGGAACGGCAACATCCAATCTCCTTCCAGGAAACTCACTTGTCATCACAAAGGCAACTGTGCAACAACACTGTTTCCCAGGGAGAACTGAGCCCGCAGCTCTCTAAATCCCAATGAGGAAAATAAAGTTTCCCTTCAAGCCTTAGTTTCAAAATGGACCGCAGAGCATTCACCCTGTTGTATCCGTCACTCCATGGCACGTCCAAGGTGCGCATAGAACGGAGATACTACATTCGTTTCAACTTGCCGCATCCTAGCATTTTAACAAAAGACGCCCTTCACAGCCCTTCTTTCAGCCTATAGTTGCCCTCAACTGAGCTTCGCTCACAAGGCCCAGAAAGGACGGGCAGTCCGTCGTTTACATCTTGGATCCTAGTGCAGACCCCCGTGTCCTAAGACACCAGAAACGCTTCCTAGATTTAAAGCACCGCTTTGACAAAGGCTGCCGTGAGCTTGCGGCCCGCCTATGTCTGTGATGAGAGACGTAGAACGTTGGCTTGAGGCGAGTCGTCCGGGGTTGTGGGCGTACTCACGAATGATTTTTGAGGGAGGAGGCCGTGGCAGGAATTGAAAGCCAAGTGCTCTTTCGTGGAAGATAACTAGTCCTCCCAAAGACGACTGTGCAGCAAAGAGAAGATGGGCAACAACAGTGTTTACCAGGTAACCCTGAGGCCGCAAACTCTCTACTTTGCAATGAGGAAAATCAACTTCCCAGGAAGACTCAATTCCCAGCAGGACAAAGCAGCATATTACCAAGTCGCATCGGACTCTCTCTTGTACATCCCGTGGACACAGTGGCTCGTGACACTAGTCACCATTGCCATGCTGGGAGTCCTTACTGTGGTGTAAGGATATCAAGGGGAGGGCTTAGTTAGGCCTAGGTGACGGTACTTCTCTAGACTATCTACCAGTTCTGGAAAACCCTGTAGGTTTTGAAGCCGGACTTAAAGTGTAGTTGCCGCTTGAGGTAGACAGACGTCGTGGAGCAGCTCCCAGGAGCAGTGGTAGGCTAATTGTATTTTCTACTGCAGCTCAGGGTTCCTCCAGAGCGCAGACACCCTTTGCATGAAGGAAGGCATGGAACGTTGATAACTGGGTTGCTTTCAAGCTATCGCAATCCAGGTGTCTAAACAACGAAGCCCTTCACTGCCCATCAGTTGGCATCTAGCTGTTCCCGACGGTAGATGGCTCAAGGCTCCCCGAAGACACAGGCAGTCCTTTCTCAGTACGTTTTGGAACCTAGCGCTGACAAGTGAGTCCAAAAGAGAGCTGATATGCTTCCTAGAGTTCAAGAACCACAGGGACTAAGGCTCTATGCAATCGGTTGTTTCGCTAAGTCTGTCATGAGAACACCTGGACGTTAGCTTGAGGCTAGAGGCCCCATGTGGTGGGCCCATTCCCTGAAGACTACTGAAGGATGACCACCTACCAAGGGATGGCAACCTCCAAGTTTCTTGCCTAGAAACTCACGTCATCACCAGGGCAATTGTGTTACGAAGAGAAGCTGTGCAGCAACAGTGTTTCTTGGGGAGAATTGAGCCCGCGGCTCTGTAAATCCCAATGAGGAAAATAAAGTTTCACTCGCAGCCTTACTTTCAAAAGGGACCACACAGAGCATTCACCCTGCTGTGTCTTTCTCTAGTTTGTACTCCCAAGGTGCGTTAGAAGGGAGATACTTGAGTTGTTTCACTTACCACATGCTAGATGTTTAGCAAAAGAAGGCCTTTACTGCCCTTCTTTTGGCATATGGTTGTCCTCAGCCGAACAGTTCTCTCAGCTCCTAGAAGCGATGGGCGGTCCCTTGTGTACATCTTGGATCCCAGTGCAGACCTGTTAGTCCTAAGACACCAGAAATGCTTCCTACACTTAAAGCACCGCTTTGACAAACGCTGCCTGGAACCTGTTGCCTGCCTATCTATCTGTGTGACGAACAAAACAGTAACTTAGCTTGGAGCCAGTCCTCCTATATTTTTGGCTTACTCACCGACGATTGCTGAGGGATGAGCACTTAGCAGGGACTGAAAGGCCACGTTTGCCTCACGGGGGGCGGGGATATGACTTGTCCTCACAAGGCAATTGTGCAATGAAGAAAAGATAGGCCACTACACTGTTCATCAGGTAACCTTGAGGCCGCGTGTCGTCATTCCAGTGTGCCAAATAAACTTCCCATCACGGTTCAGTTTCCAAGGCGAGGGCACAGCGTCTTATGCTGCAGTTTCTGACTCCCTACTGGACGTTCAGCTGACCACCTAGACCCTTTCGTGAGTCAACTTTGTGATACACTTTGTGATACGGGGTCGTGATGGTGGTGAAAGGATTAGCAAGTCATGGGTTAGTGAGGCCGGTATGTACAATGTATCTCCAGAGTACCTGGCTTTCAAGGGAGAGCCTGAAATTTTTCAGGCTACACTGAAAGTCCAGTGGCCGCCTGGGGTAAATTGCATCACGTGCGAGTGCCCTGAAGGCGGGGTCGAATCACTGTATGTTTTGTGTGCTCTGGGTTCGGCAGAAAAGCAGACACGTTTTGCATGAAGGAATGAACAGAACGCTGATAGCTGGCTGTTTCTAAGCTATCCCAACCTAGGTGTTTCTCTGACGAAGCCCTTCGCTGCCCATGATTGCGGCATCTAGCTGCTGCCAGTGGTGCATTGCTCACAACTCCCTGAAGACACAGGAGGCCCTTTTAGTCCGTTTCGGATCCTAGTACAGCCCCGCGACTCAAGAGAGGTCCTGATATGCTTCCTAGGGTTCGAGAAACCCAGGGACTAAGGCTGCATGGGGTCTGTCGCATGCCTACCTGGTTCATGAGAAAACCTGAACATTAGCTTAAGGCCAGAGGCCCCGTGTGGTTCTCCCCTTCCCTGAGGACAACTGAAGTAGGAGCACTTACCGAGGAACGGCAACATCCAATCTCCTTCCAGGAAACTCACTTGTCATCACAAAGGCAACTGTGCAACAACACTGTTTCCCAGGGAGAACTGAGCCCGCAGCTCTCTAAATCCCAATGAGGAAAATAAAGTTTCCCTTCAAGCCTTAGTTTCAAAATGGACCGCAGAGCATTCACCCTGTTGTATCCGTCACTCCATGGCACGTCCAAGGTGCGCATAGAACGGAGATACTACATTCGTTTCAACTTGCCGCATCCTAGCATTTTAACAAAAGACGCCCTTCACAGCCCTTCTTTCAGCCTATAGTTGCCCTCAACTGAGCTTCGCTCACAAGGCCCAGAAAGGACGGGCAGTCCGTCGTTTACATCTTGGATCCTAGTGCAGACCCCCGTGTCCTAAGACACCAGAAACGCTTCCTAGATTTAAAGCACCGCTTTGACAAAGGCTGCCGTGAGCTTGCGGCCCGCCTATGTCTGTGACGAGAGAAGTAAGTAGAACATTGGACTGAGGCGAGTCGTCCAGGGTTGTGGGCGTACTCACGAACAATTATGGAGGGAGGAGGACGTGGCAGGAATTGAAAGCCAAGTGCTCCTTCGTGGAAGATAACTAGTCCTCCCAAAGACGACTGTGCAACAAAGAGAAGATGGGCAACAACAGTGTTTACCAGGTAACCCTGAGGCCGCAAACTCTCTACTTTGCAATGAGGAAAATCAACTTCCCAGGAAGACTCAATTCCCAGCAGGACAAAGCAGCATATTACCAAGTCGCATCGGACTCTCTCTTGTACATCCCGTGGACACAGTGGCTCGTGACCCTAGTCACCATTGCCATGCTGGGAGTCCTGACTGTGTTGTAAGGATATCAATGTGAGGGCTTAGTTAGGCCTAGGTGACGGTACTTCTCTAGACTATCTACCAGTTCTGGAAAACCCTGTAGGTTTTGAAGCCGGACTTAAAGTGTAGTTGCCGCTTGAGGTAGACAGACGTCGTGGAGCAGCTCCCAGGAGCAGTGGTAGGCTAATTGTATTTTCTACTGCAGCTCAGGGTTCCTCCAGAGCGCAGACACCCTTTGCATGAAGGAAAGCATGGAACGTTGATAACTGGGTTGCTTTCAAGCTATCGCAATCCAGGTGTCTAAACAACGAAGCCCTTCACTGCCCACCAGTCGGCACCTAGCTGTTCCCGACGGTAGATGGCTCACGGCTCTCCGAAGACACAGGCAGTCCTTTCTCAGTACGTTTTGGAACCTAGCGCTGACAAGTGAGTCCAAAAGAGAGCTGATATGCTTCCTAGAGTTCAAGAACCACAGGGACTAAGGCTCTATGCAATCGGTTGTTTCGCTAAGTCTGTCATGAGAACACCTGGACGTTAGCTTGAGGCTAGAGGCCCCATGTGGTGGGCCCATTCCCTGAAGACTACTGAAGGATGACCACCTACCAAGGGATGGCAACCTCCAAGTTTCTTGCCTAGAAACTCACGTCATCACCAGGGCAATTGTGTTACGAAGAGAAGCTGTGCAGCAACAGTGTTTCTTGGGGAGAATTGAGCCCGCGGCTCTGTAAATCCCAATGAGGAAAATAAAGTTTCACTCGCAGCCTTACTTTCAAAAGGGACCACACAGAGCATTCACCCTGCTGTGTCTTTCTCTAGTTTGTACTCCCAAGGTGCGTTAGAAGGGAGATACTTGAGTTGTTTCACTTACCACATGCTAGATGTTTAGCAAAAGAAGGCCTTTACTGCCCTTCTTTTGGCATATGGTTGTCCTCAGCCGAACAGTTCTCTCAGCTCCTAGAAGCGATGGGCGGTCCCTTGTGTACATCTTGGATCCCAGTGCAGACCTGTTAGTCCTAAGACACCAGAAATGCTTCCTACACTTAAAGCACCGCTTTGACAAACGCTGCATGGAACCTGTTGCCTGCCTATCTATCTGTGTGACGAACAAAACAGTAACTTAGCTTGGAGCCAGTCCTCCTATATTTTTGGCTTACTCACCGACGATTGCTGAGGGATGAGCACTTAGCAGGGACTGAAAGGCCACGTTTGCCTCACAGGGGGCGGGGATATGACTTGTCCTCACAAGGCAATTGTGCAATGAAGAAAAGATAGGCCACTACACTGTTCATCAGGTAACCTTGAGGCCGCGTGTCGTCATTCCAGTGTGCCAAATAAACTTCCCATCACGGTTCAGTTTCCAAGGCGAGGGCACAGCGTCTTATGCTGCAGTTTCTGACTCCCTACTGGACGTTCAGCTGACCACCTAGACCCTTTCGTGAGTCAACTTTGTGATACACTTTGTGATACGGGGTCGTGATGGTGGTGAAAGGATTAGCAAGTCATGGGTTAGTGAGGCCGGTGTGTACAATGTATCTCCAGAGTACCTGGCTTTCAAGGGAGAGCCTGAAATTTTTCAGGCTACACTGAAAGTCCAGTGGCCGCCTGGGGTAAATTGCATCACGTGCGAGTGCCCTGAAGGCGGGGTCGAATCACTGTATGTTTTGTGTGCTCTGGGTTCGGCAGAAAAGCAGACACGTTTTGCATGAAGGAATGAACAGAACGCTGATAGCTGGCTGTTTCTAAGCTATCCCAACCTAGGTGTTTCTCCGACGAAGCCCTTCACTGCCCATGACTCGGCATCTAGCTGCTGCCAGCGGTGCATTGCTCACAACTCCCTGAAGACACAGGAGGCTCTTTTAGTCCGATTCGGATCCTATTGCAGACCAGCGACTCAAGAGAGACCTGATACGCTTCCTAGGATTCAAGAAACACAGGGACTAAGGCTGCATGGGGTCTGTTGCATGCCTACCTGGTTCATGAGAAAACCTGAACATTAGCTTAAGGCCAGAGGCCCCGTGTGGTTCTCCCCTTCCCTGAGGACAACCGAAGTAGGAGCACTTACCGAGGAACGGCAACATCCAATCTCCTTCCAGGAAACTCACTTGTCATCACAAAGGCAACTGTGCAACAACACTGTTTCCCAGGGAGAACTGAGCCCGCAACTCTCTAAATCCCAATGAGGAAAATAAAGTTTCCCTTCAAGCCTTAGTTTCAAAATGGACCGCAGAGCATTCACCCTGTTGTTTCCATCTCTCCATGGCACGTCCAGGGTGCGCATAGCACGGAGATACTACAGTCGTTTCAACTTGCCGCATCCTAGCATTTTAACAAAAGACGCCCTTCACAGCCCTTCTTTCGGCCTATAGTTGCCCTCAACTGAGCATTGTTCACAAGGCCCGGAAAGGACGGGCAGTCCGTCGTTTACATCTTGGATCCTAGTGCAGAACCCCGTGTCCTCAGACGCCAGAAACGCTTCCTAGATTTAAAGCACCGCTTTGACAAACGCTGCCGTGAGCTTGCGGCCCGCCTATGTCTGTGATGAGAGACGTAAGTAGAACGTTGGACTGAGGCGAGTCGTCCAGGGTTGTGGGCGTACTCACGAACAATTATGGAGGGAGGAGGACGTGGCAGGAATTGAAAGCCAAGTGCTCCTTCGTGGAAGATAACTAGTCCTCCCAAAGACGACTGTGCAACAAAGAGAAGATGGGCAACAACAGTGTTTACCAGGTAACCCTGAGGCCGCAAACTCTCTACTTTGCAATGAGGAAAATCAACTTCCCAGAAAGACTCAATTCCCAGCAGGACAAAGCAGCATATTACCAAGTCGCATCGGACTCTCTCTTGTACATCCCGTGGACACAGTGGCTCGTGACCCTAGTCACCATTGCCATGCTGGGAGTCCTGACTGTGTTGTAAGGATATCAAGGTGAGGGCTTAGTTAGGCCTAGGTGACGGTACTTCTCTAGACTATCTACCAGTTCTGGAAAACCCTGTAGGTTTTGAAGCCGGACTTAAAGTGTAGTTGCCGCTTGAGGTAGACAGACGTCGTGGAGTAGCTCCCAGGAGCAGTGGTAAGCTAATTGTATTTTCTACTGCAGCTCAGGTTCCTCCAGAGCGCAGACACCCTTTACATGAAGGAAAGCATGGAACGTTGATAACTGGGTTGCTTTCAAGCTATCGCAATCCAGGTGTCTAAACAACGAAGCCCTTCACTGCCCACCAGTCGGCACCTAGCTGTTCCCGACGGTAGATGGCTCACGGCTCTCCGAAGACACAGGCAGTCCTTTCTCACTATGTTTCAGGACCTAGCGCCGACCCGCGTGTCCAAAAGAGAGCTGATATGCTTCCTAGAGTTCAAGAACCACAGGGACTAAGGCTCTATGCAATCGGTTGTTTCGCTAAGTCTGTCATGAGAACACCTGGACGTTAGCTTGAGGCTAGAGGCCCCATGTGGTGGGCCCATTCCCTGAAGACTACTGAAGGATGACCACCTACCAAGGGATGGCAACCTCCAAGTTTCTTGCCTAGAAACTCACGTCATCACCAGGGCAATTGTGTTACGAAGAGAAGCTGTGCAGCAACAGTGTTTCTTGGGGAGAATTGAGCCCGCGGCTCTGTAAATCCCAATGAGGAAAATAAAGTTTCACTCGCAGCCTTACTTTCAAAAGGGACCACACAGAGCATTCACCCTGCTGTGTCTTTCTCTAGTTTGTACTCCCAAGGTGCGTTAGAAGGGAGATACTTGAGTTGTTTCACTTACCACATGCTAGATGTTTAGCAAAAGAAGGCCTTTACTGCCCTTCTTTTGGCATATGGTTGTCCTCAGCCGAACAGTTCTCTCAGCTCCTAGAAGCGATGGGCGGTCCCTTGTGTACATCTTGGATCCCAGTGCAGACCTGTTAGTCCTAAGACACCAGAAATGCTTCCTACACTTAAAGCACCGCTTTGACAAACGCTGCATGGAACCTGTTGCCTGCCTATCTATCTGTGTGACGAACAAAACAGTAACTTAGCTTGGAGCCAGTCCTCCTATATTTTTGGCTTACTCACCGACGATTGCTGAGGGATGAGCACTTAGCAGGGACTGAAAGGCCACGTTTGCCTCACAGGGGGCGGGGATATGACTTGTCCTCACAAGGCAATTGTGCAATGAAGAAAAGATAGGCCACTACACTGTTCATCAGGTAACCTTGAGGCCGCGTGTCGTCATTCCAGTGTGCCAAATAAACTTCCCATCACGGTTCAGTTTCCAAGGCGAGGGCACAGCGTCTTATGCTGCAGTTTCTGACTCCCTACTGGACGTTCAGCTGACCACCTAGACCCTTTCGTGAGTCAACTTTGTGATACACTTTGTGATACGGGGTCGTGATGGTGGTGAAAGGATTAGCAAGTCATGGGTTAGTGAGGCCGGTGTGTACAATGTATCTCCAGAGTACCTGGCTTTCAAGGGAGAGCCTGAAATTTTTCAGGCTACACTGAAAGTCCAGTGGCCGCCTGGGGTAAATTGCATCACGTGCGAGTGCCCTGAAGGCGGGGTCGAATCACTGTATGTTTTGTGTGCTCTGGGTTCGGCAGAAAAGCAGACACGTTTTGCATGAAGGAATGAACAGAACGCTGATAGCTGGCTGTTTCTAAGCTATCCCAACCTAGGTGTTTCTCTGACGAAGCCCTTCGCTGCCCATGATTGCGGCATCTAGCTGCTGCCAGCGGTGCATTGCTCACAACTCCCTGAAGACACAGGAGGCCCTTTTAGTCCGTTTCGGATCCTAGTACAGCCCCGCGACTCAAGAGAGGACCTGATATGCTTCCTAGGGTTCGAGAAACCCAGGGACTAAGGCTGCATGGGGTCTGTCGCATGCCTACCTGGTTCATGAGAAAACCTGAACATTAGCTTAAGGCCAGAGGCCCCGTGTGGTTCTCCCCTTCCCTGAGGACAACTGAAGTAGGAGCACTTACCGAGGAACGGCAACATCCAATCTCCTTCCAGGAAACTCACTTGTCATCACAAAGGCAACTGTGCAACAACACTGTTTCCCAGGGAGAACTGAGCCCGCAGCTCTCTAAATCCCAATGAGGAAAATAAAGTTTCCCTTCAAGCCTTAGTTTCAAAATGGACCGCAGAGCATTCACCCTGTTGTTTCCATCTCTCCATGGCACGTCCAGGGTGCGCATAGCACGGAGATACTACATTCGTTTCAACTTGCCGCATCCTAGCATTTTAACAAAAGACGCCCTTCACAGCCCTTCTTTCGGCCTATAGTTGCCCTCAACTGAGCATTGTTCACAAGGCCCGGAAAGGACGGGCAGTCCGTCGTTTACATCTTGGATCCTAGTGCAGAACCCCGTGTCCTCAGACGCCAGAAACGCTTCCTAGATTTAAAGCACCGCTTTGACAAACGCTGCCGTGAGCTTGCGGCCCGCCTATGTCTGTGATGAGAGACGTAAGTAGAACGTTGGACTGAGGCGAGTCGTCCAGGGTTGTGGGCGTACTCACGAACAATTATGGAGGGAGGAGGACGTGGCAGGAATTGAAAGCCAAGTGCTCCTTCGTGGAAGATAACTAGTCCTCCCAAAGACGACTGTGCAACAAAGAGAAGATGGGCAACAACAGTGTTTACCAGGTAACCCTGAGGCCGCAAACTCTCTACTTTGCAATGAGGAAAATCAACTTCCCAGAAAGACTCAATTCCCAGCAGGACAAAGCAGCATATTACCAAGTCGCATCGGACTCTCTCTTGTACATCCCGTGGACACAGTGGCTCGTGACCCTAGTCACCATTGCCATGCTGGGAGTCCTGACTGTGTTGTAAGGATATCAAGGTGAGGGCTTAGTTAGGCCTAGGTGATGGTACTTCTCTAGACTATCTACCAGTTCTGGAAAACCCTGTAGGTTTTGAAGCCGGACTTAAAGTGTAGTTGCCGCTTGAGGTAGACAGACGTCGTGGAGTAGCTCCCAGGAGCAGTGGTAAGCTAATTGTATTTTCTACTGCAGCTCAGGTTCCTCCAGAGCGCAGACACCCTTTGCATGAAGGAAAGCATGGAACGTTGATAACTGGGTTGCTTTCAAGCTATCGCAATCCAGGTGTCTAAACAACGAAGCCCTTCACTGCCCACCAGTCGGCACCTAGCTGTTCCCGACGGTAGATGGCTCACGGCTCTCCGAAGACACAGGCAGTCCTTTCTCACTATGTTTCAGGACCTAGCGCCGACCCGCGTGTCCAAAAGAGAGCTGATATGCTTCCTAGAGTTCAAGAACCACAGGGACTAAGGCTCTATGCAATCGGTTGTTTCGCTAAGTCTGTCATGAGAACACCTGGACGTTAGCTTGAGGCTAGAGGCCCCATGTGGTGGGCCCATTCCCTGAAGACTACTGAAGGATGACCACCTACCAAGGGATGGCAACCTCCAAGTTTCTTGCCTAGAAACTCACGTCATCACCAGGGCAATTGTGTTACGAAGAGAAGCTGTGCAGCAACAGTGTTTCTTGGGGAGAATTGAGCCCGCGGCTCTGTAAATCCCAATGAGGAAAATAAAGTTTCACTCGCAGCCTTACTTTCAAAAGGGACCACACAGAGCATTCACCCTGCTGTGTCTTTCTCTAGTTTGTACTCCCAAGGTGCGTTAGAAGGGAGATACTTGAGTTGTTTCACTTACCACATGCTAGATGTTTAGCAAAAGAAGGCCTTTACTGCCCTTCTTTTGGCATATGGTTGTCCTCAGCCGAACAGTTCTCTCAGCTCCTAGAAGCGATGGGCGGTCCCTTGTGTACATCTTGGATCCCAGTGCAGACCTGTTAGTCCTAAGACACCAGAAATGCTTCCTACACTTAAAGCACCGCTTTGACAAACGCTGCCTGGAACCTGTTGCCTGCCTATCTATCTGTGTGACGAACAAAACAGTAACTTAGCTTGGAGCCAGTCCTCCTATATTTTTGGCTTACTCACCGAGGATTGCTGAGGGATGAGCACTTAGCAGGGACTGAAAGGCCACGTTTGCCTCACGGGGGGCGGGGATATGACTTGTCCTCACAAGGCAATTGTGCAATGAAGAAAAGATAGGCCACTACACTGTTCATCAGGTAACCTTGAGGCCGCGTGTCGTCATTCCAGTGTGCCAAATAAACTTCCCATCACGGTTCAGTTTCCAAGGCGAGGGCACAGCGTCTTATGCTGCAGTTTCTGACTCCCTACTGGACGTTCAGCTGACCACCTAGACCCTTTCGTGAGTCAACTTTGTGATACACTTTGTGATACGGGGTCGTGATGGTGGTGAAAGGATTAGCAAGTCATGGGTTAGTGAGGCCGGTGTGTACAATGTATCTCCAGAGTACCTGGCTTTCAAGGGAGAGCCTGAAATTTTTCAGGCTACACTGAAAGTCCAGTGGCCGCCTGGGGTAAATTGCATCACGTGCGAGTGCCCTGAAGGCGGGGTCGAATCACTGTATGTTTTGTGTGCTCTGGGTTCGGCAGAAAAGCAGACACGTTTTGCATGAAGGAATGAACAGAACGCTGATAGCTGGCTGTTTCTAAGCTATCCCAACCTAGGTGTTTCTCTGACGAAGCCCTTCGCTGCCCATGATTGCGGCATCTAGCTGCTGCCAGCGGTGCATTGCTCACAACTCCCTGAAGACACAGGAGGCCCTTTTAGTCCGTTTCGGATCCTAGTACAGCCCCGCGACTCAAGAGAGGACCTGATATGCTTCCTAGGGTTCGAGAAACCCAGGGACTAAGGCTGCATGGGGTCTGTCGCATGCCTACCTGGTTCATGAGAAAACCTGAACATTAGCTTAAGGCCAGAGGCCCCGTGTGGTTCTCCCCTTCCCTGAGGACAACTGAAGTAGGAGCACTTACCGAGGAACGGCAACATCCAATCTCCTTCCAGGAAACTCACTTGTCATCACAAAGGCAACTGTGCAACAACACTGTTTCCCAGGGAGAACTGAGCCCGCAGCTCTCTAAATCCCAATGAGGAAAATAAAGTTTCCCTTCAAGCCTTAGTTTCAAAATGGACCGCAGAGCATTCACCCTGTTGTATCTGTCACTCCATGGCACGTCCAAGGTGCGCATAGAACGGAGATACTACATTCGTTTCAACTTGCCGCATCCTAGCATTTTAACAAAAGACGCCCTTCACAGCCCTTCTTTCAGCCTATAGTTGCCCTCAACTGAGCTTCGCTCACAAGGCCCAGAAAGGACGGGCAGTCCGTCGTTTACATCTTGGATCCTAGTGCAGACCCCCGTGTCCTAAGACACCAGAAACGCTTCCTAGATTTAAAGCACCGCTTTGACAAAGGCTGCCGTGAGCTTGCGGCCCGCCTATGTCTGTGATGAGAGACGTAGAACGTTGGCTTGAGGCGAGTCGTCCGGGGTTGTGGGCGTACTCACGAATGATTTTTGAGGGAGGAGGCCGTGGCAGGAATTGAAAGCCAAGTGCTCTTTCGTGGAAGATAACTAGTCCTCCCAAAGACGACTGTGCAGCAAAGAGAAGATGGGCAACAACAGTGTTTACCAGGTAACCCTGAGGCCGCAAACTCTCTACTTTGCAATGAGGAAAATCAACTTCCCAGGAAGACTCAATTCCCAGCAGGACAAAGCAGCATATTACCAAGTCGCATCGGACTCTCTCTTGTACATCCCGTGGACACAGTGGCTCGTGACACTAGTCACCATTGCCATGCTGGGAGTCCTTACTGTGGTGTCAGGATATCAAGGGGAGGGCTTAGTTAGGCCTAGGTGACGGTACTTCTCTAGACTATCTACCAGTTCTGGAAAACCCTGTAGGTTTTGAAGCCGGACTTAAAGTGTAGTTGCCGCTTGAGGTAGACAGACGTCGTGGAGCAGCTCCCAGGAGCAGTGGTAGGCTAATTGTATTTTCTACTGCAGCTCAGGGTTCCTCCAGAGCGCAGACACCCTTTGCATGAAGGAAGGCATGGAACGTTGATAACTGGGTTGCTTTCAAGCTATCGCAATCCAGGTGTCTAAACAACGAAGCCCTTCACTGCCCATCAGTTGGCATCTAGCTGTTCCCGACGGTAGATGGCTCAAGGCTCCCCGAAGACACAGGCAGTCCTTTCTCAGTACGTTTTGGAACCTAGCGCTGACAAGTGAGTCCAAAAGAGAGCTGATATGCTTCCTAGAGTTCAAGAACCACAGGGACTAAGGCTCTATGCAATCGGTTGTTTCGCTAAGTCTGTCATGAGAACACCTGGACGTTAGCTTGAGGCTAGAGGCCCCATGTGGTGGGCCCATTCCCTGAAGACTACTGAAGGATGACCACCTACCAAGGGATGGCAACCTCCAAGTTTCTTGCCTAGAAACTCACGTCATCACCAGGGCAATTGTGTTACGAAGAGAAGCTGTGCAGCAACAGTGTTTCTTGGGGAGAATTGAGCCCGCGGCTCTGTAAATCCCAATGAGGAAAATAAAGTTTCACTCGCAGCCTTACTTTCAAAAGGGACCACACAGAGCATTCACCCTGCTGTGTCTTTCTCTAGTTTGTACTCCCAAGGTGCGTTAGAAGGGAGATACTTGAGTTGTTTCACTTACCACATGCTAGATGTTTAGCAAAAGAAGGCCTTTACTGCCCTTCTTTTGGCATATGGTTGTCCTCAGCCGAACAGTTCTCTCAGCTCCTAGAAGCGATGGGCGGTCCCTTGTGTACATCTTGGATCCCAGTGCAGACCTGTTAGTCCTAAGACACCAGAAATGCTTCCTACACTTAAAGCACCGCTTTGACAAACGCTGCCTGGAACCTGTTGCCTGCCTATCTATCTGTGTGACGAACAAAACAGTAACTTAGCTTGGAGCCAGTCCTCCTATATTTTTGGCTTACTCACCGAGGATTGCTGAGGGATGAGCACTTAGCAGGGACTGAAAGGCCACGTTTGCCTCACGGGGGGCGGGGATATGACTTGTCCTCACAAGGCAATTGTGCAATGAAGAAAAGATAGGCCACTACACTGTTCATCAGGTAACCTTGAGGCCGCGTGTCGTCATTCCAGTGTGCCAAATAAACTTCCCATCACGGTTCAGTTTCCAAGGCGAGGGCACAGCGTCTTATGCTGCAGTTTCTGACTCCCTACTGGACGTTCAGCTGACCACCTAGACCCTTTCGTGAGTCAACTTTGTGATACACTTTGTGATACGGGGTCGTGATGGTGGTGAAAGGATTAGCAAGTCATGGGTTAGTGAGGCCGGTGTGTACAATGTATCTCCAGAGTACCTGGCTTTCAAGGGAGAACCTGAAATTTTTCAGGCTACACTGAAAGTCCAGTGGCCGCCTGGGGTAAATTGCATCACGTGCGAGTGCCCTGAAGGCGGGGTCGAATCACTGTATGTTTTGTGTGCTCTGGGTTCGGCAGAAAAGCAGACACGTTTTGCATGAAGGAATGAACAGAACGCTGATAGCTGGCTGTTTCTAAGCTATCCCAACCTAGGTGTTTCTCTGACGAAGCCCTTCGCTGCCCATGATTGCGGCATCTAGCTGCTGCCAGCGGTGCATTGCTCACAACTCCCTGAAGACACAGGAGGCCCTTTTAGTCCGTTTCGGATCCTAGTACAGCCCCGCGACTCAAGAGAGGACCTGATATGCTTCCTAGGGTTCGAGAAACCCAGGGACTAAGGCTGCATGGGGTCTGTCGCATGCCTACCTGGTTCATGAGAAAACCTGAACATTAGCTTAAGGCCAGAGGCCCCGTGTGGTTCTCCCCTTCCCTGAGGACAACTGAAGTAGGAGCACTTACCGAGGAACGGCAACATCCAATCTCCTTCCAGGAAACTCACTTGTCATCACAAAGGCAACTGTGCAACAACACTGTTTCCCAGGGAGAACTGAGCCCGCAGCTCTCTAAATCCCAATGAGGAAAATAAAGTTTCCCTTCAAGCCTTAGTTTCAAAATGGACCGCAGAGCATTCACCCTGTTGTATCCGTCACTCCATGGCACGTCCAAGGTGCGCATAGAACGGAGATACTACATTCGTTTCAACTTGCCGCATCCTAGCATTTTAACAAAAGACGCCCTTCACAGCCCTTCTTTCAGCCTATAGTTGCCCTCAACTGAGCTTCGCTCACAAGGCCCAGAAAGGACGGGCAGTCCGTCGTTTACATCTTGGATCCTAGTGCAGACCCCCGTGTCCTAAGACACCAGAAACGCTTCCTAGATTTAAAGCACCGCTTTGACAAAGGCTGCCGTGAGCTTGCGGCCCGCCTATGTCTGTGATGAGAGACGTAGAACGTTGGCTTGAGGCGAGTCGTCCGGGGTTGTGGGCGTACTCACGAATGATTTTTGAGGGAGGAGGCCGTGGCAGGAATTGAAAGCCAAGTGCTCTTTCGTGGAAGATAACTAGTCCTCCCAAAGACGACTGTGCAGCAAAGAGAAGATGGGCAACAACAGTGTTTACCAGGTAACCCTGAGGCCGCAAACTCTCTACTTTGCAATGAGGAAAATCAACTTCCCAGGAAGACTCAATTCCCAGCAGGACAAAGCAGCATATTACCAAGTCGCATCGGACTCTCTCTTGTACATCCCGTGGACACAGTGGCTCGTGACACTAGTCACCATTGCCATGCTGGGAGTCCTTACTGTGGTGTAAGGATATCAAGGGGAGGGCTTAGTTAGGCCTAGGTGACGGTACTTCTCTAGACTATCTACCAGTTCTGGAAAACCCTGTAGGTTTTGAAGCCGGACTTAAAGTGTAGTTGCCGCTTGAGGTAGACAGACGTCGTGGAGCAGCTCCCAGGAGCAGTGGTAGGCTAATTGTATTTTCTACTGCAGCTCAGGGTTCCTCCAGAGCGCAGACACCCTTTGCATGAAGGAAGGCATGGAACGTTGATAACTGGGTTGCTTTCAAGCTATCGCAATCCAGGTGTCTAAACAACGAAGCCCTTCACTGCCCATCAGTTGGCATCTAGCTGTTCCCGACGGTAGATGGCTCAAGGCTCCCCGAAGACACAGGCAGTCCTTTCTCAGTACGTTTTGGAACCTAGCGCTGACAAGTGAGTCCAAAAGAGAGCTGATATGCTTCCTAGAGTTCAAGAACCACAGGGACTAAGGCTCTATGCAATCGGTTGTTTCGCTAAGTCTGTCATGAGAACACCTGGACGTTAGCTTGAGGCTAGAGGCCCCATGTGGTGGGCCCATTCCCTGAAGACTACTGAAGGATGACCACCTACCAAGGGATGGCAACCTCCAAGTTTCTTGCCTAGAAACTCACGTCATCACCAGGGCAATTGTGTTACGAAGAGAAGCTGTGCAGCAACAGTGTTTCTTGGGGAGAATTGAGCCCGCGGCTCTGTAAATCCCAATGAGGAAAATAAAGTTTCACTCGCAGCCTTACTTTCAAAAGGGACCACACAGAGCATTCACCCTGCTGTGTCTTTCTCTAGTTTGTACTCCCAAGGTGCGTTAGAAGGGAGATACTTGAGTTGTTTCACTTACCACATGCTAGATGTTTAGCAAAAGAAGGCCTTTACTGCCCTTCTTTTGGCATATGGTTGTCCTCAGCCGAACAGTTCTCTCAGCTCCTAGAAGCGATGGGCGGTCCCTTGTGTACATCTTGGATCCCAGTGCAGACCTGTTAGTCCTAAGACACCAGAAATGCTTCCTACACTTAAAGCACCGCTTTGACAAACGCTGCCTGGAACCTGTTGCCTGCCTATCTATCTGTGTGACGAACAAAACAGTAACTTAGCTTGGAGCCAGTCCTCCTATATTTTTGGCTTACTCACCGACGATTGCTGAGGGATGAGCACTTAGCAGGGACTGAAAGGCCACGTTTGCCTCACGGGGGGCGGGGATATGACTTGTCCTCACAAGGCAATTGTGCAATGAAGAAAAGATAGGCCACTACACTGTTCATCAGGTAACCTTGAGGCCGCGTGTCGTCATTCCAGTGTGCCAAATAAACTTCCCATCACGGTTCAGTTTCCAAGGCGAGGGCACAGCGTCTTATGCTGCAGTTTCTGACTCCCTACTGGACGTTCAGCTGACCACCTAGACCCTTTCGTGAGTCAACTTTGTGATACACTTTGTGATACGGGGTCGTGATGGTGGTGAAAGGATTAGCAAGTCATGGGTTAGTGAGGCCGGTGTGTACAATGTATCTCCAGAGTACCTGGCTTTCAAGGGAGAGCCTGAAATTTTTCAGGCTACACTGAAAGTCCAGTGGCCGCCTGGGGTAAATTGCATCACGTGCGAGTGCCCTGAAGGCGGGGTCGAATCACTGTATGTTTTGTGTGCTCTGGGTTCGGCAGAAAAGCAGACACGTTTTGCATGAAGGAATGAACAGAACGCTGATAGCTGGCTGTTTCTAAGCTATCCCAACCTAGGTGTTTCTCTGACGAAGCCCTTCGCTGCCCATGATTGCGGCATCTAGCTGCTGCCAGCGGTGCATTGCTCACAACTCCCTGAAGACACAGGAGGCCCTTTTAGTCCGTTTCGGATCCTAGTACAGCCCCGCGACTCAAGAGAGGACCTGATATGCTTCCTAGGGTTCGAGAAACCCAGGGACTAAGGCTGCATGGGGTCTGTCGCATGCCTACCTGGTTCATGAGAAAACCTGAACATTAGCTTAAGGCCAGAGGCCCCGTGTGGTTCTCCCCTTCCCTGAGGACAACTGAAGTAGGAGCACTTACCGAGGAACGGCAACATCCAATCTCCTTCCAGGAAACTCACTTGTCATCACAAAGGCAACTGTGCAACAACACTGTTTCCCAGGGAGAACTGAGCCCACAGCTCTCTAAATCCCAATGAGGAAAATAAAGTTTCCCTTCAAGCCTTAGTTTCAAAATGGACCGCAGAGCATTCACCCTGTTGTATCCGTCACTCCATGGCACGTCCAAGGTGCGCATAGAACGGAGATACTACATTCGTTTCAACTTGCCGCATCCTAGCATTTTAACAAAAGACGCCCTTCACAGCCCTTCTTTCAGCCTATAGTTGCCCTCAACTGAGCTTCGCTCACAAGGCCCAGAAAGGACGGGCAGTCCGTCGTTTACATCTTGGATCCTAGTGCAGACCCCCGTGTCCTAAGACACCAGAAACGCTTCCTAGATTTAAAGCACCGCTTTGACAAAGGCTGCCGTGAGCTTGCGGCCCGCCTGTGTCTGTGATGAGAGACATAGAACGTTGGCTTGAGGCGAGTCGTCCGGGGTTGTGGGCGTACTCACGAATGATTTTTGAGGGAGGAGGCCGTGGCAGGAATTGAAAGCCAAGTGCTCTTTCGTGGAAGATAACTAGTCCTCCCAAAGACGACTGTGCAGCAAAGAGAAGATGGGCAACAACAGTGTTTACCAGGTAACCCTGAGGCCGCAAACTCTCTACTTTGCAATGAGGAAAATCAACTTCCCAGGAAGACTCAATTCCCAGCAGGACAAAGCAGCATATTACCAAGTCGCATCGGACTCTCTCTTGTACATCCCGTGGACACAGTGGCTCGTGACACTAGTCACCATTGCCATGCTGGGAGTCCTTACTGTGGTGTAAGGATATCAAGGGGAGGGCTTAGTTAGGCCTAGGTGACGGTACTTCTCTAGACTATCTACCAGTTCTGGAAAACCCTGTAGGTTTTGAAGCCGGACTTAAAGTGTAGTTGCCGCTTGAGGTAGACAGACGTCGTGGAGCAGCTCCCAGGAGCAGTGGTAGGCTAATTGTATTTTCTACTGCAGCTCAGGGTTCCTCCAGAGCGCAGACACCCTTTGCATGAAGGAAGGCATGGAACGTTGATAACTGGGTTGCTTTCAAGCTATCGCAATCCAGGTGTCTAAACAACGAAGCCCTTCACTGCCCATCAGTTGGCATCTAGCTGTTCCCGACGGTAGATGGCTCAAGGCTCCCCGAAGACACAGGCAGTCCTTTCTCAGTACGTTTTGGAACCTAGCGCTGACAAGTGAGTCCAAAAGAGAGCTGATATGCTTCCTAGAGTTCAAGAACCACAGGGACTAAGGCTCTATGCAATCGGTTGTTTCGCTAAGTCTGTCATGAGAACACCTGGACGTTAGCTTGAGGCTAGAGGCCCCATGTGGTGGGCCCATTCCCTGAAGACTACTGAAGGATGACCACCTACCAAGGGATGGCAACCTCCAAGTTTCTTGCCTAGAAACTCACGTCATCACCAGGGCAATTGTGTTACGAAGAGAAGCTGTGCAGCAACAGTGTTTCTTGGGGAGAATTGAGCCCGCGGCTCTGTAAATCCCAATGAGGAAAATAAAGTTTCACTCGCAGCCTTACTTTCAAAAGGGACCACACAGAGCATTCACCCTGCTGTGTCTTTCTCTAGTTTGTACTCCCAAGGTGCGTTAGAAGGGAGATACTTGAGTTGTTTCACTTACCACATGCTAGATGTTTAGCAAAAGAAGGCCTTTACTGCCCTTCTTTTGGCATATGGTTGTCCTCAGCCGAACAGTTCTCTCAGCTCCTAGAAGCGATGGGCGGTCCCTTGTGTACATCTTGGATCCCAGTGCAGACCTGTTAGTCCTAAGACACCAGAAATGCTTCCTACACTTAAAGCACCGCTTTGACAAACGCTGCCTGGAACCTGTTGCCTGCCTATCTATCTGTGTGACGAACAAAACAGTAACTTAGCTTGGAGCCAGTCCTCCTATATTTTTGGCTTACTCACCGACGATTGCTGAGGGATGAGCACTTAGCAGGGACTGAAAGGCCACGTTTGCCTCACGGGGGGCGGGGATATGACTTGTCCTCACAAGGCAATTGTGCAATGAAGAAAAGATAGGCCACTACACTGTTCATCAGGTAACCTTGAGGCCGCGTGTCGTCATTCCAGTGTGCCAAATAAACTTCCCATCACGGTTCAGTTTCCAAGGCGAGGGCACAGCGTCTTATGCTGCAGTTTCTGACTCCCTACTGGACGTTCAGCTGACCACCTAGACCCTTTCGTGAGTCAACTTTGTGATACACTTTGTGATACGGGGTCGTGATGGTGGTGAAAGGATTAGCAAGTCATGGGTTAGTGAGGCCGGTGTGTACAATGTATCTCCAGAGTACCTGGCTTTCAAGGGAGAGCCTGAAATTTTTCAGGCTACACTGAAAGTCCAGTGGCCGCCTGGGGTAAATTGCATCACGTGCGAGTGCCCTGAAGGCGGGGTCGAATCACTGTATGTTTTGTGTGCTCTGGGTTCGGCAGAAAAGCAGACACGTTTTGCATGAAGGAATGAACAGAACGCTGATAGCTGGCTGTTTCTAAGCTATCCCAACCTAGGTGTTTCTCCGACGAAGCCCTTCGCTGCCCATGATTGCGGCATCTAGCTGCTGCCAGCGGTGCATTGCTCACAACTCCCTGAAGACACAGGAGGCCCTTTTAGTCCATTTCGGATCCTAGTACAGCCCCGCGACTCAAGAGAGGACCTGATATGCTTCCTAGGGTTCGAGAAACCCAGGGACTAAGGCTGCATGGGGTCTGTCGCATGCCTACCTGGTTCATGAGAAAACCTGAACATTAGCTTAAGGCCAGAGGCCCCGTGTGGTTCTCCCCTTCCCTGAGGACAACTGAAGTAGGAGCACTTACCGAGGAACGGCAACATCCAATCTCCTTCCAGGAAACTCACTTGTCATCACAAAGGCAACTGTGCAACAACACTGTTTCCCAGGGAGAACTGAGCCCGCAGCTCTCTAAATCCCAATGAGGAAAATAAAGTTTCCCTTCAAGCCTTAGTTTCAAAATGGACCGCAGAGCATTCACCCTGTTGTATCCGTCACTCCATGACACGTCCAAGGTGCGCATAGAACGGAGATACTACATTCGTTTCAACTTGCCGCATCCTAGCATTTTAACAAAAGACGCCCTTCACAGCCCTTCTTTCAGCCTATAGTTGCCCTCAACTGAGCTTCGCTCACAAGGCCCAGAAAGGACGGGCAGTCCGTCGTTTACATCTTGGATCCTAGTGCAGACCCCCGTGTCCTAAGACACCAGAAACGCTTCCTAGATTTAAAGCACCGCTTTGACAAAGGCTGCCGTGAGCTTGCGGCCCGCCTGTGTCTGTGATGAGAGACGTAGAACGTTGGCTTGAGGCGAGTCGTCCGGGGTTGTGGGCGTACTCACGAATGATTTTTGAGGGAGGAGGCTGTGGCAGGAATTGAAAGCCAAGTGCTCTTTCGTGGAAGATAACTAGTCCTCCCAAAGACGACTGTGCAGCAAAGAGAAGATGGGCAACAACAGTGTTTACCAGGTAACCCTGAGGCCGCAAACTCTCTACTTTGCAATGAGGAAAATCAACTTCCCAGGAAGACTCAATTCCCAGCAGGACAAAGCAGCATATTACCAAGTCGCATCGGACTCTCTCTTGTACATCCCGTGGACACAGTGGCTCGTGACACTAGTCACCATTGCCATGCTGGGAGTCCTTACTGTGGTGTAAGGATATCAAGGGGAGGGCTTAGTTAGGCCTAGGTGACGGTACTTCTCTAGACTATCTACCAGTTCTGGAAAACCCTGTAGGTTTTGAAGCCGGACTTAAAGTGTAGTTGCCGCTTGAGGTAGACAGACGTCGTGGAGCAGCTCCCAGGAGCAGTGGTAGGCTAATTGTATTTTCTACTGCAGCTCAGGGTTCCTCCAGAGCGCAGACACCCTTTGCATGAAGGAAGGCATGGAACGTTGATAACTGGGTTGCTTTCAAGCTATCGCAATCCAGGTGTCTAAACTACGAAGCCCTTCACTGCCCATCAGTTGGCATCTAGCTGTTCCCGACGGTAGATGGCTCAAGGCTCCCCGAAGACACAGGCAGTCCTTTCTCAGTACGTTTTGGAACCTAGCGCTGACAAGTGAGTCCAAAAGAGAGCTGATATGCTTCCTAGAGTTCAAGAACCACAGGGACTAAGGCTCTATGCAATCGGTTGTTTCGCTAAGTCTGTCATGAGAACACCTGGACGTTAGCTTGAGGCTAGAGGCCCCATGTGGTGGGCCCATTCCCTGAAGACTACTGAAGGATGACCACCTACCAAGGGATGGCAACCTCCAAGTTTCTTGCCTAGAAACTCACGTCATCACCAGGGCAATTGTGTTACGAAGAGAAGCTGTGCAGCAACAGTGTTTCTTGGGGAGAATTGAGCCCGCGGCTCTGTAAATCCCAATGAGGAAAATAAAGTTTCACTCGCAGCCTTACTTTCAAAAGGGACCACACAGAGCATTCACCCTGCTGTGTCTTTCTCTAGTTTGTACTCCCAAGGTGCGTTAGAAGGGAGATACTTGAGTTGTTTCACTTACCACATGCTAGATGTTTAGCAAAAGAAGGCCTTTACTGCCCTTCTTTTGGCATATGGTTGTCCTCAGCCGAACAGTTCTCTCAGCTCCTAGAAGCGATGGGCGGTCCCTTGTGTACATCTTGGATCCCAGTGCAGACCTGTTAGTCCTAAGACACCAGAAATGCTTCCTACACTTAAAGCACCGCTTTGACAAACGCTGCCTGGAACCTGTTGCCTGCCTATCTATCTGTGTGACGAACAAAACAGTAACTTAGCTTGGAGCCAGTCCTCCTATATTTTTGGCTTACTCACCGAGGATTGCTGAGGGATGAGCACTTAGCAGGGACTGAAAGGCCACGTTTGCCTCACGGGGGGCGGGGATATGACTTGTCCTCACAAGGCAATTGTGCAATGAAGAAAAGATAGGCCACTACACTGTTCATCAGGTAACCTTGAGGCCGCGTGTCGTCATTCCAGTGTGCCAAATAAACTTCCCATCACGGTTCAGTTTCCAAGGCGAGGGCACAGCGTCTTATGCTGCAGTTTCTGACTCCCTACTGGACGTTCAGCTGACCACCTAGACCCTTTCGTGAGTCAACTTTGTGATACACTTTGTGATACGGGGTCGTGATGGTGGTGAAAGGATTAGCAAGTCATGGGTTAGTGAGGCCGGTGTGTACAATGTATCTCCAGAGTACCTGGCTTTCAAGGGAGAGCCTGAAATTTTTCAGGCTACACTGAAAGTCCAGTGGCCGCCTGGGGTAAATTGCATCACGTGCGAGTGCCCTGAAGGCGGGGTCGAATCACTGTATGTTTTGTGTGCTCTGGGTTCGGCAGAAAAGCAGACACGTTTTGCATGAAGGAATGAACAGAACGCTGATAGCTGGCTGTTTCTAAGCTATCCCAACCTAGGTGTTTCTCCGACGAAGCCCTTCGCTGCCCATGATTGCGGCATCTAGCTGCTGCCAGCGGTGCATTGCTCACAACTCCCTGAAGACACAGGAGGCCCTTTTAGTCCGTTTCGGATCCTAGTACAGCCCCGCGACTCAAGAGAGGACCTGATATGCTTCCTAGGGTTCGAGAAACCCAGGGACTAAGGCTGCATGGGGTCTGTCGCATGCCTACCTGGTTCATGAGAAAACCTGAACATTAGCTTAAGGCCAGAGGCCCCGTGTGGTTCTCCCCTTCCCTGAGGACAACTGAAGTAGGAGCACTTACCGAGGAACGGCAACATCCAATCTCCTTCCAGGAAACTCACTTGTCATCACAAAGGCAACTGTGCAACAACACTGTTTCCCAGGGAGAACTGAGCCCGCAGCTCTCTAAATCCCAATGAGGAAAATAAAGTTTCCCTTCAAGCCTTAGTTTCAAAATGGACCGCAGAGCATTCACCCTGTTGTATCCGTCACTCCATGGCACGTCCAAGGTGCGCATAGAACGGAGATACTACATTCGTTTCAACTTGCCGCATCCTAGCATTTTAACAAAAGACGCCCTTCACAGCCCTTCTTTCAGCCTATAGTTGCCCTCAACTGAGCTTCGCTCACAAGGCCCAGAAAGGACGGGCAGTCCGTCGTTTACATCTTGGATCCTAGTGCAGACCCCCGTGTCCTAAGACACCAGAAACGCTTCCTAGATTTAAAGCACCGCTTTGACAAAGGCTGCCGTGAGCTTGCGGCCCGCCTGTGTCTGTGATGAGAGACGTAGAACGTTGGCTTGAGGCGAGTCGTCCGGGGTTGTGGGCGTACTCACGAATGATTTTTGAGGGAGGAGGCCGTGGCAGGAATTGAAAGCCAAGTGCTCTTTCGTGGAAGATAACTAGTCCTCCCAAAGACGACTGTGCAGCAAAGAGAAGATGGGCAACAACAGTGTTTACCAGGTAACCCTGAGGCCGCAAACTCTCTACTTTGCAATGAGGAAAATCAACTTCCCAGGAAGACTCAATTCCCAGCAGGACAAAGCAGCATATTACCAAGTCGCATCGGACTCTCTCTTGTACATCCCGTGGACACAGTGGCTCGTGACACTAGTCACCATTGCCATGCTGGGAGTCCTTACTGTGGTGTAAGGATATCAAGGGGAGGGCTTAGTTAGGCCTAGGTGACGGTACTTCTCTAGACTATCTACCAGTTCTGGAAAACCCTGTAGGTTTTGAAGCCGGACTTAAAGTGTAGTTGCCGCTTGAGGTAGACAGACGTCGTGGAGCAGCTCCCAGGAGCAGTGGTAGGCTAATTGTATTTTCTACTGCAGCTCAGGGTTCCTCCAGAGCGCAGACACCCTTTGCATGAAGGAAGGCATGGAACGTTGATAACTGGGTTGCTTTCAAGCTATCGCAATCCAGGTGTCTAAACTACGAAGCCCTTCACTGCCCATCAGTTGGCATCTAGCTGTTCCCGACGGTAGATGGCTCAAGGCTCCCCGAAGACACAGGCAGTCCTTTCTCAGTACGTTTTGGAACCTAGCGCTGACAAGTGAGTCCAAAAGAGAGCTGATATGCTTCCTAGAGTTCAAGAACCACAGGGACTAAGGCTCTATGCAATCGGTTGTTTCGCTAAGTCTGTCATGAGAACACCTGGACGTTAGCTTGAGGCTAGAGGCCCCATGTGGTGGGCCCATTCCCTGAAGACTACTGAAGGATGACCACCTACCAAGGGATGGCAACCTCCAAGTTTCTTGCCTAGAAACTCACGTCATCACCAGGGCAATTGTGTTACGAAGAGAAGCTGTGCAGCAACAGTGTTTCTTGGGGAGAATTGAGCCCGCGGCTCTGTAAATCCCAATGAGGAAAATAAAGTTTCACTCGCAGCCTTACTTTCAAAAGGGACCACACAGAGCATTCACCCTGCTGTGTCTTTCTCTAGTTTGTACTCCCAAGGTGCGTTAGAAGGGAGATACTTGAGTTGTTTCACTTACCACATGCTAGATGTTTAGCAAAAGAAGGCCTTTACTGCCCTTCTTTTGGCATATGGTTGTCCTCAGCCGAACAGTTCTCTCAGCTCCTAGAAGCGATGGGCGGTCCCTTGTGTACATCTTGGATCCCAGTGCAGACCTGTTAGTCCTAAGACACCAGAAATGCTTCCTACACTTAAAGCACCGCTTTGACAAACGCTGCCTGGAACCTGTTGCCTGCCTATCTATCTGTGTGACGAACAAAACAGTAACTTAGCTTGGAGCCAGTCCTCCTATATTTTTGGCTTACTCACCGAGGATTGCTGAGGGATGAGCACTTAGCAGGGACTGAAAGGCCACGTTTGCCTCACGGGGGGCGGGGATATGACTTGTCCTCACAAGGCAATTGTGCAATGAAGAAAAGATAGGCCACTACACTGTTCATCAGGTAACCTTGAGGCCGCGTGTCGTCATTCCAGTGTGCCAAATAAACTTCCCATCATGGTTCAGTTTCCAAGGCGAGGGCACAGCGTCTTATGCTGCAGTTTCTGACTCCCTACTGGACGTTCAGCTGACCACCTAGACCCTTTCGTGAGTCAACTTTGTGATACACTTTGTGATACGGGGTCGTGATGGTGGTGAAAGGATTAGCAAGTCATGGGTTAGTGAGGCCGGTGTGTACAATGTATCTCCAGAGTACCTGGCTTTCAAGGGAGAGCCTGAAATTTTTCAGGCTACACTGAAAGTCCAGTGGCCGCCTGGGGTAAATTGCATCACGTGCGAGTGCCCTGAAGGCGGGGTCGAATCACTGTATGTTTTGTGTGCTCTGGGTTCGGCAGAAAAGCAGACACGTTTTGCATGAAGGAATGAACAGAACGCTGATAGCTGGCTGTTTCTAAGCTATCCCAACCTAGGTGTTTCTCTGACGAAGCCCTTCGCTGCCCATGATTGCGGCATCTAGCTGCTGCCAGCGGTGCATTGCTCACAACTCCCTGAAGACACAGGAGGCCCTTTTAGTCCGTTTCGGATCCTAGTACAGCCCCGCGACTCAAGAGAGGACCTGATATGCTTCCTAGGGTTCGAGAAACCCAGGGACTAAGGCTGCATGGGGTCTGTCGCATGCCTACCTGGTTCATGAGAAAACCTGAACATTAGCTTAAGGCCAGAGGCCCCATGTGGTTCTCCCCTTCCCTGAGGACAACTGAAGTAGGAGCACTTACCGAGGAACGGCAACATCCAATCTCCTTCCAGGAAACTCACTTGTCATCACAAAGGCAACTGTGCAACAACACTGTTTCCCAGGGAGAACTGAGCCCGCAGCTCTCTAAATCCCAATGAGGAAAATAAAGTTTCCCTTCAAGCCTTAGTTTCAAAATGGACCGCAGAGCATTCACCCTGTTGTATCCGTCACTCCATGGCACGTCCAAGGTGCGCATAGAACGGAGATACTACATTCGTTTCAACTTGCCGCATCCTAGCATTTTAACAAAAGACGCCCTTCACAGCCCTTCTTTCAGCCTATAGTTGCCCTCAACTGAGCTTCGCTCACAAGGCCCAGAAAGGACGGGCAGTCCGTCGTTTACATCTTGGATCCTAGTGCAGACCCCCGTGTCCTAAGACACCAGAAACGCTTCCTAGATTTAAAGCACCGCTTTGACAAAGGCTGCCGTGAGCTTGCGGCCCGCCTATGTCTGTGATGAGAGACGTAGAACGTTGGCTTGAGGCGAGTCGTCCGGGGTTGTGGGCGTACTCACGAATGATTTTTGAGGGAGGAGGCCGTGGCAGGAATTGAAAGCCAAGTGCTCTTTCGTGGAAGATAACTAGTCCTCCCAAAGACGACTGTGCAGCAAAGAGAAGATGGGCAACAACAGTGTTTACCAGGTAACCCTGAGGCCGCAAACTCTCTACTTTGCAATGAGGAAAATCAACTTCCCAGGAAGACTCAATTCCCAGCAGGACAAAGCAGCATATTACCAAGTCGCATCGGACTCTCTCTTGTACATCCCGTGGACACAGTGGCTCGTGACCCTAGTCACCATTGCCATGCTGGGAGTCCTTACTGTGGTGTAAGGATATCAAGGGGAGGGCTTAGTTAGGCCTAGGTGACGGTACTTCTCTAGACTATCTACCAGTTCTGGAAAACCCTGTAGGTTTTGAAGCTGGACTTAAAGTGTAGTTGCCGCTTGAGGTAGACAGACGTCGTGGAGCAGCTCCCAGGAGCAGTGGTAGGCTAATTGTATTTTCTACTGCAGCTCAGGGTTCCTCCAGAGCGCAGACACCCTTTGCATGAAGGAAGGCATGGAACGTTGATAACTGGGTTGCTTTCAAGCTATCGCAATCCAGGTGTCTAAACAACGAAGCCCTTCACTGCCCATCAGTTGGCATCTAGCTGTTCCCGACGGTAGATGGCTCAAGGCTCCCCGAAGACACAGGCAGTCCTTTCTCAGTACGTTTTGGAACCTAGCGCTGACAAGTGAGTCCAAAAGAGAGCTGATATGCTTCCTAGAGTTCAAGAACCACAGGGACTAAGGCTCTATGCAATCGGTTGTTTCGCTAAGTCTGTCATGAGAACACCTGGACGTTAGCTTGAGGCTAGAGGCCCCATGTGGTGGGCCCATTCCCTGAAGACTACTGAAGGATGACCACCTACCAAGGGATGGCAACCTCCAAGTTTCTTGCCTAGAAACTCACGTCATCACCAGGGCAATTGTGTTACGAAGAGAAGCTGTGCAGCAACAGTGTTTCTTGGGGAGAATTGAGCCCGCGGCTCTGTAAATCCCAATGAGGAAAATAAAGTTTCACTCGCAGCCTTACTTTCAAAAGGGACCACACAGAGCATTCACCCTGCTGTGTCTTTCTCTAGTTTGTACTCCCAAGGTGCGTTAGAAGGGAGATACTTGAGTTGTTTCACTTACCACATGCTAGATGTTTAGCAAAAGAAGGCCTTTACTGCCCTTCTTTTGGCATATGGTTGTCCTCAGCCGAACAGTTCTCTCAGCTCCTAGAAGCGATGGGCGGTCCCTTGTGTACATCTTGGATCCCAGTGCAGACCTGTTACTCCTAAGACACCAGAAATGCTTCCTACACTTAAAGCACCGCTTTGACAAACGCTGCCTGGAACCTGTTGCCTGCCTATCTATCTGTGTGACGAACAAAACAGTAACTTAGCTTGGAGCCAGTCCTCCTATATTTTTGGCTTACTCACCGAGGATTGCTGAGGGATGAGCACTTAGCAGGGACTGAAAGGCCACGTTTGCCTCACGGGGGGCGGGGATATGACTTGTCCTCACAAGGCAATTGTGCAATGAAGAAAAGATAGGCCACTACACTGTTCATCAGGTAACCTTGAGGCCGCGTGTCGTCATTCCAGTGTGCCAAATAAACTTCCCATCACGGTTCAGTTTCCAAGGCGAGGGCACAGCGTCTTATGCTGCAGTTTCTGACTCCCTACTGGACGTTCAGCTGACCACCTAGACCCTTTCGTGAGTCAACTTTGTGATACACTTTGTGATACGGGGTCGTGATGGTGGTGAAAGGATTAGCAAGTCATGGGTTAGTGAGGCCGGTGTGTACAATGTATCTCCAGAGTACCTGGCTTTCAAGGGAGAGCCTGAAATTTTTCAGGCTACACTGAAAGTCCAGTGGCCGCCTGGGGTAAATTGCATCACGTGCGAGTGCCCTGAAGGCGGGGTCGAATCACTGTATGTTTTGTGTGCTCTGGGTTCGGCAGAAAAGCAGACACGTTTTGCATGAAGGAATGAACAGAACGCTGATAGCTGGCTGTTTCTAAGCTATCCCAACCTAGGTGTTTCTCTGACGAAGCCCTTCGCTGCCCATGATTGCGGCATCTAGCTGCTGCCAGCGGTGCATTGCTCACAACTCCCTGAAGACACAGGAGGCCCTTTTAGTCCGTTTCGGATCCTAGTACAGCCCCGTGACTCAAGAGAGGACCTGATATGCTTCCTAGGGTTCGAGAAACCCAGGGACTAAGGCTGCATGGGGTCTGTCGCATGCCTACCTGGTTCATGAGAAAACCTGAACATTAGCTTAAGGCCAGAGGCCCCGTGTGGTTCTCCCCTTCCCTGAGGACAACTGAAGTAGGAGCACTTACCGAGGAACGGCAACATCCAATCTCCTTCCAGGAAACTCACTTGTCATCACAAAGGCAACTGTGCAACAACACTGTTTCCCAGGGAGAACTGAGCCCGCAGCTCTCTAAATCCCAATGAGGAAAATAAAGTTTCCCTTCAAGCCTTAGTTTCAAAATGGACCGCAGAGCATTCACCCTGTTGTATCCGTCACTCCATGGCACGTCCAAGGTGCGCATAGAACGGAGATACTACATTCGTTTCAACTTGCCGCATCCTAGCATTTTAACAAAAGACGCCCTTCACAGCCCTTCTTTCAGCCTATAGTTGCCCTCAACTGAGCTTCGCTCACAAGGCCCAGAAAGGACGGGCAGTCCGTCGTTTACATCTTGGATCCTAGTGCAGACCCCCGTGTCCTAAGACACCAGAAACGCTTCCTAGATTTAAAGCACCGCTTTGACAAAGGCTGCCGTGAGCTTGCGGCCCGCCTATGTCTGTGATGAGAGACGTAGAACGTTGGCTTGAGGCGAGTCGTCCGGGGTTGTGGGCGTACTCACGAATGATTTTTGAGGGAGGAGGCCGTGGCAGGAATTGAAAGCCAAGTGCTCTTTCGTGGAAGATAACTAGTCCTCCCAAAGACGACTGTGCAGCAAAGAGAAGATGGGCAACAACAGTGTTTACCAGGTAACCCTGAGGCCGCAAACTCTCTACTTTGCAATGAGGAAAATCAACTTCCCAGGAAGACTCAATTCCCAGCAGGACAAAGCAGCATATTACCAAGTCGCATCGGACTCTCTCTTGTACATCCCATGGACACAGTGGCTCGTGACACTAGTCACCATTGCCATGCTGGGAGTCCTTACTGTGGTGTAAGGATATCAAGGGGAGGGCTTAGTTAGGCCTAGGTGACGGTACTTCTCTAGACTATCTACCAGTTCTGGAAAACCCTGTAGGTTTTGAAGCCGGACTTAAAGTGTAGTTGCCGCTTGAGGTAGACAGACGTCGTGGAGCAGCTCCCAGGAGCAGTGGTAGGCTAATTGTATTTTCTACTGCAGCTCAGGGTTCCTCCAGAGCGCAGACACCCTTTGCATGAAGGAAGGCATGGAACGTTGATAACTGGGTTGCTTTCAAGCTATCGCAATCCAGGTGTCTAAACAACGAAGCCCTTCACTGCCCATCAGTTGGCATCTAGCTGTTCCCGACGGTAGATGGCTCAAGGCTCCCCGAAGACACAGGCAGTCCTTTCTCAGTACGTTTTGGAACCTAGCGCTGACAAGTGAGTCCAAAAGAGAGCTGATATGCTTCCTAGAGTTCAAGAACCACAGGGACTAAGGCTCTATGCAATCGGTTGTTTCGCTAAGTCTGTCATGAGAACACCTGGACGTTAGCTTGAGGCTAGAGGCCCCATGTGGTGGGCCCATTCCCTGAAGACTACTGAAGGATGACCACCTACCAAGGGATGGCAACCTCCAAGTTTCTTGCCTAGAAACTCACGTCATCACCAGGGCAATTGTGTTACGAAGAGAAGCTGTGCAGCAACAGTGTTTCTTGGGGAGAATTGAGCCCGCGGCTCTGTAAATCCCAATGAGGAAAATAAAGTTTCACTCGCAGCCTTACTTTCAAAAGGGACCACACAGAGCATTCACCCTGCTGTGTCTTTCTCTAGTTTGTACTCCCAAGGTGCGTTAGAAGGGAGATACTTGAGTTGTTTCACTTACCACATGCTAGATGTTTAGCAAAAGAAGGCCTTTACTGCCCTTCTTTTGGCATATGGTTGTCCTCAGCCGAACAGTTCTCTCAGCTCCTAGAAGCGATGGGCGGTCCCTTGTGTACATCTTGGATCCCAGTGCAGACCTGTTAGTCCTAAGACACCAGAAATGCTTCCTACACTTAAAGCACCGCTTTGACAAACGCTGCCTGGAACCTGTTGCCTGCCTATCTATCTGTGTGACGAACAAAACAGTAACTTAGCTTGGAGCCAGTCCTCCTATATTTTTGGCTTACTCACCGACGATTGCTGAGGGATGAGCACTTAGCAGGGACTGAAAGGCCACGTTTGCCTCACGGGGGGCGGGGATATGACTTGTCCTCACAAGGCAATTGTGCAATGAAGAAAAGATAGGCCACTACACTGTTCATCAGGTAACCTTGAGGCCGCGTGTCGTCATTCCAGTGTGCCAAATAAACTTCCCATCACGGTTCAGTTTCCAAGGCGAGGGCACAGCGTCTTATGCTGCAGTTTCTGACTCCCTACTGGACGTTCAGCTGACCACCTAGACCCTTTCGTGAGTCAACTTTGTGATACACTTTGTGATACGGGGTCGTGATGGTGGTGAAAGGATTAGCAAGTCATGGGTTAGTGAGGCCGGTGTGTACAATGTATCTCCAGAGTACCTGGCTTTCAAGGGAGAGCCTGAAATTTTTCAGGCTACACTGAAAGTCCAGTGGCCGCCTGGGGTAAATTGCATCACGTGCAAGTGCCCTGAAGGCGGGGTCGAATCACTGTATGTTTTGTGTGCTCTGGGTTCGGCAGAAAAGCAGACACGTTTTGCATGAAGGAATGAACAGAACGCTGATAGCTGGCTGTTTCTAAGCTATCCCAACCTAGGTGTTTCTCTGACGAAGCCCTTCGCTGCCCATGATTGCGGCATCTAGCTGCTGCCAGCGGTGCATTGCTCACAACTCCCTGAAGACACAGGAGGCCCTTTTAGTCCGTTTCGGATCCTAGTACAGCCCCGCGACTCAAGAGAGGACCTGATATGCTTCCTAGGGTTCGAGAAACCCAGGGACTAAGGCTGCATGGGGTCTGTCGCATGCCTACCTGGTTCATGAGAAAACCTGAACATTAGCTTAAGGCCAGAGGCCCCGTGTGGTTCTCCCCTTCCCTGAGGACAACTGAAGTAGGAGCACTTACCGAGGAACGGCAACATCCAATCTCCTTCCAGGAAACTCACTTGTCATCACAAAGGCAACTGTGCAACAACACTGTTTCCCAGGGAGAACTGAGCCCGCAGCTCTCTAAATCCCAATGAGGAAAATAAAGTTTCCCTTCAAGCCTTAGTTTCAAAATGGACCGCAGAGCATTCACCCTGTTGTATCCGTCACTCCATGGCACGTCCAAGGTGCGCATAGAACGGAGATACTACATTCGTTTCAACTTGCCGCATCCTAGCATTTTAACAAAAGACGCCCTTCACAGCCCTTCTTTCAGCCTATAGTTGCCCTCAACTGAGCTTCGCTCACAAGGCCCAGAAAGGACGGGCAGTCCGTCGTTTACATCTTGGATCCTAGTGCAGACCCCCGTGTCCTAAGACACCAGAAACGCTTCCTAGATTTAAAGCACCGCTTTGACAAAGGCTGCCGTGAGCTTGCGGCCCGCCTATGTCTGTGATGAGAGACGTAGAACGTTGGCTTGAGGCGAGTCGTCCGGGGTTGTGGGCGTACTCACGAATGATTTTTGAGGGAGGAGGCCGTGGCAGGAATTGAAAGCCAAGTGCTCTTTCGTGGAAGATAACTAGTCCTCCCAAAGACGACTGTGCAGCAAAGAGAAGATGGGCAACAACAGTGTTTACCAGGTAACCCTGAGGCCGCAAACTCTCTACTTTGCAATGAGGAAAATCAACTTCCCAGGAAGACTCAATTCCCAGCAGGACAAAGCAGCATATTACCAAGTCGCATCGGACTCTCTCTTGTACATCCCGTGGACACAGTGGCTCGTGACACTAGTCACCATTGCCATGCTGGGAGTCCTTACTGTGGTGTAAGGATATCAAGGGGAGGGCTTAGTTAGGCCTAGGTGACGGTACTTCTCTAGACTATCTACCAGTTCTGGAAAACCCTGTAGGTTTTGAAGCCGGACTTAAAGTGTAGTTGCCGCTTGAGGTAGACAGACGTCGTGGAGCAGCTCCCAGGAGCAGTGGTAGGCTAATTGTATTTTCTACTGCAGCTCAGGGTTCCTCCAGAGCGCAGACACCCTTTGCATGAAGGAAGGCATGGAACGTTGATAACTGGGTTGCTTTCAAGCTATCGCAATCCAGGTGTCTAAACAACGAAGCCCTTCACTGCCCATCAGTTGGCATCTAGCTGTTCCCGACGGTAGATGGCTCAAGGCTCCCCGAAGACACAGGCAGTCCTTTCTCAGTACGTTTTGGAACCTAGCGCTGACAAGTGAGTCCAAAAGAGAGCTGATATGCTTCCTAGAGTTCAAGAACCACAGGGACTAAGGCTCTATGCAATCGGTTGTTTCGCTAAGTCTGTCATGAGAACACCTGGACGTTAGCTTGAGGCTAGAGGCCCCATGTGGTGGGCCCATTCCCTGAAGACTACTGAAGGATGACCACCTACCAAGGGATGGCAACCTCCAAGTTTCTTGCCTAGAAACTCACGTCATCACCAGGGCAATTGTGTTACGAAGAGAAGCTGTGCAGCAACAGTGTTTCTTGGGGAGAATTGAGCCCGCGGCTCTGTAAATCCCAATGAGGAAAATAAAGTTTCACTCGCAGCCTTACTTTCAAAAGGGACCACACAGAGCATTCACCCTGCTGTGTCTTTCTCTAGTTTGTACTCCCAAGGTGCGTTAGAAGGGAGATACTTGAGTTGTTTCACTTACCACATGCTAGATGTTTAGCAAAAGAAGGCCTTTACTGCCCTTCTTTTGGCATATGGTTGTCCTCAGCCGAACAGTTCTCTCAGCTCCTAGAAGCGATGGGCGGTCCCTTGTGTACATCTTGGATCCCAGTGCAGACCTGTTAGTCCTAAGACACCAGAAATGCTTCCTACACTTAAAGCACCGCTTTGACAAACGCTGCCTGGAACCTGTTGCCTGCCTATCTATCTGTGTGACGAACAAAACAGTAACTTAGCTTGGAGCCAGTCCTCCTATATTTTTGGCTTACTCACCGACGATTGCTGAGGGATGAGCACTTAGCAGGGACTGAAAGGCCACGTTTGCCTCACGGGGGGCGGGGATATGACTTGTCCTCACAAGGCAATTGTGCAATGAAGAAAAGATAGGCCACTACACTGTTCATCAGGTAACCTTGAGGCCGCGTGTCGTCATTCCAGTGTGCCAAATAAACTTCCCATCACGGTTCAGTTTCCAAGGCGAGGGCACAGCGTCTTATGCTGCAGTTTCTGACTCCCTACTGGACGTTCAGCTGACCACCTAGACCCTTTCGTGAGTCAACTTTGTGATACACTTTGTGATACGGGGTCGTGATGGTGGTGAAAGGATTAGCAAGTCATGGGTTAGTGAGGCCGGTGTGTACAATGTATCTCCAGAGTACCTGGCTTTCAAGGGAGAGCCTGAAATTTTTCAGGCTACACTGAAAGTCCAGTGGCCGCCTGGGGTAAATTGCATCACGTGCGAGTGCCCTGAAGGCGGGGTCGAATCACTGTATGTTTTGTGTGCTCTGGGTTCGGCAGAAAAGCAGACACGTTTTGCATGAAGGAATGAACAGAACGCTGATAGCTGGCTGTTTCTAAGCTATCCCAACCTAGGTGTTTCTCTGACGAAGCCCTTCGCTGCCCATGATTGCGGCATCTAGCTGCTGCCAGCGGTGCATTGCTCACAACTCCCTGAAGACACAGGAGGCCCTTTTAGTCCGTTTCGGATCCTAGTACAGCCCCGCGACTCAAGAGAGGACCTGATATGCTTCCTAGGGTTCGAGAAACCCAGGGACTAAGGCTGCATGGGGTCTGTCGCATGCCTACCTGGTTCATGAGAAAACCTGAACATTAGCTTAAGGCCAGAGGCCCCGTGTGGTTCTCCCCTTCCCTGAGGACAACTGAAGTAGGAGCACTTACCGAGGAACGGCAACATCCAATCTCCTTCCAGGAAACTCACTTGTCATCACAAAGGCAACTGTGCAACAACACTGTTTCCCAGGGAGAACTGAGCCCGCAGCTCTCTAAATCCCAATGAGGAAAATAAAGTTTCCCTTCAAGCCTTAGTTTCAAAATGGACTGCAGAGCATTCACCCTGTTGTATCCGTCACTCCATGGCACGTCCAAGGTGCGCATAGAACGGAGATACTACATTCGTTTCAACTTGCCGCATCCTAGCATTTTAACAAAAGACGCCCTTCACAGCCCTTCTTTCAGCCTATAGTTGCCCTCAACTGAGCTTCGCTCACAAGGCCCAGAAAGGACGGGCAGTCCGTCGTTTACATCTTGGATCCTAGTGCAGACCCCCGTGTCCTAAGACACCAGAAACGCTTCCTAGATTTAAAGCACCGCTTTGACAAAGGCTGCCGTGAGCTTGCGGCCCGCCTATGTCTGTGATGAGAGACGTAGAACGTTGGCTTGAGGCGAGTCGTCCGGGGTTGTGGGCGTACTCACGAATGATTTTTGAGGGAGGAGGCCGTGGCAGGAATTGAAAGCCAAGTGCTCTTTCGTGGAAGATAACTAGTCCTCCCAAAGACGACTGTGCAGCAAAGAGAAGATGGGCAACAACAGTGTTTACCAGGTAACCCTGAGGCCGCAAACTCTCTACTTTGCAATGAGGAAAATCAACTTCCCAGGAAGACTCAATTCCCAGCAGGACAAAGCAGCATATTACCAAGTCGCATCGGACTCTCTCTTGTACATCCCGTGGACACAGTGGCTCGTGACACTAGTCACCATTGCCATGCTGGGAGTCCTTACTGTGGTGTAAGGATATCAAGGGGAGGGCTTAGTTAGGCCTAGGTGACGGTACTTCTCTAGACTATCTACCAGTTCTGGAAAACCCTGTAGGTTTTGAAGCTGGACTTAAAGTGTAGTTGCCGCTTGAGGTAGACAGACGTCGTGGAGCAGCTCCCAGGAGCAGTGGTAGGCTAATTGTATTTTCTACTGCAGCTCAGGGTTCCTTCAGAGCGCAGACACCCTTTGCATGAAGGAAGGCATGGAACGTTGATAACTGGGTTGCTTTCAAGCTATCGCAATCCAGGTGTCTAAACAACGAAGCCCTTCACTGCCCATCAGTTGGCATCTAGCTGTTCCCGACGGTAGATGGCTCAAGGCTCCCCGAAGACACAGGCAGTCCTTTCTCAGTACGTTTTGGAACCTAGCGCTGACAAGTGAGTCCAAAAGAGAGCTGATATGCTTCCTAGAGTTCAAGAACCACAGGGACTAAGGCTCTATGCAATCGGTTGTTTCGCTAAGTCTGTCATGAGAACACCTGGACGTTAGCTTGAGGCTAGAGGCCCCATGTGGTGGGCCCATTCCCTGAAGACTACTGAAGGATGACCACCTACCAAGGGATGGCAACCTCCAAGTTTCTTGCCTAGAAACTCACGTCATCACCAGGGCAATTGTGTTACGAAGAGAAGCTGTGCAGCAACAGTGTTTCTTGGGGAGAATTGAGCCCGCGGCTCTGTAAATCCCAATGAGGAAAATAAAGTTTCACTCGCAGCCTTACTTTCAAAAGGGACCACACAGAGCATTCACCCTGCTGTGTCTTTCTCTAGTTTGTACTCCCAAGGTGCATTAGAAGGGAGATACTTGAGTTGTTTCACTTACCACATGCTAGATGTTTAGCAAAAGAAGGCCTTTACTGCCCTTCTTTTGGCATATGGTTGTCCTCAGCCGAACAGTTCTCTCAGCTCCTAGAAGCGATGGGCGGTCCCTTGTGTACATCTTGGATCCCAGTGCAGACCTGTTAGTCCTAAGACACCAGAAATGCTTCCTACACTTAAAGCACCGCTTTGACAAACGCTGCCTGGAACCTGTTGCCTGCCTATCTATCTGTGTGACGAACAAAACAGTAACTTAGCTTGGAGCCAGTCCTCCTATATTTTTGGCTTACTCACCGACGATTGCTGAGGGATGAGCACTTAGCAGGGACTGAAAGGCCACGTTTGCCTCACGGGGGGCGGGGATATGACTTGTCCTCACAAGGCAATTGTGCAATGAAGAAAAGATAGGCCACTACACTGTTCATCAGGTAACCTTGAGGCCGCGTGTCGTCATTCCAGTGTGCCAAATAAACTTCCCATCACGGTTCAGTTTCCAAGGCGAGGGCACAGCGTCTTATGCTGCAGTTTCTGACTCCCTACTGGACGTTCAGCTGACCACCTAGACCCTTTCGTGAGTCAACTTTGTGATACACTTTGTGATACGGGGTCGTGATGGTGGTGAAAGGATTAGCAAGTCATGGGTTAGTGAGGCCGGTGTGTACAATGTATCTCCAGAGTACCTGGCTTTCAAGGGAGAGCCTGAAATTTTTCAGGCTACACTGAAAGTCCAGTGGCCGCCTGGGGTAAATTGCATCACGTGCGAGTGCCCTGAAGGCGGGGTCGAATCACTGTATGTTTTGTGTGCTCTGGGTTCGGCAGAAAAGCAGACACGTTTTGCATGAAGGAATGAACAGAACGCTGATAGCTGGCTGTTTCTAAGCTATCCCAACCTAGGTGTTTCTCCGACGAAGCCCTTCGCTGCCCATGATTGCGGCATCTAGCTGCTGCCAGCGGTGCATTGCTCACAACTCCCTGAAGACACAGGAGGCCCTTTTAGTCCGTTTCGGATCCTAGTACAGCCCCGCGACTCAAGAGAGGACCTGATATGCTTCCTAGGGTTCGAGAAACCCAGGGACTAAGGCTGCATGGGGTCTGTCGCATGCCTACCTGGTTCATGAGAAAACCTGAACATTAGCTTAAGGCCAGAGGCCCCGTGTGGTTCTCCCCTTCCCTGAGGACAACTGAAGTAGGAACACTTACCGAGGAACGGCAACATCCAATCTCCTTCCAGGAAACTCACTTGTCATCACAAAGGCAACTGTGCAACAACACTGTTTCCCAGGGAGAACTGAGCCCGCAGCTCTCTAAATCCCAATGAGGAAAATAAAGTTTCCCTTCAAGCCTTAGTTTCAAAATGGACCGCAGAGCATTCACCCTGTTGTATCCGTCACTCCATGGCACGTCCAAGGTGCGCATAGAACGGAGATACTACATTCGTTTCAACTTGCCGCATCCTAGCATTTTAACAAAAGACGCCCTTCACAGCCCTTCTTTCAGCCTATAGTTGCCCTCAACTGAGCTTCGCTCACAAGGCCCAGAAAGGACGGGCAGTCCGTCGTTTACATCTTGGATCCTAGTGCAGACCCCCGTGTCCTAAGACACCAGAAACGCTTCCTAGATTTAAAGCACCGCTTTGACAAAGGCTGCCGTGAGCTTGCGGCCCGCCTATGTCTGTGATGAGAGACGTAGAACGTTGGCTTGAGGCGAGTCGTCCGGGGTTGTGGGTGTACTCACGAATGATTTTTGAGGGAGGAGGCCGTGGCAGGAATTGAAAGCCAAGTGCTCTTTCGTGGAAGATAACTAGTCCTCCCAAAGACGACTGTGCAGCAAAGAGAAGATGGGCAACAACAGTGTTTACCAGGTAACCCTGAGGCCGCAAACTCTCTACTTTGCAATGAGGAAAATCAACTTCCCAGGAAGACTCAATTCCCAGCAGGACAAAGCAGCATATTACCAAGTCGCATCGGACTCTCTCTTGTACATCCCGTGGACACAGTGGCTCGTGACACTAGTCACCATTGCCATGCTGGGAGTCCTTACTGTGGTGTAAGGATATCAAGGGGAGGGCTTAGTTAGGCCTAGGTGACGGTACTTCTCTAGACTATCTACCAGTTCTGGAAAACCCTGTAGGTTTTGAAGCCGGACTTAAAGTGTAGTTGCCGCTTGAGGTAGACAGACGTCGTGGAGCAGCTCCCAGGAGCAGTGGTAGGCTAATTGTATTTTCTACTGCAGCTCAGGGTTCCTCCAGAGCGCAGACACCCTTTGCATGAAGGAAGGCATGGAACGTTGATAACTGGGTTGCTTTCAAGCTATCGCAATCCAGGTGTCTAAACAACGAAGCCCTTCACTGCCCATCAGTTGGCATCTAGCTGTTCCCGACGGTAGATGGCTCAAGGCTCCCCGAAGACACAGGCAGTCCTTTCTCAGTACGTTTTGGAACCTAGCGCTGACAAGTGAGTCCAAAAGAGAGCTGATATGCTTCCTAGAGTTCAAGAACCACAGGGACTAAGGCTCTATGCAATCGGTTGTTTCGCTAAGTCTGTCATGAGAACACCTGGACGTTAGCTTGAGGCTAGAGGCCCCATGTGGTGGGCCCATTCCCTGAAGACTACTGAAGGATGACCACCTACCAAGGGATGGCAACCTCCAAGTTTCTTGCCTAGAAACTCACGTCATCACCAGGGCAATTGTGTTACGAAGAGAAGCTGTGCAGCAACAGTGTTTCTTGGGGAGAATTGAGCCCGCGGCTCTGTAAATCCCAATGAGGAAAATAAAGTTTCACTCGCAGCCTTACTTTCAAAAGGGACCACACAGAGCATTCACCCTGCTGTGTCTTTCTCTAGTTTGTACTCCCAAGGTGCGTTAGAAGGGAGATACTTGAGTTGTTTCACTTACCACATGCTAGATGTTTAGCAAAAGAAGGCCTTTACTGCCCTTCTTTTGGCATATGGTTGTCCTCAGCCGAACAGTTCTCTCAGCTCCTAGAAGCGATGGGCGGTCCCTTGTGTACATCTTGGATCCCAGTGCAGACCTGTTAGTCCTAAGACACCAGAAATGCTTCCTACACTTAAAGCACCGCTTTGACAAACGCTGCCTGGAACCTGCTGCCTGCCTATCTATCTGTGTGACGAACAAAACAGTAACTTAGCTTGGAGCCAGTCCTCCTATATTTTTGGCTTACTCACCGACGATTGCTGAGGGATGAGCACTTAGCAGGGACTGAAAGGCCACGTTTGCCTCACGGGGGGCGGGGATATGACTTGTCCTCACAAGGCAATTGTGCAATGAAGAAAAGATAGGCCACTACACTGTTCATCAGGTAACCTTGAGGCCGCGTGTCGTCATTCCAGTGTGCCAAATAAACTTCCCATCACGGTTCAGTTTCCAAGGCGAGGGCACAGCGTCTTATGCTGCAGTTTCTGACTCCCTACTGGACGTTCAGCTGACCACCTAGACCCTTTCGTGAGTCAACTTTGTGATACACTTTGTGATACGGGGTCGTGATGGTGGTGAAAGGATTAGCAAGTCATGGGTTAGTGAGGCCGGTGTGTACAATGTATCTCCAGAGTACCTGGCTTTCAAGGGAGAGCCTGAAATTTTTCAGGCTACACTGAAAGTCCAGTGGCCGCCTGGGGTAAATTGCATCACGTGCGAGTGCCCTGAAGGCGGGGTCGAATCACTGTATGTTTTGTGTGCTCTGGGTTCGGCAGAAAAGCAGACACGTTTTGCATGAAGGAATGAACAGAACGCTGATAGCTGGCTGTTTCTAAGCTATCCCAACCTAGGTGTTTCTCCGACGAAGCCCTTCGCTGCCCATGATTGCGGCATCTAGCTGCTGCCAGCGGTGCATTGCTCACAACTCCCTGAAGACACAGGAGGCCCTTTTAGTCCGTTTCGGATCCTAGTACAGCCCCGCGACTCAAGAGAGGACCTGATATGCTTCCTAGGGTTCGAGAAACCCAGGGACTAAGGCTGCATGGGGTCTGTCGCATGCCTACCTGGTTCATGAGAAAACCTGAACATTAGCTTAAGGCCAGAGGCCCCGTGTGGTTCTCCCCTTCCCTGAGGACAACTGAAGTAGGAGCACTTACCGAGGAACGGCAACATCCAATCTCCTTCCAGGAAACTCACTTGTCATCACAAAGGCAACTGTGCAACAACACTGTTTCCCAGGGAGAACTGAGCCCGCAGCTCTCTAAATCCCAATGAGGAAAATAAAGTTTCCCTTCAAGCCTTAGTTTCAAAATGGACCGCAGAGCATTCACCCTGTTGTATCCGTCACTCCATGGCACGTCCAAGGTGCGCATAGAACGGAGATACTACATTCGTTTCAACTTGCCGCATCCTAGCATTTTAACAAAAGACGCCCGTCACAGCCCTTCTTTCAGCCTATAGTTGCCCTCAACTGAGCTTCGCTCACAAGGCCCAGAAAGGACGGGCAGTCCGTCGTTTACATCTTGGATCCTAGTGCAGACCCCCGTGTCCTAAGACACCAGAAACGCTTCCTAGATTTAAAGCACCGCTTTGACAAAGGCTGCCGTGAGCTTGCGGCCCGCCTATGTCTGTGATGAGAGACGTAGAACGTTGGCTTGAGGCGAGTCGTCCGGGGTTGTGGGCGTACTCACGAATGATTTTTGAGGGAGGAGGCCGTGGCAGGAATTGAAAGCCAAGTGCTCTTTCGTGGAAGATAACTAGTCCTCCCAAAGACGACTGTGCAGCAAAGAGAAGATGGGCAACAACAGTGTTTACCAGGTAACCCTGAGGCCGCAAACTCTCTACTTTGCAATGAGGAAAATCAACTTCCCAGGAAGACTCAATTCCCAGCAGGACAAAGCAGCATATTACCAAGTCGCATCGGACTCTCTCTTGTACATCCCGTGGACACAGTGGCTCGTGACACTAGTCACCATTGCCATGCTGGGAGTCCTTACTGTGGTGTAAGGATATCAAGGGGAGGGCTTAGTTAGGCCTAGGTGACGGTACTTCTCTAGACTATCTACCAGTTCTGGAAAACCCTGTAGGTTTTGAAGCCGGACTTAAAGTGTAGTTGCCGCTTGAGGTAGACAGACGTCGTGGAGCAGCTCCCAGGAGCAGTGGTAGGCTAATTGTATTTTCTACTGCAGCTCAGGGTTCCTCCAGAGCGCAGACACCCTTTGCATGAAGGAAGGCATGGAACGTTGATAACTGGGTTGCTTTCAAGCTATCGCAATCCAGGTGTCTAAACAACGAAGCCCTTCACTGCCCATCAGTTGGCATCTAGCTGTTCCCGACGGTAGATGGCTCAAGGCTCCCCGAAGACACAGGCAGTCCTTTCTCAGTACGTTTTGGAACCTAGCGCTGACAAGTGAGTCCAAAAGAGAGCTGATATGCTTCCTAGAGTTCAAGAACCACAGGGACTAAGGCTCTATGCAATCGGTTGTTTCGCTAAGTCTGTCATGAGAACACCTGGACGTTAGCTTGAGGCTAGAGGCCCCATGTGGTGGGCCCATTCCCTGAAGACTACTGAAGGATGACCACCTACCAAGGGATGGCAACCTCCAAGTTTCTTGCCTAGAAACTCACGTCATCACCAGGGCAATTGTGTTACGAAGAGAAGCTGTGCAGCAACAGTGTTTCTTGGGGAGAATTGAGCCCGCGGCTCTGTAAATCCCAATGAGGAAAATAAAGTTTCACTCGCAGCCTTACTTTCAAAAGGGACCACACAGAGCATTCACCCTGCTGTGTCTTTCTCTAGTTTGTACTCCCAAGGTGCGTTAGAAGGGAGATACTTGAGTTGTTTCACTTACCACATGCTAGATGTTTAGCAAAAGAAGGCCTTTACTGCCCTTCTTTTGGCATATGGTTGTCCTCAGCCGAACAGTTCTCTCAGCTCCTAGAAGCGATGGGCGGTCCCTTGTGTACATCTTGGATCCCAGTGCAGACCTGTTAGTCCTAAGACACCAGAAATGCTTCCTACACTTAAAGCACCGCTTTGACAAACGCTGCCTGGAACCTGTTGCCTGCCTATCTATCTGTGTGACGAACAAAACAGTAACTTAGCTTGGAGCCAGTCCTCCTATATTTTTGGCTTACTCACCGACGATTGCTGAGGGATGAGCACTTAGCAGGGACTGAAAGGCCACGTTTGCCTCACGGGGGGCGGGGATATGACTTGTCCTCACAAGGCAATTGTGCAATGAAGAAAAGATAGGCCACTACACTGTTCATCAGGTAACCTTGAGGCCGCGTGTCGTCATTCCAGTGTGCCAAATAAACTTCCCATCACGGTTCAGTTTCCAAGGCGAGGGCACAGCGTCTTATGCTGCAGTTTCTGACTCCCTACTGGACGTTCAGCTGACCACCTAGACCCTTTCGTGAGTCAACTTTGTGATACACTTTGTGATACGGGGTCGTGATGGTGGTGAAAGGATTAGCAAGTCATGGGTTAGTGAGGCCGGTGTGTACAATGTATCTCCAGAGTACCTGGCTTTCAAGGGAGAGCCTGAAATTTTTCAGGCTACACTGAAAGTCCAGTGGCCGCCTGGGGTAAATTGCATCACGTGCGAGTGCCCTGAAGGCGGGGTCGAATCACTGTATGTTTTGTGTGCTCTGGGTTCGGCAGAAAAGCAGACACGTTTTGCATGAAGGAATGAACAGAACGCTGATAGCTGGCTGTTTCTAAGCTATCCCAACCTAGGTGTTTCTCTGACGAAGCCCTTCGCTGCCCATGATTGCGGCATCTAGCTGCTGCCAGCGGTGCATTGCTCACAACTCCCTGAAGACACAGGAGGCCCTTTTAGTCCGTTTCGGATCCTAGTACAGCCCCGCGACTCAAGAGAGGACCTGATATGCTTCCTAGGGTTCGAGAAACCCAGGGACTAAGGCTGCATGGGGTCTGTCGCATGCCTACCTGGTTCATGAGAAAACCTGAACATTAGCTTAAGGCCAGAGGCCCCGTGTGGTTCTCCCCTTCCCTGAGGACAACTGAAGTAGGAGCACTTACCGAGGAACGGCAACATCCAATCTCCTTCCAGGAAACTCACTTGTCATCACAAAGGCAACTGTGCAACAACACTGTTTCCCAGGGAGAACTGAGCCCGCAGCTCTCTAAATCCCAATGAGGAAAATAAAGTTTCCCTTCAAGCCTTAGTTTCAAAATGGACCGCAGAGCATTCACCCTGTTGTATCCGTCACTCCATGGCACGTCCAAGGTGCGCATAGAACGGAGATACTACATTCGTTTCAACTTGCCGCATCCTAGCATTTTAACAAAAGACGCCCTTCACAGCCCTTCTTTCAGCCTATAGTTGCCCTCAACTGAGCTTCGCTCACAAGGCCCAGAAAGGACGGGCAGTCCGTCGTTTACATCTTGGATCCTAGTGCAGACCCCCGTGTCCTAAGACACCAGAAACGCTTCCTAGATTTAAAGCACCGCTTTGACAAAGGCTGCCGTGAGCTTGCGGCCCGCCTGTGTCTGTGATGAGAGACATAGAACGTTGGCTTGAGGCGAGTCGTCCGGGGTTGTGGGCGTACTCACGAATGATTTTTGAGGGAGGAGGCCGTGGCAGGAATTGAAAGCCAAGTGCTCTTTCGTGGAAGATAACTAGTCCTCCCAAAGACGACTGTGCAGCAAAGAGAAGATGGGCAACAACAGTGTTTACCAGGTAACCCTGAGGCCGCAAACTCTCTACTTTGCAATGAGGAAAATCAACTTCCCAGGAAGACTCAATTCCCAGCAGGACAAAGCAGCATATTACCAAGTCGCATCGGACTCTCTCTTGTACATCCCGTGGACACAGTGGCTCGTGACACTAGTCACCATTGCCATGCTGGGAGTCCTTACTGTGGTGTAAGGATATCAAGGGGAGGGCTTAGTTAGGCCTAGGTGACGGTACTTCTCTAGACTATCTACCAGTTCTGGAAAACCCTGTAGGTTTTGAAGCCGGACTTAAAGTGTAGTTGCCGCTTGAGGTAGACAGACGTCGTGGAGCAGCTCCCAGGAGCAGTGGTAGGCTAATTGTATTTTCTACTGCAGCTCAGGGTTCCTCCAGAGCGCAGACACCCTTTGCATGAAGGAAGGCATGGAACGTTGATAACTGGGTTGCTTTCAAGCTATCGCAATCCAGGTGTCTAAACAACGAAGCCCTTCACTGCCCATCAGTTGGCATCTAGCTGTTCCCGACGGTAGATGGCTCAAGGCTCCCCGAAGACACAGGCAGTCCTTTCTCAGTACGTTTTGGAACCTAGCGCTGACAAGTGAGTCCAAAAGAGAGCTGATATGCTTCCTAGAGTTCAAGAACCACAGGGACTAAGGCTCTATGCAATCGGTTGTTTCGCTAAGTCTGTCATGAGAACACCTGGACGTTAGCTTGAGGCTAGAGGCCCCATGTGGTGGGCCCATTCCCTGAAGACTACTGAAGGATGACCACCTACCAAGGGATGGCAACCTCCAAGTTTCTTGCCTAGAAACTCACGTCATCACCAGGGCAATTGTGTTACGAAGAGAAGCTGTGCAGCAACAGTGTTTCTTGGGGAGAATTGAGCCCGCGGCTCTGTAAATCCCAATGAGGAAAATAAAGTTTCACTCGCAGCCTTACTTTCAAAAGGGACCACACAGAGCATTCACCCTGCTGTGTCTTTCTCTAGTTTGTACTCCCAAGGTGCGTTAGAAGGGAGATACTTGAGTTGTTTCACTTACCACATGCTAGATGTTTAGCAAAAGAAGGCCTTTACTGCCCTTCTTTTGGCATATGGTTGTCCTCAGCCGAACAGTTCTCTCAGCTCCTAGAAGCGATGGGCGGTCCCTTGTGTACATCTTGGATCCCAGTGCAGACCTGTTAGTCCTAAGACACCAGAAATGCTTCCTACACTTAAAGCACCGCTTTGACAAACGCTGCCTGGAACCTGTTGCCTGCCTATCTATCTGTGTGACGAACAAAACAGTAACTTAGCTTGGAGCCAGTCCTCCTATATTTTTGGCTTACTCACCGACGATTGCTGAGGGATGAGCACTTAGCAGGGACTGAAAGGCCACGTTTGCCTCACGGGGGGCGGGGATATGACTTGTCCTCACAAGGCAATTGTGCAATGAAGAAAAGATAGGCCACTACACTGTTCATCAGGTAACCTTGAGGCCGCGTGTCGTCATTCCAGTGTGCCAAATAAACTTCCCATCACGGTTCAGTTTCCAAGGCGAGGGCACAGCGTCTTATGCTGCAGTTTCTGACTCCCTACTGGACGTTCAGCTGACCACCTAGACCCTTTCGTGAGTCAACTTTGTGATACACTTTGTGATACGGGGTCGTGATGGTGGTGAAAGGATTAGCAAGTCATGGGTTAGTGAGGCCGGTGTGTACAATGTATCTCCAGAGTACCTGGCTTTCAAGGGAGAGCCTGAAATTTTTCAGGCTACACTGAAAGTCCAGTGGCCGCCTGGGGTAAATTGCATCACGTGCGAGTGCCCTGAAGGCGGGGTCGAATCACTGTATGTTTTGTGTGCTCTGGGTTCGGCAGAAAAGCAGACACGTTTTGCATGAAGGAATGAACAGAACGCTGATAGCTGGCTGTTTCTAAGCTATCCCAACCTAGGTGTTTCTCCGACGAAGCCCTTCGCTGCCCATGATTGCGGCATCTAGCTGCTGCCAGCGGTGCATTGCTCACAACTCCCTGAAGACACAGGAGGCCCTTTTAGTCCGTTTCGGATCCTAGTACAGCCCCGCGACTCAAGAGAGGACCTGATATGCTTCCTAGGGTTCGAGAAACCCAGGGACTAAGGCTGCATGGGGTCTGTCGCATGCCTACCTGGTTCATGAGAAAACCTGAACATTAGCTTAAGGCCAGAGGCCCCGTGTGGTTCTCCCCTTCCCTGAGGACAACTGAAGTAGGAGCACTTACCGAGGAACGGCAACATCCAATCTCCTTCCAGGAAACTCACTTGTCATCACAAAGGCAACTGTGCAACAACACTGTTTCCCAGGGAGAACTGAGCCCGCAGCTCTCTAAATCCCAATGAGGAAAATAAAGTTTCCCTTCAAGCCTTAGTTTCAAAATGGACCGCAGAGCATTCACCCTGTTGTATCCGTCACTCCATGGCACGTCCAAGGTGCGCATAGAACGGAGATACTACATTCGTTTCAACTTGCCGCATCCTAGCATTTTAACAAAAGACGCCCTTCACAGCCCTTCTTTCAGCCTATAGTTGCCCTCAACTGAGCTTCGCTCACAAGGCCCAGAAAGGACGGGCAGTCCGTCGTTTACATCTTGGATCCTAGTGCAGACCCCCGTGTCCTAAGACACCAGAAACGCTTCCTAGATTTAAAGCACCGCTTTGACAAAGGCTGCCGTGAGCTTGCGGCCCGCCTGTGTCTGTGATGAGAGACGTAGAACGTTGGCTTGAGGCGAGTCGTCCGGGGTTGTGGGCGTACTCACGAATGATTTTTGAGGGAGGAGGCCGTGGCAGGAATTGAAAGCCAAGTGCTCTTTCGTGGAAGATAACTAGTCCTCCCAAAGACGACTGTGCAGCAAAGAGAAGATGGGCAACAACAGTGTTTACCAGGTAACCCTGAGGCCGCAAACTCTCTACTTTGCAATGAGGAAAATCAACTTCCCAGGAAGACTCAATTCCCAGCAGGACAAAGCAGCATATTACCAAGTCGCATCGGACTCTCTCTTGTACATCCCGTGGACACAGTGGCTCGTGACACTAGTCACCATTGCCATGCTGGGAGTCCTTACTGTGGTGTAAGGATATCAAGGGGAGGGCTTAGTTAGGCCTAGGTGACGGTACTTCTCTAGACTATCTACCAGTTCTGGAAAACCCTGTAGGTTTTGAAGCCGGACTTAAAGTGTAGTTGCCGCTTGAGGTAGACAGACGTCGTGGAGCAGCTCCCAGGAGCAGTGGTAGGCTAATTGTATTTTCTACTGCAGCTCAGGGTTCCTCCAGAGCGCAGACACCCTTTGCATGAAGGAAGGCATGGAACGTTGATAACTGGGTTGCTTTCAAGCTATCGCAATCCAGGTGTCTAAACAACGAAGCCCTTCACTGCCCATCAGTTGGCATCTAGCTGTTCCCGACGGTAGATGGCTCAAGGCTCCCCGAAGACACAGGCAGTCCTTTCTCAGTACGTTTTGGAACCTAGCGCTGACAAGTGAGTCCAAAAGAGAGCTGATATGCTTCCTAGAGTTCAAGAACCACAGGGACTAAGGCTCTATGCAATCGGTTGTTTCGCTAAGTCTGTCATGAGAACACCTGGACGTTAGCTTGAGGCTAGAGGCCCCATGTGGTGGGCCCATTCCCTGAAGACTACTGAAGGATGACCACCTACCAAGGGATGGCAACCTCCAAGTTTCTTGCCTAGAAACTCACGTCATCACCAGGGCAATTGTGTTACGAAGAGAAGCTGTGCAGCAACCGTGTTTCTTGGGGAGAATTGAGCCCGCGGCTCTGTAAATCCCAATGAGGAAAATAAAGTTTCACTCGCAGCCTTACTTTCAAAAGGGACCACACAGAGCATTCACCCTGCTGTGTCTTTCTCTAGTTTGTACTCCCAAGGTGCGTTAGAAGGGAGATACTTGAGTTGTTTCACTTACCACATGCTAGATGTTTAGCAAAAGAAGGCCTTTACTGCCCTTCTTTTGGCATATGGTTGTCCTCAGCCGAACAGTTCTCTCAGCTCCTAGAAGCGATGGGCGGTCCCTTGTGTACATCTTGGATCCCAGTGCAGACCTGTTAGTCCTAAGACACCAGAAATGCTTCCTACACTTAAAGCACCGCTTTGACAAACGCTGCCTGGAACCTGTTGCCTGCCTATCTATCTGTGTGACGAACAAAACAGTAACTTAGCTTGGAGCCAGTCCTCCTATATTTTTGGCTTACTCACCGACGATTGCTGAGGGATGAGCACTTAGCAGGGACTGAAAGGCCACGTTTGCCTCACGGGGGGCGGGGATATGACTTGTCCTCACAAGGCAATTGTGCAATGAAGAAAAGATAGGCCACTACACTGTTCATCAGGTAACCTTGAGGCCGCGTGTCGTCATTCCAGTGTGCCAAATAAACTTCCCATCACGGTTCAGTTTCCAAGGCGAGGGCACAGCGTCTTATGCTGCAGTTTCTGACTCCCTACTGGACGTTCAGCTGACCACCTAGACCCTTTCGTGAGTCAACTTTGTGATACACTTTGTGATACGGGGTCGTGATGGTGGTGAAAGGATTAGCAAGTCATGGGTTAGTGAGGCCGGTGTGTACAATGTATCTCCAGAGTACCTGGCTTTCAAGGGAGAGCCTGAAATTTTTCAGGCTACACTGAAAGTCCAGTGGCCGCCTGGGGTAAATTGCATCACGTGCGAGTGCCCTGAAGGCGGGGTCGAATCACTGTATGTTTTGTGTGCTCTGGGTTCGGCAGAAAAGCAGACACGTTTTGCATGAAGGAATGAACAGAACGCTGATAGCTGGCTGTTTCTAAGCTATCCCAACCTAGGTGTTTCTCTGACGAAGCCCTTCGCTGCCCATGATTGCGGCATCTAGCTGCTGCCAGCGGTGCATTGCTCACAACTCCCTGAAGACACAGGAGGCCCTTTTAGTCCGTTTCGGATCCTAGTACAGCCCCGCGACTCAAGAGAGGACCTGATATGCTTCCTAGGGTTCGAGAAACCCAGGGACTAAGGCTGCATGGGGTCTGTCGCATGCCTACCTGGTTCATGAGAAAACCTGAACATTAGCTTAAGGCCAGAGGCCCCGTGTGGTTCTCCCCTTCCCTGAGGACAACTGAAGTAGGAGCACTTACCGAGGAACGGCAACATCCAATCTCCTTCCAGGAAACTCACTTGTCATCACAAAGGCAACTGTGCAACAACACTGTTTCCCAGGGAGAACTGAGCCCGCAGCTCTCTAAATCCCAATGAGGAAAATAAAGTTTCCCTTCAAGCCTTAGTTTCAAAATGGACCGCAGAGCATTCACCCTGTTGTATCCGTCACTCCATGGCACGTCCAAGGTGCGCATAGAACGGAGATACTACATTCGTTTCAACTTGCCGCATCCTAGCATTTTAACAAAAGACGCCCTTCACAGCCCTTCTTTCAGCCTATAGTTGCCCTCAACTGAGCTTCGCTCACAAGGCCCAGAAAGGACGGGCAGTCCGTCGTTTACATCTTGGATCCTAGTGCAGACCCCCGTGTCCTAAGACACCAGAAACGCTTCCTAGATTTAAAGCACCGCTTTGACAAAGGCTGCCGTGAGCTTGCGGCCCGCCTATGTCTGTGATGAGAGACGTAGAACGTTGGCTTGAGGCGAGTCGTCCGGGGTTGTGGGCGTACTCACGAATGATTTTTGAGGGAGGAGGCCGTGGCAGGAATTGAAAGCCAAGTGCTCTTTCGTGGAAGATAACTAGTCCCCCCAAAGACGACTGTGCAGCAAAGAGAAGATGGGCAACAACAGTGTTTACCAGGTAACCCTGAGGCCGCAAACTCTCTACTTTGCAATGAGGAAAATCAACTTCCCAGGAAGACTCAATTCCCAGCAGGACAAAGCAGCATATTACCAAGTCGCATCGGACTCTCTCTTGTACATCCCGTGGACACAGTGGCTCGTGACACTAGTCACCATTGCCATGCTGGGAGTCCTTACTGTGGTGTAAGGATATCAAGGGGAGGGCTTAGTTAGGCCTAGGTGACGGTACTTCTCTAGACTATCTACCAGTTCTGGAAAACCCTGTAGGTTTTGAAGCCGGACTTAAAGTGTAGTTGCCGCTTGAGGTAGACAGACGTCGTGGAGCAGCTCCCAGGAGCAGTGGTAGGCTAATTGTATTTTCTACTGCAGCTCAGGGTTCCTCCAGAGCGCAGACACCCTTTGCATGAAGGAAGGCATGGAACGTTGATAACTGGGTTGCTTTCAAGCTATCGCAATCCAGGTGTCTAAACAACGAAGCCCTTCACTGCCCATCAGTTGGCATCTAGCTGTTCCCGACGGTAGATGGCTCAAGGCTCCCCGAAGACACAGGCAGTCCTTTCTCAGTACGTTTTGGAACCTAGCGCTGACAAGTGAGTCCAAAAGAGAGCTGATATGCTTCCTAGAGTTCAAGAACCACAGGGACTAAGGCTCTATGCAATCGGTTGTTTCGCTAAGTCTGTCATGAGAACACCTGGACGTTAGCTTGAGGCTAGAGGCCCCATGTGGTGGGCCCATTCCCTGAAGACTACTGAAGGATGACCACCTACCAAGGGATGGCAACCTCCAAGTTTCTTGCCTAGAAACTCACGTCATCACCAGGGCAATTGTGTTACGAAGAGAAGCTGTGCAGCAACAGTGTTTCTTGGGGAGAATTGAGCCCGCGGCTCTGTAAATCCCAATGAGGAAAATAAAGTTTCACTCGCAGCCTTACTTTCAAAAGGGACCACACAGAGCATTCACCCTGCTGTGTCTTTCTCTAGTTTGTACTCCCAAGGTGCGTTAGAAGGGAGATACTTGAGTTGTTTCACTTACCACATGATAGATGTTTAGCAAAAGAAGGCCTTTACTGCCCTTCTTTTGGCATATGGTTGTCCTCAGCCGAACAGTTCTCTCAGCTCCTAGAAGCGATGGGCGGTCCCTTGTGTACATCTTGGATCCCAGTGCAGACCTGTTAGTCCTAAGACACCAGAAATGCTTCCTACACTTAAAGCACTGCTTTGACAAACGCTGCCTGGAACCTGTTGCCTGCCTATCTATCTGTGTGACGAACAAAACAGTAACTTAGCTTGGAGCCAGTCCTCCTATATTTTTGGCTTACTCACCGACGATTGCTGAGGGATGAGCACTTAGCAGGGACTGAAAGGCCACGTTTGCCTCACGGGGGGCGGGGATATGACTTGTCCTCACAAGGCAATTGTGCAATGAAGAAAAGATAGGCCACTACACTGTTCATCAGGTAACCTTGAGGCCGCGTGTCGTCATTCCAGTGTGCCAAATAAACTTCCCATCACGGTTCAGTTTCCAAGGCGAGGGCACAGCGTCTTATGCTGCAGTTTCTGACTCCCTACTGGACGTTCAGCTGACCACCTAGACCCTTTCGTGAGTCAACTTTGTGATACACTTTGTGATACGGGGTCGTGATGGTGGTGAAAGGATTAGCAAGTCATGGGTTAGTGAGGCCGGTGTGTACAATGTATCTCCAGAGTACCTGGCTTTCAAGGGAGAGCCTGAAATTTTTCAGGCTACACTGAAAGTCCAGTGGCCGCCTGGGGTAAATTGCATCACGTGCGAGTGCCCTGAAGGCGGGGTCGAATCACTGTATGTTTTGTGTGCTCTGGGTTCGGCAGAAAAGCAGACACGTTTTGCATGAAGGAATGAACAGAACGCTGATAGCTGGCTGTTTCTAAGCTATCCCAACCTAGGTGTTTCTCTGACGAAGCCCTTCGCTGCCCATGATTGCGGCATCTAGCTGCTGCCAGCGGTGCATTGCTCACAACTCCCTGAAGACACAGGAGGCCCTTTTAGTCCGTTTCGGATCCTAGTACAGCCCCGCGACTCAAGAGAGGACCTGATATGCTTCCTAGGGTTCGAGAAACCCAGGGACTAAGGCTGCATGGGGTCTGTCGCATGCCTACCTGGTTCATGAGAAAACCTGAACATTAGCTTAAGGCCAGAGGCCCCGTGTGGTTCTCCCCTTCCCTGAGGACAACTGAAGTAGGAGCACTTACCGAGGAACGGCAACATCCAATCTCCTTCCAGGAAACTCACTTGTCATCACAAAGGCAACTGTGCAACAACACTGTTTCCCAGGGAGAACTGAGCCCGCAGCTCTCTAAATCCCAATGAGGAAAATAAAGTTTCCCTTCAAGCCTTAGTTTCAAAATGGACCGCAGAGCATTCACCCTGTTGTATCCGTCACTCCATGGCACGTCCAAGGTGCGCATAGAACGGAGATACTACATTCGTTTCAACTTGCCGCATCCTAGCATTTTAACAAAAGACGCCCTTCACAGCCCTTCTTTCAGCCTATAGTTGCCCTCAACTGAGCTTCGCTCACAAGGCCCAGAAAGGACGGGCAGTCCGTCGTTTACATCTTGGATCCTAGTGCAGACCCCCGTGTCCTAAGACACCAGAAACGCTTCCTAGATTTAAAGCACCGCTTTGACAAAGGCTGCCGTGAGCTTGCGGCCCGCCTATGTCTGTGATGAGAGACGTAGAACGTTGGCTTGAGGCGAGTCGTCCGGGGTTGTGGGCGTACTCACGAATGATTTTTGAGGGAGGAGGCCGTGGCAGGAATTGAAAGCCAAGTGCTCTTTCGTGGAAGATAACTAGTCCTCCCAAAGACGACTGTGCAGCAAAGAGAAGATGGGCAACAACAGTGTTTACCAGGTAACCCTGAGGCCGCAAACTCTCTACTTTGCAATGAGGAAAATCAACTTCCCAGGAAGACTCAATTCCCAGCAGGACAAAGCAGCATATTACCAAGTCGCATCGGACTCTCTCTTGTACATCCCGTGGACACAGTGGCTCGTGACACTAGTCACCATTGCCATGCTGGGAGTCCTTACTGTGGTGTAAGGATATCAAGGGGAGGGCTTAGTTAGGCCTAGGTGACGGTACTTCTCTAGACTATCTACCAGTTCTGGAAAACCCTGTAGGTTTTGAAGCCGGACTTAAAGTGTAGTTGCCGCTTGAGGTAGACAGACGTCGTGGAGCAGCTCCCAGGAGCAGTGGTAGGCTAATTGTATTTTCTACTGCAGCTCAGGGTTCCTCCAGAGCGCAGACACCCTTTGCATGAAGGAAGGCATGGAACGTTGATAACTGGGTTGCTTTCAAGCTATCGCAATCCAGGTGTCTAAACAACGAAGCCCTTCACTGCCCATCAGTTGGCATCTAGCTGTTCCCGACGGTAGATGGCTCAAGGCTCCCCGAAGACACAGGCAGTCCTTTCTCAGTACGTTTTGGAACCTAGCGCTGACAAGTGAGTCCAAAAGAGAGCTGATATGCTTCCTAGAGTTCAAGAACCACAGGGACTAAGGCTCTATGCAATCGGTTGTTTCGCTAAGTCTGTCATGAGAACACCTGGACGTTAGCTTGAGGCTAGAGGCCCCATGTGGTGGGCCCATTCCCTGAAGACTACTGAAGGATGACCACCTACCAAGGGATGGCAACCTCCAAGTTTCTTGCCTAGAAACTCACGTCATCACCAGGGCAATTGTGTTACGAAGAGAAGCTGTGCAGCAACAGTGTTTCTTGGGGAGAATTGAGCCCGCGGCTCTGTAAATCCCAATGAGGAAAATAAAGTTTCACTCGCAGCCTTACTTTCAAAAGGGACCACACAGAGCATTCACCCTGCTGTGTCTTTCTCTAGTTTGTACTCCCAAGGTGCGTTAGAAGGGAGATACTTGAGTTGTTTCACTTACCACATGCTAGATGTTTAGCAAAAGAAGGCCTTTACTGCCCTTCTTTTGGCATATGGTTGTCCTCAGCCGAACAGTTCTCTCAGCTCCTAGAAGCGATGGGCGGTCCCTTGTGTACATCTTGGATCCCAGTGCAGACCTGTTAGTCCTAAGACACCAGAAATGCTTCCTACACTTAAAGCACCGCTTTGACAAACGCTGCCTGGAACCTGTTGCCTGCCTATCTATCTGTGTGACGAACAAAACAGTAACTTAGCTTGGAGCCAGTCCTCCTATATTTTTGGCTTACTCACCGACGATTGCTGAGGGATGAGCACTTAGCAGGGACTGAAAGGCCACGTTTGCCTCATGGGGGGCGGGGATATGACTTGTCCTCACAAGGCAATTGTGCAATGAAGAAAAGATAGGCCACTACACTGTTCATCAGGTAACCTTGAGGCCGCGTGTCGTCATTCCAGTGTGCCAAATAAACTTCCCATCACGGTTCAGTTTCCAAGGCGAGGGCACAGCGTCTTATGCTGCAGTTTCTGACTCCCTACTGGACGTTCAGCTGACCACCTAGACCCTTTCGTGAGTCAACTTTGTGATACACTTTGTGATACGGGGTCGTGATGGTGGTGAAAGGATTAGCAAGTCATGGGTTAGTGAGGCCGGTGTGTACAATGTATCTCCAGAGTACCTGGCTTTCAAGGGAGAGCCTGAAAATTTTTCAGGCTACACTGAAAGTCCAGTGGCCGCCTGGGGTAAATTGCATCACGTGCGAGTGCCCTGAAGGCGGGGTCGAATCACTGTATGTTTTGTGTGCTCTGGGTTCGGCAGAAAAGCAGACACGTTTTGCATGAAGGAATGAACAGAACGCTGATAGCTGGCTGTTTCTAAGCTATCCCAACCTAGGTGTTTCTCTGACGAAGCCCTTCGCTGCCCATGATTGCGGCATCTAGCTGCTGCCAGCGGTGCATTGCTCACAACTCCCTGAAGACACAGGAGGCCCTTTTAGTCCGTTTCGGATCCTAGTACAGCCCCGCGACTCAAGAGAGGACCTGATATGCTTCCTAGGGTTCGAGAAACCCAGGGACTAAGGCTGCATGGGGTCTGTCGCATGCCTACCTGGTTCATGAGAAAACCTGAACATTAGCTTAAGGCCAGAGGCCCCGTGTGGTTCTCCCCTTCCCTGAGGACAACTGAAGTAGGAGCACTTACCGAGGAACGGCAACATCCAATCTCCTTCCAGGAAACTCACTTGTCATCACAAAGGCAACTGTGCAACAACACTGTTTCCCAGGGAGAACTGAGCCCGCAGCTCTCTAAATCCCAATGAGGAAAATAAAGTTTCCCTTCAAGCCTTAGTTTCAAAATGGACCGCAGAGCATTCACCCTGTTGTATCCGTCACTCCATGGCACGTCCAAGGTGCGCATAGAACGGAGATACTACATTCGTTTCAACTTGCCGCATCCTAGCATTTTAACAAAAGACGCCCTTCACAGCCCTTCTTTCAGCCTATAGTTGCCCTCAACTGAGCTTCGCTCACAAGGCCCAGAAAGGACGGGCAGTCCGTCGTTTACATCTTGGATCCTAGTGCAGACCCCCGTGTCCTAAGACACCAGAAACGCTTCCTAGATTTAAAGCACCGCTTTGACAAAGGCTGCCGTGAGCTTGCGGCCCGCCTATGTCTGTGATGAGAGACGTAGAACGTTGGCTTGAGGCGAGTCGTCCGGGGTTGTGGGCGTACTCACGAATGATTTTTGAGGGAGGAGGCCGTGGCAGGAATTGAAAGCCAAGTGCTCTTTCGTGGAAGATAACTAGTCCTCCCAAAGACGACTGTGCAGCAAAGAGAAGATGGGCAACAACAGTGTTTACCAGGTAACCCTGAGGCCGCAAACTCTCTACTTTGCAATGAGGAAAATCAACTTCCCAGGAAGACTCAATTCCCAGCAGGACAAAGCAGCATATTACCAAGTCGCATCGGACTCTCTCTTGTACATCCCGTGGACACAGTGGCTCGTGACACTAGTCACCATTGCCATGCTGGGAGTCCTTACTGTGGTGTAAGGATATCAAGGGGAGGGCTTAGTTAGGCCTAGGTGACGGTACTTCTCTAGACTATCTACCAGTTCTGGAAAACCCTGTAGGTTTTGAAGCCGGACTTAAAGTGTAGTTGCCGCTTGAGGTAGACAGACGTCGTGGAGCAGCTCCCAGGAGCAGTGGTAGGCTAATTGTATTTTCTACTGCAGCTCAGGGTTCCTCCAGAGCGCAGACACCCTTTGCATGAAGGAAGGCATGGAACGTTGATAACTGGGTTGCTTTCAAGCTATCGCAATCCAGGTGTCTAAACAACGAAGCCCTTCACTGCCCATCAGTTGGCATCTAGCTGTTCCCGACGGTAGATGGCTCAAGGCTCCCCGAAGACACAGGCAGTCCTTTCTCAGTACGTTTTGGAACCTAGCGCTGACAAGTGAGTCCAAAAGAGAGCTGATATGCTTCCTAGAGTTCAAGAACCACAGGGACTAAGGCTCTATGCAATCGGTTGTTTCGCTAAGTCTGTCATGAGAACACCTGGACGTTAGCTTGAGGCTAGAGGCCCCATGTGGTGGGCCCATTCCCTGAAGACTACTGAAGGATGACCACCTACCAAGGGATGGCAACCTCCAAGTTTCTTGCCTAGAAACTCACGTCATCACCAGGGCAATTGTGTTACGAAGAGAAGCTGTGCAGCAACAGTGTTTCTTGGGGAGAATTGAGCCCGCGGCTCTGTAAATCCCAATGAGGAAAATAAAGTTTCACTCGCAGCCTTACTTTCAAAAGGGACCACACAGAGCATTCACCCTGCTGTGTCTTTCTCTAGTTTGTACTCCCAAGGTGCGTTAGAAGGGAGATACTTGAGTTGTTTCACTTACCACATGCTAGATGTTTAGCAAAAGAAGGCCTTTACTGCCCTTCTTTTGGCATATGGTTGTCCTCAGCCGAACAGTTCTCTCAGCTCCTAGAAGCGATGGGCGGTCCCTTGTGTACATCTTGGATCCCAGTGCAGACCTGTTAGTCCTAAGACACCAGAAATGCTTCCTACACTTAAAGCACCGCTTTGACAAACGCTGCCTGGAACCTGTTGCCTGCCTATCTATCTGTGTGACGAACAAAACAGTAACTTAGCTTGGAGCCAGTCCTCCTATATTTTTGGCTTACTCACCGACGATTGCTGAGGGATGAGCACTTAGCAGGGACTGAAAGGCCACGTTTGCCTCACGGGGGGCGGGGATATGACTTGTCCTCACAAGGCAATTGTGCAATGAAGAAAAGATAGGCCACTACACTGTTCATCAGGTAACCTTGAGGCCGCGTGTCGTCATTCCAGTGTGCCAAATAAACTTCCCATCACGGTTCAGTTTCCAAGGCGAGGGCACAGCGTCTTATGCTGCAGTTTCTGACTCCCTACTGGACGTTCAGCTGACCACCTAGACCCTTTCGTGAGTCAACTTTGTGATACACTTTGTGATACGGGGTCGTGATGGTGGTGAAAGGATTAGCAAGTCATGGGTTAGTGAGGCCGGTGTGTACAATGTATCTCCAGAGTACCTGGCTTTCAAGGGAGAGCCTGAAAATTTTTCAGGCTACACTGAAAGTCCAGTGGCCGCCTGGGGTAAATTGCATCACGTGCGAGTGCCCTGAAGGCGGGGTCGAATCACTGTATGTTTTGTGTGCTCTGGGTTCGGCAGAAAAGCAGACACGTTTTGCATGAAGGAATGAACAGAACGCTGATAGCTGGCTGTTTCTAAGCTATCCCAACCTAGGTGTTTCTCTGACGAAGCCCTTCGCTGCCCATGATTGCGGCATCTAGCTGCTGCCAGCGGTGCATTGCTCACAACTCCCTGAAGACACAGGAGGCCCTTTTAGTCCGTTTCGGATCCTAGTACAGCCCCGCGACTCAAGAGAGGACCTGATATGCTTCCTAGGGTTCGAGAAACCCAGGGACTAAGGCTGCATGGGGTCTGTCGCATGCCTACCTGGTTCATGAGAAAACCTGAACATTAGCTTAAGGCCAGAGGCCCCGTGTGGTTCTCCCCTTCCCTGAGGACAACTGAAGTAGGAGCACTTACCGAGGAACGGCAACATCCAATCTCCTTCCAGGAAACTCACTTGTCATCACAAAGGCAACTGTGCAACAACACTGTTTCCCAGGGAGAACTGAGCCCGCAGCTCTCTAAATCCCAATGAGGAAAATAAAGTTTCCCTTCAAGCCTTAGTTTCAAAATGGACCGCAGAGCATTCACCCTGTTGTATCCGTCACTCCATGGCACGTCCAAGGTGCGCATAGAACGGAGATACTACATTCGTTTCAACTTGCCGCATCCTAGCATTTTAACAAAAGACGCCCTTCACAGCCCTTCTTTCAGCCTATAGTTGCCCTCAACTGAGCTTCGCTCACAAGGCCCAGAAAGGACGGGCAGTCCGTCGTTTACATCTTGGATCCTAGTGCAGACCCCCGTGTCCTAAGACACCAGAAACGCTTCCTAGATTTAAAGCACCGCTTTGACAAAGGCTGCCGTGAGCTTGCGGCCCGCCTATGTCTGTGATGAGAGACGTAGAACGTTGGCTTGAGGCGAGTCGTCCGGGGTTGTGGGCGTACTCACGAATGATTTTTGAGGGAGGAGGCCGTGGCAGGAATTGAAAGCCAAGTGCTCTTTCGTGGAAGATAACTAGTCCTCCCAAAGACGACTGTGCAGCAAAGAGAAGATGGGCAACAACAGTGTTTACCAGGTAACCCTGAGGCCGCAAACTCTCTACTTTGCAATGAGGAAAATCAACTTCCCAGGAAGACTCAATTCCCAGCAGGACAAAGCAGCATATTACCAAGTCGCATCGGACTCTCTCTTGTACATCCCGTGGACACAGTGGCTCGTGACACTAGTCACCATTGCCATGCTGGGAGTCCTTACTGTGGTGTAAGGATATCAAGGGGAGGGCTTAGTTAGGCCTAGGTGACGGTACTTCTCTAGACTATCTACCAGTTCTGGAAAACCCTGTAGGTTTTGAAGCCGGACTTAAAGTGTAGTTGCCGCTTGAGGTAGACAGACGTCGTGGAGCAGCTCCCAGGAGCAGTGGTAGGCTAATTGTATTTTCTACTGCAGCTCAGGGTTCCTCCAGAGCGCAGACACCCTTTGCATGAAGGAAGGCATGGAACGTTGATAACTGGGTTGCTTTCAAGCTATCGCAATCCAGGTGTCTAAACAACGAAGCCCTTCACTGCCCATCAGTTGGCATCTAGCTGTTCCCGACGGTAGATGGCTCAAGGCTCCCCGAAGACACAGGCAGTCCTTTCTCAGTACGTTTTGGAACCTAGCGCTGACAAGTGAGTCCAAAAGAGAGCTGATATGCTTCCTAGAGTTCAAGAACCACAGGGACTAAGGCTCTATGCAATCGGTTGTTTCGCTAAGTCTGTCATGAGAACACCTGGACGTTAGCTTGAGGCTAGAGGCCCCATGTGGTGGGCCCATTCCCTGAAGACTACTGAAGGATGACCACCTACCAAGGGATGGCAACCTCCAAGTTTCTTGCCTAGAAACTCACGTCATCACCAGGGCAATTGTGTTACGAAGAGAAGCTGTGCAGCAACAGTGTTTCTTGGGGAGAATTGAGCCCGCGGCTCTGTAAATCCCAATGAGGAAAATAAAGTTTCACTCGCAGCCTTACTTTCAAAAGGGACCACACAGAGCATTCACCCTGCTGTGTCTTTCTCTAGTTTGTACTCCCAAGGTGCGTTAGAAGGGAGATACTTGAGTTGTTTCACTTACCACATGCTAGATGTTTAGCAAAAGAAGGCCTTTACTGCCCTTCTTTTGGCATATGGTTGTCCTCAGCCGAACAGTTCTCTCAGCTCCTAGAAGCGATGGGCGGTCCCTTGTGTACATCTTGGATCCCAGTGCAGACCTGTTAGTCCTAAGACACCAGAAATGCTTCCTACACTTAAAGCACCGCTTTGACAAACGCTGCCTGGAACCTGTTGCCTGCCTATCTATCTGTGTGACGAACAAAACAGTAACTTAGCTTGGAGCCAGTCCTCCTATATTTTTGGCTTACTCACCGACGATTGCTGAGGGATGAGCACTTAGCAGGGACTGAAAGGCCACGTTTGCCTCACGGGGGGCGGGGATATGACTTGTCCTCACAAGGCAATTGTGCAATGAAGAAAAGATAGGCCACTACACTGTTCATCAGGTAACCTTGAGGCCGCGTGTCGTCATTCCAGTGTGCCAAATAAACTTCCCATCACGGTTCAGTTTCCAAGGCGAGGGCACAGCGTCTTATGCTGCAGTTTCTGACTCCCTACTGGACGTTCAGCTGACCACCTAGACCCTTTCGTGAGTCAACTTTGTGATACACTTTGTGATACGGGGTCGTGATGGTGGTGAAAGGATTAGCAAGTCATGGGTTAGTGAGGCCGGTGTGTACAATGTATCTCCAGAGTACCTGGCTTTCAAGGGAGAGCCTGAAAATTTTTCAGGCTACACTGAAAGTCCAGTGGCCGCCTGGGGTAAATTGCATCACGTGCGAGTGCCCTGAAGGCGGGGTCGAATCACTGTATGTTTTGTGTGCTCTGGGTTCGGCAGAAAAGCAGACACGTTTTGCATGAAGGAATGAACAGAACGCTGATAGCTGGCTGTTTCTAAGCTATCCCAACCTAGGTGTTTCTCTGACGAAGCCCTTCGCTGCCCATGATTGCGGCATCTAGCTGCTGCCAGCGGTGCATTGCTCACAACTCCCTGAAGACACAGGAGGCCCTTTTAGTCCGTTTCGGATCCTAGTACAGCCCCGCGACTCAAGAGAGGACCTGATATGCTTCCTAGGGTTCGAGAAACCCAGGGACTAAGGCTGCATGGGGTCTGTCGCATGCCTACCTGGTTCATGAGAAAACCTGAACATTAGCTTAAGGCCAGAGGCCCCGTGTGGTTCTCCCCTTCCCTGAGGACAACTGAAGTAGGAGCACTTACCGAGGAACGGCAACATCCAATCTCCTTCCAGGAAACTCACTTGTCATCACAAAGGCAACTGTGCAACAACACTGTTTCCCAGGGAGAACTGAGCCCGCAGCTCTCTAAATCCCAATGAGGAAAATAAAGTTTCCCTTCAAGCCTTAGTTTCAAAATGGACCGCAGAGCATTCACCCTGTTGTATCCGTCACTCCATGGCACGTCCAAGGTGCGCATAGAACGGAGATACTACATTCGTTTCAACTTGCCGCATCCTAGCATTTTAACAAAAGACGCCCTTCACAGCCCTTCTTTCAGCCTATAGTTGCCCTCAACTGAGCTTCGCTCACAAGGCCCAGAAAGGACGGGCAGTCCGTCGTTTACATCTTGGATCCTAGTGCAGACCCCCGTGTCCTAAGACACCAGAAACGCTTCCTAGATTTAAAGCACCGCTTTGACAAAGGCTGCCGTGAGCTTGCGGCCCGCCTATGTCTGTGATGAGAGACGTAGAACGTTGGCTTGAGGCGAGTCGTCCGGGGTTGTGGGCGTACTCACGAATGATTTTTGAGGGAGGAGGCCGTGGCAGGAATTGAAAGCCAAGTGCTCTTTCGTGGAAGATAACTAGTCCTCCCAAAGACGACTGTGCAGCAAAGAGAAGATGGGCAACAACAGTGTTTACCAGGTAACCCTGAGGCCGCAAACTCTCTACTTTGCAATGAGGAAAATCAACTTCCCAGGAAGACTCAATTCCCAGCAGGACAAAGCAGCATATTACCAAGTCGCATCGGACTCTCTCTTGTACATCCCGTGGACACAGTGGCTCGTGACACTAGTCACCATTGCCATGCTGGGAGTCCTTACTGTGGTGTAAGGATATCAAGGGGAGGGCTTAGTTAGGCCTAGGTGACGGTAATTCTCTAGACTATCTACCAGTTCTGGAAAACCCTGTAGGTTTTGAAGCCGGACTTAAAGTGTAGTTGCCGCTTGAGGTAGACAGACGTCGTGGAGCAGCTCCCAGGAGCAGTGGTAGGCTAATTGTATTTTCTACTGCAGCTCAGGGTTCCTCCAGAGCGCAGACACCCTTTGCATGAAGGAAGGCATGGAACGTTGATAACTGGGTTGCTTTCAAGCTATCGCAATCCAGGTGTCTAAACAACGAAGCCCTTCACTGCCCATCAGTTGGCATCTAGCTGTTCCCGACGGTAGATGGCTCAAGGCTCCCCGAAGACACAGGCAGTCCTTTCTCAGTACGTTTTGGAACCTAGCGCTGACAAGTGAGTCCAAAAGAGAGCTGATATGCTTCCTAGAGTTCAAGAACCACAGGGACTAAGGCTCTATGCAATCGGTTGTTTCGCTAAGTCTGTCATGAGAACACCTGGACGTTAGCTTGAGGCTAGAGGCCCCATGTGGTGGGCCCATTCCCTGAAGACTACTGAAGGATGACCACCTACCAAGGGATGGCAACCTCCAAGTTTCTTGCCTAGAAACTCACGTCATCACCAGGGCAATTGTGTTACGAAGAGAAGCTGTGCAGCAACAGTGTTTCTTGGGGAGAATTGAGCCCGCGGCTCTGTAAATCCCAATGAGGAAAATAAAGTTTCACTCGCAGCCTTACTTTCAAAAGGGACCACACAGAGCATTCACCCTGCTGTGTCTTTCTCTAGTTTGTACTCCCAAGGTGCGTTAGAAGGGAGATACTTGAGTTGTTTCACTTACCACATGCTAGATGTTTAGCAAAAGAAGGCCTTTACTGCCCTTCTTTTGGCATATGGTTGTCCTCAGCCGAACAGTTCTCTCAGCTCCTAGAAGCGATGGGCGGTCCCTTGTGTACATCTTGGATCCCAGTGCAGACCTGTTAGTCCTAAGACACCAGAAATGCTTCCTACACTTAAAGCACCGCTTTGACAAACGCTGCCTGGAACCTGTTGCCTGCCTATCTATCTGTGTGACGAACAAAACAGTAACTTAGCTTGGAGCCAGTCCTCCTATATTTTTGGCTTACTCACCGACGATTGCTGAGGGATGAGCACTTAGCAGGGACTGAAAGGCCACGTTTGCCTCACGGGGGGCGGGGATATGACTTGTCCTCACAAGGCAATTGTGCAATGAAGAAAAGATAGGCCACTACACTGTTCATCAGGTAACCTTGAGGCCGCGTGTCGTCATTCCAGTGTGCCAAATAAACTTCCCATCACGGTTCAGTTTCCAAGGCGAGGGCACAGCGTCTTATGCTGCAGTTTCTGACTCCCTACTGGACGTTCAGCTGACCACCTAGACCCTTTCGTGAGTCAACTTTGTGATACACTTTGTGATACGGGGTCGTGATGGTGGTGAAAGGATTAGCAAGTCATGGGTTAGTGAGGCCGGTGTGTACAATGTATCTCCAGAGTACCTGGCTTTCAAGGGAGAGCCTGAAATTTTTCAGGCTACACTGAAAGTCCAGTGGCCGCCTGGGGTAAATTGCATCACGTGCGAGTGCCCTGAAGGCGGGGTCGAATCACTGTATGTTTTGTGTGCTCTGGGTTCGGCAGAAAAGCAGACACGTTTTGCATGAAGGAATGAACAGAACGCTGATAGCTGGCTGTTTCTAAGCTATCCCAACCTAGGTGTTTCTCTGACGAAGCCCTTCGCTGCCCATGATTGCGGCATCTAGCTGCTGCCAGCGGTGCATTGCTCACAACTCCCTGAAGACACAGGAGGCCCTTTTAGTCCGTTTCGGATCCTAGTACAGCCCCGCGACTCAAGAGAGGACCTGATATGCTTCCTAGGGTTCGAGAAACCCAGGGACTAAGGCTGCATGGGGTCTGTCGCATGCCTACCTGGTTCATGAGAAAACCTGAACATTAGCTTAAGGCCAGAGGCCCCGTGTGGTTCTCCCCTTCCCTGAGGACAACTGAAGTAGGAGCACTTACCGAGGAACGGCAACATCCAATCTCCTTCCAGGAAACTCACTTGTCATCACAAAGGCAACTGTGCAACAACACTGTTTCCCAGGGAGAACTGAGCCCGCAGCTCTCTAAATCCCAATGAGGAAAATAAAGTTTCCCTTCAAGCCTTAGTTTCAAAATGGACCGCAGAGCATTCACCCTGTTGTATCCGTCACTCCATGGCACGTCCAAGGTGCGCATAGAACGGAGATACTACATTCGTTTCAACTTGCCGCATCCTAGCATTTTAACAAAAGACGCCCTTCACAGCCCTTCTTTCAGCCTATAGTTGCCCTCAACTGAGCTTCGCTCACAAGGCCCAGAAAGGACGGGCAGTCCGTCGTTTACATCTTGGATCCTAGTGCAGACCCCCGTGTCCTAAGACACCAGAAACGCTTCCTAGATTTAAAGCACCGCTTTGACAAAGGCTGCCGTGAGCTTGCGGCCCGCCTATGTCTGTGATGAGAGACGTAGAACGTTGGCTTGAGGCGAGTCGTCCGGGGTTGTGGGCGTACTCACGAATGATTTTTGAGGGAGGAGGCCGTGGCAGGAATTGAAAGCCAAGTGCTCTTTCGTGGAAGATAACTAGTCCTCCCAAAGACGACTGTGCAGCAAAGAGAAGATGGGCAACAACAGTGTTTACCAGGTAACCCTGAGGCCGCAAACTCTCTACTTTGCAATGAGGAAAATCAACTTCCCAGGAAGACTCAATTCCCAGCAGGACAAAGCAGCATATTACCAAGTCGCATCGGACTCTCTCTTGTACATCCCGTGGACACAGTGGCTCGTGACACTAGTCACCATTGCCATGCTGGGAGTCCTTACTGTGGTGTAAGGATATCAAGGGGAGGGCTTAGTTAGGCCTAGGTGACGGTACTTCTCTAGACTATCTACCAGTTCTGGAAAACCCTGTAGGTTTTGAAGCCGGACTTAAAGTGTAGTTGCCGCTTGAGGTAGACAGACGTCGTGGAGCAGCTCCCAGGAGCAGTGGTAGGCTAATTGTATTTTCTACTGCAGCTCAGGGTTCCTCCAGAGCGCAGACACCCTTTGCATGAAGGAAGGCATGGAACGTTGATAACTGGGTTGCTTTCAAGCTATCGCAATCCAGGTGTCTAAACAACGAAGCCCTTCACTGCCCATCAGTTGGCATCTAGCTGTTCCCGACGGTAGATGGCTCAAGGCTCCCCGAAGACACAGGCAGTCCTTTCTCAGTACGTTTTGGAACCTAGCGCTGACAAGTGAGTCCAAAAGAGAGCTGATATGCTTCCTAGAGTTCAAGAACCACAGGGACTAAGGCTCTATGCAATCGGTTGTTTCGCTAAGTCTGTCATGAGAACACCTGGACGTTAGCTTGAGGCTAGAGGCCCCATGTGGTGGGCCCATTCCCTGAAGACTACTGAAGGATGACCACCTACCAAGGGATGGCAACCTCCAAGTTTCTTGCCTAGAAACTCACGTCATCACCAGGGCAATTGTGTTACGAAGAGAAGCTGTGCAGCAACAGTGTTTCTTGGGGAGAATTGAGCCCGCGGCTCTGTAAATCCCAATGAGGAAAATAAAGTTTCACTCGCAGCCTTACTTTCAAAAGGGACCACACAGAGCATTCACCCTGCTGTGTCTTTCTCTAGTTTGTACTCCCAAGGTGCGTTAGAAGGGAGATACTTGAGTTGTTTCACTTACCACATGCTAGATGTTTAGCAAAAGAAGGCCTTTACTGCCCTTCTTTTGGCATATGGTTGTCCTCAGCCGAACAGTTCTCTCAGCTCCTAGAAGCGATGGGCGGTCCCTTGTGTACATCTTGGATCCCAGTGCAGACCTGTTAGTCCTAAGACACCAGAAATGCTTCCTACACTTAAAGCACCGCTTTGACAAACGCTGCCTGGAACCTGTTGCCTGCCTATCTATCTGTGTGACGAACAAAACAGTAACTTAGCTTGGAGCCAGTCCTCCTATATGTTTGGCTTACTCACCGACGATTGCTGAGGGATGAGCACTTAGCAGGGACTGAAAGGCCACGTTTGCCTCACGGGGGGCGGGGATATGACTTGTCCTCACAAGGCAATTGTGCAATGAAGAAAAGATAGGCCACTACACTGTTCATCAGGTAACCTTGAGGCCGCGTGTCGTCATTCCAGTGTGCCAAATAAACTTCCCATCACGGTTCAGTTTCCAAGGCGAGGGCACAGCGTCTTATGCTGCAGTTTCTGACTCCCTACTGGACGTTCAGCTGACCACCTAGACCCTTTCGTGAGTCAACTTTGTGATACACTTTGTGATACGGGGTCGTGATGGTGGTGAAAGGATTAACAAGTCATGGGTTAGTGAGGCCGGTGTGTACAATGTATCTCCAGAGTACCTGGCTTTCAAGGGAGAGCCTGAAAATTTTTCAGGCTACACTGAAAGTCCAGTGGCCGCCTGGGGTAAATTGCATCACGTGCGAGTGCCCTGAAGGCGGGGTCGAATCACTGTATGTTTTGTGTGCTCTGGGTTCGGCAGAAAAGCAGACACGTTTTGCATGAAGGAATAAACAGAACGCTGATAACTGGCTGTTTCTAAGCTATCCCAACCTAGGTGTTTCTCTGACGAAGCCCTTCGCTGCCCATGATTGCGGCATCTAGCTGCTGCCAGCGGTGCATTGCTCACAACTCCCTGAAGACACAGGAGGCCCTTTTAGTCCGTTTCGGATCCTAGTACAGCCCCGCGACTCAAGAGAGGACCTGATATGCTTCCTAGGGTTCGAGAAACCCAGGGACTAAGGCTGCATGGGGTCTGTCGCATGCCTACCTGGTTCATGAGAAAACCTGAACATTAGCTTAAGGCCAGAGGCCCCGTGTGGTTCTCCCCTTCCCTGAGGACAACTGAAGTAGGAGCACTTACCGAGGAACGGCAACATCCAATCTCCTTCCAGGAAACTCACTTGTCATCACAAAGGCAACTGTGCAACAACACTGTTTCCCAGGGAGAACTGAGCCCGCAGCTCTCTAAATCCCAATGAGGAAAATAAAGTTTCCCTTCAAGCCTTAGTTTCAAAATGGACCGCAGAGCATTCACCCTGTTGTATCCGTCACTCCATGGCACGTCCAAGGTGTGCATAGAACGGAGATACTACATTCGTTTCAACTTGCCGCATCCTAGCATTTTAACAAAAGACGCCCTTCACAGCCCTTCTTTCAGCCTATAGTTGCCCTCAACTGAGCTTCGCTCACAAGGCCCAGAAAGGACGGGCAGTCCGTTGTTTACATCTTGGATCCTAGTGCAGACCCCCGTGTCCTAAGACACCAGAAACGCTTCCTAGATTTAAAGCACCGCTTTGACAAAGGCTGCCGTGAGCTTGCGGCCCGCCTATGTCTGTGATGAGAGACGTAGAACGTTGGCTTGAGGCGAGTCGTCCGGGGTTGTGGGCGTACTCACGAATGATTTTTGAGGGAGGAGGCCGTGGCAGGAATTGAAAGCCAAGTGCTCTTTCGTGGAAGATAACTAGTCCTCCCAAAGACGACTGTGCAGCAAAGAGAAGATGGGCAACAACAGTGTTTACCAGGTAACCCTGAGGCCGCAAACTCTCTACTTTGCAATGAGGAAAATCAACTTCCCAGGAAGACTCAATTCCCAGCAGGACAAAGCAGCATATTACCAAGTCGCATCGGACTCTCTCTTGTACATCCCGTGGACACAGTGGCTCGTGACACTAGTCACCATTGCCATGCTGGGAGTCCTTACTGTGGTGTAAGGATATCAAGGGGAGGGCTTAGTTAGGCCTAGGTGACGGTACTTCTCTAGACTATCTACCAGTTCTGGAAAACCCTGTAGGTTTTGAAGCCGGACTTAAAGTGTAGTTGCCGCTTGAGGTAGACAGACGTCGTGGAGCAGCTCCCAGGAGCAGTGGTAGGCTAATTGTATTTTCTACTGCAGCTCAGGGTTCCTCCAGAGCGCAGACACCCTTTGCATGAAGGAAGGCATGGAACGTTGATAACTGGGTTGCTTTCAAGCTATCGCAATCCAGGTGTCTAAACAACGAAGCCCTTCACTGCCCATCAGTTGGCATCTAGCTGTTCCCGACGGTAGATGGCTCAAGGCTCCCCGAAGACACAGGCAGTCCTTTCTCAGTACGTTTTGGAACCTAGCGCTGACAAGTGAGTCCAAAAGAGAGCTGATATGCTTCCTAGAGTTCAAGAACCACAGGGACTAAGGCTCTATGCAATCGGTTGTTTCACTAAGTCTGTCATGAGAACACCTGGACGTTAGCTTGAGGCTAGAGGCCCCATGTGGTGGGCCCATTCCCTGAAGACTACTGAAGGATGACCACCTACCAAGGGATGGCAACCTCCAAGTTTCTTGCCTAGAAACTCACGTCATCACCAGGGCAATTGTGTTACGAAGAGAAGCTGTGCAGCAACAGTGTTTCTTGGGGAGAATTGAGCCCGCGGCTCTGTAAATCCCAATGAGGAAAATAAAGTTTCACTCGCAGCCTTACTTTCAAAAGGGACCACACAGAGCATTCACCCTGCTGTGTCTTTCTCTAGTTTGTACTCCCAAGGTGCGTTAGAAGGGAGATACTTGAGTTGTTTCACTTACCACATGCTAGATGTTTAGCAAAAGAAGGCCTTTACTGCCCTTCTTTTGGCATATGGTTGTCCTCAGCCGAACAGTTCTCTCAGCTCCTAGAAGCGATGGGCGGTCCCTTGTGTACATCTTGGATCCCAGTGCAGACCTGTTAGTCCTAAGACACCAGAAATGCTTCCTACACTTAAAGCACCGCTTTGACAAACGCTGCCTGGAACCTGTTGCCTGCCTATCTATCTGTGTGACGAACAAAACAGTAACTTAGCTTGGAGCCAGTCCTCCTATATTTTTGGCTTACTCACCGACGATTGCTGAGGGATGAGCACTTAGCAGGGACTGAAAGGCCACGTTTGCCTCACGGGGGGCGGGGATATGACTTGTCCTCACAAGGCAATTGTGCAATGAAGAAAAGATAGGCCACTACACTGTTCATCAGGTAACCTTGAGGCCGCGTGTCGTCATTCCAGTGTGCCAAATAAACTTCCCATCACGGTTCAGTTTCCAAGGCGAGGGCACAGCGTCTTATGCTGCAGTTTCTGACTCCCTACTGGACGTTCAGCTGACCACCTAGACCCTTTCGTGAGTCAACTTTGTGATACACTTTGTGATACGGGGTCGTGATGGTGGTGAAAGGATTAGCAAGTCATGGGTTAGTGAGGCCGGTGTGTACAATGTATCTCCAGAGTACCTGGCTTTCAAGGGAGAGCCTGAAATTTTTCAGGCTACACTGAAAGTCCAGTGGCCGCCTGGGGTAAATTGCATCACGTGCGAGTGCCCTGAAGGCGGGGTCGAATCACTGTATGTTTTGTGTGCTCTGGGTTCGGCAGAAAAGCAGACACGTTTTGCATGAAGGAATGAACAGAACGCTGATAGCTGGCTGTTTCTAAGCTATCCCAACCTAGGTGTTTCTCTGACGAAGCCCTTCGCTGCCCATGATTGCGGCATCTAGCTGCTGCCAGCGGTGCATTGCTCACAACTCCCTGAAGACACAGGAGGCCCTTTTAGTCCGTTTCGGATCCTAGTACAGCCCCGCGACTCAAGAGAGGACCTGATATGCTTCCTAGGTTTCGAGAAACCCAGGGACTAAGGCTGCATGGGGTCTGTCGCATGCCTACCTGGTTCATGAGAAAACCTGAACATTAGCTTAAGGCCAGAGGCCCCGTGTGGTTCTCCCCTTCCCTGAGGACAACTGAAGTAGGAGCACTTACCTAGGAACGGCAACATCCAATCTCCTTCCAGGAAACTCACTTGTCATCACAAAGGCAACTGTGCAACAACACTGTTTCCCAGGGAGAACTGAGCCCGCAGCTCTCTAAATCCCAATGAGGAAAATAAAGTTTCCCTTCAAGCCTTAGTTTCAAAATGGACCGCAGAGCATTCACCCTGTTGTATCCGTCACTCCATGGCACGTCCAAGGTGCGCATAGAACGGAGATACTACATTCGTTTCAACTTGCCGCATCCTAGCATTTTAACAAAAGACGCCCTTCACAGCCCTTCTTTCAGCCTATAGTTGCCCTCAACTGAGCTTCGCTCACAAGGCCCAGAAAGGACGGGCAGTCCGTCGTTTACATCTTGGATCCTAGTGCAGACCCCCGTGTCCTAAGACACCAGAAACGCTTCCTAGATTTAAAGCACCGCTTTGACAAAGGCTGCCGTGAGCTTGCGGCCCGCCTGTGTCTGTGATGAGAGACGTAGAACGTTGGCTTGAGGCGAGTCGTCCGGGGTTGTGGGCGTACTCACGAATGATTTTTGAGGGAGGAGGCCGTGGCAGGAATTGAAAGCCAAGTGCTCTTTCGTGGAAGATAACTAGTCCTCCCAAAGACGACTGTGCAGCAAAGAGAAGATGGGCAACAACAGTGTTTACCAGGTAACCCTGAGGCCGCAAACTCTCTACTTTGCAATGAGGAAAATCAACTTCCCAGGAAGACTCAATTCCCAGCAGGACAAAGCAGCATATTACCAAGTCGCATCGGACTCTCTCTTGTACATCCCGTGGACACAGTGGCTCGTGACACTAGTCACCATTGCCATGCTGGGAGTCCTTACTGTGGTGTAAGGATATCAAGGGGAGGGCTTAGTTAGGCCTAGGTGACGGTACTTCTCTAGACTATCTACCAGCTCTGGAAAACCCTGTAGGTTTTGAAGCCGGACTTAAAGTGTAGTTGCCGCTTGAGGTAGACAGACGTCGTGGAGCAGCTCCCAGGAGCAGTGGTAGGCTAATTGTATTTTCTACTGCAGCTCAGGGTTCCTCCAGAGCGCAGACACCCTTTGCATGAAGGAAGGCATGGAACGTTGATAACTGGGTTGCTTTCAAGCTATCGCAATCCAGGTGTCTAAACAACGAAGCCCTTCACTGCCCATCAGTTGGCATCTAGCTGTTCCCGACGGTAGATGGCTCAAGGCTCCCCGAAGACACAGGCAGTCCTTTCTCAGTACGTTTTGGAACCTAGCGCTGACAAGTGAGTCCAAAAGAGAGCTGATATGCTTCCTAGAGTTCAAGAACCACAGGGACTAAGGCTCTATGCAATCGGTTGTTTCGCTAAGTCTGTCATGAGAACACCTGGACGTTAGCTTGAGGCTAGAGGCCCCATGTGGTGGGCCCATTCCCTGAAGACTACTGAAGGATGACCACCTACCAAGGGATGGCAACCTCCAAGTTTCTTGCCTAGAAACTCACGTCATCACCAGGGCAATTGTGTTACGAAGAGAAGCTGTGCAGCAACAGTGTTTCTTGGGGAGAATTGAGCCCGCGGCTCTGTAAATCCCAATGAGGAAAATAAAGTTTCACTCGCAGCCTTACTTTCAAAAGGGACCACACAGAGCATTCACCCTGCTGTGTCTTTCTCTAGTTTGTACTCCCAAGGTGCGTTAGAAGGGAGATACTTGAGTTGTTTCACTTACCACATGCTAGATGTTTAGCAAAAGAAGGCCTTTACTGCCCTTCTTTTGGCATATGGTTGTCCTCAGCCGAACAGTTCTCTCAGCTCCTAGAAGCGATGGGCGGTCCCTTGTGTACATCTTGGATCCCAGTGCAGACCTGTTAGTCCTAAGACACCAGAAATGCTTCCTACACTTAAAGCACCGCTTTGACAAACGCTGCCTGGAACCTGTTGCCTGCCTATCTATCTGTGTGACGAACAAAACAGTAACTTAGCTTGGAGCCAGTCCTCCTATATTTTTGGCTTACTCACCGACGATTGCTGAGGGATGAGCACTTAGCAGGGACTGAAAGGCCACGTTTGCCTCACGGGGGGCGGGGATATGACTTGTCCTCACAAGGCAATTGTGCAATGAAGAAAAGATAGGCCACTACACTGTTCATCAGGTAACCTTGAGGCCGCGTGTCGTCATTCCAGTGTGCCAAATAAACTTCCCATCACGGTTCAGTTTCCAAGGCGAGGGCACAGCGTCTTATGCTGCAGTTTCTGACTCCCTACTGGACGTTCAGCTGACCACCTAGACCCTTTCGTGAGTCAACTTTGTGATACACTTTGTGATACGGGGTCGTGATGGTGGTGAAAGGATTAGCAAGTCATGGGTTAGTGAGGCCGGTGTGTACAATGTATCTCCAGAGTACCTGGCTTTCAAGGGAGAGCCTGAAATTTTTCAGGCTACACTGAAAGTCCAGTGGCCGCCTGGGGTAAATTGCATCACGTGCGAGTGCCCTGAAGGCGGGGTCGAATCACTGTATGTTTTGTGTGCTCTGGGTTCGGCAGAAAAGCAGACACGTTTTGCATGAAGGAATGAACAGAACGCTGATAGCTGGCTGTTTCTAAGCTATCCCAACCTAGGTGTTTCTCTGACGAAGCCCTTCGCTGCCCATGATTGCGGCATCTAGCTGCTGCCAGCGGTGCATTGCTCACAACTCCCTGAAGACACAGGAGGCCCTTTTAGTCCGTTTCGGATCCTAGTACAGCCCCGCGACTCAAGAGAGGACCTGATATGCTTCCTAGGTTTCGAGAAACCCAGGGACTAAGGCTGCATGGGGTCTGTCGCATGCCTACCTGGTTCATGAGAAAACCTGAACATTAGCTTAAGGCCAGAGGCCCCGTGTGGTTCTCCCCTTCCCTGAGGACAACTGAAGTAGGAGCACTTACCTAGGAACGGCAACATCCAATCTCCTTCCAGGAAACTCACTTGTCATCACAAAGGCAACTGTGCAACAACACTGTTTCCCAGGGAGAACTGAGCCCGCAGCTCTCTAAATCCCAATGAGGAAAATAAAGTTTCCCTTCAAGCCTTAGTTTCAAAATGGACCGCAGAGCATTCACCCTGTTGTATCCGTCACTCCATGGCACGTCCAAGGTGCGCATAGAACGGAGATACTACATTCGTTTCAACTTGCCGCATCCTAGCATTTTAACAAAAGACGCCCTTCACAGCCCTTCTTTCAGCCTATAGTTGCCCTCAACTGAGCTTCGCTCACAAGGCCCAGAAAGGACGGGCAGTCCGTCGTTTACATCTTGGATCCTAGTGCAGACCCCCGTGTCCTAAGACACCAGAAATGCTTCCTAGATTTAAAGCACCGCTTTGACAAAGGCTGCCGTGAGCTTGCGGCCCGCCTGTGTCTGTGATGAGAGACGTAGAACGTTGGCTTGAGGCGAGTCGTCCGGGGTTGTGGGCGTACTCACGAATGATTTTTGAGGGAGGAGGCCGTGGCAGGAATTGAAAGCCAAGTGCTCTTTCGTGGAAGATAACTAGTCCTCCCAAAGACGACTGTGCAGCAAAGAGAAGATGGGCAACAACAGTGTTTACCAGGTAACCCTGAGGCCGCAAACTCTCTACTTTGCAATGAGGAAAATCAACTTCCCAGGAAGACTCAATTCCCAGCAGGACAAAGCAGCATATTACCAAGTCGCATCGGACTCTCTCTTGTACATCCCGTGGACACAGTGGCTCGTGACACTAGTCACCATTGCCATGCTGGGAGTCCTTACTGTGGTGTAAGGATATCAAGGGGAGGGCTTAGTTAGGCCTAGGTGACGGTACTTCTCTAGACTATCTACCAGTTCTGGAAAACCCTGTAGGTTTTGAAGCCGGACTTAAAGTGTAGTTGCCGCTTGAGGTAGACAGACGTCGTGGAGCAGCTCCCAGGAGCAGTGGTAGGCTAATTGTATTTTCTACTGCAGCTCAGGGTTCCTCCAGAGCGCAGACACCCTTTGCATGAAGGAAGGCATGGAACGTTGATAACTGGGTTGCTTTCAAGCTATCGCAATCCAGGTGTCTAAACAACGAAGCCCTTCACTGCCCATCAGTTGGCATCTAGCTGTTCCCGACGGTAGATGGCTCAAGGCTCCCCGAAGACACAGGCAGTCCTTTCTCAGTACGTTTTGGAACCTAGCGCTGACAAGTGAGTCCAAAAGAGAGCTGATATGCTTCCTAGAGTTCAAGAACCACAGGGACTAAGGCTCTATGCAATCGGTTGTTTCGCTAAGTCTGTCATGAGAACACCTGGACGTTAGCTTGAGGCTAGAGGCCCCATGTGGTGGGCCCATTCCCTGAAGACTACTGAAGGATGACCACCTACCAAGGGATGGCAACCTCCAAGTTTCTTGCCTAGAAACTCACGTCATCACCAGGGCAATTGTGTTACAAAGAGAAGCTGTGCAGCAACAGTGTTTCTTGGGGAGAATTGAGCCCGTGGCTCTGTAAATCCCAATGAGGAAAATAAAGTTTCACTCGCAGCCTTACTTTCAAAAGGGACCACACAGAGCATTCACCCTGCTGTGTCTTTCTCTAGTTTGTACTCCCAAGGTGCGTTAGAAGGGAGATACTTGAGTTGTTTCACTTACCACATGCTAGATGTTTAGCAAAAGAAGGCCTTTACTGCCCTTCTTTTGGCATATGGTTGTCCTCAGCCGAACAGTTCTCTCAGCTCCTAGAAGCGATGGGCGGTCCCTTGTGTACATCTTGGATCCCAGTGCAGACCTGTTAGTCCTAAGACACCAGAAATGCTTCCTACACTTAAAGCACCGCTTTGACAAACGCTGCCTGGAACCTGTTGCCTGCCTATCTATCTGTGTGACGAACAAAACAGTAACTTAGCTTGGAGCCAGTCCTCCTATATTTTTGGCTTACTCACCGACGATTGCTGAGGGATGAGCACTTAGCAGGGACTGAAAGGCCACGTTTGCCTCACGGGGGGCGGGGATATGACTTGTCCTCACAAGGCAATTGTGCAATGAAGAAAAGATAGGCCACTACACTGTTCATCAGGTAACCTTGAGGCCGCGTGTCGTCATTCCAGTGTGCCAAATAAACTTCCCATCACGGTTCAGTTTCCAAGGCGAGGGCACAGCGTCTTATGCTGCAGTTTCTGACTCCCTACTGGACGTTCAGCTGACCACCTAGACCCTTTCGTGAGTCAACTTTGTGATACACTTTGTGATACGGGGTCGTGATGGTGGTGAAAGGATTAGCAAGTCATGGGTTAGTGAGGCCGGTGTGTACAATGTATCTCCAGAGTACCTGGCTTTCAAGGGAGAGCCTGAAATTTTTCAGGCTACACTGAAAGTCCAGTGGCCGCCTGGGGTAAATTGCATCACGTGCGAGTGCCCTGAAGGCGGGGTCGAATCACTGTATGTTTTGTGTGCTCTGGGTTCGGCAGAAAAGCAGACACGTTTTGCATGAAGGAATGAACAGAACGCTGATAGCTGGCTGTTTCTAAGCTATCCCAACCTAGGTGTTTCTCTGACGAAGCCCTTCGCTGCCCATGATTGCGGCATCTAGCTGCTGCCAGCGGTGCATTGCTCACAACTCCCTGAAGACACAGGAGGCCCTTTTAGTCCGTTTTGGATCCTAGTACAGCCCCGCGACTCAAGAGAGGACCTGATATGCTTCCTAGGGTTCGAGAAACCCAGGGACTAAGGCTGCATGGGGTCTGTCGCATGCCTACCTGGTTCATGAGAAAACCTGAACATTAGCTTAAGGCCAGAGGCCCCGTGTGGTTCTCCCCTTCCCTGAGGACAACTGAAGTAGGAGCACTTACCGAGGAACGGCAACATCCAATCTCCTTCCAGGAAACTCACTTGTCATCACAAAGGCAACTGTGCAACAACACTGTTTCCCAGGGAGAACTGAGCCCGCAGCTCTCTAAATCCCAATGAGGAAAATAAAGTTTCCCTTCAAGCCTTAGTTTCAAAATGGACCGCAGAGCATTCACCCTGTTGTATCCGTCACTCCATGGCACGTCCAAGGTGCGCATAGAACGGAGATACTACATTCGTTTCAACTTGCCGCATCCTAGCATTTTAACAAAAGACGCCCTTCACAGCCCTTCTTTCAGCCTATAGTTGCCCTCAACTGAGCTTCGCTCACAAGGCCCAGAAAGGACGGGCAGTCCGTCGTTTACATCTTGGATCCTAGTGCAGACCCCCGTGTCCTAAGACACCAGAAACGCTTCCTAGATTTAAAGCACCGCTTTGACAAAGGCTGCCGTGAGCTTGCGGCCCGCCTGTGTCTGTGATGAGAGACGTAGAACGTTGGCTTGAGGCGAGTCGTCCGGGGTTGTGGGCGTACTCACGAATGATTTTTGAGGGAGGAGGCCGTGGCAGGAATTGAAAGCCAAGTGCTCTTTCGTGGAAGATAACTAGTCCTCCCAAAGACGACTGTGCAGCAAAGAGAAGATGGGCAACAACAGTGTTTACCAGGTAACCCTGAGGCCGCAAACTCTCTACTTTGCAATGAGGAAAATCAACTTCCCAGGAAGACTCAATTCCCAGCAGGACAAAGCAGCATATTACCAAGTCGCATCGGACTCTCTCTTGTACATCCCGTGGACACAGTGGCTCGTGACACTAGTCACCATTGCCATGCTGGGAGTCCTTACTGTGGTGTAAGGATATCAAGGGGAGGGCTTAGTTAGGCCTAGGTGACGGTACTTCTCTAGACTATCTACCAGTTCTGGAAAACCCTGTAGGTTTTGAAGCCGGACTTAAAGTGTAGTTGCCACTTGAGGTAGACAGACGTCGTGGAGCAGCTCCCAGGAGCAGTGGTAGGCTAATTGTATTTTCTACTGCAGCTCAGGGTTCCTCCAGAGCGCAGACACCCTTTGCATGAAGGAAGGCATGGAACGTTGATAACTGGGTTGCTTTCAAGCTATCGCAATCCAGGTGTCTAAACAACGAAGCCCTTCACTGCCCATCAGTTGGCATCTAGCTGTTCCCGACGGTAGATGGCTCAAGGCTCCCCGAAGACACAGGCAGTCCTTTCTCAGTACGTTTTGGAACCTAGCGCTGACAAGTGAGTCCAAAAGAGAGCTGATATGCTTCCTAGAGTTCAAGAACCACAGGGACTAAGGCTCTATGCAATCGGTTGTTTCGCTAAGTCTGTCATGAGAACACCTGGACGTTAGCTTGAGGCTAGAGGCCCCATGTGGTGGGCCCATTCCCTGAAGACTACTGAAGGATGACCACCTACCAAGGGATGGCAACCTCCAAGTTTCTTGCCTAGAAACTCACGTCATCACCAGGGCAATTGTGTTACGAAGAGAAGCTGTGCAGCAACAGTGTTTCTTGGGGAGAATTGAGCCCGCGGCTCTGTAAATCCCAATGAGGAAAATAAAGTTTCACTCGCAGCCTTACTTTCAAAAGGGACCACACAGAGCATTCACCCTGCTGTGTCTTTCTCTAGTTTGTACTCCCAAGGTGCGTTAGAAGGGAGATACTTGAGTTGTTTCACTTACCACATGCTAGATGTTTAGCAAAAGAAGGCCTTTACTGCCCTTCTTTTGGCATATGGTTGTCCTCAGCCGAACAGTTCTCTCAGCTCCTAGAAGCGATGGGCGGTCCCTTGTGTACATCTTGGATCCCAGTGCAGACCTGTTAGTCCTAAGACACCAGAAATGCTTCCTACACTTAAAGCACCGCTTTGACAAACGCTGCCTGGAACCTGTTGCCTGCCTATCTATCTGTGTGACGAACAAAACAGTAACTTAGCTTGGAGCCAGTCCTCCTATATTTTTGGCTTACTCACCGACGATTGCTGAGGGATGAGCACTTAGCAGGGACTGAAAGGCCACGTTTGCCTCACGGGGGGCGGGGATATGACTTGTCCTCACAAGGCAATTGTGCAATGAAGAAAAGATAGGCCACTACACTGTTCATCAGGTAACCTTGAGGCCGCGTGTCGTCATTCCAGTGTGCCAAATAAACTTCCCATCACGGTTCAGTTTCCAAGGCGAGGGCACAGCGTCTTATGCTGCAGTTTCTGACTCCCTACTGGACGTTCAGCTGACCACCTAGACCCTTTCGTGAGTCAACTTTGTGATACACTTTGTGATACGGGGTCGTGATGGTGGTGAAAGGATTAGCAAGTCATGGGTTAGTGAGGCCGGTGTGTACAATGTATCTCCAGAGTACCTGGCTTTCAAGGGAGAGCCTGAAATTTTTCAGGCTACACTGAAAGTCCAGTGGCCGCCTGGGGTAAATTGCATCACGTGCGAGTGCCCTGAAGGCGGGGTCGAATCACTGTATGTTTTGTGTGCTCTGGGTTCGGCAGAAAAGCAGACACGTTTTGCATGAAGGAATGAACAGAACGCTGATAGCTGGCTGTTTCTAAGCTATCCCAACCTAGGTGTTTCTCTGACGAAGCCCTTCGCTGCCCATGATTGCGGCATCTAGCTGCTGCCAGCGGTGCATTGCTCACAACTCCCTGAAGACACAGGAGGCCCTTTTAGTCCGTTTCGGATCCTAGTACAGCCCCGCGACTCAAGAGAGGACCTGATATGCTTCCTAGGGTTCGAGAAACCCAGGGACTAAGGCTGCATGGGGTCTGTCGCATGCCTACCTGGTTCATGAGAAAACCTGAACATTAGCTTAAGGCCAGAGGCCCCGTGTGGTTCTCCCCTTCCCTGAGGACAACTGAAGTAGGAGCACTTACCGAGGAACGGCAACATCCAATCTCCTTCCAGGAAACTCACTTGTCATCACAAAGGCAACTGTGCAACAACACTGTTTCCCAGGGAGAACTGAGCCCGCAGCTCTCTAAATCCCAATGAGGAAAATAAAGTTTCCCTTCAAGCCTTAGTTTCAAAATGGACCGCAGAGCATTCACCCTGTTGTATCCGTCACTCCATGGCACGTCCAAGGTGCGCATAGAACGGAGATACTACATTCGTTTCAACTTGCCGCATCCTAGCATTTTAACAAAAGACGCCCTTCACAGCCCTTCTTTCAGCCTATAGTTGCCCTCAACTGAGCTTCGCTCACAAGGCCCAGAAAGGACGGGCAGTCCGTCGTTTACATCTTGGATCCTAGTGCAGACCCCCGTGTCCTAAGACACCAGAAACGCTTCCTAGATTTAAAGCACCGCTTTGACAAAGGCTGCCGTGAGCTTGCGGCCCGCCTGTGTCTGTGATGAGAGACGTAGAACGTTGGCTTGAGGCGAGTCGTCCGGGGTTGTGGGCGTACTCACGAATGATTTTTGAGGGAGGAGGCCGTGGCAGGAATTGAAAGCCAAGTGCTCTTTCGTGGAAGATAACTAGTCCTCCCAAAGACGACTGTGCAGCAAAGAGAAGATGGGCAACAACAGTGTTTACCAGGTAACCCTGAGGCCGCAAACTCTCTACTTTGCAATGAGGAAAATCAACTTCCCAGGAAGACTCAATTCCCAGCAGGACAAAGCAGCATATTACCAAGTCGCATCGGACTCTCTCTTGTACATCCCGTGGACACAGTGGCTCGTGACACTAGTCACCATTGCCATGCTGGGAGTCCTTACTGTGGTGTAAGGATATCAAGGGGAGGGCTTAGTTAGGCCTAGGTGACGGTACTTCTCTAGACTATCTACCAGTTCTGGAAAACCCTGTAGGTTTTGAAGCCGGACTTAAAGTGTAGTTGCCGCTTGAGGTAGACAGACGTCGTGGAGCAGCTCCCAGGAGCAGTGGTAGGCTAATTGTATTTTCTACTGCAGCTCAGGGTTCCTCCAGAGCGCAGACACCCTTTGCATGAAGGAAGGCATGGAACGTTGATAACTGGGTTGCTTTCAAGCTATCGCAATCCAGGTGTCTAAACAACGAAGCCCTTCACTGCCCATCAGTTGGCATCTAGCTGTTCCCGACGGTAGATGGCTCAAGGCTCCCCGAAGACACAGGCAGTCCTTTCTCAGTACGTTTTGGAACCTAGCGCTGACAAGTGAGTCCAAAAGAGAGCTGATATGCTTCCTAGAGTTCAAGAACCACAGGGACTAAGGCTCTATGCAATCGGTTGTTTCGCTAAGTCTGTCATGAGAACACCTGGACGTTAGCTTGAGGCTAGAGGCCCCATGTGGTGGGCCCATTCCCTGAAGACTACTGAAGGATGACCACCTACCAAGGGATGGCAACCTCCAAGTTTCTTGCCTAGAAACTCACGTCATCACCAGGGCAATTGTGTTACGAAGAGAAGCTGTGCAGCAACAGTGTTTCTTGGGGAGAATTGAGCCCGCGGCTCTGTAAATCCCAATGAGGAAAATAAAGTTTCACTCGCAGCCTTACTTTCAAAAGGGACCACACAGAGCATTCACCCTGCTGTGTCTTTCTCTAGTTTGTACTCCCAAGGTGCGTTAGAAGGGAGATACTTGAGTTGTTTCACTTACCACATGCTAGATGTTTAGCAAAAGAAGGCCTTTACTGCCCTTCTTTTGGCATATGGTTGTCCTCAGCCGAACAGTTCTCTCAGCTCCTAGAAGCGATGGGCGGTCCCTTGTGTACATCTTGGATCCCAGTGCAGACCTGTTAGTCCTAAGACACCAGAAATGCTTCCTACACTTAAAGCACCGCTTTGACAAACGCTGCCTGGAACCTGTTGCCTGCCTATCTATCTGTGTGACGAACAAAACAGTAACTTAGCTTGGAGCCAGTCCTCCTATATTTTTGGCTTACTCACCGACGATTGCTGAGGGATGAGCACTTAGCAGGGACTGAAAGGCCACGTTTGCCTCACGGGGGGTGGGGATATGACTTGTCCTCACAAGGCAATTGTGCAATGAAGAAAAGATAGGCCACTACACTGTTCATCAGGTAACCTTGAGGCCGCGTGTCGTCATTCCAGTGTGCCAAATAAACTTCCCATCACGGTTCAGTTTCCAAGGCGAGGGCACAGCGTCTTATGCTGCAGTTTCTGACTCCCTACTGGACGTTCAGCTGACCACCTAGACCCTTTCGTGAGTCAACTTTGTGATACACTTTGTGATACGGGGTCGTGATGGTGGTGAAAGGATTAGCAAGTCATGGGTTAGTGAGGCCGGTGTGTACAATGTATCTCCAGAGTACCTGGCTTTCAAGGGAGAGCCTGAAATTTTTCAGGCTACACTGAAAGTCCAGTGGCCGCCTGGGGTAAATTGCATCACGTGCGAGTGCCCTGAAGGCGGGGTCGAATCACTGTATGTTTTGTGTGCTCTGGGTTCGGCAGAAAAGCAGACACGTTTTGCATGAAGGAATGAACAGAACGCTGATAGCTGGCTGTTTCTAAGCTATCCCAACCTAGGTGTTTCTCTGACGAAGCCCTTCGCTGCCCATGATTGCGGCATCTAGCTGCTGCCAGCGGTGCATTGCTCACAACTCCCTGAAGACACAGGAGGCCCTTTTAGTCCGTTTCGGATCCTAGTACAGCCCCGCGACTCAAGAGAGGACCTGATATGCTTCCTAGGGTTCGAGAAACCCAGGGACTAAGGCTGCATGGGGTCTGTCGCATGCCTACCTGGTTCATGAGAAAACCTGAACATTAGCTTAAGGCCAGAGGCCCCGTGTGGTTCTCCCCTTCCCTGAGGACAACTGAAGTAGGAGCACTTACCGAGGAACGGCAACATCCAATCTCCTTCCAGGAAACTCACTTGTCATCACAAAGGCAACTGTGCAACAACACTGTTTCCCAGGGAGAACTGAGCCCGCAGCTCTCTAAATCCCAATGAGGAAAATAAAGTTTCCCTTCAAGCCTTAGTTTCAAAATGGACCGCAGAGCATTCACCCTGTTGTATCCGTCACTCCATGGCACGTCCAAGGTGCGCATAGAACGGAGATACTACATTCGTTTCAACTTGCCGCATCCTAGCATTTTAACAAAAGACGCCCTTCACAGCCCTTCTTTCAGCCTATAGTTGCCCTCAACTGAGCTTCGCTCACAAGGCCCAGAAAGGACGGGCAGTCCGTCGTTTACATCTTGGATCCTAGTGCAGACCCCCGTGTCCTAAGACACCAGAAACGCTTCCTAGATTTAAAGCACCGCTTTGACAAAGGCTGCCGTGAGCTTGCGGCCCGCCTGTGTCTGTGATGAGAGACGTAGAACGTTGGCTTGAGGCGAGTCGTCCGGGGTTGTGGGCGTACTCACGAATGATTTTTGAGGGAGGAGGCCGTGGCAGGAATTGAAAGCCAAGTGCTCTTTCGTGGAAGATAACTAGTCCTCCCAAAGACGACTGTGCAGCAAAGAGAAGATGGGCAACAACAGTGTTTACCAGGTAACCCTGAGGCCGCAAACTCTCTACTTTGCAATGAGGAAAATCAACTTCCCAGGAAGACTCAATTCCCAGCAGGACAAAGCAGCATATTACCAAGTCGCATCGGACTCTCTCTTGTACATCCCGTGGACACAGTGGCTCGTGACACTAGTCACCATTGCCATGCTGGGAGTCCTTACTGTGGTGTAAGGATATCAAGGGGAGGGCTTAGTTAGGCCTAGGTGACGGTACTTCTCTAGACTATCTACCAGTTCTGGAAAACCCTGTAGGTTTTGAAGCCGGACTTAAAGTGTAGTTGCCGCTTGAGGTAGACAGACGTCGTGGAGCAGCTCCCAGGAGCAGTGGTAGGCTAATTGTATTTTCTACTGCAGCTCAGGGTTCCTCCAGAGCGCAGACACCCTTTGCATGAAGGAAGGCATGGAACGTTGATAACTGGGTTGCTTTCAAGCTATCGCAATCCAGGTGTCTAAACAACGAAGCCCTTCACTGCCCATCAGTTGGCATCTAGCTGTTCCCGACGGTAGATGGCTCAAGGCTCCCCGAAGACACAGGCAGTCCTTTCTCAGTACGTTTTGGAACCTAGCGCTGACAAGTGAGTCCAAAAGAGAGCTGATATGCTTCCTAGAGTTCAAGAACCACAGGGACTAAGGCTCTATGCAATCGGTTGTTTCGCTAAGTCTGTCATGAGAACACCTGGACGTTAGCTTGAGGCTAGAGGCCCCATGTGGTGGGCCCATTCCCTGAAGACTACTGAAGGATGACCACCTACCAAGGGATGGCAACCTCCAAGTTTCTTGCCTAGAAACTCACGTCATCACCAGGGCAATTGTGTTACGAAGAGAAGCTGTGCAGCAACAGTGTTTCTTGGGGAGAATTGAGCCCGCGGCTCTGTAAATCCCAATGAGGAAAATAAAGTTTCACTCGCAGCCTTACTTTCAAAAGGGACCACACAGAGCATTCACCCTGCTGTGTCTTTCTCTAGTTTGTACTCCCAAGGTGCGTTAGAAGGGAGATACTTGAGTTGTTTCACTTACCACATGCTAGATGTTTAGCAAAAGAAGGCCTTTACTGCCCTTCTTTTGGCATATGGTTGTCCTCAGCCGAACAGTTCTCTCAGCTCCTAGAAGCGATGGGCGGTCCCTTGTGTACATCTTGGATCCCAGTGCAGACCTGTTAGTCCTAAGACACCAGAAATGCTTCCTACACTTAAAGCACCGCTTTGACAAACGCTGCCTGGAACCTGTTGCCTGCCTATCTATCTGTGTGACGAACAAAACAGTAACTTAGCTTGGAGCCAGTCCTCCTATATTTTTGGCTTACTCACCGACGATTGCTGAGGGATGAGCACTTAGCAGGGACTGAAAGGCCACGTTTGCCTCACGGGGGGCGGGGATATGACTTGTCCTCACAAGGCAATTGTGCAATGAAGAAAAGATAGGCCACTACACTGTTCATCAGGTAACCTTGAGGCCGCGTGTCGTCATTCCAGTGTGCCAAATAAACTTCCCATCACGGTTCAGTTTCCAAGGCGAGGGCACAGCGTCTTATGCTGCAGTTTCTGACTCCCTACTGGACGTTCAGCTGACCACCTAGACCCTTTCGTGAGTCAACTTTGTGATACACTTTGTGATACGGGGTCGTGATGGTGGTGAAAGGATTAGCAAGTCATGGGTTAGTGAGGCCGGTGTGTACAATGTATCTCCAGAGTACCTGGCTTTCAAGGGAGAGCCTGAAATTTTTCAGGCTACACTGAAAGTCCAGTGGCCGCCTGGGGTAAATTGCATCACGTGCGAGTGCCCTGAAGGCGGGGTCGAATCACTGTATGTTTTGTGTGCTCTGGGTTCGGCAGAAAAGCAGACACGTTTTGCATGAAGGAATGAACAGAACGCTGATAGCTGGCTGTTTCTAAGCTATCCCAACCTAGGTGTTTCTCTGACGAAGCCCTTCGCTGCCCATGATTGCGGCATCTAGCTGCTGCCAGCGGTGCATTGCTCACAACTCCCTGAAGACACAGGAGGCCCTTTTAGTCCGTTTCGGATCCTAGTACAGCCCCGCGACTCAAGAGAGGACCTGATATGCTTCCTAGGGTTCGAGAAACCCAGGGACTAAGGCTGCATGGGGTCTGTCGCATGCCTACCTGGTTCATGAGAAAACCTGAACATTAGCTTAAGGCCAGAGGCCCCGTGTGGTTCTCCCCTTCCCTGAGGACAACTGAAGTAGGAGCACTTACCGAGGAACGGCAACATCCAATCTCCTTCCAGGAAACTCACTTGTCATCACAAAGGCAACTGTGCAACAACACTGTTTCCCAGGGAGAACTGAGCCCGCAGCTCTCTAAATCCCAATGAGGAAAATAAAGTTTCCCTTCAAGCCTTAGTTTCAAAATGGACCGCAGAGCATTCACCCTGTTGTATCCGTCACTCCATGGCACGTCCAAGGTGCGCATAGAACGGAGATACTACATTCGTTTCAACTTGCCGCATCCTAGCATTTTAACAAAAGACGCCCTTCACAGCCCTTCTTTCAGCCTATAGTTGCCCTCAACTGAGCTTCGCTCACAAGGCCCAGAAAGGACGGGCAGTCCGTCGTTTACATCTTGGATCCTAGTGCAGACCCCCGTGTCCTAAGACACCAGAAACGCTTCCTAGATTTAAAGCACCGCTTTGACAAAGGCTGCCGTGAGCTTGCGGCCCGCCTGTGTCTGTGATGAGAGACGTAGAACGTTGGCTTGAGGCGAGTCGTCCGGGGTTGTGGGCATACTCACGAATGATTTTTGAGGGAGGAGGCCGTGGCAGGAATTGAAAGCCAAGTGCTCTTTCGTGGAAGATAACTAGTCCTCCCAAAGACGACTGTGCAGCAAAGAGAAGATGGGCAACAACAGTGTTTACCAGGTAACCCTGAGGCCGCAAACTCTCTACTTTGCAATGAGGAAAATCAACTTCCCAGGAAGACTCAATTCCCAGCAGGACAAAGCAGCATATTACCAAGTCGCATCGGACTCTCTCTTGTACATCCCGTGGACACAGTGGCTCGTGACACTAGTCACCATTGCCATGCTGGGAGTCCTTACTGTGGTGTAAGGATATCAAGGGGAGGGCTTAGTTAGGCCTAGGTGACGGTACTTCTCTAGACTATCTACCAGTTCTGGAAAACCCTGTAGGTTTTGAAGCCGGACTTAAAGTGTAGTTGCCGCTTGAGGTAGACAGACGTCGTGGAGCAGCTCCCAGGAGCAGTGGTAGGCTAATTGTATTTTCTACTGCAGCTCAGGGTTCCTCCAGAGCGCAGACACCCTTTGCATGAAGGAAGGCATGGAACGTTGATAACTGGGTTGCTTTCAAGCTATCGCAATCCAGGTGTCTAAACAACGAAGCCCTTCACTGCCCATCAGTTGGCATCTAGCTGTTCCCGACGGTAGATGGCTCAAGGCTCCCCGAAGACACAGGCAGTCCTTTCTCAGTACGTTTTGGAACCTAGCGCTGACAAGTGAGTCCAAAAGAGAGCTGATATGCTTCCTAGAGTTCAAGAACCACAGGGACTAAGGCTCTATGCAATCGGTTGTTTCGCTAAGTCTGTCATGAGAACACCTGGACGTTAGCTTGAGGCTAGAGGCCCCATGTGGTGGGCCCATTCCCTGAAGACTACTGAAGGATGACCACCTACCAAGGGATGGCAACCTCCAAGTTTCTTGCCTAGAAACTCACGTCATCACCAGGGCAATTGTGTTACGAAGAGAAGCTGTGCAGCAACAGTGTTTCTTGGGGAGAATTGAGCCCGCGGCTCTGTAAATCCCAATGAGGAAAATAAAGTTTCACTCGCAGCCTTACTTTCAAAAGGGACCACACAGAGCATTCACCCTGCTGTGTCTTTCTCTAGTTTGTACTCCCAAGGTGCGTTAGAAGGGAGATACTTGAGTTGTTTCACTTACCACATGCTAGATGTTTAGCAAAAGAAGGCCTTTACTGCCCTTCTTTTGGCATATGGTTGTCCTCAGCCGAACAGTTCTCTCAGCTCCTAGAAGCGATGGGCGGTCCCTTGTGTACATCTTGGATCCCAGTGCAGACCTGTTAGTCCTAAGACACCAGAAATGCTTCCTACACTTAAAGCACCGCTTTGACAAACGCTGCCTGGAACCTGTTGCCTGCCTATCTATCTGTGTGACGAACAAAACAGTAACTTAGCTTGGAGCCAGTCCTCCTATATTTTTGGCTTACTCACCGACGATTGCTGAGGGATGAGCACTTAGCAGGGACTGAAAGGCCACGTTTGCCTCACGGGGGGCGGGGATATGACTTGTCCTCACAAGGCAATTGTGCAATGAAGAAAAGATAGGCCACTACACTGTTCATCAGGTAACCTTGAGGCCGCGTGTCGTCATTCCAGTGTGCCAAATAAACTTCCCATCACGGTTCAGTTTCCAAGGCGAGGGCACAGCGTCTTATGCTGCAGTTTCTGACTCCCTACTGGACGTTCAGCTGACCACCTAGACCCTTTCGTGAGTCAACTTTGTGATACACTTTGTGATACGGGGTCGTGATGGTGGTGAAAGGATTAGCAAGTCATGGGTTAGTGAGGCCGGTGTGTACAATGTATCTCCAGAGTACCTGGCTTTCAAGGGAGAGCCTGAAATTTTTCAGGCTACACTGAAAGTCCAGTGGCCGCCTGGGGTAAATTGCATCACGTGCGAGTGCCCTGAAGGCGGGGTCGAATCACTGTATGTTTTGTGTGCTCTGGGTTCGGCAGAAAAGCAGACACGTTTTGCATGAAGGAATGAACAGAACGCTGATAGCTGGCTGTTTCTAAGCTATCCCAACCTAGGTGTTTCTCTGACGAAGCCCTTCGCTGCCCATGATTGCGGCATCTAGCTGCTGCCAGCGGTGCATTGCTCACAACTCCCTGAAGACACAGGAGGCCCTTTTAGTCCGTTTCGGATCCTAGTACAGCCCCGCGACTCAAGAGAGGACCTGATATGCTTCCTAGGGTTCGAGAAACCCAGGGACTAAGGCTGCATGGGGTCTGTCGCATGCCTACCTGGTTCATGAGAAAACCTGAACATTAGCTTAAGGCCAGAGGCCCCGTGTGGTTCTCCCCTTCCCTGAGGACAACTGAAGTAGGAGCACTTACCGAGGAACGGCAACATCCAATCTCCTTCCAGGAAACTCACTTGTCATCACAAAGGCAACTGTGCAACAACACTGTTTCCCAGGGAGAACTGAGCCCGCAGCTCTCTAAATCCCAATGAGGAAAATAAAGTTTCCCTTCAAGCCTTAGTTTCAAAATGGACCGCAGAGCATTCACCCTGTTGTATCCGTCACTCCATGGCACGTCCAAGGTGCGCATAGAACGGAGATACTACATTCGTTTCAACTTGCCGCATCCTAGCATTTTAACAAAAGACGCCCTTCACAGCCCTTCTTTCAGCCTATAGTTGCCCTCAACTGAGCTTCGCTCACAAGGCCCAGAAAGGACGGGCAGTCCGTCGTTTACATCTTGGATCCTAGTGCAGACCCCCGTGTCCTAAGACACCAGAAACGCTTCCTAGATTTAAAGCACCGCTTTGACAAAGGCTGCCGTGAGCTTGCGGCCCGCCTGTGTCTGTGATGAGAGACGTAGAACGTTGGCTTGAGGCGAGTCGTCCGGGGTTGTGGGCGTACTCACGAATGATTTTTGAGGGAGGAGGCCGTGGCAGGAATTGAAAGCCAAGTGCTCTTTCGTGGAAGATAACTAGTCCTCCCAAAGACGACTGTGCAGCAAAGAGAAGATGGGCAACAACAGTGTTTACCAGGTAACCCTGAGGCCGCAAACTCTCTACTTTGCAATGAGGAAAATCAACTTCCCAGGAAGACTCAATTCCCAGCAGGACAAAGCAGCATATTACCAAGTCGCATCGGACTCTCTCTTGTACATCCCGTGGACACAGTGGCTCGTGACACTAGTCACCATTGCCATGCTGGGAGTCCTTACTGTGGTGTAAGGATATCAAGGGGAGGGCTTAGTTAGGCCTAGGTGACGGTACTTCTCTAGACTATCTACCAGTTCTGGAAAACCCTGTAGGTTTTGAAGCCGGACTTAAAGTGTAGTTGCCGCTTGAGGTAGACAGACGTCGTGGAGCAGCTCCCAGGAGCAGTGGTAGGCTAATTGTATTTTCTACTGCAGCTCAGGGTTCCTCCAGAGCGCAGACACCCTTTGCATGAAGGAAGGCATGGAACGTTGATAACTGGGTTGCTTTCAAGCTATCGCAATCCAGGTGTCTAAACAACGAAGCCCTTCACTGCCCATCAGTTGGCATCTAGCTGTTCCCGACGGTAGATGGCTCAAGGCTCCCCGAAGACACAGGCAGTCCTTTCTCAGTACGTTTTGGAACCTAGCGCTGACAAGTGAGTCCAAAAGAGAGCTGATATGCTTCCTAGAGTTCAAGAACCACAGGGACTAAGGCTCTATGCAATCGGTTGTTTCGCTAAGTCTGTCATGAGAACACCTGGACGTTAGCTTGAGGCTAGAGGCCCCATGTGGTGGGCCCATTCCCTGAAGACTACTGAAGGATGACCACCTACCAAGGGATGGCAACCTCCAAGTTTCTTGCCTAGAAACTCACGTCATCACCAGGGCAATTGTGTTACGAAGAGAAGCTGTGCAGCAACAGTGTTTCTTGGGGAGAATTGAGCCCGCGGCTCTGTAAATCCCAATGAGGAAAATAAAGTTTCACTCGCAGCCTTACTTTCAAAAGGGACCACACAGAGCATTCACCCTGCTGTGTCTTTCTCTAGTTTGTACTCCCAAGGTGCGTTAGAAGGGAGATACTTGAGTTGTTTCACTTACCACATGCTAGATGTTTAGCAAAAGAAGGCCTTTACTGCCCTTCTTTTGGCATATGGTTGTCCTCAGCCGAACAGTTCTCTCAGCTCCTAGAAGCGATGGGCGGTCCCTTGTGTACATCTTGGATCCCAGTGCAGACCTGTTAGTCCTAAGACACCAGAAATGCTTCCTACACTTAAAGCACCGCTTTGACAAACGCTGCCTGGAACCTGTTGCCTGCCTATCTATCTGTGTGACGAACAAAACAGTAACTTAGCTTGGAGCCAGTCCTCCTATATTTTTGGCTTACTCACCGACGATTGCTGAGGGATGAGCACTTAGCAGGGACTGAAAGGCCACGTTTGCCTCACGGGGGGCGGGGATATGACTTGTCCTCACAAGGCAATTGTGCAATGAAGAAAAGATAGGCCACTACACTGTTCATCAGGTAACCTTGAGGCCGCGTGTCGTCATTCCAGTGTGCCAAATAAACTTCCCATCACGGTTCAGTTTCCAAGGCGAGGGCACAGCGTCTTATGCTGCAGTTTCTGACTCCCTACTGGACGTTCAGCTGACCACCTAGACCCTTTCGTGAGTCAACTTTGTGATACACTTTGTGATACGGGGTCGTGATGGTGGTGAAAGGATTAGCAAGTCATGGGTTAGTGAGGCCGGTGTGTACAATGTATCTCCAGAGTACCTGGCTTTCAAGGGAGAGCCTGAAATTTTTCAGGCTACACTGAAAGTCCAGTGGCCGCCTGGGGTAAATTGCATCACGTGCGAGTGCCCTGAAGGCGGGGTCGAATCACTGTATGTTTTGTGTGCTCTGGGTTCGGCAGAAAAGCAGACACGTTTTGCATGAAGGAATGAACAGAACGCTGATAGCTGGCTGTTTCTAAGCTATCCCAACCTAGGTGTTTCTCTGACGAAGCCCTTCGCTGCCCATGATTGCGGCATCTAGCTGCTGCCAGCGGTGCATTGCTCACAACTCCCTGAAGACACAGGAGGCCCTTTTAGTCCGTTTCGGATCCTAGTACAGCCCCGCGACTCAAGAGAGGACCTGATATGCTTCCTAGGGTTCGAGAAACCCAGGGACTAAGGCTGCATGGGGTCTGTCGCATGCCTACCTGGTTCATGAGAAAACCTGAACATTAGCTTAAGGCCAGAGGCCCCGTGTGGTTCTCCCCTTCCCTGAGGACAACTGAAGTAGGAGCACTTACCGAGGAACGGCAACATCCAATCTCCTTCCAGGAAACTCACTTGTCATCACAAAGGCAACTGTGCAACAACACTGTTTCCCAGGGAGAACTGAGCCCGCAGCTCTCTAAATCCCAATGAGGAAAATAAAGTTTCCCTTCAAGCCTTAGTTTCAAAATGGACCGCAGAGCATTCACCCTGTTGTATCCGTCACTCCATGGCACGTCCAAGGTGCGCATAGAACGGAGATACTACATTCGTTTCAACTTGCCGCATCCTAGCATTTTAACAAAAGACGCCCTTCACAGCCCTTCTTTCAGCCTATAGTTGCCCTCAACTGAGCTTCGCTCACAAGGCCCAGAAAGGACGGGCAGTCCGTCGTTTACATCTTGGATCCTAGTGCAGACCCCCGTGTCCTAAGACACCAGAAACGCTTCCTAGATTTAAAGCACCGCTTTGACAAAGGCTGCCGTGAGCTTGCGGCCCGCCTGTGTCTGTGATGAGAGACGTAGAACGTTGGCTTGAGGCGAGTCGTCCGGGGTTGTGGGCGTACTCACGAATGATTTTTGAGGGAGGAGGCCGTGGCAGGAATTGAAAGCCAAGTGCTCTTTCGTGGAAGATAACTAGTCCTCCCAAAGACGACTGTGCAGCAAAGAGAAGATGGGCAACAACAGTGTTTACCAGGTAACCCTGAGGCCGCAAACTCTCTACTTTGCAATGAGGAAAATCAACTTCCCAGGAAGACTCAATTCCCAGCAGGACAAAGCAGCATATTACCAAGTCGCATCGGACTCTCTCTTGTACATCCCGTGGACACAGTGGCTCGTGACACTAGTCACCATTGCCATGCTGGGAGTCCTTACTGTGGTGTAAGGATATCAAGGGGAGGGCTTAGTTAGGCCTAGGTGACGGTACTTCTCTAGACTATCTACCAGTTCTGGAAAACCCTGTAGGTTTTGAAGCCGGACTTAAAGTGTAGTTGCCGCTTGAGGTAGACAGACGTCGTGGAGCAGCTCCCAGGAGCAGTGGTAGGCTAATTGTATTTTCTACTGCAGCTCAGGGTTCCTCCAGAGCGCAGACACCCTTTGCATGAAGGAAGGCATGGAACGTTGATAACTGGGTTGCTTTCAAGCTATCGCAATCCAGGTGTCTAAACAACGAAGCCCTTCACTGCCCATCAGTTGGCATCTAGCTGTTCCCGACGGTAGATGGCTCAAGGCTCCCCGAAGACACAGGCAGTCCTTTCTCAGTACGTTTTGGAACCTAGCGCTGACAAGTGAGTCCAAAAGAGAGCTGATATGCTTCCTAGAGTTCAAGAACCACAGGGACTAAGGCTCTATGCAATCGGTTGTTTCGCTAAGTCTGTCATGAGAACACCTGGACGTTAGCTTGAGGCTAGAGGCCCCATGTGGTGGGCCCATTCCCTGAAGACTACTGAAGGATGACCACCTACCAAGGGATGGCAACCTCCAAGTTTCTTGCCTAGAAACTCACGTCATCACCAGGGCAATTGTGTTACGAAGAGAAGCTGTGCAGCAACAGTGTTTCTTGGGGAGAATTGAGCCCGCGGCTCTGTAAATCCCAATGAGGAAAATAAAGTTTCACTCGCAGCCTTACTTTCAAAAGGGACCACACAGAGCATTCACCCTGCTGTGTCTTTCTCTAGTTTGTACTCCCAAGGTGCGTTAGAAGGGAGATACTTGAGTTGTTTCACTTACCACATGCTAGATGTTTAGCAAAAGAAGGCCTTTACTGCCCTTCTTTTGGCATATGGTTGTCCTCAGCCGAACAGTTCTCTCAGCTCCTAGAAGCGATGGGCGGTCCCTTGTGTACATCTTGGATCCCAGTGCAGACCTGTTAGTCCTAAGACACCAGAAATGCTTCCTACACTTAAAGCACCGCTTTGACAAACGCTGCCTGGAACCTGTTGCCTGCCTATCTATCTGTGTGACGAACAAAACAGTAACTTAGCTTGGAGCCAGTCCTCCTATATTTTTGGCTTACTCACCGACGATTGCTGAGGGATGAGCACTTAGCAGGGACTGAAAGGCCACGTTTGCCTCACGGGGGGCGGGGATATGACTTGTCCTCACAAGGCAATTGTGCAATGAAGAAAAGATAGGCCACTACACTGTTCATCAGGTAACCTTGAGGCCGCGTGTCGTCATTCCAGTGTGCCAAATAAACTTCCCATCACGGTTCAGTTTCCAAGGCGAGGGCACAGCGTCTTATGCTGCAGTTTCTGACTCCCTACTGGACGTTCAGCTGACCACCTAGACCCTTTCGTGAGTCAACTTTGTGATACACTTTGTGATACGGGGTCGTGATGGTGGTGAAAGGATTAGCAAGTCATGGGTTAGTGAGGCCGGTGTGTACAATGTATCTCCAGAGTACCTGGCTTTCAAGGGAGAGCCTGAAATTTTTCAGGCTACACTGAAAGTCCAGTGGCCGCCTGGGGTAAATTGCATCACGTGCGAGTGCCCTGAAGGCGGGGTCGAATCACTGTATGTTTTGTGTGCTCTGGGTTCGGCAGAAAAGCAGACACGTTTTGCATGAAGGAATGAACAGAACGCTGATAGCTGGCTGTTTCTAAGCTATCCCAACCTAGGTGTTTCTCTGACGAAGCCCTTCGCTGCCCATGATTGCGGCATCTAGCTGCTGCCAGCGGTGCATTGCTCACAACTCCCTGAAGACACAGGAGGCCCTTTTAGTCCGTTTCGGATCCTAGTACAGCCCCGCGACTCAAGAGAGGACCTGATATGCTTCCTAGGGTTCGAGAAACCCAGGGACTAAGGCTGCATGGGGTCTGTCGCATGCCTACCTGGTTCATGAGAAAACCTGAACATTAGCTTAAGGCCAGAGGCCCCGTGTGGTTCTCCCCTTCCCTGAGGACAACTGAAGTAGGAGCACTTACCGAGGAACGGCAACATCCAATCTCCTTCCAGGAAACTCACTTGTCATCACAAAGGCAACTGTGCAACAACACTGTTTCCCAGGGAGAACTGAGCCCGCAGCTCTCTAAATCCCAATGAGGAAAATAAAGTTTCCCTTTAAGCCTTAGTTTCAAAATGGACCGCAGAGCATTCACCCTGTTGTATCCGTCACTCCATGGCACGTCCAAGGTGCGCATAGAACGGAGATACTACATTCGTTTCAACTTGCCGCATCCTAGCATTTTAACAAAAGACGCCCTTCACAGCCCTTCTTTCAGCCTATAGTTGCCCTCAACTGAGCTTCGCTCACAAGGCCCAGAAAGGACGGGCAGTCCGTCGTTTACATCTTGGATCCTAGTGCAGACCCCCGTGTCCTAAGACACCAGAAACGCTTCCTAGATTTAAAGCACCGCTTTGACAAAGGCTGCCGTGAGCTTGCGGCCCGCCTGTGTCTGTGATGAGAGACGTAGAACGTTGGCTTGAGGCGAGTCGTCCGGGGTTGTGGGCGTACTCACGAATGATTTTTGAGGGAGGAGGCCGTGGCAGGAATTGAAAGCCAAGTGCTCTTTCGTGGAAGATAACTAGTCCTCCCAAAGACGACTGTGCAGCAAAGAGAAGATGGGCAACAACAGTGTTTACCAGGTAACCCTGAGGCCGCAAACTCTCTACTTTGCAATGAGGAAAATCAACTTCCCAGGAAGACTCAATTCCCAGCAGGACAAAGCAGCATATTACCAAGTCGCATCGGACTCTCTCTTGTACATCCCGTGGACACAGTGGCTCGTGACACTAGTCACCATTGCCATGCTGGGAGTCCTTACTGTGGTGTAAGGATATCAAGGGGAGGGCTTAGTTAGGCCTAGGTGACGGTACTTCTCTAGACTATCTACCAGTTCTGGAAAACCCTGTAGGTTTTGAAGCCGGACTTAAAGTGTAGTTGCCGCTTGAGGTAGACAGACGTCGTGGAGCAGCTCCCAGGAGCAGTGGTAGGCTAATTGTATTTTCTACTGCAGCTCAGGGTTCCTCCAGAGCGCAGACACCCTTTGCATGAAGGAAGGCATGGAACGTTGATAACTGGGTTGCTTTCAAGCTATCGCAATCCAGGTGTCTAAACAACGAAGCCCTTCACTGCCCACCAGTCGGCACCTAGCTGTTCCCGACGGTAGATGGCTCACGGCTCTCCGAAGACACAGGCAGTCCTTTCTCACTATGTTTCAGGACCTAGCGCCGACCCGCGTGTCCAAAAGAGAGCTGATATGCTTCCTAGAGTTCAAGAACCACAGGGACTAAGGCTCTATGCAATCGGTTGTTTCGCTAAGTCTGTCATGAGAACACCTGGACGTTAGCTTGAGGCTAGAGGCCCCATGTGGTGGGCCCATTCCCTGAAGACTACTGAAGGATGACCACCTACCAAGGGATGGCAACCTCCAAGTTTCTTGCCTAGAAACTCACGTCATCACCAGGGCAATTGTGTTACGAAGAGAAGCTGTGCAGCAACAGTGTTTCTTGGGGAGAATTGAGCCCGCGGCTCTGTAAATCCCAATGAGGAAAATAAAGTTTCACTCGCAGCCTTACTTTCAAAAGGGACCACACAGAGCATTCACCCTGCTGTGTCTTTCTCTAGTTTGTACTCCCAAGGTGCGTTAGAAGGGAGATACTTGAGTTGTTTCACTTACCACATGCTAGATGTTTAGCAAAAGAAGGCCTTTACTGCCCTTCTTTTGGCATATGGTTGTCCTCAGCCGAACAGTTCTCTCAGCTCCTAGAAGCGATGGGCGGTCCCTTGTGTACATCTTGGATCCCAGTGCAGACCTGTTAGTCCTAAGACACCAGAAATGCTTCCTACACTTAAAGCACCGCTTTGACAAACGCTGCCTGGAACCTGTTGCCTGCCTATCTATCTGTGTGACGAACAAAACAGTAACTTAGCTTGGAGCCAGTCCTCCTATATTTTTGGCTTACTCACCGACGATTGCTGAGGGATGAGCACTTAGCAGGGACTGAAAGGCCACGTTTGCCTCACGGGGGGCGGGGATATGACTTGTCCTCACAAGGCAATTGTGCAATGAAGAAAAGATAGGCCACTACACTGTTCATCAGGTAACCTTGAGGCCGCGTGTCGTCATTCCAGTGTGCCAAATAAACTTCCCATCACGGTTCAGTTTCCAAGGCGAGGGCACAGCGTCTTATGCTGCAGTTTCTGACTCCCTACTGGACGTTCAGCTGACCACCTAGACCCTTTCGTGAGTCAACTTTGTGATACACTTTGTGATACGGGGTCGTGATGGTGGTGAAAGGATTAGCAAGTCATGGGTTAGTGAGGCCGGTGTGTACAATGTATCTCCAGAGTACCTGGCTTTCAAGGGAGAGCCTGAAATTTTTCAGGCTACACTGAAAGTCCAGTGGCCGCCTGGGGTAAATTGCATCACGTGCGAGTGCCCTGAAGGCGGGGTCGAATCACTGTATGTTTTGTGTGCTCTGGGTTCGGCAGAAAAGCAGACACGTTTTGCATGAAGGAATGAACAGAACGCTGATAGCTGGCTGTTTCTAAGCTATCCCAACCTAGGTGTTTCTCTGACGAAGCCCTTCGCTGCCCATGATTGCGGCATCTAGCTGCTGCCAGCGGTGCATTGCTCACAACTCCCTGAAGACACAGGAGGCCCTTTTAGTCCGTTTCGGATCCTAGTACAGCCCCGCGACTCAAGAGAGGACCTGATATGCTTCCTAGGGTTCGAGAAACCCAGGGACTAAGGCTGCATGGGGTCTGTCGCATGCCTACCTGGTTCATGAGAAAACCTGAACATTAGCTTAAGGCCAGAGGCCCCGTGTGGTTCTCCCCTTCCCTGAGGACAACTGAAGTAGGAGCACTTACCGAGGAACGGCAACATCCAATCTCCTTCCAGGAAACTCACTTGTCATCACAAAGGCAACTGTGCAACAACACTGTTTCCCAGGGAGAACTGAGCCCGCAGCTCTCTAAATCCCAATGAGGAAAATAAAGTTTCCCTTTAAGCCTTAGTTTCAAAATGGACCGCAGAGCATTCACCCTGTTGTATCCGTCACTCCATGGCACGTCCAAGGTGCGCATAGAACGGAGATACTACATTCGTTTCAACTTGCCGCATCCTAGCATTTTAACAAAAGACGCCCTTCACAGCCCTTCTTTCAGCCTATAGTTGCCCTCAACTGAGCTTCGCTCACAAGGCCCAGAAAGGACGGGCAGTCCGTCGTTTACATCTTGGATCCTAGTGCAGACCCCCGTGTCCTAAGACACCAGAAACGCTTCCTAGATTTAAAGCACCGCTTTGACAAAGGCTGCCGTGAGCTTGCGGCCCGCCTGTGTCTGTGATGAGAGACGTAGAACGTTGGCTTGAGGCGAGTCGTCCGGGGTTGTGGGCGTACTCACGAATGATTTTTGAGGGAGGAGGCCGTGGCAGGAATTGAAAGCCAAGTGCTCTTTCGTGGAAGATAACTAGTCCTCCCAAAGACGACTGTGCAGCAAAGAGAAGATGGGCAACAACAGTGTTTACCAGGTAACCCTGAGGCCGCAAACTCTCTACTTTGCAATGAGGAAAATCAACTTCCCAGGAAGACTCAATTCCCAGCAGGACAAAGCAGCATATTACCAAGTCGCATCGGACTCTCTCTTGTACATCCCGTGGACACAGTGGCTCGTGACACTAGTCACCATTGCCATGCTGGGAGTCCTTACTGTGGTGTAAGGATATCAAGGGGAGGGCTTAGTTAGGCCTAGGTGACGGTACTTCTCTAGACTATCTACCAGTTCTGGAAAACCCTGTAGGTTTTGAAGCCGGACTTAAAGTGTAGTTGCCGCTTGAGGTAGACAGACGTCGTGGAGCAGCTCCCAGGAGCAGTGGTAGGCTAATTGTATTTTCTACTGCAGCTCAGGGTTCCTCCAGAGCGCAGACACCCTTTGCATGAAGGAAGGCATGGAACGTTGATAACTGGGTTGCTTTCAAGCTATCGCAATCCAGGTGTCTAAACAACGAAGCCCTTCACTGCCCACCAGTCGGCACCTAGCTGTTCCCGACGGTAGATGGCTCACGGCTCTCCGAAGACACAGGCAGTCCTTTCTCACTATGTTTCAGGACCTAGCGCCGACCCGCGTGTCCAAAAGAGAGCTGATATGCTTCCTAGAGTTCAAGAACCACAGGGACTAAGGCTCTATGCAATCGGTTGTTTCGCTAAGTCTGTCATGAGAACACCTGGACGTTAGCTTGAGGCTAGAGGCCCCATGTGGTGGGCCCATTCCCTGAAGACTACTGAAGGATGACCACCTACCAAGGGATGGCAACCTCCAAGTTTCTTGCCTAGAAACTCACGTCATCACCAGGGCAATTGTGTTACGAAGAGAAGCTGTGCAGCAACAGTGTTTCTTGGGGAGAATTGAGCCCGCGGCTCTGTAAATCCCAATGAGGAAAATAAAGTTTCACTCGCAGCCTTACTTTCAAAAGGGACCACACAGAGCATTCACCCTGCTGTGTCTTTCTCTAGTTTGTACTCCCAAGGTGCGTTAGAAGGGAGATACTTGAGTTGTTTCACTTACCACATGCTAGATGTTTAGCAAAAGAAGGCCTTTACTGCCCTTCTTTTGGCATATGGTTGTCCTCAGCCGAACAGTTCTCTCAGCTCCTAGAAGCGATGGGCGGTCCCTTGTGTACATCTTGGATCCCAGTGCAGACCTGTTAGTCCTAAGACACCAGAAATGCTTCCTACACTTAAAGCACCGCTTTGACAAACGCTGCCTGGAACCTGTTGCCTGCCTATCTATCTGTGTGACGAACAAAACAGTAACTTAGCTTGGAGCCAGTCCTCCTATATTTTTGGCTTACTCACCGACGATTGCTGAGGGATGAGCACTTAGCAGGGACTGAAAGGCCACGTTTGCCTCACGGGGGGCGGGGATATGACTTGTCCTCACAAGGCAATTGTGCAATGAAGAAAAGATAGGCCACTACACTGTTCATCAGGTAACCTTGAGGCCGCGTGTCGTCATTCCAGTGTGCCAAATAAACTTCCCATCACGGTTCAGTTTCCAAGGCGAGGGCACAGCGTCTTATGCTGCAGTTTCTGACTCCCTACTGGACGTTCAGCTGACCACCTAGACCCTTTCGTGAGTCAACTTTGTGATACACTTTGTGATACGGGGTCGTGATGGTGGTGAAAGGATTAGCAAGTCATGGGTTAGTGAGGCCGGTGTGTACAATGTATCTCCAGAGTACCTGGCTTTCAAGGGAGAGCCTGAAATTTTTCAGGCTACACTGAAAGTCCAGTGGCCGCCTGGGGTAAATTGCATCACGTGCGAGTGCCCTGAAGGCGGGGTCGAATCACTGTATGTTTTGTGTGCTCTGGGTTCGGCAGAAAAGCAGACACGTTTTGCATGAAGGAATGAACAGAACGCTGATAGCTGGCTGTTTCTAAGCTATCCCAACCTAGGTGTTTCTCTGACGAAGCCCTTCGCTGCCCATGATTGCGGCATCTAGCTGCTGCCAGCGGTGCATTGCTCACAACTCCCTGAAGACACAGGAGGCCCTTTTAGTCCGTTTCGGATCCTAGTACAGCCCCGCGACTCAAGAGAGGACCTGATATGCTTCCTAGGGTTCGAGAAACCCAGGGACTAAGGCTGCATGGGGTCTGTCGCATGCCTACCTGGTTCATGAGAAAACCTGAACATTAGCTTAAGGCCAGAGGCCCCGTGTGGTTCTCCCCTTCCCTGAGGACAACTGAAGTAGGAGCACTTACCGAGGAACGGCAACATCCAATCTCCTTCCAGGAAACTCACTTGTCATCACAAAGGCAACTGTGCAACAACACTGTTTCCCAGGGAGAACTGAGCCCGCAGCTCTCTAAATCCCAATGAGGAAAATAAAGTTTCCCTTCAAGCCTTAGTTTCAAAATGGACCGCAGAGCATTCACCCTGTTGTATCCGTCACTCCATGGCACGTCCAAGGTGCGCATAGAACGGAGATACTACATTCGTTTCAACTTGCCGCATCCTAGCATTTTAACAAAAGACGCCCTTCACAGCCCTTCTTTCAGCCTATAGTTGCCCTCAACTGAGCTTCGCTCACAAGGCCCAGAAAGGACGGGCAGTCCGTCGTTTACATCTTGGATCCTAGTGCAGACCCCCGTGTCCTAAGACACCAGAAACGCTTCCTAGATTTAAAGCACCGCTTTGACAAAGGCTGCCGTGAGCTTGCGGCCCGCCTGTGTCTGTGATGAGAGACGTAGAACGTTGGCTTGAGGCGAGTCGTCCGGGGTTGTGGGCGTACTCACGAATGATTTTTGAGGGAGGAGGCCGTGGCAGGAATTGAAAGCCAAGTGCTCTTTCGTGGAAGATAACTAGTCCTCCCAAAGACGACTGTGCAGCAAAGAGAAGATGGGCAACAACAGTGTTTACCAGGTAACCCTGAGGCCGCAAACTCTCTACTTTGCAATGAGGAAAATCAACTTCCCAGGAAGACTCAATTCCCAGCAGGACAAAGCAGCATATTACCAAGTCGCATCGGACTCTCTCTTGTACATCCCGTGGACACAGTGGCTCGTGACACTAGTCACCATTGCCATGCTGGGAGTCCTTACTGTGGTGTAAGGATATCAAGGGGAGGGCTTAGTTAGGCCTAGGTGACGGTACTTCTCTAGACTATCTACCAGTTCTGGAAAACCCTGTAGGTTTTGAAGCCGGACTTAAAGTGTAGTTGCCGCTTGAGGTAGACAGACGTCGTGGAGCAGCTCCCAGGAGCAGTGGTAGGCTAATTGTATTTTCTACTGCAGCTCAGGGTTCCTCCAGAGCGCAGACACCCTTTGCATGAAGGAAGGCATGGAACGTTGATAACTGGGTTGCTTTCAAGCTATCGCAATCCAGGTGTCTAAACAAAGAAGCCCTTCACTGCCCATCAGTTGGCATCTAGCTGTTCCCGACGGTAGATGGCTCAAGGCTCCCCGAAGACACAGGCAGTCCTTTCTCAGTACGTTTTGGAACCTAGCGCTGACAAGTGAGTCCAAAAGAGAGCTGATATGCTTCCTAGAGTTCAAGAACCACAGGGACTAAGGCTCTATGCAATCGGTTGTTTCGCTAAGTCTGTCATGAGAACACCTGGACGTTAGCTTGAGGCTAGAGGCCCCATGTGGTGGGCCCATTCCCTGAAGACTACTGAAGGATGACCACCTACCAAGGGATGGCAACCTCCAAGTTTCTTGCCTAGAAACTCACGTCATCACCAGGGCAATTGTGTTACGAAGAGAAGCTGTGCAGCAACAGTGTTTCTTGGGGGAGAATTGAGCCCGCGGCTCTGTAAATCCCAATGAGGAAAATAAAGTTTCACTCGCAGCCTTACTTTCAAAAGGGACCACACAGAGCATTCACCCTGCTGTGTCTTTCTCTAGTTTGTACTCCCAAGGTGCGTTAGAAGGGAGATACTTGAGTTGTTTCACTTACCACATGCTAGATGTTTAGCAAAAGAAGGCCTTTACTGCCCTTCTTTTGGCATATGGTTGTCCTCAGCCGAACAGTTCTCTCAGCTCCTAGAAGCGATGGGCGGTCCCTTGTGTACATCTTGGATGCCAGTGCAGACCTGTTAGTCCTAAGACACCAGAAATGCTTCCTACACTTAAAGCACCGCTTTGACAAACGCTGCCTGGAACCTGTTGCCTGCCTATCTATCTGTGTGACGAACAAAACAGTAACTTAGCTTGGAGCCAGTCCTCCTATATTTTTGGCTTACTCACCGACGATTGCTGAGGGATGAGCACTTAGCAGGGACTGAAAGGCCACGTTTGCCTCACGGGGGGCGGGGATATGACTTGTCCTCACAAGGCAATTGTGCAATGAAGAAAAGATAGGCCACTACACTGTTCATCAGGTAACCTTGAGGCCGCGTGTCGTCATTCCAGTGTGCCAAATAAACTTCCCATCACGGTTCAGTTTCCAAGGCGAGGGCACAGCGTCTTATGCTGCAGTTTCGGATCCCTACTGGACGTTCAGCTGACCACCTAGACCCTTTCGTGAGTCAACTTTGTGATACACTTTGTGATACGGGGTCGTGATGGTGGTGAAAGGATTAGCAAGTCATGGGTTAGTGAGGCCGGTGTGTACAATGTATCTCCAGAGTACCTGGCTTTCAAGGGAGAGCCTGAAATTTTTCAGGCTACACTGAAAGTCCAGTGGCCGCCTGGGGTAAATTGCATCACGTGCGAGTGCCCTGAAGGCGGGGTCGAATCACTGTATGTTTTGTGTGCTCTGGGTTCGGCAGAAAAGCAGACACGTTTTGCATGAAGGAATGAACAGAACGCTGATAGCTGGCTGTTTCTAAGCTATCCCAACCTAGGTGTTTCTCTGACGAAGCCCTTCGCTGCCCATGATTGCGGCATCTAGCTGCTGCCAGCGGTGCATTGCTCACAACTCCCTGAAGACACAGGAGGCCCTTTTAGTCCGTTTCGGATCCTAGTACAGCCCCGCGACTCAAGAGAGGACCTGATATGCTTCCTAGGGTTCGAGAAACCCAGGGACTAAGGCTGCATGGGGTCTGTCGCATGCCTACCTGGTTCATGAGAAAACCTGAACATTAGCTTAAGGCCAGAGGCCCCGTGTGGTTCTCCCCTTCCCTGAGGACAACTGAAGTAGGAGCACTTACCGAGGAACGGCAACATCCAATCTCCTTCCAGGAAACTCACTTGTCATCACAAAGGCAACTGTGCAACAACACTGTTTCCCAGGGAGAACTGAGCCCGCAGCTCTCTAAATCCCAATGAGGAAAATAAAGTTTCCCTTCAAGCCTTAGTTTCAAAATGGACCGCAGAGCATTCACCCTGTTGTATCCGTCACTCCATGGCACGTCCAAGGTGCGCATAGAACGGAGATACTACATTCGTTTCAACTTGCCGCATCCTAGCATTTTAACAAAAGACGCCCTTCACAGCCCTTCTTTCAGCCTATAGTTGCCCTCAACTGAGCTTCGCTCACAAGGCCCAGAAAGGACGGGCAGTCCGTCGTTTACATCTTGGATCCTAGTGCAGACCCCCGTGTCCTAAGACACCAGAAACGCTTCCTAGATTTAAAGCACCGCTTTGACAAAGGCTGCCGTGAGCTTGCGGCCCGCCTGTGTCTGTGATGAGAGACGTAGAACGTTGGCTTGAGGCGAGTCGTCCGGGGTTGTGGGCGTACTCACGAATGATTTTTGAGGGAGGAGGCCGTGGCAGGAATTGAAAGCCAAGTGCTCTTTCGTGGAAGATAACTAGTCCTCCCAAAGACGACTGTGCAGCAAAGAGAAGATGGGCAACAACAGTGTTTACCAGGTAACCCTGAGGCCGCAAACTCTCTACTTTGCAATGAGGAAAATCAACTTCCCAGGAAGACTCAATTCCCAGCAGGACAAAGCAGCATATTACCAAGTCGCATCGGACTCTCTCTTGTACATCCCGTGGACACAGTGGCTCGTGACACTAGTCACCATTGCCATGCTGGGAGTCCTTACTGTGGTGTAAGGATATCAAGGGGAGGGCTTAGTTAGGCCTAGGTGACGGTACTTCTCTAGACTATCTACCAGTTCTGGAAAACCCTGTAGGTTTTGAAGCCGGACTTAAAGTGTAGTTGCCGCTTGAGGTAGACAGACGTCGTGGAGCAGCTCCCAGGAGCAGTGGTAGGCTAATTGTATTTTCTACTGCAGCTCAGGGTTCCTCCAGAGCGCAGACACCCTTTGCATGAAGGAAGGCATGGAACGTTGATAACTGGGTTGCTTTCAAGCTATCGCAATCCAGGTGTCTAAACAACGAAGCCCTTCACTGCCCACCAGTCGGCACCTAGCTGTTCCCGACGGTAGATGGCTCACGGCTCTCCGAAGACACAGGCAGTCCTTTCTCACTATGTTTCAGGACCTAGCGCCGACCCGCGTGTCCAAAAGAGAGCTGATATGCTTCCTAGAGTTCAAGAACCACAGGGACTAAGGCTCTATGCAATCGGTTGTTTCGCTAAGTCTGTCATGAGAACACCTGGACGTTAGCTTGAGGCTAGAGGCCCCATGTGGTGGGCCCATTCCCTGAAGACTACTGAAGGATGACCACCTACCAAGGGATGGCAACCTCCAAGTTTCTTGCCTAGAAACTCACGTCATCACCAGGGCAATTGTGTTACGAAGAGAAGCTGTGCAGCAACAGTGTTTCTTGGGGAGAATTGAGCCCGCGGCTCTGTAAATCCCAATGAGGAAAATAAAGTTTCACTCGCAGCCTTACTTTCAAAAGGGACCACACAGAGCATTCACCCTGCTGTGTCTTTCTCTAGTTTGTACTCCCAAGGTGCGTTAGAAGGGAGATACTTGAGTTGTTTCACTTACCACATGCTAGATGTTTAGCAAAAGAAGGCCTTTACTGCCCTTCTTTTGGCATATGGTTGTCCTCAGCCGAACAGTTCTCTCAGCTCCTAGAAGCGATGGGCGGTCCCTTGTGTACATCTTGGATGCCAGTGCAGACCTGTTAGTCCTAAGACACCAGAAATGCTTCCTACACTTAAAGCACCGCTTTGACAAACGCTGCCTGGAACCTGTTGCCTGCCTATCTATCTGTGTGACGAACAAAACAGTAACTTAGCTTGGAGCCAGTCCTCCTATATTTTTGGCTTACTCACCGACGATTGCTGAGGGATGAGCACTTAGCAGGGACTGAAAGGCCACGTTTGCCTCACGGGGGGCGGGGATATGACTTGTCCTCACAAGGCAATTGTGCAATGAAGAAAAGATAGGCCACTACACTGTTCATCAGGTAACCTTGAGGCCGCGTGTCGTCATTCCAGTGTGCCAAATAAACTTCCCATCACGGTTCAGTTTCCAAGGCGAGGGCACAGCGTCTTATGCTGCAGTTTCTGACTCCCTACTGGACGTTCAGCTGACCACCTAGACCCTTTCGTGAGTCAACTTTGTGATACACTTTGTGATACGGGGTCGTGATGGTGGTGAAAGGATTAGCAAGTCATGGGTTAGTGAGGCCGGTGTGTACAATGTATCTCCAGAGTACCTGGCTTTCAAGGGAGAGCCTGAAATTTTTCAGGCTACACTGAAAGTCCAGTGGCCGCCTGGGGTAAATTGCATCACGTGCGAGTGCCCTGAAGGCGGGGTCGAATCACTGTATGTTTTGTGTGCTCTGGGTTCGGCAGAAAAGCAGACACGTTTTGCATGAAGGAATGAACAGAACGCTGATAGCTGGCTGTTTCTAAGCTATCCCAACCTAGGTGTTTCTCTGACGAAGCCCTTCGCTGCCCATGATTGCGGCATCTAGCTGCTGCCAGCGGTGCATTGCTCACAACTCCCTGAAGACACAGGAGGCCCTTTTAGTCCGTTTCGGATCCTAGTACAGCCCCGCGACTCAAGAGAGGACCTGATATGCTTCCTAGGGTTCGAGAAACCCAGGGACTAAGGCTGCATGGGGTCTGTCGCATGCCTACCTGGTTCATGAGAAAACCTGAACATTAGCTTAAGGCCAGAGGCCCCGTGTGGTTCTCCCCTTCCCTGAGGACAACTGAAGTAGGAGCACTTACCGAGGAACGGCAACATCCAATCTCCTTCCAGGAAACTCACTTGTCATCACAAAGGCAACTGTGCAACAACACTGTTTCCCAGGGAGAACTGAGCCCGCAGCTCTCTAAATCCCAATGAGGAAAATAAAGTTTCCCTTCAAGCCTTAGTTTCAAAATGGACCGCAGAGCATTCACCCTGTTGTATCCGTCACTCCATGGCACGTCCAAGGTGCGCATAGAACGGAGATACTACATTCGTTTCAACTTGCCGCATCCTAGCATTTTAACAAAAGACGCCCTTCACAGCCCTTCTTTCAGCCTATAGTTGCCCTCAACTGAGCTTCGCTCACAAGGCCCAGAAAGGACGGGCAGTCCGTCGTTTACATCTTGGATCCTAGTGCAGACCCCCGTGTCCTAAGACACCAGAAACGCTTCCTAGATTTAAAGCACCGCTTTGACAAAGGCTGCCGTGAGCTTGCGGCCCGCCTGTGTCTGTGATGAGAGACGTAGAACGTTGGCTTGAGGCGAGTCGTCCGGGGTTGTGGGCGTACTCACGAATGATTTTTGAGGGAGGAGGCCGTGGCAGGAATTGAAAGCCAAGTGCTCTTTCGTGGAAGATAACTAGTCCTCCCAAAGACGACTGTGCAGCAAAGAGAAGATGGGCAACAACAGTGTTTACCAGGTAACCCTGAGGCCGCAAACTCTCTACTTTGCAATGAGGAAAATCAACTTCCCAGGAAGACTCAATTCCCAGCAGGACAAAGCAGCATATTACCAAGTCGCATCGGACTCTCTCTTGTACATCCCGTGGACACAGTGGCTCGTGACACTAGTCACCATTGCCATGCTGGGAGTCCTTACTGTGGTGTAAGGATATCAAGGGGAGGGCTTAGTTAGGCCTAGGTGACGGTACTTCTCTAGACTATCTACCAGTTCTGGAAAACCCTGTAGGTTTTGAAGCCGGACTTAAAGTGTAGTTGCCGCTTGAGGTAGACAGACGTCGTGGAGCAGCTCCCAGGAGCAGTGGTAGGCTAATTGTATTTTCTACTGCAGCTCAGGGTTCCTCCAGAGCGCAGACACCCTTTGCATGAAGGAAGGCATGGAACGTTGATAACTGGGTTGCTTTCAAGCTATCGCAATCCAGGTGTCTAAACAACGAAGCCCTTCACTGCCCATCAGTCGGCATCTAGCTGTTCCCGACGGTAGATGGCTCAAGGCTCCCCGAAGACACAGGCAGTCCTTTCTCAGTACGTTTTGGAACCTAGCGCTGACAAGTGAGTCCAAAAGAGAGCTGATATGCTTCCTAGAGTTCAAGAACCACAGGGACTAAGGCTCTATGCAATCGGTTGTTTCGCTAAGTCTGTCATGAGAACACCTGGACGTTAGCTTGAGGCTAGAGGCCCCATGTGGTGGGCCCATTCCCTGAAGACTACTGAAGGATGACCACCTACCAAGGGATGGCAACCTCCAAGTTTCTTGCCTAGAAACTCACGTCATCACCAGGGCAATTGTGTTACGAAGAAAAGCTGTGCAGCAACAGTGTTTCTTGGGGGAGAATTGAGCCCGCGGCTCTGTAAATCCCAATGAGGAAAATAAAGTTTCACTCGCAGCCTTACTTTCAAAAGGGACCACACAGAGCATTCACCCTGCTGTGTCTTTCTCTAGTTTGTACTCCCAAGGTGCGTTAGAAGGGAGATACTTGAGTTGTTTCACTTACCACATGCTAGATGTTTAGCAAAAGAAGGCCTTTACTGCCCTTCTTTTGGCATATGGTTGTCCTCAGCCGAACAGTTCTCTCAGCTCCTAGAAGCGATGGGCGGTCCCTTGTGTACATCTTGGATGCCAGTGCAGACCTGTTAGTCCTAAGACACCAGAAATGCTTCCTACACTTAAAGCACCGCTTTGACAAACGCTGCCTGGAACCTGTTGCCTGCCTATCTATCTGTGTGACGAACAAAACAGTAACTTAGCTTGGAGCCAGTCCTCCTATATTTTTGGCTTACTCACCGACGATTGCTGAGGGATGAGCACTTAGCAGGGACTGAAAGGCCACGTTTGCCTCACGGGGGGCGGGGATATGACTTGTCCTCACAAGGCAATTGTGCAATGAAGAAAAGATAGGCCACTACACTGTTCATCAGGTAACCTTGAGGCCGCATGTCGTCATTCCAGTGTGCCAAATAAACTTCCCATCACGGTTCAGTTTCCAAGGCGAGGGCACAGCGTCTTATGCTGCAGTTTCGGATCCCTACTGGACGTTCAGCTGACCACCTAGACCCTTTCGTGAGTCAACTTTGTGATACACTTTGTGATACGGGGTCGTGATGGTGGTGAAAGGATTAGCAAGTCATGGGTTAGTGAGGCCGGTGTGTACAATGTATCTCCAGAGTACCTGGCTTTCAAGGGAGAGCCTGAAATTTTTCAGGCTACACTGAAAGTCCAGTGGCCGCCTGGGGTAAATTGCATCACGTGCGAGTGCCCTGAAGGCGGGGTCGAATCACTGTATGTTTTGTGTGCTCTGGGTTCGGCAGAAAAGCAGACACGTTTTGCATGAAGGAATGAACAGAACGCTGATAGCTGGCTGTTTCTAAGCTATCCCAACCTAGGTGTTTCTCTGACGAAGCCCTTCGCTGCCCATGATTGCGGCATCTAGCTGCTGCCAGCGGTGCATTGCTCACAACTCCCTGAAGACACAGGAGGCCCTTTTAGTCCGTTTCGGATCCTAGTACAGCCCCGCGACTCAAGAGAGGACCTGATATGCTTCCTAGGGTTCGAGAAACCCAGGGACTAAGGCTGCATGGGGTCTGTCGCATGCCTACCTGGTTCATGAGAAAACCTGAACATTAGCTTAAGGCCAGAGGCCCCGTGTGGTTCTCCCCTTCCCTGAGGACAACTGAAGTAGGAGCACTTACCGAGGAACGGCAACATCCAATCTCCTTCCAGGAAACTCACTTGTCATCACAAAGGCAACTGTGCAACAACACTGTTTCCCAGGGAGAACTGAGCCCGCAGCTCTCTAAATCCCAATGAGGAAAATAAAGTTTCCCTTCAAGCCTTAGTTTCAAAATGGACCGCAGAGCATTCACCCTGTTGTATCCGTCACTCCATGGCACGTCCAAGGTGCGCATAGAACGGAGATACTACATTCGTTTCAACTTGCCGCATCCTAGCATTTTAACAAAAGACGCCCTTCACAGCCCTTCTTTCAGCCTATAGTTGCCCTCAACTGAGCTTCGCTCACAAGGCCCAGAAAGGACGGGCAGTCCGTCGTTTACATCTTGGATCCTAGTGCAGACCCCCGTGTCCTAAGACACCAGAAACGCTTCCTAGATTTAAAGCACCGCTTTGACAAAGGCTGCCGTGAGCTTGCGGCCCGCCTGTGTCTGTGATGAGAGACGTAGAACGTTGGCTTGAGGCGAGTCGTCCGGGGTTGTGGGCGTACTCACGAATGATTTTTGAGGGAGGAGGCCGTGGCAGGAATTGAAAGCCAAGTGCTCTTTCGTGGAAGATAACTAGTCCTCCCAAAGACGACTGTGCAGCAAAGAGAAGATGGGCAACAACAGTGTTTACCAGGTAACCCTGAGGCCGCAAACTCTCTACTTTGCAATGAGGAAAATCAACTTCCCAGGAAGACTCAATTCCCAGCAGGACAAAGCAGCATATTACCAAGTCGCATCGGACTCTCTCTTGTACATCCCGTGGACACAGTGGCTCGTGACACTAGTCACCATTGCCATGCTGGGAGTCCTTACTGTGGTGTAAGGATATCAAGGGGAGGGCTTAGTTAGGCCTAGGTGACGGTACTTCTCTAGACTATCTACCAGTTCTGGAAAACCCTGTAGGTTTTGAAGCCGGACTTAAAGTGTAGTTGCCGCTTGAGGTAGACAGACGTCGTGGAGCAGCTCCCAGGAGCAGTGGTAGGCTAATTGTATTTTCTACTGCAGCTCAGGGTTCCTCCAGAGCGCAGACACCCTTTGCATGAAGGAAGGCATGGAACGTTGATAACTGGGTTGCTTTCAAGCTATCGCAATCCAGGTGTCTAAACAACGAAGCCCTTCACTGCCCATCAGTTGGCATCTAGCTGTTCCCGACGGTAGATGGCTCAAGGCTCCCCGAAGACACAGGCAGTCCTTTCTCAGTACGTTTTGGAACCTAGCGCTGACAAGTGAGTCCAAAAGAGAGCTGATATGCTTCCTAGAGTTCAAGAACCACAGGGACTAAGGCTCTATGCAATCGGTTGTTTCGCTAAGTCTGTCATGAGAACACCTGGACGTTAGCTTGAGGCTAGAGGCCCCATGTCGTGGGCCCATTCCCTGAAGACTACTGAAGGATGACCACCTACCAAGGGATGGCAACCTCCAAGTTTCTTGCCTAGAAACTCACGTCATCACCAGGGCAATTGTGTTACGAAGAGAAGCTGTGCAGCAACAGTGTTTCTTGGGGGAGAATTGAGCCCGCGGCTCTGTAAATCCCAATGAGGAAAATAAAGTTTCACTCGCAGCCTTACTTTCAAAAGGGACCACACAGAGCATTCACCCTGCTGTGTCTTTCTCTAGTTTGTACTCCCAAGGTGCGTTAGAAGGGAGATACTTGAGTTGTTTCACTTACCACATGCTAGATGTTTAGCAAAAGAAGGCCTTTACTGCCCTTCTTTTGGCATATGGTTGTCCTCAGCCGAACAGTTCTCTCAGCTCCTAGAAGCGATGGGCGGTCCCTTGTGTACATCTTGGATCCCAGTGCAGACCTGTTAGTCCTAAGACACCAGAAATGCTTCCTACACTTAAAGCACCGCTTTGACAAACGCTGCCTGGAACCTGTTGCCTGCCTATCTATCTGTGTGACGAACAAAACAGTAACTTAGCTTGGAACCAGTCCTCCTATATTTTTGGCTTACTCACCGACGATTGCTGAGGGATGAGCACTTAGCAGGGACTGAAAGGCCACGTTTGCCTCACGGGGGGCGGGGATATGACTTGTCCTCACAAGGCAATTGTGCAATGAAGAAAAGATAGGCCACTACACTGTTCATCAGGTAACCTTGAGGCCGCGTGTCGTCATTCCAGTGTGCCAAATAAACTTCCCATCACGGTTCAGTTTCCAAGGCGAGGGCACAGCGTCTTATGCTGCAGTTTCGGATCCCTACTGGACGTTCAGCTGACCACCTAGACCCTTTCGTGAGTCAACTTTGTGATACACTTTGTGATACGGGGTCGTGATGGTGGTGAAAGGATTAGCAAGTCATGGGTTAGTGAGGCCGGTGTGTACAATGTATCTCCAGAGTACCTGGCTTTCAAGGGAGAGCCTGAAATTTTTCAGGCTACACTGAAAGTCCAGTGGCCGCCTGGGGTAAATTGCATCACGTGCGAGTGCCCTGAAGGCGGGGTCGAATCACTGTATGTTTTGTGTGCTCTGGGTTCGGCAGAAAAGCAGACACGTTTTGCATGAAGGAATGAACAGAACGCTGATAGCTGGCTGTTTCTAAGCTATCCCAACCTAGGTGTTTCTCTGACGAAGCCCTTCGCTGCCCATGATTGCGGCATCTAGCTGCTGCCAGCGGTGCATTGCTCACAACTCCCTGAAGACACAGGAGGCCCTTTTAGTCCGTTTCGGATCCTAGTACAGCCCCGCGACTCAAGAGAGGACCTGATATGCTTCCTAGGGTTCGAGAAACCCAGGGACTAAGGCTGCATGGGGTCTGTCGCATGCCTACCTGGTTCATGAGAAAACCTGAACATTAGCTTAAGGCCAGAGGCGCCGTGTGGTTCTCCCCTTCCCTGAGGACAACTGAAGTAGGAGCACTTACCGAGGAACGGCAACATCCAATCTCCTTCCAGGAAACTCACTTGTCATCACAAAGGCAACTGTGCAACAACACTGTTTCCCAGGGAGAACTGAGCCCGCAGCTCTCTAAATCCCAATGAGGAAAATAAAGTTTCCCTTCAAGCCTTAGTTTCAAAATGGACCGCAGAGCATTCACCCTGTTGTATCCGTCACTCCATGGCACGTCCAAGGTGCGCATAGAACGGAGATACTACATTCGTTTCAACTTGCCGCATCCTAGCATTTTAACAAAAGACGCCCTTCACAGCCCTTCTTTCAGCCTATAGTTGCCCTCAACTGAGCTTCGCTCACAAGGCCCAGAAAGGACGGGCAGTCCGTCGTTTACATCTTGGATCCTAGTGCAGACCCCCGTGTCCTAAGACACCAGAAACGCTTCCTAGATTTAAAGCACCGCTTTGACAAAGGCTGCCGTGAGCTTGCGGCCCGCCTGTGTCTGTGATGAGAGACGTAGAACGTTGGCTTGAGGCGAGTCGTCCGGGGTTGTGGGCGTACTCACGAATGATTTTTGAGGGAGGAGGCCGTGGCAGGAATTGAAAGCCAAGTGCTCTTTCGTGGAAGATAACTAGTCCTCCCAAAGACGACTGTGCAGCAAAGAGAAGATGGGCAACAACAGTGTTTACCAGGTAACCCTGAGGCCGCAAACTCTCTACTTTGCAATGAGGAAAATCAACTTCCCAGGAAGACTCAATTCCCAGCAGGACAAAGCAGCATATTACCAAGTCGCATCGGACTCTCTCTTGTACATCCCGTGGACACAGTGACTCGTGACACTAGTCACCATTGCCATGCTGGGAGTCCTTACTGTGGTGTAAGGATATCAAGGGGAGGGCTTAGTTAGGCCTAGGTGACGGTACTTCTCTAGACTATCTACCAGTTCTGGAAAACCCTGTAGGTTTTGAAGCCGGACTTAAAGTGTAGTTGCCGCTTGAGGTAGACAGACGTCGTGGAGCAGCTCCCAGGAGCAGTGGTAGGCTAATTGTATTTTCTACTGCAGCTCAGGGTTCCTCCAGAGCGCAGACACCCTTTGCATGAAGGAAGGCATGGAACGTTGATAACTGGGTTGCTTTCAAGCTATCGCAATCCAGGTGTCTAAACAACGAAGCCCTTCACTGCCCATCAGTTGGCATCTAGCTGTTCCCGACGGTAGATGGCTCAAGGCTCCCCGAAGACACAGGCAGTCCTTTCTCAGTACGTTTTGGAACCTAGCGCTGACAAGTGAGTCCAAAAGAGAGCTGATATGCTTCCTAGAGTTCAAGAACCACAGGGACTAAGGCTCTATGCAATCGGTTGTTTCGCTAAGTCTGTCATGAGAACACCTGGACGTTAGCTTGAGGCTAGAGGCCCCATGTCGTGGGCCCATTCCCTGAAGACTACTGAAGGATGACCACCTACCAAGGGATGGCAACCTCCAAGTTTCTTGCCTAGAAACTCACGTCATCACCAGGGCAATTGTGTTACGAAGAGAAGCTGTGCAGCAACAGTGTTTCTTGGGGGAGAATTGAGCCCGCGGCTCTGTAAATCCCAATGAGGAAAATAAAGTTTCACTCGCAGCCTTACTTTCAAAAGGGACCACACAGAGCATTCACCCTGCTGTGTCTTTCTCTAGTTTGTACTCCCAAGGTGCGTTAGAAGGGAGATACTTGAGTTGTTTCACTTACCACATGCTAGATGTTTAGCAAAAGAAGGCCTTTACTGCCCTTCTTTTGGCATATGGTTGTCCTCAGCCGAACAGTTCTCTCAGCTCCTAGAAGCGATGGGCGGTCCCTTGTGTACATCTTGGATCCCAGTGCAGACCTGTTAGTCCTAAGACACCAGAAATGCTTCCTACACTTAAAGCACCGCTTTGACAAACGCTGCCTGGAACCTGTTGCCTGCCTATCTATCTGTGTGACGAACAAAACAGTAACTTAGCTTGGAGCCAGTCCTCCTATATTTTTGGCTTACTCACCGACGATTGCTGAGGGATGAGCACTTAGCAGGGACTGAAAGGCCACGTTTGCCTCACGGGGGGCGGGGATATGACTTGTCCTCACAAGGCAATTGTGCAATGAAGAAAAGATAGGCCACTACACTGTTCATCAGGTAACCTTGAGGCCGCGTGTCGTCATTCCAGTGTGCCAAATAAACTTCCCATCACGGTTCAGTTTCCAAGGCGAGGGCACAGCGTCTTATGCTGCAGTTTCGGATCCCTACTGGACGTTCAGCTGACCACCTAGACCCTTTCGTGAGTCAACTTTGTGATACACTTTGTGATACGGGGTCGTGATGGTGGTGAAAGGATTAGCAAGTCATGGGTTAGTGAGGCCGGTGTGTACAATGTATCTCCAGAGTACCTGGCTTTCAAGGGAGAGCCTGAAATTTTTCAGGCTACACTGAAAGTCCAGTGGCCGCCTGGGGTAAATTGCATCACGTGCGAGTGCCCTGAAGGCGGGGTCGAATCACTGTATGTTTTGTGTGCTCTGGGTTCGGCAGAAAAGCAGACACGTTTTGCATGAAGGAATGAACAGAACGCTGATAGCTGGCTGTTTCTAAGCTATCCCAACCTAGGTGTTTCTCTGACGAAGCCCTTCGCTGCCCATGATTGCGGCATCTAGCTGCTGCCAGCGGTGCATTGCTCACAACTCCCTGAAGACACAGGAGGCCCTTTTAGTCCGTTTCGGATCCTAGTACAGCCCCGCGACTCAAGAGAGGACCTGATATGCTTCCTAGGGTTCGAGAAACCCAGGGACTAAGGCTGCATGGGGTCTGTCGCATGCCTACCTGGTTCATGAGAAAACCTGAACATTAGCTTAAGGCCAGAGGCGCCGTGTGGTTCTCCCCTTCCCTGAGGACAACTGAAGTAGGAGCACTTACCGAGGAACGGCAACATCCAATCTCCTTCCAGGAAACTCACTTGTCATCACAAAGGCAACTGTGCAACAACACTGTTTCCCAGGGAGAACTGAGCCCGCAGCTCTCTAAATCCCAATGAGGAAAATAAAGTTTCCCTTCAAGCCTTAGTTTCAAAATGGACCGCAGAGCATTCACCCTGTTGTATCCGTCACTCCATGGCACGTCCAAGGTGCGCATAGAACGGAGATACTACATTCGTTTCAACTTGCCGCATCCTAGCATTTTAACAAAAGACGCCCTTCACAGCCCTTCTTTCAGCCTATAGTTGCCCTCAACTGAGCTTCGCTCACAAGGCCCAGAAAGGACGGGCAGTCCGTCGTTTACATCTTGGATCCTAGTGCAGACCCCCGTGTCCTAAGACACCAGAAACGCTTCCTAGATTTAAAGCACCGCTTTGACAAAGGCTGCCGTGAGCTTGCGGCCCGCCTGTGTCTGTGATGAGAGACGTAGAACGTTGGCTTGAGGCGAGTCGTCCGGGGTTGTGGGCGTACTCACGAATGATTTTTGAGGGAGGAGGCCGTGGCAGGAATTGAAAGCCAAGTGCTCTTTCGTGGAAGATAACTAGTCCTCCCAAAGACGACTGTGCAGCAAAGAGAAGATGGGCAACAACAGTGTTTACCAGGTAACCCTGAGGCCGCAAACTCTCTACTTTGCAATGAGGAAAATCAACTTCCCAGGAAGACTCAATTCCCAGCAGGACAAAGCAGCATATTACCAAGTCGCATCGGACTCTCTCTTGTACATCCCGTGGACACAGTGACTCGTGACACTAGTCACCATTGCCATGCTGGGAGTCCTTACTGTGGTGTAAGGATATCAAGGGGAGGGCTTAGTTAGGCCTAGGTGACGGTACTTCTCTAGACTATCTACCAGTTCTGGAAAACCCTGTAGGTTTTGAAGCCGGACTTAAAGTGTAGTTGCCGCTTGAGGTAGACAGACGTCGTGGAGCAGCTCCCAGGAGCAGTGGTAGGCTAATTGTATTTTCTACTGCAGCTCAGGGTTCCTCCAGAGCGCAGACACCCTTTGCATGAAGGAAGGCATGGAACGTTGATAACTGGGTTGCTTTCAAGCTATCGCAATCCAGGTGTCTAAACAACGAAGCCCTTCACTGCCCATCAGTTGGCATCTAGCTGTTCCCGACGGTAGATGGCTCAAGGCTCCCCGAAGACACAGGCAGTCCTTTCTCAGTACGTTTTGGAACCTAGCGCTGACAAGTGAGTCCAAAAGAGAGCTGATATGCTTCCTAGAGTTCAAGAACCACAGGGACTAAGGCTCTATGCAATCGGTTGTTTCGCTAAGTCTGTCATGAGAACACCTGGACGTTAGCTTGAGGCTAGAGGCCCCATGTCGTGGGCCCATTCCCTGAAGACTACTGAAGGATGACCACCTACCAAGGGATGGCAACCTCCAAGTTTCTTGCCTAGAAACTCACGTCATCACCAGGGCAATTGTGTTACGAAGAGAAGCTGTGCAGCAACAGTGTTTCTTGGGGGAGAATTGAGCCCGCGGCTCTGTAAATCCCAATGAGGAAAATAAAGTTTCACTCGCAGCCTTACTTTCAAAAGGGACCACACAGAGCATTCACCCTGCTGTGTCTTTCTCTAGTTTGTACTCCCAAGGTGCGTTAGAAGGGAGATACTTGAGTTGTTTCACTTACCACATGCTAGATGTTTAGCAAAAGAAGGCCTTTACTGCCCTTCTTTTGGCATATGGTTGTCCTCAGCCGAACAGTTCTCTCAGCTCCTAGAAGCGATGGGCGGTCCCTTGTGTACATCTTGGATCCCAGTGCAGACCTGTTAGTCCTAAGACACCAGAAATGCTTCCTACACTTAAAGCACCGCTTTGACAAACGCTGCCTGGAACCTGTTGCCTGCCTATCTATCTGTGTGACGAACAAAACAGTAACTTAGCTTGGAGCCAGTCCTCCTATATTTTTGGCTTACTCACCGACGATTGCTGAGGGATGAGCACTTAGCAGGGACTGAAAGGCCACGTTTGCCTCACGGGGGGCGGGGATATGACTTGTCCTCACAAGGCAATTGTGCAATGAAGAAAAGATAGGCCACTACACTGTTCATCAGGTAACCTTGAGGCCGCGTGTCGTCATTCCAGTGTGCCAAATAAACTTCCCATCACGGTTCAGTTTCCAAGGCGAGGGCACAGCGTCTTATGCTGCAGTTTCTGACTCCCTACTGGACGTTCAGCTGACCACCTAGACCCTTTCGTGAGTCAACTTTGTGATACACTTTGTGATACGGGGTCGTGATGGTGGTGAAAGGATTAGCAAGTCATGGGTTAGTGAGGCCGGTGTGTACAATGTATCTCCAGAGTACCTGGCTTTCAAGGGAGAGCCTGAAATTTTTCAGGCTACACTGAAAGTCCAGTGGCCGCCTGGGGTAAATTGCATCACGTGCGAGTGCCCTGAAGGCGGGGTCGAATCACTGTATGTTTTGTGTGCTCTGGGTTCGGCAGAAAAGCAGACACGTTTTGCATGAAGGAATGAACAGAACGCTGATAGCTGGCTGTTTCTAAGCTATCCCAACCTAGGTGTTTCTCTGACGAAGCCCTTCGCTGCCCATGATTGCGGCATCTAGCTGCTGCCAGCGGTGCATTGCTCACAACTCCCTGAAGACACAGGAGGCCCTTTTAGTCCGTTTCGGATCCTAGTACAGCCCCGCGACTCAAGAGAGGACCTGATATGCTTCCTAGGGTTCGAGAAACCCAGGGACTAAGGCTGCATGGGGTCTGTCGCATGCCTACCTGGTTCATGAGAAAACCTGAACATTAGCTTAAGGCCAGAGGCCCCGTGTGGTTCTCCCCTTCCCTGAGGACAACTGAAGTAGGAGCACTTACCGAGGAACGGCAACATCCAATCTCCTTCCAGGAAACTCACTTGTCATCACAAAGGCAACTGTGCAACAACACTGTTTCCCAGGGAGAACTGAGCCCGCAGCTCTCTAAATCCCAATGAGGAAAATAAAGTTTCCCTTCAAGCCTTAGTTTCAAAATGGACCGCAGAGCATTCACCCTGTTGTATCCGTCACTCCATGGCACGTCCAAGGTGCGCATAGAACGGAGATACTACATTCGTTTCAACTTGCCGCATCCTAGCATTTTAACAAAAGACGCCCTTCACAGCCCTTCTTTCAGCCTATAGTTGCCCTCAACTGAGCTTCGCTCACAAGGCCCAGAAAGGACGGGCAGTCCGTCGTTTACATCTTGGATCCTAGTGCAGACCCCCGTGTCCTAAGACACCAGAAACGCTTCCTAGATTTAAAGCACCGCTTTGACAAAGGCTGCCGTGAGCTTGCGGCCCGCCTGTGTCTGTGATGAGAGACGTAGAACGTTGGCTTGAGGCGAGTCGTCCGGGGTTGTGGGCGTACTCACGAATGATTTTTGAGGGAGGAGGCCGTGGCAGGAATTGAAAGCCAAGTGCTCTTTCGTGGAAGATAACTAGTCCTCCCAAAGACGACTGTGCAGCAAAGAGAAGATGGGCAACAACAGTGTTTACCAGGTAACCCTGAGGCCGCAAACTCTCTACTTTGCAATGAGGAAAATCAACTTCCCAGGAAGACTCAATTCCCAGCAGGACAAAGCAGCATATTACCAAGTCGCATCGGACTCTCTCTTGTACATCCCGTGGACACAGTGGCTCGTGACACTAGTCACCATTGCCATGCTGGGAGTCCTTACTGTGGTGTAAGGATATCAAGGGGAGGGCTTAGTTAGGCCTAGGTGACGGTACTTCTCTAGACTATCTACCAGTTCTGGAAAACCCTGTAGGTTTTGAAGCCGGACTTAAAGTGTAGTTGCCGCTTGAGGTAGACAGACGTCGTGGAGCAGCTCCCAGGAGCAGTGGTAGGCTAATTGTATTTTCTACTGCAGCTCAGGGTTCCTCCAGAGCGCAGACACCCTTTGCATGAAGGAAGGCATGGAACGTTGATAACTGGGTTGCTTTCAAGCTATCGCAATCCAGGTGTCTAAACAACGAAGCCCTTCACTGCCCATCAGTTGGCATCTAGCTGTTCCCGACGGTAGATGGCTCAAGGCTCCCCGAAGACACAGGCAGTCCTTTCTCAGTACGTTTTGGAACCTAGCGCTGACAAGTGAGTCCAAAAGAGAGCTGATATGCTTCCTAGAGTTCAAGAACCACAGGGACTAAGGCTCTATGCAATCGGTTGTTTCGCTAAGTCTGTCATGAGAACACCTGGACGTTAGCTTGAGGCTAGAGGCCCCATGTGGTGGGCCCATTCCCTGAAGACTACTGAAGGATGACCACCTACCAAGGGATGGCAACCTCCAAGTTTCTTGCCTAGAAACTCACGTCATCACCAGGGCAATTGTGTTACGAAGAAAAGCTGTGCAGCAACAGTGTTTCTTGGGGGAGAATTGAGCCCGCGGCTCTGTAAATCCCAATGAGGAAAATAAAGTTTCACTCGCAGCCTTACTTTCAAAAGGGACCACACAGAGCATTCACCCTGCTGTGTCTTTCTCTAGTTTGTACTCCCAAGGTGCGTTAGAAGGGAGATACTTGAGTTGTTTCACTTACCACATGCTAGATGTTTAGCAAAAGAAGGCCTTTACTGCCCTTCTTTTGGCATATGGTTGTCCTCAGCCGAACAGTTCTCTCAGCTCCTAGAAGCGATGGGCGGTCCCTTGTGTACATCTTGGATGCCAGTGCAGACCTGTTAGTCCTAAGACACCAGAAATGCTTCCTACACTTAAAGCACCGCTTTGACAAACGCTGCCTGGAACCTGTTGCCTGCCTATCTATCTGTGTGACGAACAAAACAGTAACTTAGCTTGGAGCCAGTCCTCCTATATTTTTGGCTTACTCACCGACGATTGCTGAGGGATGAGCACTTAGCAGGGACTGAAAGGCCACGTTTGCCTCACGGGGGGCGGGGATATGACTTGTCCTCACAAGGCAATTGTGCAATGAAGAAAAGATAGGCCACTACACTGTTCATCAGGTAACCTTGAGGCCGCGTGTCGTCATTCCAGTGTGCCAAATAAACTTCCCATCACGGTTCAGTTTCCAAGGCGAGGGCACAGCGTCTTATGCTGCAGTTTCGTATCCCTACTGGACGTTCAGCTGACCACCTAGACCCTTTCGTGAGTCAACTTTGTGATACACTTTGTGATACGGGGTCGTGATGGTGGTGAAAGGATTAGCAAGTCATGGGTTAGTGAGGCCGGTGTGTACAATGTATCTCCAGAGTACCTGGCTTTCAAGGGAGAGCCTGAAATTTTTCAGGCTACACTGAAAGTCCAGTGGCCGCCTGGGGTAAATTGCATCACGTGCGAGTGCCCTGAAGGCGGGGTCGAATCACTGTATGTTTTGTGTGCTCTGGGTTCGGCAGAAAAGCAGACACGTTTTGCATGAAGGAATGAACAGAACGCTGATAGCTGGCTGTTTCTAAGCTATCCCAACCTAGGTGTTTCTCTGACGAAGCCCTTCGCTGCCCATGATTGCGGCATCTAGCTGCTGCCAGCGGTGCATTGCTCACAACTCCCTGAAGACACAGGAGGCCCTTTTAGTCCGTTTCGGATCCTAGTACAGCCCCGCGACTCAAGAGAGGACCTGATATGCTTCCTAGGGTTCGAGAAACCCAGGGACTAAGGCTGCATGGGGTCTGTCGCATGCCTACCTGGTTCATGAGAAAACCTGAACATTAGCTTAAGGCCAGAGGCCCCGTGTGGTTCTCCCCTTCCCTGAGGACAACTGAAGTAGGAGCACTTACCGAGGAACGGCAACATCCAATCTCCTTCCAGGAAACTCACTTGTCATCACAAAGGCAACTGTGCAACAACACTGTTTCCCAGGGAGAACTGAGCCCGCAGCTCTCTAAATCCCAATGAGGAAAATAAAGTTTCCCTTCAAGCCTTAGTTTCAAAATGGACCGCAGAGCATTCACCCTGTTGTATCCGTCACTCCATGGCACGTCCAAGGTGCGCATAGAACGGAGATACTACATTCGTTTCAACTTGCCGCATCCTAGCATTTTAACAAAAGACGCCCTTCACAGCCCTTCTTTCAGCCTATAGTTGCCCTCAACTGAGCTTCGCTCACAAGGCCCAGAAAGGACGGGCAGTCCGTCGTTTACATCTTGGATCCTAGTGCAGACCCCCGTGTCCTAAGACACCAGAAACGCTTCCTAGATTTAAAGCACCGCTTTGACAAAGGCTGCCGTGAGCTTGCGGCCCGCCTGTGTCTGTGATGAGAGACGTAGAACGTTGGCTTGAGGCGAGTCGTCCGGGGTTGTGGGCGTACTCACGAATGATTTTTGAGGGAGGAGGCCGTGGCAGGAATTGAAAGCCAAGTGCTCTTTCGTGGAAGATAACTAGTCCTCCCAAAGACGACTGTGCAGCAAAGAGAAGATGGGCAACAACAGTGTTTACCAGGTAACCCTGAGGCCGCAAACTCTCTACTTTGCAATGAGGAAAATCAACTTCCCAGGAAGACTCAATTCCCAGCAGGACAAAGCAGCATATTACCAAGTCGCATCGGACTCTCTCTTGTACATCCCGTGGACACAGTGGCTCGTGACACTAGTCACCATTGCCATGCTGGGAGTCCTTACTGTGGTGTAAGGATATCAAGGGGAGGGCTTAGTTAGGCCTAGGTGACGGTACTTCTCTAGACTATCTACCAGTTCTGGAAAACCCTGTAGGTTTTGAAGCCGGACTTAAAGTGTAGTTGCCGCTTGAGGTAGACAGACGTCGTGGAGCAGCTCCCAGGAGCAGTGGTAGGCTAATTGTATTTTCTACTGCAGCTCAGGGTTCCTCCAGAGCGCAGACACCCTTTGCATGAAGGAAGGCATGGAACGTTGATAACTGGGTTGCTTTCAAGCTATCGCAATCCAGGTGTCTAAACAACGAAGCCCTTCACTGCCCATCAGTTGGCATCTAGCTGTTCCCGACGGTAGATGGCTCAAGGCTCCCCGAAGACACAGGCAGTCCTTTCTCAGTACGTTTTGGAACCTAGCGCTGACAAGTGAGTCCAAAAGAGAGCTGATATGCTTCCTAGAGTTCAAGAACCACAGGGACTAAGGCTCTATGCAATCGGTTGTTTCGCTAAGTCTGTCATGAGAACACCTGGACGTTAGCTTGAGGCTAGAGGCCCCATGTCGTGGGCCCATTCCCTGAAGACTACTGAAGGATGACCACCTACCAAGGGATGGCAACCTCCAAGTTTCTTGCCTAGAAACTCACGTCATCACCAGGGCAATTGTGTTACGAAGAGAAGCTGTGCAGCAACAGTGTTTCTTGGGGGAGAATTGAGCCCGCGGCTCTGTAAATCCCAATGAGGAAAATAAAGTTTCACTCGCAGCCTTACTTTCAAAAGGGACCACACAGAGCATTCACCCTGCTGTGTCTTTCTCTAGTTTGTACTCCCAAGGTGCGTTAGAAGGGAGATACTTGAGTTGTTTCACTTACCACATGCTAGATGTTTAGCAAAAGAAGGCCTTTACTGCCCTTCTTTTGGCATATGGTTGTCCTCAGCCGAACAGTTCTCTCAGCTCCTAGAAGCGATGGGCGGTCCCTTGTGTACATCTTGGATCCCAGTGCAGACCTGTTAGTCCTAAGACACCAGAAATGCTTCCTACACTTAAAGCACCGCTTTGACAAATGCTGCCTGGAACCTGTTGCCTGCCTATCTATCTGTGTGACGAACAAAACAGTAACTTAGCTTGGAACCAGTCCTCCTATATTTTTGGCTTACTCACCGACGATTGCTGAGGGATGAGCACTTAGCAGGGACTGAAAGGCCACGTTTGCCTCACGGGGGGCGGGGATATGACTTGTCCTCACAAGGCAATTGTGCAATGAAGAAAAGATAGGCCACTACACTGTTCATCAGGTAACCTTGAGGCCGCGTGTCGTCATTCCAGTGTGCCAAATAAACTTCCCATCACGGTTCAGTTTCCAAGGCGAGGGCACAGCGTCTTATGCTGCAGTTTCGTATCCCTACTGGACGTTCAGCTGACCACCTAGACCCTTTCGTGAGTCAACTTTGTGATACACTTTGTGATACGGGGTCGTGATGGTGGTGAAAGGATTAGCAAGTCATGGGTTAGTGAGGCCGGTGTGTACAATGTATCTCCAGAGTACCTGGCTTTCAAGGGAGAGCCTGAAATTTTTCAGGCTACACTGAAAGTCCAGTGGCCGCCTGGGGTAAATTGCATCACGTGCGAGTGCCCTGAAGGCGGGGTCGAATCACTGTATGTTTTGTGTGCTCTGGGTTCGGCAGAAAAGCAGACACGTTTTGCATGAAGGAATGAACAGAACGCTGATAGCTGGCTGTTTCTAAGCTATCCCAACCTAGGTGTTTCTCTGACGAAGCCCTTCGCTGCCCATGATTGCGGCATCTAGCTGCTGCCAGCGGTGCATTGCTCACAACTCCCTGAAGACACAGGAGGCCCTTTTAGTCCGTTTCGGATCATAGTACAGCCCCGCGACTCAAGAGAGGACCTGATATGCTTCCTAGGGTTCGAGAAACCCAGGGACTAAGGCTGCATGGGGTCTGTCGCATGCCTACCTGGTTCATGAGAAAACCTGAACATTAGCTTAAGGCCAGAGGCGCCGTGTGGTTCTCCCCTTCCCTGAGGACAACTGAAGTAGGAGCACTTACCGAGGAACGGCAACATCCAATCTCCTTCCAGGAAACTCACTTGTCATCACAAAGGCAACTGTGCAACAACACTGTTTCCCAGGGAGAACTGAGCCCGCAGCTCTCTAAATCCCAATGAGGAAAATAAAGTTTCCCTTCAAGCCTTAGTTTCAAAATGGACCGCAGAGCATTCACCCTGTTGTATCCGTCACTCCATGGCACGTCCAAGGTGCGCATAGAACGGAGATACTACATTCGTTTCAACTTGCCGCATCCTAGCATTTTAACAAAAGACGCCCTTCACAGCCCTTCTTTCAGCCTATAGTTGCCCTCAACTGAGCTTCGCTCACAAGGCCCAGAAAGGACGGGCAGTCCGTCGTTTACATCTTGGATCCTAGTGCAGACCCCCGTGTCCTAAGACACCAGAAACGCTTCCTAGATTTAAAGCACCGCTTTGACAAAGGCTGCCGTGAGCTTGCGGCCCGCCTGTGTCTGTGATGAGAGACGTAGAACGTTGGCTTGAGGCGAGTCGTCCGGGGTTGTGGGCGTACTCACGAATGATTTTTGAGGGAGGAGGCCGTGGCAGGAATTGAAAGCCAAGTGCTCTTTCATGGAAGATAACTAGTCCTCCCAAAGACGACTGTGCAGCAAAGAGAAGATGGGCAACAACAGTGTTTACCAGGTAACCCTGAGGCCGCAAACTCTCTACTTTGCAATGAGGAAAATCAACTTCCCAGGAAGACTCAATTCCCAGCAGGACAAAGCAGCATATTACCAAGTCGCATCGGACTCTCTCTTGTACATCCCGTGGACACAGTGGCTCGTGACACTAGTCACCATTGCCATGCTGGGAGTCCTTACTGTGGTGTAAGGATATCAAGGGGAGGGCTTAGTTAGGCCTAGGTGACGGTACTTCTCTAGACTATCTACCAGTTCTGGAAAACCCTGTAGGTTTTGAAGCCGGACTTAAAGTGTAGTTGCCGCTTGAGGTAGACAGACGTCGTGGAGCAGCTCCCAGGAGCAGTGGTAGGCTAATTGTATTTTCTACTGCAGCTCAGGGTTCCTCCAGAGCGCAGACACCCTTTGCATGAAGGAAGGCATGGAACGTTGATAACTGGGTTGCTTTCAAGCTATCGCAATCCAGGTGTCTAAACAACGAAGCCCTTCACTGCCCATCAGTTGGCATCTAGCTGTTCCCGACGGTAGATGGCTCAAGGCTCCCCGAAGACACAGGCAGTCCTTTCTCAGTACGTTTTGGAACCTAGCGCTGACAAGTGAGTCCAAAAGAGAGCTGATATGCTTCCTAGAGTTCAAGAACCACAGGGACTAAGGCTCTATGCAATCGGTTGTTTCGCTAAGTCTGTCATGAGAACACCTGGACGTTAGCTTGAGGCTAGAGGCCCCATGTGGTGGGCCCATTCCCTGAAGACTACTGAAGGATGACCACCTACCAAGGGATGGCAACCTCCAAGTTTCTTGCCTAGAAACTCACGTCATCACCAGGGCAATTGTGTTACGAAGAGAAGCTGTGCAGCAACAGTGTTTCTTGGGGAGAATTGAGCCCGCGGCTCTGTAAATCCCAATGAGGAAAATAAAGTTTCACTCGCAGCCTTACTTTCAAAAGGGACCACACAGAGCATTCACCCTGCTGTGTCTTTCTCTAGTTTGTACTCCCAAGGTGCGTTAGAAGGGAGATACTTGAGTTGTTTCACTTACCACATGCTAGATGTTTAGCAAAAGAAGGCCTTTACTGCCCTTCTTTTGGCATATGGTTGTCCTCAGCCGAACAGTTCTCTCAGCTCCTAGAAGCGATGGGCGGTCCCTTGTGTACATCTTGGATCCCAGTGCAGACCTGTTAGTCCTAAGACACCAGAAATGCTTCCTACACTTAAAGCACCGCTTTGACAAACGCTGCCTGGAACCTGTTGCCTGCCTATCTATCTGTGTGACGAACAAAACAGTAACTTAGCTTGGAGCCAGTCCTCCTATATTTTTGGCTTACTCACCGACGATTGCTGAGGGATGAGCACTTAGCAGGGACTGAAAGGCCACGTTTGCCTCACGGGGGGCGGGGATATGACTTGTCCTCACAAGGCAATTGTGCAATGAAGAAAAGATAGGCCACTACACTGTTCATCAGGTAACCTTGAGGCCGCGTGTCGTCATTCCAGTGTGCCAAATAAACTTCCCATCACGGTTCAGTTTCCAAGGCGAGGGCACAGCGTCTTATGCTGCAGTTTCTGACTCCCTACTGGACGTTCAGCTGACCACCTAGACCCTTTCGTGAGTCAACTTTGTGATACACTTTGTGATACGGGGTCGTGATGGTGGTGAAAGGATTAGCAAGTCATGGGTTAGTGAGGCCGGTGTGTACAATGTATCTCCAGAGTACCTGGCTTTCAAGGGAGAGCCTGAAATTTTTCAGGCTACACTGAAAGTCCAGTGGCCGCCTGGGGTAAATTGCATCACGTGCGAGTGCCCTGAAGGCGGGGTCGAATCACTGTATGTTTTGTGTGCTCTGGGTTCGGCAGAAAAGCAGACACGTTTTGCATGAAGGAATGAACAGAACGCTGATAGCTGGCTGTTTCTAAGCTATCCCAACCTAGGTGTTTCTCTGACGAAGCCCTTCGCTGCCCATGATTGCGGCATCTAGCTGCTGCCAGCGGTGCATTGCTCACAACTCCCTGAAGACACAGGAGGCCCTTTTAGTCCGTTTCGGATCCTAGTACAGCCCCGCGACTCAAGAGAGGACCTGATATGCTTCCTAGGGTTCGAGAAACCCAGGGACTAAGGCTGCATGGGGTCTGTCGCATGCCTACCTGGTTCATGAGAAAACCTGAACATTAGCTTAAGGCCAGAGGCCCCGTGTGGTTCTCCCCTTCCCTGAGGACAACTGAAGTAGGAGCACTTACCGAGGAACGGCAACATCCAATCTCCTTCCAGGAAACTCACTTGTCATCACAAAGGCAACTGTGCAACAACACTGTTTCCCAGGGAGAACTGAGCCCGCAGCTCTCTAAATCCCAATGAGGAAAATAAAGTTTCCCTTCAAGCCTTAGTTTCAAAATGGACCGCAGAGCATTCACCCTGTTGTATCCGTCACTCCATGGCACGTCCAAGGTGCGCATAGAACGGAGATACTACATTCGTTTCAACTTGCCGCATCCTAGCATTTTAACAAAAGACGCCCTTCACAGCCCTTCTTTCAGCCTATAGTTGCCCTCAACTGAGCTTCGCTCACAAGGCCCAGAAAGGACGGGCAGTCCGTCGTTTACATCTTGGATCCTAGTGCAGACCCCCGTGTCCTAAGACACCAGAAACGCTTCCTAGATTTAAAGCACCGCTTTGACAAAGGCTGCCGTGAGCTTGCGGCCCGCCTATGTCTGTGATGAGAGACGTAGAACGTTGGCTTGAGGCGAGTCGTCCGGGGTTGTGGGCGTACTCACGAATGATTTTTGAGGGAGGAGGCCGTGGCAGGAATTGAAAGCTAAGTGCTCTTTCGTGGAAGATAACTAGTCCTCCCAAAGACGACTGTGCAGCAAAGAGAAGATGGGCAACAACAGTGTTTACCAGGTAACCCTGAGGCCGCAAACTCTCTACTTTGCAATGAGGAAAATCAACTTCCCAGGAAGACTCAATTCCCAGCAGGACAAAGCAGCATATTACCAAGTCGCATCGGACTCTCTCTTGTACATCCCGTGGACACAGTGGCTCGTGACACTAGTCACCATTGCCATGCTGGGAGTCCTTACTGTGGTGTAAGGATATCAAGGGGAGGGCTTAGTTAGGCCTAGGTGACGGTACTTCTCTAGACTATCTACCAGTTCTGGAAAACCCTGTAGGTTTTGAAGCCGGACTTAAAGTGTAGTTGCCGCTTGAGGTAGACAGACGTCGTGGAGCAGCTCCCAGGAGCAGTGGTAGGCTAATTGTATTTTCTACTGCAGCTCAGGGTTCCTCCAGAGCGCAGACACCCTTTGCATGAAGGAAGGCATGGAACGTTGATAACTGGGTTGCTTTCAAGCTATCGCAATCCAGGTGTCTAAACAACGAAGCCCTTCACTGCCCATCAGTTGGCATCTAGCTGTTCCCGACGGTAGATGGCTCAAGGCTCCCCGAAGACACAGGCAGTCCTTTCTCAGTACGTTTTGGAACCTAGCGCTGACAAGTGAGTCCAAAAGAGAGCTGATATGCTTCCTAGAGTTCAAGAACCACAGGGACTAAGGCTCTATGCAATCGGTTGTTTCGCTAAGTCTGTCATGAGAACACCTGGACGTTAGCTTGAGGCTAGAGGCCCCATGTGGTGGGCCCATTCCCTGAAGACTACTGAAGGATGACCACCTACCAAGGGATGGCAACCTCCAAGTTTCTTGCCTAGAAACTCACGTCATCACCAGGGCAATTGTGTTACGAAGAGAAGCTGTGCAGCAACAGTGTTTCTTGGGGAGAATTGAGCCCGCGGCTCTGTAAATCCCAATGAGGAAAATAAAGTTTCACTCGCAGCCTTACTTTCAAAAGGGACCACACAGAGCATTCACCCTGCTGTGTCTTTCTCTAGTTTGTACTCCCAAGGTGCGTTAGAAGGGAGATACTTGAGTTGTTTCACTTACCACATGCTAGATGTTTAGCAAAAGAAGGCCTTTACTGCCCTTCTTTTGGCATATGGTTGTCCTCAGCCGAACAGTTCTCTCAGCTCCTAGAAGCGATGGGCGGTCCCTTGTGTACATCTTGGATCCCAGTGCAGACCTGTTAGTCCTAAGACACCAGAAATGCTTCCTACACTTAAAGCACCGCTTTGACAAACGCTGCCTGGAACCTGTTGCCTGCCTATCTATCTGTGTGACGAACAAAACAGTAACTTAGCTTGGAGCCAGTCCTCCTATATTTTTGGCTTACTCACCGACGATTGCTGAGGGATGAGCACTTAGCAGGGACTGAAAGGCCACGTTTGCCTCACGGGGGGCGGGGATATGACTTGTCCTCACAAGGCAATTGTGCAATGAAGAAAAGATAGGCCACTACACTGTTCATCAGGTAACCTTGAGGCCGCGTGTCGTCATTCCAGTGTGCCAAATAAACTTCCCATCACGGTTCAGTTTCCAAGGCGAGGGCACAGCGTCTTATGCTGCAGTTTCTGACTCCCTACTGGACGTTCAGCTGACCACCTAGACCCTTTCGTGAGTCAACTTTGTGATACACTTTGTGATACGGGGTCGTGATGGTGGTGAAAGGATTAGCAAGTCATGGGTTAGTGAGGCCGGTGTGTACAATGTATCTCCAGAGTACCTGGCTTTCAAGGGAGAGCCTGAAATTTTTCAGGCTACACTGAAAGTCCAGTGGCCGCCTGGGGTAAATTGCATCACGTGCGAGTGCCCTGAAGGCGGGGTCGAATCACTGTATGTTTTGTGTGCTCTGGGTTCGGCAGAAAAGCAGACACGTTTTGCATGAAGGAATGAACAGAACGCTGATAGCTGGCTGTTTCTAAGCTATCCCAACCTAGGTGTTTCTCTGACGAAGCCCTTCGCTGCCCATGATTGCGGCATCTAGCTGCTGCCAGCGGTGCATTGCTCACAACACCCTGAAGACACAGGAGGCCCTTTTAGTCCGTTTCGGATCATAGTACAGCCCCGCGACACAAGAGAGGACCTGATATGCTTCCTAGGGTTCGAGAAACCCAGGGACTAAGGCTGCATGGGGTCTGTCGCATGCCTACCTGGTTCATGAGTAAACCTGAACATTAGCTTAAGGCCAGAGGCCCCGTGTGGTTCTCCCCTTCCCTGAGGACAACTGAAGTAGGAGCACTTACCGAGGAACGGCAACATCCAATCTCCTTCCAGGAAACTCACTTGTCATCACAAAGGCAACTGTGCAACAACACTGTTTCCCAGGGAGAACTGAGCCCGCAGCTCTCTAAATCCCAATGAGGAAAATAAAGTTTCCCTTCAAGCCTTAGTTTCAAAATGGACCGCAGAGCATTCACCCTGTTGTATCCGTCACTCCATGGCACGTCCAAGGTGCGCATAGAACGGAGATACTACATTCGTTTCAACTTGCCGCATCCTAGCATTTTAACAAAAGACGCCCTTCACAGCCCTTCTTTCAGCCTATAGTTGCCCTCAACTGAGCTTCGCTCACAAGGCCCAGAAAGGACGGGCAGTCCGTCGTTTACATCTTGGATCCTAGTGCAGACCCCCGTGTCCTAAGACACCAGAAACGCTTCCTAGATTTAAAGCACCGCTTTGACAAAGGCTGCCGTGAGCTTGCGGCCCGCCTGTGTCTGTGATGAGAGACGTAGAACGTTGGCTTGAGGCGAGTCGTCCGGGGTTGTGGGCGTACTCACGAATGATTTTTGAGGGAGGAGGCCGTGGCAGGAATTGAAAGCCAAGTGCTCTTTCGTGGAAGATAACTAGTCCTCCCAAAGACGACTGTGCAGCAAAGAGAAGATGGGCAACAACAGTGTTTACCAGGTAACCCTGAGGCCGCAAACTCTCTACTTTGCAATGAGGAAAATCAACTTCCCAGGAAGACTCAATTCCCAGCAGGACAAAGCAGCATATTACCAAGTCGCATCGGACTCTCTCTTGTACATCCCGTGGACACAGTGGCTCGTGACACTAGTCACCATTGCCATGCTGGGAGTCCTTACTGTGGTGTAAGGATATCAAGGGGAGGGCTTAGTTAGGCCTAGGTGACGGTACTTCTCTAGACTATCTACCAGTTCTGGAAAACCCTGTAGGTTTTGAAGCCGGACTTAAAGTGTAGTTGCCGCTTGAGGTAGACAGACGTCGTGGAGCAGCTCCCAGGAGCAGTGGTAGGCTAATTGTATTTTCTACTGCAGCTCAGGGTTCCTCCAGAGCGCAGACACCCTTTGCATGAAGGAAGGCATGGAACGTTGATAACTGGGTTGCTTTCAAGCTATCGCAATCCAGGTGTCTAAACAACGAAGCCCTTCACTGCCCATCAGTTGGCATCTAGCTGTTCCCGACGGTAGATGGCTCAAGGCTCCCCGAAGACACAGGCAGTCCTTTCTCAGTACGTTTTGGAACCTAGCGCTGACAAGTGAGTCCAAAAGAGAGCTGATATGCTTCCTAGAGTTCAAGAACCACAGGGACTAAGGCTCTATGCAATCGGTTGTTTCGCTAAGTCTGTCATGAGAACACCTGGACGTTAGCTTGAGGCTAGAGGCCCCATGTGGTGGGCCCATTCCCTGAAGACTACTGAAGGATGACCACCTACCAAGGGATGGCAACCTCCAAGTTTCTTGCCTAGAAACTCACGTCATCACCAGGGCAATTGTGTTACGAAGAGAAGCTGTGCAGCAACAGTGTTTCTTGGGGGAGAATTGAGCCCGCGGCTCTGTAAATCCCAATGAGGAAAATAAAGTTTCACTCGCAGCCTTACTTTCAAAAGGGACCACACAGAGCATTCACCCTGCTGTGTCTTTCTCTAGTTTGTACTCCCAAGGTGCGTTAGAAGGGAGATACTTGAGTTGTTTCACTTACCACATGCTAGATGTTTAGCAAAAGAAGGCCTTTACTGCCCTTCTTTTGGCATATGGTTGTCCTCAGCCGAACAGTTCTCTCAGCTCCTAGAAGCGATGGGCGGTCCCTTGTGTACATCTTGGATCCCAGTGCAGACCTGTTAGTCCTAAGACACCAGAAATGCTTCCTACACTTAAAGCACCGCTTTGACAAACGCTGCCTGGAACCTGTTGCCTGCCTATCTATCTGTGTGACAAACAAAACAGTAACTTAGCTTGGAACCAGTCCTCCTATATTTTTGGCTTACTCACCGACGATTGCTGAGGGATGAGCACTTAGCAGGGACTGAAAGGCCACGTTTGCCTCACGGGGGGCGGGGATATGACTTGTCCTCACAAGGCAATTGTGCAATGAAGAAAAGATAGGCCACTACACTGTTCATCAGGTAACCTTGAGGCCGCGTGTCGTCATTCCAGTGTGCCAAATAAACTTCCCATCACGGTTCAGTTTCCAAGGCGAGGGCACAGCGTCTTATGCTGCAGTTTCGTATCCCTACTGGACGTTCAGCTGACCACCTAGACCCTTTCGTGAGTCAACTTTGTGATACACTTTGTGATACGGGGTCGTGATGGTGGTGAAAGGATTAGCAAGTCATGGGTTAGTGAGGCCGGTGTGTACAATGTATCTCCAGAGTACCTGGCTTTCAAGGGAGAGCCTGAAATTTTTCAGGCTACACTGAAAGTCCAGTGGCCGCCTGGGGTAAATTGCATCACGTGCGAGTGCCCTGAAGGCGGGGTCGAATCACTGTATGTTTTGTGTGCTCTGGGTTCGGCAGAAAAGCAGACACGTTTTGCATGAAGGAATGAACAGAACGCTGATAGCTGGCTGTTTCTAAGCTATCCCAACCTAGGTGTTTCTCTGACGAAGCCCTTCGCTGCCCATGATTGCGGCATCTAGCTGCTGCCAGCGGTGCATTGCTCACAACTCCCTGAAGACACAGGAGGCCCTTTTAGTCCGTTTCGGATCATAGTACAGCCCCGCGACTCAAGAGAGGACCTGATATGCTTCCTAGGGTTCGAGAAACCCAGGGACTAAGGCTGCATGGGGTCTGTCGCATGCCTACCTGGTTCATGAGAAAACCTGAACATTAGCTTAAGGCCAGAGGCGCCGTGTGGTTCTCCCCTTCCCTGAGGACAACTGAAGTAGGAGCACTTACCGAGGAACGGCAACATCCAATCTCCTTCCAGGAAACTCACTTGTCATCACAAAGGCAACTGTGCAACAACACTGTTTCCCAGGGAGAACTGAGCCCGCAGCTCTCTAAATCCCAATGAGGAAAATAAAGTTTCCCTTCAAGCCTTAGTTTCAAAATGGACCGCAGAGCATTCACCCTGTTGTATCCGTCACTCCATGGCACGTCCAAGGTGCGCATAGAACGGAGATACTACATTCGTTTCAACTTGCCGCATCCTAGCATTTTAACAAAAGACGCCCTTCACAGCCCTTCTTTCAGCCTATAGTTGCCCTCAACTGAGCTTCGCTCACAAGGCCCAGAAAGGACGGGCAGTCCGTCGTTTACATCTTGGATCCTAGTGCAGACCCCCGTGTCCTAAGACACCAGAAACGCTTCCTAGATTTAAAGCACCGCTTTGACAAAGGCTGCCGTGAGCTTGCGGCCCGCCTGTGTCTGTGATGAGAGACGTAGAACGTTGGCTTGAGGCGAGTCGTCCGGGGTTGTGGGCGTACTCACGAATGATTTTTGAGGGAGGAGGCCGTGGCAGGAATTGAAAGCCAAGTGCTCTTTCGTGGAAGATAACTAGTCCTCCCAAAGACGACTGTGCAGCAAAGAGAAGATGGGCAACAACAGTGTTTACCAGGTAACCCTGAGGCCGCAAACTCTCTACTTTGCAATGAGGAAAATCAACTTCCCAGGAAGACTCAATTCCCAGCAGGACAAAGCAGCATATTACCAAGTCGCATCGGACTCTCTCTTGTACATCCCGTGGACACAGTGGCTCGTGACACTAGTCACCATTGCCATGCTGGGAGTCCTTACTGTGGTGTAAGGATATCAAGGGGAGGGCTTAGTTAGGCCTAGGTGACGGTACTTCTCTAGACTATCTACCAGTTCTGGAAAACCCTGTAGGTTTTGAAGCCGGACTTAAAGTGTAGTTGCCGCTTGAGGTAGACAGACGTCGTGGAGCAGCTCCCAGGAGCAGTGGTAGGCTAATTGTATTTTCTACTGCAGCTCAGGGTTCCTCCAGAGCGCAGACACCCTTTGCATGAAGGAAGGCATGGAACGTTGATAACTGGGTTGCTTTCAAGCTATCGCAATCCAGGTGTCTAAACAACGAAGCCCTTCACTGCCCATCAGTTGGCATCTAGCTGTTCCCGACGGTAGATGGCTCAAGGCTCCCCGAAGACACAGGCAGTCCTTTCTCAGTACGTTTTGGAACCTAGCGCTGACAAGTGAGTCCAAAAGAGAGCTGATATGCTTCCTAGAGTTCAAGAACCACAGGGACTAAGGCTCTATGCAATCGGTTGTTTCGCTAAGTCTGTCATGAGAACACCTGGACGTTAGCTTGAGGCTAGAGGCCCCATGTGGTGGGCCCATTCCCTGAAGACTACTGAAGGATGACCACCTACCAAGGGATGGCAACCTCCAAGTTTCTTGCCTAGAAACTCACGTCATCACCAGGGCAATTGTGTTACGAAGAGAAGCTGTGCAGCAACAGTGTTTCTTGGGGAGAATTGAGCCCGCGGCTCTGTAAATCCCAATGAGGAAAATAAAGTTTCACTCGCAGCCTTACTTTCAAAAGGGACCACACAGAGCATTCACCCTGCTGTGTCTTTCTCTAGTTTGTACTCCCAAGGTGCGTTAGAAGGGAGATACTTGAGTTGTTTCACTTACCACATGCTAGATGTTTAGCAAAAGAAGGCCTTTACTGCCCTTCTTTTGGCATATGGTTGTCCTCAGCCGAACAGTTCTCTCAGCTCCTAGAAGCGATGGGCGGTCCCTTGTGTACATCTTGGATCCCAGTGCAGACCTGTTAGTCCTAAGACACCAGAAATGCTTCCTACACTTAAAGCACCGCTTTGACAAACGCTGCCTGGAACCTGTTGCCTGCCTATCTATCTGTGTGACGAACAAAACAGTAACTTAGCTTGGAGCCAGTCCTCCTATATTTTTGGCTTACTCACCGACGATTGCTGAGGGATGAGCACTTAGCAGGGACTGAAAGGCCACGTTTGCCTCACGGGGGGCGGGGATATGACTTGTCCTCACAAGGCAATTGTGCAATGAAGAAAAGATAGGCCACTACACTGTTCATCAGGTAACCTTGAGGCCGCGTGTCGTCATTCCAGTGTGCCAAATAAACTTCCCATCACGGTTCAGTTTCCAAGGCGAGGGCACAGCGTCTTATGCTGCAGTTTCTGACTCCCTACTGGACGTTCAGCTGACCACCTAGACCCTTTCGTGAGTCAACTTTGTGATACACTTTGTGATACGGGGTCGTGATGGTGGTGAAAGGATTAGCAAGTCATGGGTTAGTGAGGCCGGTGTGTACAATGTATCTCCAGAGTACCTGGCTTTCAAGGGAGAGCCTGAAATTTTTCAGGCTACACTGAAAGTCCAGTGGCCGCCTGGGGTAAATTGCATCACGTGCGAGTGCCCTGAAGGCGGGGTCGAATCACTGTATGTTTTGTGTGCTCTGGGTTCGGCAGAAAAGCAGACACGTTTTGCATGAAGGAATGAACAGAACGCTGATAGCTGGCTGTTTCTAAGCTATCCCAACCTAGGTGTTTCTCTGACGAAGCCCTTCGCTGCCCATGATTGCGGCATCTAGCTGCTGCCAGCGGTGCATTGCTCACAACTCCCTGAAGACACAGGAGGCCCTTTTAGTCCGTTTCGGATCCTAGTACAGCCCCGCGACTCAAGAGAGGACCTGATATGCTTCCTAGGGTTCGAGAAACCCAGGGACTAAGGCTGCATGGGGTCTGTCGCATGCCTACCTGGTTCATGAGAAAACCTGAACATTAGCTTAAGGCCAGAGGCCCCGTGTGGTTCTCCCCTTCCCTGAGGACAACTGAAGTAGGAGCACTTACCGAGGAACGGCAACATCCAATCTCCTTCCAGGAAACTCACTTGTCATCACAAAGGCAACTGTGCAACAACACTGTTTCCCAGGGAGAACTGAGCCCGCAGCTCTCTAAATCCCAATGAGGAAAATAAAGTTTCCCTTCAAGCCTTAGTTTCAAAATGGACCGCAGAGCATTCACCCTGTTGTATCCGTCACTCCATGGCACGTCCAAGGTGCGCATAGAACGGAGATACTACATTCGTTTCAACTTGCCGCATCCTAGCATTTTAACAAAAGACGCCCTTCACAGCCCTTCTTTCAGCCTATAGTTGCCCTCAACTGAGCTTCGCTCACAAGGCCCAGAAAGGACGGGCAGTCCGTCGTTTACATCTTGGATCCTAGTGCAGACCCCCGTGTCCTAAGACACCAGAAACGCTTCCTAGATTTAAAGCACCGCTTTGACAAAGGCTGCCGTGAGCTTGCGGCCCGCCTATGTCTGTGATGAGAGACGTAGAACGTTGGCTTGAGGCGAGTCGTCCGGGGTTGTGGGCGTACTCACGAATGATTTTTGAGGGAGGAGGCCGTGGCAGGAATTGAAAGCCAAGTGCTCTTTCGTGGAAGATAACTAGTCCTCCCAAAGACGACTGTGCAGCAAAGAGAAGATGGGCAACAACAGTGTTTACCAGGTAACCCTGAGGCCGCAAACTCTCTACTTTGCAATGAGGAAAATCAACTTCCCAGGAAGACTCAATTCCCAGCAGGACAAAGCAGCATATTACCAAGTCGCATCGGACTCTCTCTTGTACATCCCGTGGACACAGTGGCTCGTGACACTAGTCACCATTGCCATGCTGGGAGTCCTTACTGTGGTGTAAGGATATCAAGGGGAGGGCTTAGTTAGGCCTAGGTGACGGTACTTCTCTAGACTATCTACCAGTTCTGGAAAACCCTGTAGGTTTTGAAGCCGGACTTAAAGTGTAGTTGCCGCTTGAGGTAGACAGACGTCGTGGAGCAGCTCCCAGGAGCAGTGGTAGGCTAATTGTATTTTCTACTGCAGCTCAGGGTTCCTCCAGAGCGCAGACACCCTTTGCATGAAGGAAGGCATGGAACGTTGATAACTGGGTTGCTTTCAAGCTATCGCAATCCAGGTGTCTAAACAACGAAGCCCTTCACTGCCCATCAGTTGGCATCTAGCTGTTCCCGACGGTAGATGGCTCAAGGCTCCCCGAAGACACAGGCAGTCCTTTCTCAGTACGTTTTGGAACCTAGCGCTGACAAGTGAGTCCAAAAGAGAGCTGATATGCTTCCTAGAGTTCAAGAACCACAGGGACTAAGGCTCTATGCAATCGGTTGTTTCGCTAAGTCTGTCATGAGAACACCTGGACGTTAGCTTGAGGCTAGAGGCCCCATGTGGTGGGCCCATTCCCTGAAGACTACTGAAGGATGACCACCTACCAAGGGATGGCAACCTCCAAGTTTCTTGCCTAGAAACTCACGTCATCACCAGGGCAATTGTGTTACGAAGAGAAGCTGTGCAGCAACAGTGTTTCTTGGGGAGAATTGAGCCCGCGGCTCTGTAAATCCCAATGAGGAAAATAAAGTTTCACTCGCAGCCTTACTTTCAAAAGGGACCACACAGAGCATTCACCCTGCTGTGTCTTTCTCTAGTTTGTACTCCCAAGGTGCGTTAGAAGGGAGATACTTGAGTTGTTTCACTTACCACATGCTAGATGTTTAGCAAAAGAAGGCCTTTACTGCCCTTCTTTTGGCATATGGTTGTCCTCAGCCGAACAGTTCTCTCAGCTCCTAGAAGCGATGGGCGGTCCCTTGTGTACATCTTGGATCCCAGTGCAGACCTGTTAGTCCTAAGACACCAGAAATGCTTCCTACACTTAAAGCACCGCTTTGACAAACGCTGCCTGGAACCTGTTGCCTGCCTATCTATCTGTGTGACGAACAAAACAGTAACTTAGCTTGGAGCCAGTCCTCCTATATGTTTGGCTTACTCACCGACGATTGCTGAGGGATGAGCACTTAGCAGGGACTGAAAGGCCACGTTTGCCTCACGGGGGGCGGGGATATGACTTGTCCTCACAAGGCAATTGTGCAATGAAGAAAAGATAGGCCACTACACTGTTCATCAGGTAACCTTGAGGCCGCGTGTCGTCATTCCAGTGTGCCAAATAAACTTCCCATCACGGTTCAGTTTCCAAGGCGAGGGCACAGCGTCTTATGCTGCAGTTTCTGACTCCCTACTGGACGTTCAGCTGACCACCTAGACCCTTTCGTGAGTCAACTTTGTGATACACTTTGTGATACGGGGTCGTGATGGTGGTGAAAGGATTAGCAAGTCATGGGTTAGTGAGGCCGGTGTGTACAATGTATCTCCAGAGTACCTGGCTTTCAAGGGAGAGCCTGAAATTTTTCAGGCTACACTGAAAGTCCAGTGGCCGCCTGGGGTAAATTGCATCACGTGCGAGTGCCCTGAAGGCGGGGTCGAATCACTGTATGTTTTGTGTGCTCTGGGTTCGGCAGAAAAGCAGACACGTTTTGCATGAAGGAATGAACAGAACGCTGATAGCTGGCTGTTTCTAAGGTATCCCAACCTAGGTGTTTCTCTGACGAAGCCCTTCGCTGCCCATGATTGCGGCATCTAGCTGCTGCCAGCGGTGCATTGCTCACAACACCCTGAAGACACAGGAGGCCCTTTTAGTCCGTTTCGGATCCTAGTACAGCCCCGCGACTCAAGAGAGGACCTGATATGCTTCCTAGGGTTCGAGAAACCCAGGGACTAAGGCTGCATGGGGTCTGTCGCATGCCTACCTGGTTCATGAGAAAACCTGAACATTAGCTTAAGGCCAGAGGCCCCGTGTGGTTCTCCCCTTCCCTGAGGACAACTGAAGTAGGAGCACTTACCGAGGAACGGCAACATCCAATCTCCTTCCAGGAAACTCACTTGTCATCACAAAGGCAACTGTGCAACAACACTGTTTCCCAGGGAGAACTGAGCCCGCAGCTCTCTAAATCCCAATGAGGAAAATAAAGTTTCCCTTCAAGCCTTAGTTTCAAAATGGACCGCAGAGCATTCACCCTGTTGTATCCGTCACTCCATGGCACGTCCAAGGTGCGCATAGAACGGAGATACTACATTCGTTTCAACTTGCCGCATCCTAGCATTTTAACAAAAGACGCCCTTCACAGCCCTTCTTTCAGCCTATAGTTGCCCTCAACTGAGCTTCGCTCACAAGGCCCAGAAAGGACGGGCAGTCCGTCGTTTACATCTTGGATCCTAGTGCAGACCCCCGTGTCCTAAGACACCAGAAACGCTTCCTAGATTTAAAGCACCGCTTTGACAAAGGCTGCCGTGAGCTTGCGGCCCGCCTGTGTCTGTGATGAGAGACGTAGAACGTTGGCTTGAGGCGAGTCGTCCGGGGTTGTGGGCGTACTCACGAATGATTTTTGAGGGAGGAGGCCGTGGCAGGAATTGAAAGCCAAGTGCTCTTTCGTGGAAGATAACTAGTCCTCCCAAAGACGACTGTGCAGCAAAGAGAAGATGGGCAACAACAGTGTTTACCAGGTAACCCTGAGGCCGCAAACTCTCTACTTTGCAATGAGGAAAATCAACTTCCCAGGAAGACTCAATTCCCAGCAGGACAAAGCAGCATATTACCAAGTCGCATCGGACTCTCTCTTGTACATCCCGTGGACACAGTGGCTCGTGACACTAGTCACCATTGCCATGCTGGGAGTCCTTACTGTGGTGTAAGGATATCAAGGGGAGGGCTTAGTTAGGCCTAGGTGACGGTACTTCTCTAGACTATCTACCAGTTCTGGAAAACCCTGTAGGTTTTGAAGCCGGACTTAAAGTGTAGTTGCCGCTTGAGGTAGACAGACGTCGTGGAGCAGCTCCCAGGAGCAGTGGTAGGCTAATTGTATTTTCTACTGCAGCTCAGGGTTCCTCCAGAGCGCAGACACCCTTTGCATGAAGGAAGGCATGGAACGTTGATAACTGGGTTGCTTTCAAGCTATCGCAATCCAGGTGTCTAAACAACGAAGCCCTTCACTGCCCATCAGTTGGCATCTAGCTGTTCCCGACGGTAGATGGCTCAAGGCTCCCCGAAGACACAGGCAGTCCTTTCTCAGTACGTTTTGGAACCTAGCGCTGACAAGTGAGTCCAAAAGAGAGCTGATATGCTTCCTAGAGTTCAAGAACCACAGGGACTAAGGCTCTATGCAATCGGTTGTTTCGCTAAGTCTGTCATGAGAACACCTGGACGTTAGCTTGAGGCTAGAGGCCCCATGTGGTGGGCCCATTCCCTGAAGACTACTGAAGGATGACCACCTACCAAGGGATGGCAACCTCCAAGTTTCTTGCCTAGAAACTCACGTCATCACCAGGGCAATTGTGTTACGAAGAGAAGCTGTGCAGCAACAGTGTTTCTTGGGGAGAATTGAGCCCGCGGCTCTGTAAATCCCAATGAGGAAAATAAAGTTTCACTCGCAGCCTTACTTTCAAAAGGGACCACACAGAGCATTCACCCTGCTGTGTCTTTCTCTAGTTTGTACTCCCAAGGTGCGTTAGAAGGGAGATACTTGAGTTGTTTCACTTACCACATGCTAGATGTTTAGCAAAAGAAGGCCTTTACTGCCCTTCTTTTGGCATATGGTTGTCCTCAGCCGAACAGTTCTCTCAGCTCCTAGAAGCGATGGGCGGTCCCTTGTGTACATCTTGGATCCCAGTGCAGACCTGTTAGTCCTAAGACACCAGAAATGCTTCCTACACTTAAAGCACCGCTTTGACAAACGCTGCCTGGAACCTGTTGCCTGCCTATCTATCTGTGTGACGAACAAAACAGTAACTTAGCTTGGAGCCAGTCCTCCTATATTTTTGGCTTACTCACCGACGATTGCTGAGGGATGAGCACTTAGCAGGGACTGAAAGGCCACGTTTGCCTCACGGGGGGCGGGGATATGACTTGTCCTCACAAGGCAATTGTGCAATGAAGAAAAGATAGGCCACTACACTGTTCATCAGGTAACCTTGAGGCCGCGTGTCGTCATTCCAGTGTGCCAAATAAACTTCCCATCACGGTTCAGTTTCCAAGGCGAGGGCACAGCGTCTTATGCTGCAGTTTCTGACTCCCTACTGGACGTTCAGCTGACCACCTAGACCCTTTCGTGAGTCAACTTTGTGATACACTTTGTGATACGGGGTCGTGATGGTGGTGAAAGGATTAGCAAGTCATGGGTTAGTGAGGCCGGTGTGTACAATGTATCTCCAGAGTACCTGGCTTTCAAGGGAGAGCCTGAAATTTTTCAGGCTACACTGAAAGTCCAGTGGCCGCCTGGGGTAAATTGCATCACGTGCGAGTGCCCTGAAGGCGGGGTCGAATCACTGTATGTTTTGTGTGCTCTGGGTTCGGCAGAAAAGCAGACACGTTTTGCATGAAGGAATGAACAGAACGCTGATAGCTGGCTGTTTCTAAGCTATCCCAACCTAGGTGTTTCTCTGACGAAGCCCTTCGCTGCCCATGATTGCGGCATCTAGCTGCTGCCAGCGGTGCATTGCTCACAACTCCCTGAAGACACAGGAGGCCCTTTTAGTCCGTTTCGGATCCTAGTACAGCCCCGCGACTCAAGAGAGGACCTGATATGCTTCCTAGGGTTCGAGAAACCCAGGGACTAAGGCTGCATGGGGTCTGTCGCATGCCTACCTGGTTCATGAGAAAACCTGAACATTAGCTTAAGGCCAGAGGCCCCGTGTGGTTCTCCCCTTCCCTGAGGACAACTGAAGTAGGAGCACTTACCGAGGAACGGCAACATCCAATCTCCTTCCAGGAAACTCACTTGTCATCACAAAGGCAACTGTGCAACAACACTGTTTCCCAGGGAGAACTGAGCCCGCAGCTCTCTAAATCCCAATGAGGAAAATAAAGTTTCCCTTCAAGCCTTAGTTTCAAAATGGACCGCAGAGCATTCACCCTGTTGTATCCGTCACTCCATGGCACGTCCAAGGTGCGCATAGAACGGAGATACTACATTCGTTTCAACTTGCCGCATCCTAGCATTTTAACAAAAGACGCCCTTCACAGCCCTTCTTTCAGCCTATAGTTGCCCTCAACTGAGCTTCGCTCACAAGGCCCAGAAAGGACGGGCAGTCCGTCGTTTACATCTTGGATCCTAGTGCAGACCCCCGTGTCCTAAGACACCAGAAACGCTTCCTAGATTTAAAGCACCGCTTTGACAAAGGCTGCCGTGAGCTTGCGGCCCGCCTGTGTCTGTGATGAGAGACGTAGAACGTTGGCTTGAGGCGAGTCGTCCGGGGTTGTGGGCGTACTCACGAATGATTTTTGAGGGAGGAGGCCGTGGCAGGAATTGAAAGCCAAGTGCTCTTTCGTGGAAGATAACTAGTCCTCCCAAAGACGACTGTGCAGCAAAGAGAAGATGGGCAACAACAGTGTTTACCAGGTAACCCTGAGGCCGCAAACTCTCTACTTTGCAATGAGGAAAATCAACTTCCCAGGAAGACTCAATTCCCAGCAGGACAAAGCAGCATATTACCAAGTCGCATCGGACTCTCTCTTGTACATCCCGTGGACACAGTGGCTCGTGACACTAGTCACCATTGCCATGCTGGGAGTCCTTACTGTGGTGTAAGGATATCAAGGGGAGGGCTTAGTTAGGCCTAGGTGACGGTACTTCTCTAGACTATCTACCAGTTCTGGAAAACCCTGTAGGTTTTGAAGCCGGACTTAAAGTGTAGTTGCCGCTTGAGGTAGACAGACGTCGTGGAGCAGCTCCCAGGAGCAGTGGTAGGCTAATTGTATTTTCTACTGCAGCTCAGGGTTCCTCCAGAGCGCAGACACCCTTTGCATGAAGGAAGGCATGGAACGTTGATAACTGGGTTGCTTTCAAGCTATCGCAATCCAGGTGTCTAAACAACGAAGCCCTTCACTGCCCATCAGTTGGCATCTAGCTGTTCCCGACGGTAGATGGCTCAAGGCTCCCCGAAGACACAGGCAGTCCTTTCTCAGTACGTTTTGGAACCTAGCGCTGACAAGTGAGTCCAAAAGAGAGCTGATATGCTTCCTAGAGTTCAAGAACCACAGGGACTAAGGCTCTATGCAATCGGTTGTTTCGCTAAGTCTGTCATGAGAACACCTGGACGTTAGCTTGAGGCTAGAGGCCCCATGTGGTGGGCCCATTCCCTGAAGACTACTGAAGGATGACCACCTACCAAGGGATGGCAACCTCCAAGTTTCTTGCCTAGAAACTCACGTCATCACCAGGGCAATTGTGTTACGAAGAGAAGCTGTGCAGCAACAGTGTTTCTTGGGGGAGAATTGAGCCCGCGGCTCTGTAAATCCCAATGAGGAAAATAAAGTTTCACTCGCAGCCTTACTTTCAAAAGGGACCACACAGAGCATTCACCCTGCTGTGTCTTTCTCTAGTTTGTACTCCCAAGGTGCGTTAGAAGGGAGATACTTGAGTTGTTTCACTTACCACATGCTAGATGTTTAGCAAAAGAAGGCCTTTACTGCCCTTCTTTTGGCATATGGTTGTCCTCAGCCGAACAGTTCTCTCAGCTCCTAGAAGCGATGGGCGGTCCCTTGTGTACATCTTGGATCCCAGTGCAGACCTGTTAGTCCTAAGACACCAGAAATGCTTCCTACACTTAAAGCACCGCTTTGACAAACGCTGCCTGGAACCTGTTGCCTGCCTATCTATCTGTGTGACGAACAAAACAGTAACTTAGCTTGGAGCCAGTCCTCCTATATTTTTGGCTTACTCACCGACGATTGCTGAGGGATGAGCACTTAGCAGGGACTGAAAGGCCACGTTTGCCTCACGGGGGGCGGGGATATGACTTGTCCTCACAAGGCAATTGTGCAATGAAGAAAAGATAGGCCACTACACTGTTCATCAGGTAACCTTGAGGCCGCGTGTCGTCATTCCAGTGTGCCAAATAAACTTCCCATCACGGTTCAGTTTCCAAGGCGAGGGCACAGCGTCTTATGCTGCAGTTTCTGACTCCCTACTGGACGTTCAGCTGACCACCTAGACCCTTTCGTGAGTCAACTTTGTGATACACTTTGTGATACGGGGTCGTGATGGTGGTGAAAGGATTAGCAAGTCATGGGTTAGTGAGGCCGGTGTGTACAATGTATCTCCAGAGTACCTGGCTTTCAAGGGAGAGCCTGAAATTTTTCAGGCTACACTGAAAGTCCAGTGGCCGCCTGGGGTAAATTGCATCACGTGCGAGTGCCCTGAAGGCGGGGTCGAATCACTGTATGTTTTGTGTGCTCTGGGTTCGGCAGAAAAGCAGACACGTTTTGCATGAAGGAATGAACAGAACGCTGATAGCTGGCTGTTTCTAAGCTATCCCAACCTAGGTGTTTCTCTGACGAAGCCCTTCGCTGCCCATGATTGCGGCATCTAGCTGCTGCCAGCGGTGCATTGCTCACAACTCCCTGAAGACACAGGAGGCCCTTTTAGTCCGTTTCGGATCCTAGTACAGCCCCGCGACTCAAGAGAGGACCTGATATGCTTCCTAGGGTTCGAGAAACCCAGGGACTAAGGCTGCATGGGGTCTGTCGCATGCCTACCTGGTTCATGAGAAAACCTGAACATTAGCTTAAGGCCAGAGGCCCCGTGTGGTTCTCCCCTTCCCTGAGGACAACTGAAGTAGGAGCACTTACCGAGGAACGGCAACATCCAATCTCCTTCCAGGAAACTCACTTGTCATCACAAAGGCAACTGTGCAACAACACTGTTTCCCAGGGAGAACTGAGCCCGCAGCTCTCTAAATCCCAATGAGGAAAATAAAGTTTCCCTTCAAGCCTTAGTTTCAAAATGGACCGCAGAGCATTCACCCTGTTGTATCCGTCACTCCATGGCACGTCCAAGGTGCGCATAGAACGGAGATACTACATTCGTTTCAACTTGCCGCATCCTAGCATTTTAACAAAAGACGCCCTTCACAGCCCTTCTTTCAGCCTATAGTTGCCCTCAACTGAGCTTCGCTCACAAGGCCCAGAAAGGACGGGCAGTCCGTCGTTTACATCTTGGATCCTAGTGCAGACCCCCGTGTCCTAAGACACCAGAAACGCTTCCTAGATTTAAAGCACCGCTTTGACAAAGGCTGCCGTGAGCTTGCGGCCCGCCTGTGTCTGTGATGAGAGACGTAGAACGTTGGCTTGAGGCGAGTCGTCCGGGGTTGTGGGCGTACTCACGAATGATTTTTGAGGGAGGAGGCCGTGGCAGGAATTGAAAGCCAAGTGCTCTTTCGTGGAAGATAACTAGTCCTCCCAAAGACGACTGTGCAGCAAAGAGAAGATGGGCAACAACAGTGTTTACCAGGTAACCCTGAGGCCGCAAACTCTCTACTTTGCAATGAGGAAAATCAACTTCCCAGGAAGACTCAATTCCCAGCAGGACAAAGCAGCATATTACCAAGTCGCATCGGACTCTCTCTTGTACATCCCGTGGACACAGTGGCTCGTGACCCTAGTCACCATTGCCATGCTGGGAGTCCTTACTGTGGTGTAAGGATATCAAGGGGAGGGCTTAGTTAGGCCTAGGTGACGGTACTTCTCTAGACTATCTACCAGTTCTGGAAAACCCTGTAGGTTTTGAAGCCGGACTTAAAGTGTAGTTGCCGCTTGAGGTAGACAGACGTCGTGGAGCAGCTCCCAGGAGCAGTGGTAGGCTAATTGTATTTTCTACTGCAGCTCAGGGTTCCTCCAGAGCGCAGACACCCTTTGCATGAAGGAAGGCATGGAACGTTGATAACTGGGTTGCTTTCAAGCTATCGCAATCCAGGTGTCTAAACAACGAAGCCCTTCACTGCCCATCAGTTGGCATCTAGCTGTTCCCGACGGTAGATGGCTCAAGGCTCCCCGAAGACACAGGCAGTCCTTTCTCAGTACGTTTTGGAACCTAGCGCTGACAAGTGAGTCCAAAAGAGAGCTGATATGCTTCCTAGAGTTCAAGAACCACAGGGACTAAGGCTCTATGCAATCGGTTGTTTCGCTAAGTCTGTCATGAGAACACCTGGACGTTAGCTTGAGGCTAGAGGCCCCATGTGGTGGGCCCATTCCCTGAAGACTACTGAAGGATGACCACCTACCAAGGGATGGCAACCTCCAAGTTTCTTGCCTAGAAACTCACGTCATCACCAGGGCAATTGTGTTACGAAGAGAAGCTGTGCAGCAACAGTGTTTCTTGGGGGAGAATTGAGCCCGCGGCTCTGTAAATCCCAATGAGGAAAATAAAGTTTCACTCGCAGCCTTACTTTCAAAAGGGACCACACAGAGCATTCACCCTGCTGTGTCTTTCTCTAGTTTGTACTCCCAAGGTGCGTTAGAAGGGAGATACTTGAGTTGTTTCACTTACCACATGCTAGATGTTTAGCAAAAGAAGGCCTTTACTGCCCTTCTTTTGGCATATGGTTGTCCTCAGCCGAACAGTTCTCTCAGCTCCTAGAAGCGATGGGCGGTCCCTTGTGTACATCTTGGATCCCAGTGCAGACCTGTTAGTCCTAAGACACCAGAAATGCTTCCTACACTTAAAGCACCGCTTTGACAAACGCTGCCTGGAACCTGTTGCCTGCCTATCTATCTGTGTGACGAACAAAACAGTAACTTAGCTTGGAACCAGTCCTCCTATATTTTTGGCTTACTCACCGACGATTGCTGAGGGATGAGCACTTAGCAGGGACTGAAAGGCCACGTTTGCCTCACGGGGGGCGGGGATATGACTTGTCCTCACAAGGCAATTGTGCAATGAAGAAAAGATAGGCCACTACACTGTTCATCAGGTAACCTTGAGGCCGCGTGTCGTCATTCCAGTGTGCCAAATAAACTTCCCATCACGGTTCAGTTTCCAAGGCGAGGGCACAGCGTCTTATGCTGCAGTTTCGTATCCCTACTGGACGTTCAGCTGACCACCTAGACCCTTTCGTGAGTCAACTTTGTGATACACTTTGTGATACGGGGTCGTGATGGTGGTGAAAGGATTAGCAAGTCATGGGTTAGTGAGGCCGGTGTGTACAATGTATCTCCAGAGTACCTGGCTTTCAAGGGAGAGCCTGAAATTTTTCAGGCTACACTGAAAGTCCAGTGGCCGCCTGGGGTAAATTGCATCACGTGCGAGTGCCCTGAAGGCGGGGTCGAATCACTGTATGTTTTGTGTGCTCTGGGTTCGGCAGAAAAGCAGACACGTTTTGCATGAAGGAATGAACAGAACGCTGATAGCTGGCTGTTTCTAAGCTATCCCAACCTAGGTGTTTCTCTGACGAAGCCCTTCGCTGCCCATGATTGCGGCATCTAGCTGCTGCCAGCGGTGCATTGCTCACAACTCCCTGAAGACACAGGAGGCCCTTTTAGTCCGTTTCGGATCCTAGTACAGCCCCGCGACTCAAGAGAGGACCTGATATGCTTCCTAGGGTTCGAGAAACCCAGGGACTAAGGCTGCATGGGGTCTGTCGCATGCCTACCTGGTTCATGAGAAAACCTGAACATTAGCTTAAGGCCAGAGGCGCCGTGTGGTTCTCCCCTTCCCTGAGGACAACTGAAGTAGGAGCACTTACCGAGGAACGGCAACATCCAATCTCCTTCCAGGAAACTCACTTGTCATCACAAAGGCAACTGTGCAACAACACTGTTTCCCAGGGAGAACTGAGCCCGCAGCTCTCTAAATCCCAATGAGGAAAATAAAGTTTCCCTTCAAGCCTTAGTTTCAAAATAGACCGCAGAGCATTCACCCTGTTGTATCCGTCACTCCATGGCACGTCCAAGGTGCGCATAGAACGGAGATACTACATTCGTTTCAACTTGCCGCATCCTAGCATTTTAACAAAAGACGCCCTTCACAGCCCTTCTTTCAGCCTATAGTTGCCCTCAACTGAGCTTCGCTCACAAGGCCCAGAAAGGACGGGCAGTCCGTCGTTTACATCTTGGATCCTAGTGCAGACCCCCGTGTCCTAAGACACCAGAAACGCTTCCTAGATTTAAAGCACCGCTTTGACAAAGGCTGCCGTGAGCTTGCGGCCCGCCTGTGTCTGTGATGAGAGACGTAGAACGTTGGCTTGAGGCGAGTCGTCCGGGGTTGTGGGCGTACTCACGAATGATTTTTGAGGGAGGAGGCCGTGGCAGGAATTGAAAGCCAAGTGCTCTTTCGTGGAAGATAACTAGTCCTCCCAAAGACGACTGTGCAGCAAAGAGAAGATGGGCAACAACAGTGTTTACCAGGTAACCCTGAGGCCGCAAACTCTCTACTTTGCAATGAGGAAAATCAACTTCCCAGGAAGACTCAATTCCCAGCAGGACAAAGCAGCATATTACCAAGTCGCATCGGACTCTCTCTTGTACATCCCGTGGACACAGTGGCTCGTGACACTAGTCACCATTGCCATGCTGGGAGTCCTTACTGTGGTGTAAGGATATCAAGGGGAGGGCTTAGTTAGGCCTAGGTGACGGTACTTCTCTAGACTATCTACCAGTTCTGGAAAACCCTGTAGGTTTTGAAGCCGGACTTAAAGTGTAGTTGCCGCTTGAGGTAGACAGACGTCATGGAGCAGCTCCCAGGAGCAGTGGTAGGCTAATTGTATTTTCTACTGCAGCTCAGGGTTCCTCCAGAGCGCAGACACCCTTTGCATGAAGGAAGGCATGGAACGTTGATAACTGGGTTGCTTTCAAGCTATCGCAATCCAGGTGTCTAAACAACGAAGCCCTTCACTGCCCATCAGTTGGCATCTAGCTGTTCCCGACGGTAGATGGCTCAAGGCTCCCCGAAGACACAGGCAGTCCTTTCTCAGTACGTTTTGGAACCTAGCGCTGACAAGTGAGTCCAAAAGAGAGCTGATATGCTTCCTAGAGTTCAAGAACCACAGGGACTAAGGCTCTATGCAATCGGTTGTTTCGCTAAGTCTGTCATGAGAACACCTGGACGTTAGCTTGAGGCTAGAGGCCCCATGTGGTGGGCCCATTCCCTGAAGACTACTGAAGGATGACCACCTACCAAGGGATGGCAACCTCCAAGTTTCTTGCCTAGAAACTCACGTCATCACCAGGGCAATTGTGTTACGAAGAGAAGCTGTGCAGCAACAGTGTTTCTTGGGGAGAATTGAGCCCGCGGCTCTGTAAATCCCAATGAGGAAAATAAAGTTTCACTCGCAGCCTTACTTTCAAAAGGGACCACACAGAGCATTCACCCTGCTGTGTCTTTCTCTAGTTTGTACTCCCAAGGTGCGTTAGAAGGGAGATACTTGAGTTGTTTCACTTACCACATGCTAGATGTTTAGCAAAAGAAGGCCTTTACTGCCCTTCTTTTGGCATATGGTTGTCCTCAGCCGAACAGTTCTCTCAGCTCCTAGAAGCGATGGGCGGTCCCTTGTGTACATCTTGGATCCCAGTGCAGACCTGTTAGTCCTAAGACACCAGAAATGCTTCCTACACTTAAAGCACCGCTTTGACAAACGCTGCCTGGAACCTGTTGCCTGCCTATCTATCTGTGTGACGAACAAAACAGTAACTTAGCTTGGAGCCAGTCCTCCTATATTTTTGGCTTACTCACCGACGATTGCTGAGGGATGAGCACTTAGCAGGGACTGAAAGGCCACGTTTGCCTCACGGGGGGCGGGGATATGACTTGTCCTCACAAGGCAATTGTACAATGAAGAAAAGATAGGCCACTACACTGTTCATCAGGTAACCTTGAGGCCGCGTGTCGTCATTCCAGTGTGCCAAATAAACTTCCCATCACGGTTCAGTTTCCAAGGCGAGGGCACAGCGTCTTATGCTGCAGTTTCTGACTCCCTACTGGACGTTCAGCTGACCACCTAGACCCTTTCGTGAGTCAACTTTGTGATACACTTTGTGATACGGGGTCGTGATGGTGGTGAAAGGATTAGCAAGTCATGGGTTAGTGAGGCCGGTGTGTACAATGTATCTCCAGAGTACCTGGCTTTCAAGGGAGAGCCTGAAATTTTTCAGGCTACACTGAAAGTCCAGTGGCCGCCTGGGGTAAATTGCATCACGTGCGAGTGCCCTGAAGGCGGGGTCGAATCACTGTATGTTTTGTGTGCTCTGGGTTCGGCAGAAAAGCAGACACGTTTTGCATGAAGGAATGAACAGAACGCTGATAGCTGGCTGTTTCTAAGCTATCCCAACCTAGGTGTTTCTCTGACGAAGCCCTTCGCTGCCCATGATTGCGGCATCTAGCTGCTGCCAGCGGTGCATTGCTCACAACTCCCTGAAGACACAGGAGGCCCTTTTAGTCCGTTTCGGATCCTAGTACAGCCCCGCGACTCAAGAGAGGACCTGATATGCTTCCTAGGGTTCGAGAAACCCAGGGACTAAGGCTGCATGGGGTCTGTCGCATGCCTACCTGGTTCATGAGAAAACCTGAACATTAGCTTAAGGCCAGAGGCCCCGTGTGGTTCTCCCCTTCCCTGAGGACAACTGAAGTAGGAGCACTTACCGAGGAACGGCAACATCCAATCTCCTTCCAGGAAACTCACTTGTCATCACAAAGGCAACTGTGCAACAACACTGTTTCCCAGGGAGAACTGAGCCCGCAGCTCTCTAAATCCCAATGAGGAAAATAAAGTTTCCCTTCAAGCCTTAGTTTCAAAATGGACCGCAGAGCATTCACCCTGTTGTATCCGTCACTCCATGGCACGTCCAAGGTGCGCATAGAACGGAGATACTACATTCGTTTCAACTTGCCGCATCCTAGCATTTTAACAAAAGACGCCCTTCACAGCCCTTCTTTCAGCCTATAGTTGCCCTCAACTGAGCTTCGCTCACAAGGCCCAGAAAGGACGGGCAGTCCGTCGTTTACATCTTGGATCCTAGTGCAGACCCCCGTGTCCTAAGACACCAGAAACGCTTCCTAGATTTAAAGCACCGCTTTGACAAAGGCTGCCGTGAGCTTGCGGCCCGCCTGTGTCTGTGATGAGAGACGTAGAACGTTGGCTTGAGGCGAGTCGTCCGGGGTTGTGGGCGTACTCACGAATGATTTTTGAGGGAGGAGGCCGTGGCAGGAATTGAAAGCCAAGTGCTCTTTCGTGGAAGATAACTAGTCCTCCCAAAGACGACTGTGCAGCAAAGAGAAGATGGGCAACAACAGTGTTTACCAGGTAACCCTGAGGCCGCAAACTCTCTACTTTGCAATGAGGAAAATCAACTTCCCAGGAAGACTCAATTCCCAGCAGGACAAAGCAGCATATTACCAAGTCGCATCGGACTCTCTCTTGTACATCCCGTGGACACAGTGGCTCGTGACACTAGTCACCATTGCCATGCTGGGAGTCCTTACTGTGGTGTAAGGATATCAAGGGGAGGGCTTAGTTAGGCCTAGGTGACGGTACTTCTCTAGACTATCTACCAGTTCTGGAAAACCCTGTAGGTTTTGAAGCCGGACTTAAAGTGTAGTTGCCGCTTGAGGTAGACAGACGTCGTGGAGCAGCTCCCAGGAGCAGTGGTAGGCTAATTGTATTTTCTACTGCAGCTCAGGGTTCCTCCAGAGCGCAGACACCCTTTGCATGAAGGAAGGCATGGAACGTTGATAACTGGGTTGCTTTCAAGCTATCGCAATCCAGGTGTCTAAACAACGAAGCCCTTCACTGCCCATCAGTTGGCATCTAGCTGTTCCCGACGGTAGATGGCTCAAGGCTCCCCGAAGACACAGGCAGTCCTTTCTCAGTACGTTTTGGAACCTAGCGCTGACAAGTGAGTCCAAAAGAGAGCTGATATGCTTCCTAGAGTTCAAGAACCACAGGGACTAAGGCTCTATGCAATCGGTTGTTTCGCTAAGTCTGTCATGAGAACACCTGGACGTTAGCTTGAGGCTAGAGGCCCCATGTGGTGGGCCCATTCCCTGAAGACTACTGAAGGATGACCACCTACCAAGGGATGGCAACCTCCAAGTTTCTTGCCTAGAAACTCACGTCATCACCAGGGCAATTGTGTTACGAAGAGAAGCTGTGCAGCAACAGTGTTTCTTGGGGGAGAATTGAGCCCGCGGCTCTGTAAATCCCAATGAGGAAAATAAAGTTTCACTCGCAGCCTTACTTTCAAAAGGGACCACACAGAGCATTCACCCTGCTGTGTCTTTCTCTAGTTTGTACTCCCAAGGTGCGTTAGAAGGGAGATACTTGAGTTGTTTCACTTACCACATGCTAGATGTTTAGCAAAAGAAGGCCTTTACTGCCCTTCTTTTGGCATATGGTTGTCCTCAGCCGAACAGTTCTCTCAGCTCCTAGAAGCGATGGGCGGTCCCTTGTGTACATCTTGGATCCCAGTGCAGACCTGTTAGTCCTAAGACACCAGAAATGCTTCCTACACTTAAAGCACCGCTTTGACAAACGCTGCCTGGAACCTGTTGCCTGCCTATCTATCTGTGTGACGAACAAAACAGTAACTTACCTTGGAACCAGTCCTCCTATATTTTTGGCTTACTCACCGACGATTGCTGAGGGATGAGCACTTAGCAGGGACTGAAAGGCCACGTTTGCCTCACGGGGGGCGGGGATATGACTTGTCCTCACAAGGCAATTGTGCAATGAAGAAAAGATAGGCCACTACACTGTTCATCAGGTAACCTTGAGGCCGCGTGTCGTCATTCCAGTGTGCCAAATAAACTTCCCATCACGGTTCAGTTTCCAAGGCGAGGGCACAGCGTCTTATGCTGCAGTTTCGTATCCCTACTGGACGTTCAGCTGACCACCTAGACCCTTTCGTGAGTCAACTTTGTGATACACTTTGTGATACGGGGTCGTGATGGTGGTGAAAGGATTAGCAAGTCATGGGTTAGTGAGGCCGGTGTGTACAATGTATCTCCAGAGTACCTGGCTTTCAAGGGAGAGCCTGAAATTTTTCAGGCTACACTGAAAGTCCAGTGGCCGCCTGGGGTAAATTGCATCACGTGCGAGTGCCCTGAAGGCGGGGTCGAATCACTGTATGTTTTGTGTGCTCTGGGTTCGGCAGAAAAGCAGACACGTTTTGCATGAAGGAATGAACAGAACGCTGATAGCTGGCTGTTTCTAAGCTATCCCAACCTAGGTGTTTCTCTGACGAAGCCCTTCGCTGCCCATGATTGCGGCATCTAGCTGCTGCCAGCGGTGCATTGCTCACAACTCCCTGAAGACACAGGAGGCCCTTTTAGTCCGTTTCGGATCCTAGTACAGCCCCGCGACTCAAGAGAGGACCTGATATGCTTCCTAGGGTTCGAGAAACCCAGGGACTAAGGCTGCATGGGGTCTGTCGCATGCCTACCTGGTTCATGAGAAAACCTGAACATTAGCTTAAGGCCAGAGGCGCCGTGTGGTTCTCCCCTTCCCTGAGGACAACTGAAGTAGGAGCACTTACCGAGGAACGGCAACATCCAATCTCCTTCCAGGAAACTCACTTGTCATCACAAAGGCAACTGTGCAACAACACTGTTTCCCAGGGAGAACTGAGCCCGCAGCTCTCTAAATCCCAATGAGGAAAATAAAGTTTCCCTTCAAGCCTTAGTTTCAAAATAGACCGCAGAGCATTCACCCTGTTGTATCCGTCACTCCATGGCACGTCCAAGGTGCGCATAGAACGGAGATACTACATTCGTTTCAACTTGCCGCATCCTAGCATTTTAACAAAAGACGCCCTTCACAGCCCTTCTTTCAGCCTATAGTTGCCCTCAACTGAGCTTCGCTCACAAGGCCCAGAAAGGACGGGCAGTCCGTCGTTTACATCTTGGATCCTAGTGCAGACCCCCGTGTCCTAAGACACCAGAAACGCTTCCTAGATTTAAAGCACCGCTTTGACAAAGGCTGCCGTGAGCTTGCGGCCCGCCTGTGTCTGTGATGAGAGACGTAGAACGTTGGCTTGAGGCGAGTCGTCCGGGGTTGTGGGCGTACTCACGAATGATTTTTGAGGGAGGAGGCCGTGGCAGGAATTGAAAGCCAAGTGCTCTTTCGTGGAAGATAACTAGTCCTCCCAAAGACGACTGTGCAGCAAAGAGAAGATGGGCAACAACAGTGTTTACCAGGTAACCCTGAGGCCGCAAACTCTCTACTTTGCAATGAGGAAAATCAACTTCCCAGGAAGACTCAATTCCCAGCAGGACAAAGCAGCATATTACCAAGTCGCATCGGACTCTCTCTTGTACATCCCGTGGACACAGTGGCTCGTGACACTAGTCACCATTGCCATGCTGGGAGTCCTTACTGTGGTGTAAGGATATCAAGGGGAGGGCTTAGTTAGGCCTAGGTGACGGTACTTCTCTAGACTATCTACCAGTTCTGGAAAACCCTGTAGGTTTTGAAGCCGGACTTAAAGTGTAGTTGCCGCTTGAGGTAGACAGACGTCATGGAGCAGCTCCCAGGAGCAGTGGTAGGCTAATTGTATTTTCTACTGCAGCTCAGGGTTCCTCCAGAGCGCAGACACCCTTTGCATGAAGGAAGGCATGGAACGTTGATAACTGGGTTGCTTTCAAGCTATCGCAATCCAGGTGTCTAAACAACGAAGCCCTTCACTGCCCATCAGTTGGCATCTAGCTGTTCCCGACGGTAGATGGCTCAAGGCTCCCCGAAGACACAGGCAGTCCTTTCTCAGTACGTTTTGGAACCTAGCGCTGACAAGTGAGTCCAAAAGAGAGCTGATATGCTTCCTAGAGTTCAAGAACCACAGGGACTAAGGCTCTATGCAATCGGTTGTTTCGCTAAGTCTGTCATGAGAACACCTGGACGTTAGCTTGAGGCTAGAGGCCCCATGTGGTGGGCCCATTCCCTGAAGACTACTGAAGGATGACCACCTACCAAGGGATGGCAACCTCCAAGTTTCTTGCCTAGAAACTCACGTCATCACCAGGGCAATTGTGTTACGAAGAGAAGCTGTGCAGCAACAGTGTTTCTTGGGGAGAATTGAGCCCGCGGCTCTGTAAATCCCAATGAGGAAAATAAAGTTTCACTCGCAGCCTTACTTTCAAAAGGGACCACACAGAGCATTCACCCTGCTGTGTCTTTCTCTAGTTTGTACTCCCAAGGTGCGTTAGAAGGGAGATACTTGAGTTGTTTCACTTACCACATGCTAGATGTTTAGCAAAAGAAGGCCTTTACTGCCCTTCTTTTGGCATATGGTTGTCCTCAGCCGAACAGTTCTCTCAGCTCCTAGAAGCGATGGGCGGTCCCTTGTGTACATCTTGGATCCCAGTGCAGACCTGTTAGTCCTAAGACACCAGAAATGCTTCCTACACTTAAAGCACCGCTTTGACAAACGCTGCCTGGAACCTGTTGCCTGCCTATCTATCTGTGTGACGAACAAAACAGTAACTTAGCTTGGAGCCAGTCCTCCTATATTTTTGGCTTACTCACCGACGATTGCTGAGGGATGAGCACTTAGCAGGGACTGAAAGGCCACGTTTGCCTCATGGGGGGCGGGGATATGACTTGTCCTCACAAGGCAATTGTGCAATGAAGAAAAGATAGGCCACTACACTGTTCATCAGGTAACCTTGAGGCCGCGTGTCGTCATTCCAGTGTGCCAAATAAACTTCCCATCACGGTTCAGTTTCCAAGGCGAGGGCACAGCGTCTTATGCTGCAGTTTCTGACTCCCTACTGGACGTTCAGCTGACCACCTAGACCCTTTCGTGAGTCAACTTTGTGATACACTTTGTGATACGGGGTCGTGATGGTGGTGAAAGGATTAGCAAGTCATGGGTTAGTGAGGCCGGTGTGTACAATGTATCTCCAGAGTACCTGGCTTTCAAGGGAGAGCCTGAAATTTTTCAGGCTACACTGAAAGTCCAGTGGCCGCCTGGGGTAAATTGCATCACGTGCGAGTGCCCTGAAGGCGGGGTCGAATCACTGTATGTTTTGTGTGCTCTGGGTTCGGCAGAAAAGCAGACACGTTTTGCATGAAGGAATGAACAGAACGCTGATAGCTGGCTGTTTCTAAGCTATCCCAACCTAGGTGTTTCTCTGACGAAGCCCTTCGCTGCCCATGATTGCGGCATCTAGCTGCTGCCAGCGGTGCATTGCTCACAACTCCCTGAAGACACAGGAGGCCCTTTTAGTCCGTTTCGGATCCTAGTACAGCCCCGCGACTCAAGAGAGGACCTGATATGCTTCCTAGGGTTCGAGAAACCCAGGGACTAAGGCTGCATGGGGTCTGTCGCATGCCTACCTGGTTCATGAGAAAACCTGAACATTAGCTTAAGGCCAGAGGCGCCGTGTGGTTCTCCCCTTCCCTGAGGACAACTGAAGTAGGAGCACTTACCGAGGAACGGCAACATCCAATCTCCTTCCAGGAAACTCACTTGTCATCACAAAGGCAACTGTGCAACAACACTGTTTCCCAGGGAGAACTGAGCCCGCAGCTCTCTAAATCCCAATGAGGAAAATAAAGTTTCCCTTCAAGCCTTAGTTTCAAAATGGACCGCAGAGCATTCATCCTGTTGTATCCGTCACTCCATGGCACGTCCAAGGTGCGCATAGAACGGAGATACTACATTCGTTTCAACTTGCCGCATCCTAGCATTTTAACAAAAGACGCCCTTCACAGCCCTTCTTTCAGCCTATAGTTGCCCTCAACTGAGCTTCGCTCACAAGGCCCAGAAAGGACGGGCAGTCCGTCGTTTACATCTTGGATCCTAGTGCAGACCCCCGTGTCCTAAGACACCAGAAACGCTTCCTAGATTTAAAGCACCGCTTTGACAAAGGCTGCCGTGAGCTTGCGGCCCGCCTGTGTCTGTGATGAGAGACGTAGAACGTTGGCTTGAGGCGAGTCGTCCGGGGTTGTGGGCGTACTCACGAATGATTTTTGAGGGAGGAGGCCGTGGCAGGAATTGAAAGCCAAGTGCTCTTTCGTGGAAGATAACTAGTCCTCCCAAAGACGACTGTGCAGCAAAGAGAAGATGGGCAACAACAGTGTTTACCAGGTAACCCTGAGGCCGCAAACTCTCTACTTTGCAATGAGGAAAATCAACTTCCCAGGAAGACTCAATTCCCAGCAGGACAAAGCAGCATATTACCAAGTCGCATCGGACTCTCTCTTGTACATCCCGTGGACACAGTGGCTCGTGACACTAGTCACCATTGCCATGCTGGGAGTCCTTACTGTGGTGTAAGGATATCAAGGGGAGGGCTTAGTTAGGCCTAGGTGACGGTACTTCTCTAGACTATCTACCAGTTCTGGAAAACCCTGTAGGTTTTGAAGCCGGACTTAAAGTGTAGTTGCCGCTTGAGGTAGACAGACGTCGTGGAGCAGCTCCCAGGAGCAGTGGTAGGCTAATTGTATTTTCTACTGCAGCTCAGGGTTCCTCCAGAGCGCAGACACCCTTTGCATGAAGGAAGGCATGGAACGTTGATAACTGGGTTGCTTTCAAGCTATCGCAATCCAGGTGTCTAAACAACGAAGCCCTTCACTGCCCATCAGTTGGCATCTAGCTGTTCCCGACGGTAGATGGCTCAAGGCTCCCCGAAGACACAGGCAGTCCTTTCTCAGTACGTTTTGGAACCTAGCGCTGACAAGTGAGTCCAAAAGAGAGCTGATATGCTTCCTAGAGTTCAAGAACCACAGGGACTAAGGCTCTATGCAATCGGTTGTTTCGCTAAGTCTGTCATGAGAACACCTGGACGTTAGCTTGAGGCTAGAGGCCCCATGTGGTGGGCCCATTCCCTGAAGACTACTGAAGGATGACCACCTACCAAGGGATGGCAACCTCCAAGTTTCTTGCCTAGAAACTCACGTCATCACCAGGGCAATTGTGTTACGAAGAGAAGCTGTGCAGCAACAGTGTTTCTTGGGGAGAATTGAGCCCGCGGCTCTGTAAATCCCAATGAGGAAAATAAAGTTTCACTCGCAGCCTTACTTTCAAAAGGGACCACACAGAGCATTCACCCTGCTGTGTCTTTCTCTAGTTTGTACTCCCAAGGTGCGTTAGAAGGGAGATACTTGAGTTGTTTCACTTACCACATGCTAGATGTTTAGCAAAAGAAGGCCTTTACTGCCCTTCTTTTGGCATATGGTTGTCCTCAGCCGAACAGTTCTCTCAGCTCCTAGAAGCGATGGGCGGTCCCTTGTGTACATCTTGGATCCCAGTGCAGACCTGTTAGTCCTAAGACACCAGAAATGCTTCCTACACTTAAAGCACCGCTTTGACAAACGCTGCCTGGAACCTGTTGCCTGCCTATCTATCTGTGTGACGAACAAAACAGTAACTTAGCTTGGAGCCAGTCCTCCTATATTTTTGGCTTACTCACCGACGATTGCTGAGGGATGAGCACTTAGCAGGGACTGAAAGGCCACGTTTGCCTCACGGGGGGCGGGGATATGACTTGTCCTCACAAGGCAATTGTGCAATGAAGAAAAGATAGGCCACTACACTGTTCATCAGGTAACCTTGAGGCCGCGTGTCGTCATTCCAGTGTGCCAAATAAACTTCCCATCACGGTTCAGTTTCCAAGGCGAGGGCACAGCGTCTTATGCTGCAGTTTCTGACTCCCTACTGGACGTTCAGCTGACCACCTAGACCCTTTCGTGAGTCAACTTTGTGATACACTTTGTGATACGGGGTCGTGATGGTGGTGAAAGGATTAGCAAGTCATGGGTTAGTGAGGCCGGTGTGTACAATGTATCTCCAGAGTACCTGGCTTTCAAGGGAGAGCCTGAAATTTTTCAGGCTACACTGAAAGTCCAGTGGCCGCCTGGGGTAAATTGCATCACGTGCGAGTGCCCTGAAGGCGGGGTCGAATCACTGTATGTTTTGTGTGCTCTGGGTTCGGCAGAAAAGCAGACACGTTTTGCATGAAGGAATGAACAGAACGCTGATAGCTGGCTGTTTCTAAGCTATCCCAACCTAGGTGTTTCTCTGACGAAGCCCTTCGCTGCCCATGATTGCGGCATCTAGCTGCTGCCAGCGGTGCATTGCTCACAACTCCCTGAAGACACAGGAGGCCCTTTTAGTCCGTTTCGGATCCTAGTACAGCCCCGCGACTCAAGAGAGGACCTGATATGCTTCCTAGGGTTCGAGAAACCCAGGGACTAAGGCTGCATGGGGTCTGTCGCATGCCTACCTGGTTCATGAGAAAACCTGAACATTAGCTTAAGGCCAGAGGCCCCGTGTGGTTCTCCCCTTCCCTGAGGACAACTGAAGTAGGAGCACTTACCGAGGAACGGCAACATCCAATCTCCTTCCAGGAAACTCACTTGTCATCACAAAGGCAACTGTGCAACAACACTGTTTCCCAGGGAGAACTGAGCCCGCAGCTCTCTAAATCCCAATGAGGAAAATAAAGTTTCCCTTCAAGCCTTAGTTTCAAAATGGACCGCAGAGCATTCACCCTGTTGTATCCGTCACTCCATGGCACGTCCAAGGTGCGCATAGAACGGAGATACTACATTCGTTTCAACTTGCCGCATCCTAGCATTTTAACAAAAGACGCCCTTCACAGCCCTTCTTTCAGCCTATAGTTGCCCTCAACTGAGCTTCGCTCACAAGGCCCAGAAAGGACGGGCAGTCCGTCGTTTACATCTTGGATCCTAGTGCAGACCCCCGTGTCCTAAGACACCAGAAACGCTTCCTAGATTTAAAGCACCGCTTTGACAAAGGCTGCCGTGAGCTTGCGGCCCGCCTGTGTCTGTGATGAGAGACGTAGAACGTTGGCTTGAGGCGAGTCGTCCGGGGTTGTGGGCGTACTCACGAATGATTTTTGAGGGAGGAGGCCGTGGCAGGAATTGAAAGCCAAGTGCTCTTTCGTGGAAGATAACTAGTCCTCCCAAAGACGACTGTGCAGCAAAGAGAAGATGGGCAACAACAGTGTTTACCAGGTAACCCTGAGGCCGCAAACTCTCTACTTTGCAATGAGGAAAATCAACTTCCCAGGAAGACTCAATTCCCAGCAGGACAAAGCAGCATATTACCAAGTCGCATCGGACTCTCTCTTGTACATCCCATGGACACAGTGGCTCGTGACACTAGTCACCATTGCCATGCTGGGAGTCCTTACTGTGGTGTAAGGATATCAAGGGGAGGGCTTAGTTAGGCCTAGGTGACGGTACTTCTCTAGACTATCTACCAGTTCTGGAAAACCCTGTAGGTTTTGAAGCCGGACTTAAAGTGTAGTTGCCGCTTGAGGTAGACAGACGTCGTGGAGCAGCTCCCAGGAGCAGTGGTAGGCTAATTGTATTTTCTACTGCAGCTCAGGGTTCCTCCAGAGCGCAGACACCCTTTGCATGAAGGAAGGCATGGAACGTTGATAACTGGGTTGCTTTCAAGCTATCGCAATCCAGGTGTCTAAACAACGAAGCCCTTCACTGCCCATCAGTTGGCATCTAGCTGTTCCCGACGGTAGATGGCTCAAGGCTCCCCGAAGACACAGGCAGTCCTTTCTCAGTACGTTTTGGAACCTAGCGCTGACAAGTGAGTCCAAAAGAGAGCTGATATGCTTCCTAGAGTTCAAGAACCACAGGGACTAAGGCTCTATGCAATCGGTTGTTTCGCTAAGTCTGTCATGAGAACACCTGGACGTTAGCTTGAGGCTAGAGGCCCCATGTGGTGGGCCCATTCCCTGAAGACTACTGAAGGATGACCACCTACCAAGGGATGGCAACCTCCAAGTTTCTTGCCTAGAAACTCACGTCATCACCAGGGCAATTGTGTTACGAAGAGAAGCTGTGCAGCAACAGTGTTTCTTGGGGAGAATTGAGCCCGCGGCTCTGTAAATCCCAATGAGGAAAATAAAGTTTCACTCGCAGCCTTACTTTCAAAAGGGACCACACAGAGCATTCACCCTGCTGTGTCTTTCTCTAGTTTGTACTCCCAAGGTGCGTTAGAAGGGAGATACTTGAGTTGTTTCACTTACCACATGCTAGATGTTTAGCAAAAGAAGGCCTTTACTGCCCTTCTTTTGGCATATGGTTGTCCTCAGCCGAACAGTTCTCTCAGCTCCTAGAAGCGATGGGCGGTCCCTTGTGTACATCTTGGATCCCAGTGCAGACCTGTTAGTCCTAAGACACCAGAAATGCTTCCTACACTTAAAGCACCGCTTTGACAAACGCTGCCTGGAACCTGTTGCCTGCCTATCTATCTGTGTGACGAACAAAACAGTAACTTAGCTTGGAGCCAGTCCTCCTATATTTTTGGCTTACTCACCGACGATTGCTGAGGGATGAGCACTTAGCAGGGACTGAAAGGCCACGTTTGCCTCACGGGGGGCGGGGATATGACTTGTCCTCACAAGGCAATTGTGCAATGAAGAAAAGATAGGCCACTACACTGTTCATCAGGTAACCTTGAGGCCGCGTGTCGTCATTCCAGTGTGCCAAATAAACTTCCCATCACGGTTCAGTTTCCAAGGCGAGGGCACAGCGTCTTATGCTGCAGTTTCTGACTCCCTACTGGACGTTCAGCTGACCACCTAGACCCTTTCGTGAGTCAACTTTGTGATACACTTTGTGATACGGGGTCGTGATGGTGGTGAAAGGATTAGCAAGTCATGGGTTAGTGAGGCCGGTGTGTACAATGTATCTCCAGAGTACCTGGCTTTCAAGGGAGAGCCTGAAATTTTTCAGGCTACACTGAAAGTCCAGTGGCCGCCTGGGGTAAATTGCATCACGTGCGAGTGCCCTGAAGGCGGGGTCGAATCACTGTATGTTTTGTGTGCTCTGGGTTCGGCAGAAAAGCAGACACGTTTTGCATGAAGGAATGAACAGAACGCTGATAGCTGGCTGTTTCTAAGCTATCCCAACCTAGGTGTTTCTCTGACGAAGCCCTTCGCTGCCCATGATTGCGGCATCTAGCTGCTGCCAGCGGTGCATTGCTCACAACTCCCTGAAGACACAGGAGGCCCTTTTAGTCCGTTTCGGATCCTAGTACAGCCCCGCGACTCAAGAGAGGACCTGATATGCTTCCTAGGGTTCGAGAAACCCAGGGACTAAGGCTGCATGGGGTCTGTCGCATGCCTACCTGGTTCATGAGAAAACCTGAACATTAGCTTAAGGCCAGAGGCCCCGTGTGGTTCTCCCCTTCCCTGAGGACAACTGAAGTAGGAGCACTTACCGAGGAACGGCAACATCCAATCTCCTTCCAGGAAACTCACTTGTCATCACAAAGGCAACTGTGCAACAACACTGTTTCCCAGGGAGAACTGAGCCCGCAGCTCTCTAAATCCCAATGAGGAAAATAAAGTTTCCCTTCAAGCCTTAGTTTCAAAATGGACCGCAGAGCATTCACCCTGTTGTATCCGTCACTCCATGGCACGTCCAAGGTGCGCATAGAACGGAGATACTACATTCGTTTCAACTTGCCGCATCCTAGCATTTTAACAAAAGACGCCCTTCACAGCCCTTCTTTCAGCCTATAGTTGCCCTCAACTGAGCTTCGCTCACAAGGCCCAGAAAGGACGGGCAGTCCGTCGTTTACATCTTGGATCCTAGTGCAGACCCCCGTGTCCTAAGACACCAGAAACGCTTCCTAGATTTAAAGCACCGCTTTGACAAAGGCTGCCGTGAGCTTGCGGCCCGCCTATGTCTGTGATGAGAGACGTAGAACGTTGGCTTGAGGCGAGTCGTCCGGGGTTGTGGGCGTACTCACGAATGATTTTTGAGGGAGGAGGCCGTGGCAGGAATTGAAAGCCAAGTGCTCTTTCGTGGAAGATAACTAGTCCTCCCAAAGACGACTGTGCAGCAAAGAGAAGATGGGCAACAACAGTGTTTACCAGGTAACCCTGAGGCCGCAAACTCTCTACTTTGCAATGAGGAAAATCAACTTCCCAGGAAGACTCAATTCCCAGCAGGACAAAGCAGCATATTACCAAGTCGCATCGGACTCTCTCTTGTACATCCCGTGGACACAGTGGCTCGTGACACTAGTCACCATTGCCATGCTGGGAGTCCTTACTGTGGTGTAAGGATATCAAGGGGAGGGCTTAGTTAGGCCTAGGTGACGGTACTTCTCTAGACTATCTACCAGTTCTGGAAAACCCTGTAGGTTTTGAAGCCGGACTTAAAGTGTAGTTGCCGCTTGAGGTAGACAGACGTCGTGGAGCAGCTCCCAGGAGCAGTGGTAGGCTAATTGTATTTTCTACTGCAGCTCAGGGTTCCTCCAGAGCGCAGACACCCTTTGCATGAAGGAAGGCATGGAACGTTGATAACTGGGTTGCTTTCAAGCTATCGCAATCCAGGTGTCTAAACAACGAAGCCCTTCACTGCCCATCAGTTGGCATCTAGCTGTTCCCGACGGTAGATGGCTCAAGGCTCCCCGAAGACACAGGCAGTCCTTTCTCAGTACGTTTTGGAACCTAGCGCTGACAAGTGAGTCCAAAAGAGAGCTGATATGCTTCCTAGAGTTCAAGAACCACAGGGACTAAGGCTCTATGCAATCGGTTGTTTCGCTAAGTCTGTCATGAGAACACCTGGACGTTAGCTTGAGGCTAGAGGCCCCATGTGGTGGGCCCATTCCCTGAAGACTACTGAAGGATGACCACCTACCAAGGGATGGCAACCTCCAAGTTTCTTGCCTAGAAACTCACGTCATCACCAGGGCAATTGTGTTACGAAGAGAAGCTGTGCAGCAACAGTGTTTCTTGGGGAGAATTGAGCCCGCGGCTCTGTAAATCCCAATGAGGAAAATAAAGTTTCACTCGCAGCCTTACTTTCAAAAGGGACCACACAGAGCATTCACCCTGCTGTGTCTTTCTCTAGTTTGTACTCCCAAGGTGCGTTAGAAGGGAGATACTTGAGTTGTTTCACTTACCACATGCTAGATGTTTAGCAAAAGAAGGCCTTTACTGCCCTTCTTTTGGCATATGGTTGTCCTCAGCCGAACAGTTCTCTCAGCTCCTAGAAGCGATGGGCGGTCCCTTGTGTACATCTTGGATCCCAGTGCAGACCTGTTAGTCCTAAGACACCAGAAATGCTTCCTACACTTAAAGCACCGCTTTGACAAACGCTGCCTGGAACCTGTTGCCTGCCTATCTATCTGTGTGACGAACAAAACAGTAACTTAGCTTGGAGCCAGTCCTCCTATATTTTTGGCTTACTCACCGACGATTGCTGAGGGATGAGCACTTAGCAGGGACTGAAAGGCCACGTTTGCCTCACGGGGGGCGGGGATATGACTTGTCCTCACAAGGCAATTGTGCAATGAAGAAAAGATAGGCCACTACACTGTTCATCAGGTAACCTTGAGGCCGCGTGTCGTCATTCCAGTGTGCCAAATAAACTTCCCATCACGGTTCAGTTTCCAAGGCGAGGGCACAGCGTCTTATGCTGCAGTTTCTGACTCCCTACTGGACGTTCAGCTGACCACCTAGACCCTTTCGTGAGTCAACTTTGTGATACACTTTGTGATACGGGGTCGTGATGGTGGTGAAAGGATTAGCAAGTCATGGGTTAGTGAGGCCGGTGTGTACAATGTATCTCCAGAGTACCTGGCTTTCAAGGGAGAGCCTGAAATTTTTCAGGCTACACTGAAAGTCCAGTGGCCGCCTGGGGTAAATTGCATCACGTGCGAGTGCCCTGAAGGCGGGGTCGAATCACTGTATGTTTTGTGTGCTCTGGGTTCGGCAGAAAAGCAGACACGTTTTGCATGAAGGAATGAACAGAACGCTGATAGCTGGCTGTTTCTAAGCTATCCCAACCTAGGTGTTTCTCTGACGAAGCCCTTCGCTGCCCATGATTGCGGCATCTAGCTGCTGCCAGCGGTGCATTGCTCACAACTCCCTGAAGACACAGGAGGCCCTTTTAGTCCGTTTCGGATCCTAGTACAGCCCCGCGACTCAAGAGAGGACCTGATATGCTTCCTAGGGTTCGAGAAACCCAGGGACTAAGGCTGCATGGGGTCTGTCGCATGCCTACCTCGTTCATGAGAAAACCTGAACATTAGCTTAAGGCCAGAGGCCCCGTGTGGTTCTCCCCTTCCCTGAGGACAACTGAAGTAGGAGCACTTACCGAGGAACGGCAACATCCAATCTCCTTCCAGGAAACTCACTTGTCATCACAAAGGCAACTGTGCAACAACACTGTTTCCCAGGGAGAACTGAGCCCGCAGCTCTCTAAATCCCAATGAGGAAAATAAAGTTTCCCTTCAAGCCTTAGTTTCAAAATGGACCGCAGAGCATTCACCCTGTTGTATCCGTCACTCCATGGCACGTCCAAGGTGCGCATAGAACGGAGATACTACATTCGTTTCAACTTGCCGCATCCTAGCATTTTAACAAAAGACGCCCTTCACAGCCCTTCTTTCAGCCTATAGTTGCCCTCAACTGAGCTTCGCTCACAAGGCCCAGAAAGGACGGGCAGTCCGTCGTTTACATCTTGGATCCTAGTGCAGACCCCCGTGTCCTAAGACACCAGAAACGCTTCCTAGATTTAAAGCACCGCTTTGACAAAGGCTGCCGTGAGCTTGCGGCCCGCCTGTGTCTGTGATGAGAGACGTAGAACGTTGGCTTGAGGCGAGTCGTCCGGGGTTGTGGGCGTACTCACGAATGATTTTTGAGGGAGGAGGCCGTGGCAGGAATTGAAAGCCAAGTGCTCTTTCGTGGAAGATAACTAGTCCTCCCAAAGACGACTGTGCAGCAAAGAGAAGATGGGCAACAACAGTGTTTACCAGGTAACCCTGAGGCCGCAAACTCTCTACTTTGCAATGAGGAAAATCAACTTCCCAGGAAGACTCAATTCCCAGCAGGACAAAGCAGCATATTACCAAGTCGCATCGGACTCTCTCTTGTACATCCCGTGGACACAGTGGCTCGTGACACTAGTCACCATTGCCATGCTGGGAGTCCTTACTGTGGTGTAAGGATATCAAGGGGAGGGCTTAGTTAGGCCTAGGTGACGGTACTTCTCTAGACTATCTACCAGTTCTGGAAAACCCTGTAGGTTTTGAAGCCGGACTTAAAGTGTAGTTGCCGCTTGAGGTAGACAGACGTCGTGGAGCAGCTCCCAGGAGCAGTGGTAGGCTAATTGTATTTTCTACTGCAGCTCAGGGTTCCTCCAGAGCGCAGACACCCTTTGCATGAAGGAAGGCATGGAACGTTGATAACTGGGTTGCTTTCAAGCTATCGCAATCCAGGTGTCTAAACAACGAAGCCCTTCACTGCCCATCAGTTGGCATCTAGCTGTTCCCGACGGTAGATGGCTCAAGGCTCCCCGAAGACACAGGCAGTCCTTTCTCAGTACGTTTTGGAACCTAGCGCTGACAAGTGAGTCCAAAAGAGAGCTGATATGCTTCCTAGAGTTCAAGAACCACAGGGACTAAGGCTCTATGCAATCGGTTGTTTCGCTAAGTCTGTCATGAGAACACCTGGACGTTAGCTTGAGGCTAGAGGCCCCATGTGGTGGGCCCATTCCCTGAAGACTACTGAAGGATGACCACCTACCAAGGGATGGCAACCTCCAAGTTTCTTGCCTAGAAACTCACGTCATCACCAGGGCAATTGTGTTACGAAGAGAAGCTGTGCAGCAACAGTGTTTCTTGGGGAGAATTGAGCCCGCGGCTCTGTAAATCCCAATGAGGAAAATAAAGTTTCACTCGCAGCCTTACTTTCAAAAGGGACCACACAGAGCATTCACCCTGCTGTGTCTTTCTCTAGTTTGTACTCCCAAGGTGCGTTAGAAGGGAGATACTTGAGTTGTTTCACTTACCACATGCTAGATGTTTAGCAAAAGAAGGCCTTTACTGCCCTTCTTTTGGCATATGGTTGTCCTCAGCCGAACAGTTCTCTCAGCTCCTAGAAGCGATGGGCGGTCCCTTGTGTACATCTTGGATCCCAGTGCAGACCTGTTAGTCCTAAGACACCAGAAATGCTTCCTACACTTAAAGCACCGCTTTGACAAACGCTGCCTGGAACCTGTTGCCTGCCTATCTATCTGTGTGACGAACAAAACAGTAACTTAGCTTGGAGCCAGTCCTCCTATATTTTTGGCTTACTCACCGACGATTGCTGAGGGATGAGCACTTAGCAGGGACTGAAAGGCCACGTTTGCCTCACGGGGGGCGGGGATATGACTTGTCCTCACAAGGCAATTGTGCAATGAAGAAAAGATAGGCCACTACACTGTTCATCAGGTAACCTTGAGGCCGCGTGTCGTCATTCCAGTGTGCCAAATAAACTTCCCATCACGGTTCAGTTTCCAAGGCGAGGGCACAGCGTCTTATGCTGCAGTTTCTGACTCCCTACTGGACGCTCAGCTGACCACCTAGACCCTTTCGTGAGTCAACTTTGTGATACACATTGTGATACGGGGTCGTGATGGTGGTGAAAGGATTAGCAAGTCATGGGTTAGTGAGGCCGGTGTGTACAATGTATCTCCAGAGTACCTGGCTTTCAAGGGAGAGCCTGAAATTTTTCAGGCTACACTGAAAGTCCAGTGGCCGCCTGGGGTAAATTGCATCACGTGCGAGTGCCCTGAAGGCGGGGTCGAATCACTGTATGTTTTGTGTGCTCTGGGTTCGGCAGAAAAGCAGACACGTTTTGCATGAAGGAATGAACAGAACGCTGATAGCTGGCTGTTTCTAAGCTATCCCAACCTAGGTGTTTCTCTGACGAAGCCCTTCGCTGCCCATGATTGCGGCATCTAGCTGCTGCCAGCGGTGCATTGCTCACAACTCCCTGAAGACACAGGAGGCCCTTTTAGTCCGTTTCGGATCCTAGTACAGCCCCGCGACTCAAGAGAGGACCTGATATGCTTCCTAGGGTTCGAGAAAGCCAGGGACTAAGGCTGCATGGGGTCTGTCGCATGCCTACCTGGTTCATGAGAAAACCTGAACATTAGCTTAAGGCCAGAGGCCCCGTGTGGTTCTCCCCTTCCCTGAGGACAACTGAAGTAGGAGCACTTACCGAGGAACGGCAACATCCAATCTCCTTCCAGGAAACTCACTTGTCATCACAAAGGCAACTGTGCAACAACACTGTTTCCCAGGGAGAACTGAGCCCGCAGCTCTCTAAATCCCAATGAGGAAAATAAAGTTTCCCTTCAAGCCTTAGTTTCAAAATGGACCGCAGAGCATTCACCCTGTTGTATCCGTCACTCCATGGCACGTCCAAGGTGCGCATAGAACGGAGATACTACATTCGTTTCAACTTGCCGCATCCTAGCATTTTAACAAAAGACGCCCTTCACAGCCCTTCTTTCAGCCTATAGTTGCCCTCAACTGAGCTTCGCTCACAAGGCCCAGAAAGGACGGGCAGTCCGTCGTTTACATCTTGGATCCTAGTGCAGACCCCCGTGTCCTAAGACACCAGAAACGCTTCCTAGATTTAAAGCACCGCTTTGACAAAGGCTGCCGTGAGCTTGCGGCCCGCCTGTGTCTGTGATGAGAGACGTAGAACGTTGGCTTGAGGCGAGTCGTCCGGGGTTGTGGGCGTACTCACGAATGATTTTTGAGGGAGGAGGCCGTGGCAGGAATTGAAAGCCAAGTGCTCTTTCGTGGAAGATAACTAGTCCTCCCAAAGACGACTGTGCAGCAAAGAGAAGATGGGCAACAACAGTGTTTACCAGGTAACCCTGAGGCCGCAAACTCTCTACTTTGCAATGAGGAAAATCAACTTCCCAGGAAGACTCAATTCCCAGCAGGACAAAGCAGCATATTACCAAGTCGCATCGGACTCTCTCTTGTACATCCCGTGGACACAGTGGCTCGTGACACTAGTCACCATTGCCATGCTGGGAGTCCTTACTGTGGTGTAAGGATATCAAGGGGAGGGCTTAGTTAGGCCTAGGTGACGGTACTTCTCTAGACTATCTACCAGTTCTGGAAAACCCTGTAGGTTTTGAAGCCGGACTTAAAGTGTAGTTGCCGCTTGAGGTAGACAGACGTCGTGGAGCAGCTCCCAGGAGCAGTGGTAGGCTAATTGTATTTTCTACTGCAGCTCAGGGTTCCTCCAGAGCGCAGACACCCTTTGCATGAAGGAAGGCATGGAACGTTGATAACTGGGTTGCTTTCAAGCTATCGCAATCCAGGTGTCTAAACAACGAAGCCCTTCACTGCCCATCAGTTGGCATCTAGCTGTTCCCGACGGTAGATGGCTCAAGGCTCCCCGAAGACACAGGCAGTCCTTTCTCAGTACGTTTTGGAACCTAGCGCTGACAAGTGAGTCCAAAAGAGAGCTGATATGCTTCCTAGAGTTCAAGAACCACAGGGACTAAGGCTCTATGCAATCGGTTGTTTCGCTAAGTCTGTCATGAGAACACCTGGACGTTAGCTTGAGGCTAGAGGCCCCATGTGGTGGGCCCATTCCCTGAAGACTACTGAAGGATGACCACCTACCAAGGGATGGCAACCTCCAAGTTTCTTGCCTAGAAACTCACGTCATCACCAGGGCAATTGTGTTACGAAGAGAAGCTGTGCAGCAACAGTGTTTCTTGGGGAGAATTGAGCCCGCGGCTCTGTAAATCCCAATGAGGAAAATAAAGTTTCACTCGCAGCCTTACTTTCAAAAGGGACCACACAGAGCATTCACCCTGCTGTGTCTTTCTCTAGTTTGTACTCCCAAGGTGCGTTAGAAGGGAGATACTTGAGTTGTTTCACTTACCACATGCTAGATGTTTAGCAAAAGAAGGCCTTTACTGCCCTTCTTTTGGCATATGGTTGTCCTCAGCCGAACAGTTCTCTCAGCTCCTAGAAGCGATGGGCGGTCCCTTGTGTACATCTTGGATCCCAGTGCAGACCTGTTAGTCCTAAGACACCAGAAATGCTTCCTACACTTAAAGCACCGCTTTGACAAACGCTGCCTGGAACCTGTTGCCTGCCTATCTATCTGTGTGACGAACAAAACAGTAACTTAGCTTGGAGCCAGTCCTCCTATATTTTTGGCTTACTCACCGACGATTGCTGAGGGATGAGCACTTAGCAGGGACTGAAAGGCCACGTTTGCCTCACGGGGGGCGGGGATATGACTTGTCCTCACAAGGCAATTGTGCAATGAAGAAAAGATAGGCCACTACACTGTTCATCAGGTAACCTTGAGGCCGCGTGTCGTCATTCCAGTGTGCCAAATAAACTTCCCATCACGGTTCAGTTTCCAAGGCGAGGGCACAGCGTCTTATGCTGCAGTTTCTGACTCCCTACTGGACGCTCAGCTGACCACCTAGACCCTTTCGTGAGTCAACTTTGTGATACACATTGTGATACGGGGTCGTGATGGTGGTGAAAGGATTAGCAAGTCATGGGTTAGTGAGGCCGGTGTGTACAATGTATCTCCAGAGTACCTGGCTTTCAAGGGAGAGCCTGAAATTTTTCAGGCTACACTGAAAGTCCAGTGGCCGCCTGGGGTAAATTGCATCACGTGCGAGTGCCCTGAAGGCGGGGTCGAATCACTGTATGTTTTGTGTGCTCTGGGTTCGGCAGAAAAGCAGACACGTTTTGCATGAAGGAATGAACAGAACGCTGATAGCTGGCTGTTTCTAAGCTATCCCAACCTAGGTGTTTCTCTGACGAAGCCCTTCGCTGCCCATGATTGCGGCATCTAGCTGCTGCCAGCGGTGCATTGCTCACAACTCCCTGAAGACACAGGAGGCCCTTTTAGTCCGTTTCGGATCCTAGTACAGCCCCGCGACTCAAGAGAGGACCTGATATGCTTCCTAGGGTTCGAGAAACCCAGGGACTAAGGCTGCATGGGGTCTGTCGCATGCCTACCTGGTTCATGAGAAAACCTGAACATTAGCTTAAGGCCAGAGGCCCCGTGTGGTTCTCCCCTTCCCTGAGGACAACTGAAGTAGGAGCACTTACCGAGGAACGGCAACATCCAATCTCCTTCCAGGAAACTCACTTGTCATCACAAAGGCAACTGTGCAACAACACTGTTTCCCAGGGAGAACTGAGCCCGCAGCTCTCTAAATCCCAATGAGGAAAATAAAGTTTCCCTTCAAGCCTTAGTTTCAAAATGGACCGCAGAGCATTCACCCTGTTGTATCCGTCACTCCATGGCACGTCCAAGGTGCGCATAGAACGGAGATACTACATTCGTTTCAACTTGCCGCATCCTAGCATTTTAACAAAAGACGCCCTTCACAGCCCTTCTTTCAGCCTATAGTTGCCCTCAACTGAGCTTCGCTCACAAGGCCCAGAAAGGACGGGCAGTCCGTCGTTTACATCTTGGATCCTAGTGCAGACCCCCGTGTCCTAAGACACCAGAAACGCTTCCTAGATTTAAAGCACCGCTTTGACAAAGGCTGCCGTGAGCTTGCGGCCCGCCTGTGTCTGTGATGAGAGACGTAGAACGTTGGCTTGAGGCGAGTCGTCCGGGGTTGTGGGCGTACTCACGAATGATTTTTGAGGGAGGAGGCCGTGGCAGGAATTGAAAGCCAAGTGCTCTTTCGTGGAAGATAACTAGTCCTCCCAAAGACGACTGTGCAGCAAAGAGAAGATGGGCAACAACAGTGTTTACCAGGTAACCCTGAGGCCGCAAACTCTCTACTTTGCAATGAGGAAAATCAACTTCCCAGGAAGACTCAATTCCCAGCAGGACAAAGCAGCATATTACCAAGTCGCATCGGACTCTCTCTTGTACATCCCGTGGACACAGTGGCTCGTGACACTAGTCACCATTGCCATGCTGGGAGTCCTTACTGTGGTGTAAGGATATCAAGGGGAGGGCTTAGTTAGGCCTAGGTGACGGTACTTCTCTAGACTATCTACCAGTTCTGGAAAACCCTGTAGGTTTTGAAGCCGGACTTAAAGTGTAGTTGCCGCTTGAGGTAGACAGACGTCGTGGAGCAGCTCCCAGGAGCAGTGGTAGGCTAATTGTATTTTCTACTGCAGCTCAGGGTTCCTCCAGAGCGCAGACACCCTTTGCATGAAGGAAGGCATGGAACGTTGATAACTGGGTTGCTTTCAAGCTATCGCAATCCAGGTGTCTAAACAACGAAGCCCTTCACTGCCCATCAGTTGGCATCTAGCTGTTCCCGACGGTAGATGGCTCAAGGCTCCCCGAAGACACAGGCAGTCCTTTCTCAGTACGTTTTGGAACCTAGCGCTGACAAGTGAGTCCAAAAGAGAGCTGATATGCTTCCTAGAGTTCAAGAACCACAGGGACTAAGGCTCTATGCAATCGGTTGTTTCGCTAAGTCTGTCATGAGAACACCTGGACGTTAGCTTGAGGCTAGAGGCCCCATGTGGTGGGCCCATTCCCTGAAGACTACTGAAGGATGACCACCTACCAAGGGATGGCAACCTCCAAGTTTCTTGCCTAGAAACTCACGTCATCACCAGGGCAATTGTGTTACGAAGAGAAGCTGTGCAGCAACAGTGTTTCTTGGGGAGAATTGAGCCCGCGGCTCTGTAAATCCCAATGAGGAAAATAAAGTTTCACTCGCAGCCTTACTTTCAAAAGGGACCACACAGAGCATTCACCCTGCTGTGTCTTTCTCTAGTTTGTACTCCCAAGGTGCGTTAGAAGGGAGATACTTGAGTTGTTTCACTTACCACATGCTAGATGTTTAGCAAAAGAAGGCCTTTACTGCCCTTCTTTTGGCATATGGTTGTCCTCAGCCGAACAGTTCTCTCAGCTCCTAGAAGCGATGGGCGGTCCCTTGTGTACATCTTGGATCCCAGTGCAGACCTGTTAGTCCTAAGACACCAGAAATGCTTCCTACACTTAAAGCACCGCTTTGACAAACGCTGCCTGGAACCTGTTGCCTGCCTATCTATCTGTGTGACGAACAAAACAGTAACTTAGCTTGGAGCCAGTCCTCCTATATTTTTGGCTTACTCACCGACGATTGCTGAGGGATGAGCACTTAGCAGGGACTGAAAGGCCACGTTTGCCTCACGGGGGGCGGGGATATGACTTGTCCTCACAAGGCAATTGTGCAATGAAGAAAAGATAGGCCACTACACTGTTCATCAGGTAACCTTGAGGCCGCGTGTCATCATTCCAGTGTGCCAAATAAACTTCCCATCACGGTTCAGTTTCCAAGGCGAGGGCACAGCGTCTTATGCTGCAGTTTCTGACTCCCTACTGGACGTTCAGCTGACCACCTAGACCCTTTCGTGAGTCAACTTTGTGATACACTTTGTGATACGGGGTCGTGATGGTGGTGAAAGGATTAGCAAGTCATGGGTTAGTGAGGCCGGTGTGTACAATGTATCTCCAGAGTACCTGGCTTTCAAGGGAGAGCCTGAAATTTTTCAGGCTACACTGAAAGTCCAGTGGCCGCCTGGGGTAAATTGCATCACGTGCGAGTGCCCTGAAGGCGGGGTCGAATCACTGTATGTTTTGTGTGCTCTGGGTTCGGCAGAAAAGCGGACACGTTTTGCATGAAGGAATGAACAGAACGCTGATAGCTGGCTGTTTCTAAGCTATCCCAACCTAGGTGTTTCTCTGACGAAGCCCTTCGCTGCCCATGATTGCGGCATCTAGCTGCTGCCAGCGGTGCATTGCTCACAACTCCCTGAAGACACAGGAGGCCCTTTTAGTCCGTTTCGGATCCTAGTACAGCCCCGCGACTCAAGAGAGGACCTGATATGCTTCCTAGGGTTCGAGAAACCCAGGGACTAAGGCTGCATGGGGTCTGTCGCATGCCTACCTGGTTCATGAGAAAACCTGAACATTAGCTTAAGGCCAGAGGCCCCGTGTGGTTCTCCCCTTCCCTGAGGACAACTGAAGTAGGAGCACTTACCGAGGAACGGCAACATCCAATCTCCTTCCAGGAAACTCACTTGTCATCACAAAGGCAACTGTGCAACAACACTGTTTCCCAGGGAGAACTGAGCCCGCAGCTCTCTAAATCCCAATGAGGAAAATAAAGTTTCCCTTCAAGCCTTAGTTTCAAAATGGACCGCAGAGCATTCACCCTGTTGTATCCGTCACTCCATGGCACGTCCAAGGTGCGCATAGAACGGAGATACTACATTCGTTTCAACTTGCCGCATCCTAGCATTTTAACAAAAGACGCCCTTCACAGCCCTTCTTTCAGCCTATAGTTGCCCTCAACTGAGCTTCGCTCACAAGGCCCAGAAAGGACGGGCAGTCCGTCGTTTACATCTTGGATCCTAGTGCAGACCCCCGTGTCCTAAGACACCAGAAACGCTTCCTAGATTTAAAGCACCGCTTTGACAAAGGCTGCCGTGAGCTTGCGGCCCGCCTGTGTCTGTGATGAGAGACGTAGAACGTTGGCTTGAGGCGAGTCGTCCGGGGTTGTGGGCGTACTCACGAATGATTTTTGAGGGAGGAGGCCGTGGCAGGAATTGAAAGCCAAGTGCTCTTTCGTGGAAGATAACTAGTCCTCCCAAAGACGACTGTGCAGCAAAGAGAAGATGGGCAACAACAGTGTTTACCAGGTAACCCTGAGGCCGCAAACTCTCTACTTTGCAATGAGGAAAATCAACTTCCCAGGAAGACTCAATTCCCAGCAGGACAAAGCAGCATATTACCAAGTCGCATCGGACTCTCTCTTGTACATCCCGTGGACACAGTGGCTCGTGACACTAGTCACCATTGCCATGCTGGGAGTCCTTACTGTGGTGTAAGGATATCAAGGGGAGGGCTTAGTTAGGCCTAGGTGACGGTACTTCTCTAGACTATCTACCAGTTCTGGAAAACCCTGTAGGTTTTGAAGCCGGACTTAAAGTGTAGTTGCCGCTTGAGGTAGACAGACGTCGTGGAGCAGCTCCCAGGAGCAGTGGTAGGCTAATTGTATTTTCTACTGCAGCTCAGGGTTCCTCCAGAGCGCAGACACCCTTTGCATGAAGGAAGGCATGGAACGTTGATAACTGGGTTGCTTTCAAGCTATCGCAATCCAGGTGTCTAAACAACGAAGCCCTTCACTGCCCATCAGTTGGCATCTAGCTGTTCCCGACGGTAGATGGCTCAAGGCTCCCCGAAGACACAGGCAGTCCTTTCTCAGTACGTTTTGGAACCTAGCGCTGACAAGTGAGTCCAAAAGAGAGCTGATATGCTTCCTAGAGTTCAAGAACCACAGGGACTAAGGCTCTATGCAATCGGTTGTTTCGCTAAGTCTGTCATGAGAACACCTGGACGTTAGCTTGAGGCTAGAGGCCCCATGTGGTGGGCCCATTCCCTGAAGACTACTGAAGGATGACCACCTACCAAGGGATGGCAACCTCCAAGTTTCTTGCCTAGAAACTCACGTCATCACCAGGGCAATTGTGTTACGAAGAGAAGCTGTGCAGCAACAGTGTTTCTTGGGGAGAATTGAGCCCGCGGCTCTGTAAATCCCAATGAGGAAAATAAAGTTTCACTCGCAGCCTTACTTTCAAAAGGGACCACACAGAGCATTCACCCTGCTGTGTCTTTCTCTAGTTTGTACTCCCAAGGTGCGTTAGAAGGGAGATACTTGAGTTGTTTCACTTACCACATGCTAGATGTTTAGCAAAAGAAGGCCTTTACTGCCCTTCTTTTGGCATATGGTTGTCCTCAGCCGAACAGTTCTCTCAGCTCCTAGAAGCGATGGGCGGTCCCTTGTGTACATCTTGGATCCCAGTGCAGACCTGTTAGTCCTAAGACACCAGAAATGCTTCCTACACTTAAAGCACCGCTTTGACAAACGCTGCCTGGAACCTGTTGCCTGCCTATCTATCTGTGTGACGAACAAAACAGTAACTTAGCTTGGAGCCAGTCCTCCTATATTTTTGGCTTACTCACCGACGATTGCTGAGGGATGAGCACTTAGCAGGGACTGAAAGGCCACGTTTGCCTCACGGGGGGCGGGGATATGACTTGTCCTCACAAGGCAATTGTGCAATGAAGAAAAGATAGGCCACTACACTGTTCATCAGGTAACCTTGAGGCCGCGTGTCGTCATTCCAGTGTGCCAAATAAACTTCCCATCACGGTTCAGTTTCCAAGGCGAGGGCACAGCGTCTTATGCTGCAGTTTCTGACTCCCTACTGGACGTTCAGCTGACCACCTAGACCCTTTCGTGAGTCAACTTTGTGATACACTTTGTGATACGGGGTCGTGATGGTGGTGAAAGGATTAGCAAGTCATGGGTTAGTGAGGCCGGTGTGTACAATGTATCTCCAGAGTACCTGGCTTTCAAGGGAGAGCCTGAAATTTTTCAGGCTACACTGAAAGTCCAGTGGCCGCCTGGGGTAAATTGCATCACGTGCGAGTGCCCTGAAGGCGGGGTCGAATCACTGTATGTTTTGTGTGCTCTGGGTTCGGCAGAAAAGCAGACACGTTTTGCATGAAGGAATGAACAGAACGCTGATAGCTGGCTGTTTCTAAGCTATCCCAACCTAGGTGTTTCTCTGACGAAGCCCTTCGCTGCCCATGATTGCGGCATCTAGCTGCTGCCAGCGGTGCATTGCTCACAACTCCCTGAAGACACAGGAGGCCCTTTTAGTCCGTTTCGGATCCTAGTACAGCCCCGCGACTCAAGAGAGGACCTGATATGCTTCCTAGGGTTCGAGAAACCCAGGGACTAAGGCTGCATGGGGTCTGTCGCATGCCTACCTGGTTCATGAGAAAACCTGAACATTAGCTTAAGGCCAGAGGCCCCGTGTGGTTCTCCCCTTCCCTGAGGACAACTGAAGTAGGAGCACTTACCGAGGAACGGCAACATCCAATCTCCTTCCAGGAAACTCACTTGTCATCACAAAGGCAACTGTGCAACAACACTGTTTCCCAGGGAGAACTGAGCCCGCAGCTCTCTAAATCCCAATGAGGAAAATAAAGTTTCCCTTCAAGCCTTAGTTTCAAAATGGACCGCAGAGCATTCACCCTGTTGTATCCGTCACTCCATGGCACGTCCAAGGTGCGCATAGAACGGAGATACTACATTCGTTTCAACTTGCCGCATCCTAGCATTTTAACAAAAGACGCCCTTCACAGCCCTTCTTTCAGCCTATAGTTGCCCTCAACTGAGCTTCGCTCACAAGGCCCAGAAAGGACGGGCAGTCCGTCGTTTACATCTTGGATCCTAGTGCAGACCCCCGTGTCCTAAGACACCAGAAACGCTTCCTAGATTTAAAGCACCGCTTTGACAAAGGCTGCCGTGAGCTTGCGGCCCGCCTGTGTCTGTGATGAGAGACGTAGAACGTTGGCTTGAGGCGAGTCGTCCGGGGTTGTGGGCGTACTCACGAATGATTTTTGAGGGAGGAGGCCGTGGCAGGAATTGAAAGCCAAGTGCTCTTTCGTGGAAGATAACTAGTCCTCCCAAAGACGACTGTGCAGCAAAGAGAAGATGGGCAACAACAGTGTTTACCAGGTAACCCTGAGGCCGCAAACTCTCTACTTTGCAATGAGGAAAATCAACTTCCCAGGAAGACTCAATTCCCAGCAGGACAAAGCAGCATATTACCAAGTCGCATCGGACTCTCTCTTGTACATCCCGTGGACACAGTGGCTCGTGACACTAGTCACCATTGCCATGCTGGGAGTCCTTACTGTGGTGTAAGGATATCAAGGGGAGGGCTTAGTTAGGCCTAGGTGACGGTACTTCTCTAGACTATCTACCAGTTCTGGAAAACCCTGTAGGTTTTGAAGCCGGACTTAAAGTGTAGTTGCCGCTTGAGGTAGACAGACGTCGTGGAGCAGCTCCCAGGAGCAGTGGTAGGCTAATTGTATTTTCTACTGCAGCTCAGGGTTCCTCCAGAGCGCAGACACCCTTTGCATGAAGGAAGGCATGGAACGTTGATAACTGGGTTGCTTTCAAGCTATCGCAATCCAGGTGTCTAAACAACGAAGCCCTTCACTGCCCATCAGTTGGCATCTAGCTGTTCCCGACGGTAGATGGCTCAAGGCTCCCCGAAGACACAGGCAGTCCTTTCTCAGTACGTTTTGGAACCTAGCGCTGACAAGTGAGTCCAAAAGAGAGCTGATATGCTTCCTAGAGTTCAAGAACCACAGGGACTAAGGCTCTATGCAATCGGTTGTTTCGCTAAGTCTGTCATGAGAACACCTGGACGTTAGCTTGAGGCTAGAGGCCCCATGTGGTGGGCCCATTCCCTGAAGACTACTGAAGGATGACCACCTACCAAGGGATGGCAACCTCCAAGTTTCTTGCCTAGAAACTCACGTCATCACCAGGGCAATTGTGTTACGAAGAGAAGCTGTGCAGCAACAGTGTTTCTTGGGGAGAATTGAGCCCGCGGCTCTGTAAATCCCAATGAGGAAAATAAAGTTTCACTCGCAGCCTTACTTTCAAAAGGGACCACACAGAGCATTCACCCTGCTGTGTCTTTCTCTAGTTTGTACTCCCAAGGTGCGTTAGAAGGGAGATACTTGAGTTGTTTCACTTACCACATGCTAGATGTTTAGCAAAAGAAGGCCTTTACTGCCCTTCTTTTGGCATATGGTTGTCCTCAGCCGAACAGTTCTCTCAGCTCCTAGAAGCGATGGGCGGTCCCTTGTGTACATCTTGGATCCCAGTGCAGACCTGTTAGTCCTAAGACACCAGAAATGCTTCCTACACTTAAAGCACCGCTTTGACAAACGCTGCCTGGAACCTGTTGCCTGCCTATCTATCTGTGTGACGAACAAAACAGTAACTTAGCTTGGAGCCAGTCCTCCTATATTTTTGGCTTACTCACCGACGATTGCTGAGGGATGAGCACTTAGCAGGGACTGAAAGGCCACGTTTGCCTCACGGGGGGCGGGGATATGACTTGTCCTCACAAGGCAATTGTGCAATGAAGAAAAGATAGGCCACTACACTGTTCATCAGGTAACCTTGAGGCCGCGTGTCGTCATTCCAGTGTGCCAAATAAACTTCCCATCACGGTTCAGTTTCCAAGGCGAGGGCACAGCGTCTTATGCTGCAGTTTCTGACTCCCTACTGGACGTTCAGCTGACCACCTAGACCCTTTCGTGAGTCAACTTTGTGATACACTTTGTGATACGGGGTCGTGATGGTGGTGAAAGGATTAGCAAGTCATGGGTTAGTGAGGCCGGTGTGTACAATGTATCTCCAGAGTACCTGGCTTTCAAGGGAGAGCCTGAAATTTTTCAGGCTACACTGAAAGTCCAGTGGCCGCCTGGGGTAAATTGCATCACGTGCGAGTGCCCTGAAGGCGGGGTCGAATCACTGTATGTTTTGTGTGCTCTGGGTTCGGCAGAAAAGCAGACACGTTTTGCATGAAGGAATGAACAGAACGCTGATAGCTGGCTGTTTCTAAGCTATCCCAACCTAGGTGTTTCTCTGACGAAGCCCTTCGCTGCCCATGATTGCGGCATCTAGCTGCTGCCAGCGGTGCATTGCTCACAACTCCCTGAAGACACAGGAGGCCCTTTTAGTCCGTTTCGGATCCTAGTACAGCCCCGCGACTCAAGAGAGGACCTGATATGCTTCCTAGGGTTCGAGAAACCCAGGGACTAAGGCTGCATGGGGTCTGTCGCATGCCTACCTGGTTCATGAGAAAACCTGAACATTAGCTTAAGGCCAGAGGCCCCGTGTGGTTCTCCCCTTCCCTGAGGACAACTGAAGTAGGAGCACTTACCGAGGAACGGCAACATCCAATCTCCTTCCAGGAAACTCACTTGTCATCACAAAGGCAACTGTGCAACAACACTGTTTCCCAGGGAGAACTGAGCCCGCAGCTCTCTAAATCCCAATGAGGAAAATAAAGTTTCCCTTCAAGCCTTAGTTTCAAAATGGACCGCAGAGCATTCACCCTGTTGTATCCGTCACTCCATGGCACGTCCAAGGTGCGCATAGAACGGAGATACTACATTCGTTTCAACTTGCCGCATCCTAGCATTTTAACAAAAGACGCCCTTCACAGCCCTTCTTTCAGCCTATAGTTGCCCTCAACTGAGCTTCGCTCACAAGGCCCAGAAAGGACGGGCAGTCCGTCGTTTACATCTTGGATCCTAGTGCAGACCCCCGTGTCCTAAGACACCAGAAACGCTTCCTAGATTTAAAGCACCGCTTTGACAAAGGCTGCCGTGAGCTTGCGGCCCGCCTGTGTCTGTGATGAGAGACGTAGAACGTTGGCTTGAGGCGAGTCGTCCGGGGTTGTGGGCGTACTCACGAATGATTTTTGAGGGAGGAGGCCGTGGCAGGAATTGAAAGCCAAGTGCTCTTTCGTGGAAGATAACTAGTCCTCCCAAAGACGACTGTGCAGCAAAGAGAAGATGGGCAACAACAGTGTTTACCAGGTAACCCTGAGGCCGCAAACTCTCTACTTTGCAATGAGGAAAATCAACTTCCCAGGAAGACTCAATTCCCAGCAGGACAAAGCAGCATATTACCAAGTCGCATCGGACTCTCTCTTGTACATCCCGTGGACACAGTGGCTCGTGACACTAGTCACCATTGCCATGCTGGGAGTCCTTACTGTGGTGTAAGGATATCAAGGGGAGGGCTTAGTTAGGCCTAGGTGACGGTACTTCTCTAGACTATCTACCAGTTCTGGAAAACCCTGTAGGTTTTGAAGCCGGACTTAAAGTGTAGTTGCCGCTTGAGGTAGACAGACGTCGTGGAGCAGCTCCCAGGAGCAGTGGTAGGCTAATTGTATTTTCTACTGCAGCTCAGGGTTCCTCCAGAGCGCAGACACCCTTTGCATGAAGGAAGGCATGGAACGTTGATAACTGGGTTGCTTTCAAGCTATCGCAATCCAGGTGTCTAAACAACGAAGCCCTTCACTGCCCATCAGTTGGCATCTAGCTGTTCCCGACGGTAGATGGCTCAAGGCTCCCCGAAGACACAGGCAGTCCTTTCTCAGTACGTTTTGGAACCTAGCGCTGACAAGTGAGTCCAAAAGAGAGCTGATATGCTTCCTAGAGTTCAAGAACCACAGGGACTAAGGCTCTATGCAATCGGTTGTTTCGCTAAGTCTGTCATGAGAACACCTGGACGTTAGCTTGAGGCTAGAGGCCCCATGTGGTGGGCCCATTCCCTGAAGACTACTGAAGGATGACCACCTACCAAGGGATGGCAACCTCCAAGTTTCTTGCCTAGAAACTCACGTCATCACCAGGGCAATTGTGTTACGAAGAGAAGCTGTGCAGCAACAGTGTTTCTTGGGGAGAATTGAGCCCGCGGCTCTGTAAATCCCAATGAGGAAAATAAAGTTTCACTCGCAGCCTTACTTTCAAAAGGGACCACACAGAGCATTCACCCTGCTGTGTCTTTCTCTAGTTTGTACTCCCAAGGTGCGTTAGAAGGGAGATACTTGAGTTGTTTCACTTACCACATGCTAGATGTTTAGCAAAAGAAGGCCTTTACTGCCCTTCTTTTGGCATATGGTTGTCCTCAGCCGAACAGTTCTCTCAGCTCCTAGAAGCGATGGGCGGTCCCTTGTGTACATCTTGGATCCCAGTGCAGACCTGTTAGTCCTAAGACACCAGAAATGCTTCCTACACTTAAAGCACCGCTTTGACAAACGCTGCCTGGAACCTGTTGCCTGCCTATCTATCTGTGTGACGAACAAAACAGTAACTTAGCTTGGAGCCAGTCCTCCTATATTTTTGGCTTACTCACCGACGATTGCTGAGGGATGAGCACTTAGCAGGGACTGAAAGGCCACGTTTGCCTCACGGGGGGCGGGGATATGACTTGTCCTCACAAGGCAATTGTGCAATGAAGAAAAGATAGGCCACTACACTGTTCATCAGGTAACCTTGAGGCCGCGTGTCGTCATTCCAGTGTGCCAAATAAACTTCCCATCACGGTTCAGTTTCCAAGGCGAGGGCACAGCGTCTTATGCTGCAGTTTCTGACTCCCTACTGGACGTTCAGCTGACCACCTAGACCCTTTCGTGAGTCAACTTTGTGATACACTTTGTGATACGGGGTCGTGATGGTGGTGAAAGGATTAGCAAGTCATGGGTTAGTGAGGCCGGTGTGTACAATGTATCTCCAGAGTACCTGGCTTTCAAGGGAGAGCCTGAAATTTTTCAGGCTACACTGAAAGTCCAGTGGCCGCCTGGGGTAAATTGCATCACGTGCGAGTGCCCTGAAGGCAGGGTCGAATCACTGTATGTTTTGTGTGCTCTGGGTTCGGCAGAAAAGCAGACACGTTTTGCATGAAGGAATGAACAGAACGCTGATAGCTGGCTGTTTCTAAGCTATCCCAACCTAGGTGTTTCTCTGACGAAGCCCTTCGCTGCCCATGATTGCGGCATCTAGCTGCTGCCAGCGGTGCATTGCTCACAACTCCCTGAAGACACAGGAGGCCCTTTTAGTCCGTTTCGGATCCTAGTACAGCCCCGCGACTCAAGAGAGGACCTGATATGCTTCCTAGGGTTCGAGAAACCCAGGGACTAAGGCTGCATGGGGTCTGTCGCATGTCTACCTGGTTCATGAGAAAACCTGAACATTAGCTTAAGGCCAGAGGCCCCGTGTGGTTCTCCCCTTCCCTGAGGACAACTGAAGTAGGAGCACTTACCGAGGAACGGCAACATCCAATCTCCTTCCAGGAAACTCACTTGTCATCACAAAGGCAACTGTGCAACAACACTGTTTCCCAGGGAGAACTGAGCCCGCAGCTCTCTAAATCCCAATGAGGAAAATAAAGTTTCCCTTCAAGCCTTAGTTTCAAAATGGACCGCAGAGCATTCACCCTGTTGTATCCGTCACTCCATGGCACGTCCAAGGTGCGCATAGAACGGAGATACTACATTCGTTTCAACTTGCCGCATCCTAGCATTTTAACAAAAGACGCCCTTCACAGCCCTTCTTTCAGCCTATAGTTGCCCTCAACTGAGCTTCGCTCACAAGGCCCAGAAAGGACGGGCAGTCCGTCGTTTACATCTTGGATCCTAGTGCAGACCCCCGTGTCCTAAGACACCAGAAACGCTTCCTAGATTTAAAGCACCGCTTTGACAAAGGCTGCCGTGAGCTTGCGGCCCGCCTGTGTCTGTGATGAGAGACGTAGAACGTTGGCTTGAGGCGAGTCGTCCGGGGTTGTGGGCGTACTCACGAATGATTTTTGAGGGAGGAGGCCGTGGCAGGAATTGAAAGCCAAGTGCTCTTTCGTGGAAGATAACTAGTCCTCCCAAAGACGACTGTGCAGCAAAGAGAAGATGGGCAACAACAGTGTTTACCAGGTAACCCTGAGGCCGCAAACTCTCTACTTTGCAATGAGGAAAATCAACTTCCCAGGAAGACTCAATTCCCAGCAGGACAAAGCAGCATATTACCAAGTCGCATCGGACTCTCTCTTGTACATCCCGTGGACACAGTGGCTCGTGACACTAGTCACCATTGCCATGCTGGGAGTCCTTACTGTGGTGTAAGGATATCAAGGGGAGGGCTTAGTTAGGCCTAGGTGACGGTACTTCTCTAGACTATCTACCAGTTCTGGAAAACCCTGTAGGTTTTGAAGCCGGACTTAAAGTGTAGTTGCCGCTTGAGGTAGACAGACGTCGTGGAGCAGCTCCCAGGAGCAGTGGTAGGCTAATTGTATTTTCTACTGCAGCTCAGGGTTCCTCCAGAGCGCAGACACCCTTTGCATGAAGGAAGGCATGGAACGTTGATAACTGGGTTGCTTTCAAGCTATCGCAATCCAGGTGTCTAAACAACGAAGCCCTTCACTGCCCATCAGTTGGCATCTAGCTGTTCCCGACGGTAGATGGCTCAAGGCTCCCCGAAGACACAGGCAGTCCTTTCTCAGTACGTTTTGGAACCTAGCGCTGACAAGTGAGTCCAAAAGAGAGCTGATATGCTTCCTAGAGTTCAAGAACCACAGGGACTAAGGCTCTATGCAATCGGTTGTTTCGCTAAGTCTGTCATGAGAACACCTGGACGTTAGCTTGAGGCTAGAGGCCCCATGTGGTGGGCCCATTCCCTGAAGACTACTGAAGGATGACCACCTACCAAGGGATGGCAACCTCCAAGTTTCTTGCCTAGAAACTCACGTCATCACCAGGGCAATTGTGTTACGAAGAGAAGCTGTGCAGCAACAGTGTTTCTTGGGGAGAATTGAGCCCGCGGCTCTGTAAATCCCAATGAGGAAAATAAAGTTTCACTCGCAGCCTTACTTTCAAAAGGGACCACACAGAGCATTCACCCTGCTGTGTCTTTCTCTAGTTTGTACTCCCAAGGTGCGTTAGAAGGGAGATACTTGAGTTGTTTCACTTACCACATGCTAGATGTTTAGCAAAAGAAGGCCTTTACTGCCCTTCTTTTGGCATATGGTTGTCCTCAGCCGAACAGTTCTCTCAGCTCCTAGAAGCGATGGGCGGTCCCTTGTGTACATCTTGGATCCCAGTGCAGACCTGTTAGTCCTAAGACACCAGAAATGCTTCCTACACTTAAAGCACCGCTTTGACAAACGCTGCCTGGAACCTGTTGCCTGCCTATCTATCTGTGTGACGAACAAAACAGTAACTTAGCTTGGAGCCAGTCCTCCTATATTTTTGGCTTACTCACCGACGATTGCTGAGGGATGAGCACTTAGCAGGGACTGAAAGGCCACGTTTGCCTCACGGGGGGCGGGGATATGACTTGTCCTCACAAGGCAATTGTGCAATGAAGAAAAGATAGGCCACTACACTGTTCATCAGGTAACCTTGAGGCCGCGTGTCGTCATTCCAGTGTGCCAAATAAACTTCCCATCACGGTTCAGTTTCCAAGGCGAGGGCACAGCGTCTTATGCTGCAGTTTCTGACTCCCTACTGGACGTTCAGCTGACCACCTAGACCCTTTCGTGAGTCAACTTTGTGATACACTTTGTGATACGGGGTCGTGATGGTGGTGAAAGGATTAGCAAGTCATGGGTTAGTGAGGCCGGTGTGTACAATGTATCTCCAGAGTACCTGGCTTTCAAGGGAGAGCCTGAAATTTTTCAGGCTACACTGAAAGTCCAGTGGCCGCCTGGGGTAAATTGCATCACGTGCGAGTGCCCTGAAGGCGGGGTCGAATCACTGTATGTTTTGTGTGCTCTGGGTTCGGCAGAAAAGCAGACACGTTTTGCATGAAGGAATGAACAGAACGCTGATAGCTGGCTGTTTCTAAGCTATCCCAACCTAGGTGTTTCTCTGACGAAGCCCTTCGCTGCCCATGATTGCGGCATCTAGCTGCTGCCAGCGGTGCATTGCTCACAACTCCCTGAAGACACAGGAGGCCCTTTTAGTCCGTTTCGGATCCTAGTACAGCCCCGCGACTCAAGAGAGGACCTGATATGCTTCCTAGGGTTCGAGAAACCCAGGGACTAAGGCTGCATGGGGTCTGTCGCATGCCTACCTGGTTCATGAGAAAACCTGAACATTAGCTTAAGGCCAGAGGCCCCGTGTGGTTCTCCCCTTCCCTGAGGACAACTGAAGTAGGAGCACTTACCGAGGAACGGCAACATCCAATCTCCTTCCAGGAAACTCACTTGTCATCACAAAGGCAACTGTGCAACAACACTGTTTCCCAGGGAGAACTGAGCCCGCAGCTCTCTAAATCCCAATGAGGAAAATAAAGTTTCCCTTCAAGCCTTAGTTTCAAAATGGACCGCAGAGCATTCACCCTGTTGTATCCGTCACTCCATGGCACGTCCAAGGTGCGCATAGAACGGAGATACTACATTCGTTTCAACTTGCCGCATCCTAGCATTTTAACAAAAGACGCCCTTCACAGCCCTTCTTTCAGCCTATAGTTGCCCTCAACTGAGCTTCGCTCACAAGGCCCAGAAAGGACGGGCAGTCCGTCGTTTACATCTTGGATCCTAGTGCAGACCCCCGTGTCCTAAGACACCAGAAACGCTTCCTAGATTTAAAGCACCGCTTTGACAAAGGCTGCCGTGAGCTTGCGGCCCGCCTGTGTCTGTGATGAGAGACGTAGAACGTTGGCTTGAGGCGAGTCGTCCGGGGTTGTGGGCGTACTCACGAATGATTTTTGAGGGAGGAGGCCGTGGCAGGAATTGAAAGCCAAGTGCTCTTTCGTGGAAGATAACTAGTCCTCCCAAAGACGACTGTGCAGCAAAGAGAAGATGGGCAACAACAGTGTTTACCAGGTAACCCTGAGGCCGCAAACTCTCTACTTTGCAATGAGGAAAATCAACTTCCCAGGAAGACTCAATTCCCAGCAGGACAAAGCAGCATATTACCAAGTCGCATCGGACTCTCTCTTGTACATCCCGTGGACACAGTGGCTCGTGACACTAGTCACCATTGCCATGCTGGGAGTCCTTACTGTGGTGTAAGGATATCAAGGGGAGGGCTTAGTTAGGCCTAGGTGACGGTACTTCTCTAGACTATCTACCAGTTCTGGAAAACCCTGTAGGTTTTGAAGCCGGACTTAAAGTGTAGTTGCCGCTTGAGGTAGACAGACGTCGTGGAGCAGCTCCCAGGAGCAGTGGTAGGCTAATTGTATTTTCTACTGCAGCTCAGGGTTCCTCCAGAGCGCAGACACCCTTTGCATGAAGGAAGGCATGGAACGTTGATAACTGGGTTGCTTTCAAGCTATCGCAATCCAGGTGTCTAAACAACGAAGCCCTTCACTGCCCATCAGTTGGCATCTAGCTGTTCCCGACGGTAGATGGCTCAAGGCTCCCCGAAGACACAGGCAGTCCTTTCTCAGTACGTTTTGGAACCTAGCGCTGACAAGTGAGTCCAAAAGAGAGCTGATATGCTTCCTAGAGTTCAAGAACCACAGGGACTAAGGCTCTATGCAATCGGTTGTTTCGCTAAGTCTGTCATGAGAACACCTGGACGTTAGCTTGAGGCTAGAGGCCCCATGTGGTGGGCCCATTCCCTGAAGACTACTGAAGGATGACCACCTACCAAGGGATGGCAACCTCCAAGTTTCTTGCCTAGAAACTCACGTCATCACCAGGGCAATTGTGTTACGAAGAGAAGCTGTGCAGCAACAGTGTTTCTTGGGGAGAATTGAGCCCGCGGCTCTGTAAATCCCAATGAGGAAAATAAAGTTTCACTCGCAGCCTTACTTTCAAAAGGGACCACACAGAGCATTCACCCTGCTGTGTCTTTCTCTAGTTTGTACTCCCAAGGTGCGTTAGAAGGGAGATACTTGAGTTGTTTCACTTACCACATGCTAGATGTTTAGCAAAAGAAGGCCTTTACTGCCCTTCTTTTGGCATATGGTTGTCCTCAGCCGAACAGTTCTCTCAGCTCCTAGAAGCGATGGGCGGTCCCTTGTGTACATCTTGGATCCCAGTGCAGACCTGTTAGTCCTAAGACACCAGAAATGCTTCCTACACTTAAAGCACCGCTTTGACAAACGCTGCCTGGAACCTGTTGCCTGCCTATCTATCTGTGTGACGAACAAAACAGTAACTTAGCTTGGAGCCAGTCCTCCTATATTTTTGGCTTACTCACCGACGATTGCTGAGGGATGAGCACTTAGCAGGGACTGAAAGGCCACGTTTGCCTCACGGGGGGCGGGGATATGACTTGTCCTCACAAGGCAATTGTGCAATGAAGAAAAGATAGGCCACTACACTGTTCATCAGGTAACCTTGAGGCCGCGTGTCGTCATTCCAGTGTGCCAAATAAACTTCCCATCACGGTTCAGTTTCCAAGGCGAGGGCACAGCGTCTTATGCTGCAGTTTCTGACTCCCTACTGGACGTTCAGCTGACCACCTAGACCCTTTCGTGAGTCAACTTTGTGATACACTTTGTGATACGGGGTCGTGATGGTGGTGAAAGGATTAGCAAGTCATGGGTTAGTGAGGCCGGTGTGTACAATGTATCTCCAGAGTACCTGGCTTTCAAGGGAGAGCCTGAAATTTTTCAGGCTACACTGAAAGTCCAGTGGCCGCCTGGGGTAAATTGCATCACGTGCGAGTGCCCTGAAGGCGGGGTCGAATCACTGTATGTTTTGTGTGCTCTGGGTTCGGCAGAAAAGCAGACACGTTTTGCATGAAGGAATGAACAGAACGCTGATAGCTGGCTGTTTCTAAGCTATCCCAACCTAGGTGTTTCTCTGACGAAGCCCTTCGCTGCCCATGATTGCGGCATCTAGCTGCTGCCAGCGGTGCATTGCTCACAACTCCCTGAAGACACAGGAGGCCCTTTTAGTCCGTTTCGGATCCTAGTACAGCCCCGCGACTCAAGAGAGGACCTGATATGCTTCCTAGGGTTCGAGAAACCCAGGGACTAAGGCTGCATGGGGTCTGTCGCATGCCTACCTGGTTCATGAGAAAACCTGAACATTAGCTTAAGGCCAGAGGCCCCGTGTGGTTCTCCCCTTCCCTGAGGACAACTGAAGTAGGAGCACTTACCGAGGAACGGCAACATCCAATCTCCTTCCAGGAAACTCACTTGTCATCACAAAGGCAACTGTGCAACAACACTGTTTCCCAGGGAGAACTGAGCCCGCAGCTCTCTAAATCCCAATGAGGAAAATAAAGTTTCCCTTCAAGCCTTAGTTTCAAAATGGACCGCAGAGCATTCACCCTGTTGTATCCGTCACTCCATGGCACGTCCAAGGTGCGCATAGAACGGAGATACTACATTCGTTTCAACTTGCCGCATCCTAGCATTTTAACAAAAGACGCCCTTCACAGCCCTTCTTTCAGCCTATAGTTGCCCTCAACTGAGCTTCGCTCACAAGGCCCAGAAAGGACGGGCAGTCCGTCGTTTACATCTTGGATCCTAGTGCAGACCCCCGTGTCCTAAGACACCAGAAACGCTTCCTAGATTTAAAGCACCGCTTTGACAAAGGCTGCCGTGAGCTTGCGGCCCGCCTGTGTCTGTGATGAGAGACGTAGAACGTTGGCTTGAGGCGAGTCGTCCGGGGTTGTGGGCGTACTCACGAATGATTTTTGAGGGAGGAGGCCGTGGCAGGAATTGAAAGCCAAGTGCTCTTTCGTGGAAGATAACTAGTCCTCCCAAAGACGACTGTGCAGCAAAGAGAAGATGGGCAACAACAGTGTTTACCAGGTAACCCTGAGGCCGCAAACTCTCTACTTTGCAATGAGGAAAATCAACTTCCCAGGAAGACTCAATTCCCAGCAGGACAAAGCAGCATATTACCAAGTCGCATCGGACTCTCTCTTGTACATCCCGTGGACACAGTGGCTCGTGACACTAGTCACCATTGCCATGCTGGGAGTCCTTACTGTGGTGTAAGGATATCAAGGGGAGGGCTTAGTTAGGCCTAGGTGACGGTACTTCTCTAGACTATCTACCAGTTCTGGAAAACCCTGTAGGTTTTGAAGCCGGACTTAAAGTGTAGTTGCCGCTTGAGGTAGACAGACGTCGTGGAGCAGCTCCCAGGAGCAGTGGTAGGCTAATTGTATTTTCTACTGCAGCTCAGGGTTCCTCCAGAGCGCAGACACCCTTTGCATGAAGGAAGGCATGGAACGTTGATAACTGGGTTGCTTTCAAGCTATCGCAATCCAGGTGTCTAAACAACGAAGCCCTTCACTGCCCATCAGTTGGCATCTAGCTGTTCCCGACGGTAGATGGCTCAAGGCTCCCCGAAGACACAGGCAGTCCTTTCTCAGTACGTTTTGGAACCTAGCGCTGACAAGTGAGTCCAAAAGAGAGCTGATATGCTTCCTAGAGTTCAAGAACCACAGGGACTAAGGCTCTATGCAATCGGTTGTTTCGCTAAGTCTGTCATGAGAACACCTGGACGTTAGCTTGAGGCTAGAGGCCCCATGTGGTGGGCCCATTCCCTGAAGACTACTGAAGGATGACCACCTACCAAGGGATGGCAACCTCCAAGTTTCTTGCCTAGAAACTCACGTCATCACCAGGGCAATTGTGTTACGAAGAGAAGCTGTGCAGCAACAGTGTTTCTTGGGGAGAATTGAGCCCGCGGCTCTGTAAATCCCAATGAGGAAAATAAAGTTTCACTCGCAGCCTTACTTTCAAAAGGGACCACACAGAGCATTCACCCTGCTGTGTCTTTCTCTAGTTTGTACTCCCAAGGTGCGTTAGAAGGGAGATACTTGAGTTGTTTCACTTACCACATGCTAGATGTTTAGCAAAAGAAGGCCTTTACTGCCCTTCTTTTGGCATATGGTTGTCCTCAGCCGAACAGTTCTCTCAGCTCCTAGAAGCGATGGGCGGTCCCTTGTGTACATCTTGGATCCCAGTGCAGACCTGTTAGTCCTAAGACACCAGAAATGCTTCCTACACTTAAAGCACCGCTTTGACAAACGCTGCCTGGAACCTGTTGCCTGCCTATCTATCTGTGTGACGAACAAAACAGTAACTTAGCTTGGAGCCAGTCCTCCTATATTTTTGGCTTACTCACCGACGATTGCTGAGGGATGAGCACTTAGCAGGGACTGAAAGGCCACGTTTGCCTCACGGGGGGCGGGGATATGACTTGTCCTCACAAGGCAATTGTGCAATGAAGAAAAGATAGGCCACTACACTGTTCATCAGGTAACCTTGAGGCCGCGTGTCGTCATTCCAGTGTGCCAAATAAACTTCCCATCACGGTTCAGTTTCCAAGGCGAGGGCACAGCGTCTTATGCTGCAGTTTCTGACTCCCTACTGGACGTTCAGCTGACCACCTAGACCCTTTCGTGAGTCAACTTTGTGATACACTTTGTGATACGGGGTCGTGATGGTGGTGAAAGGATTAGCAAGTCATGGGTTAGTGAGGCCGGTGTGTACAATGTATCTCCAGAGTACCTGGCTTTCAAGGGAGAGCCTGAAATTTTTCAGGCTACACTGAAAGTCCAGTGGCCGCCTGGGGTAAATTGCATCACGTGCGAGTGCCCTGAAGGCGGGGTCGAATCACTGTATGTTTTGTGTGCTCTGGGTTCGGCAGAAAAGCAGACACGTTTTGCATGAAGGAATGAACAGAACGCTGATAGCTGGCTGTTTCTAAGCTATCCCAACCTAGGTGTTTCTCTGACGAAGCCCTTCGCTGCCCATGATTGCGGCATCTAGCTGCTGCCAGCGGTGCATTGCTCACAACTCCCTGAAGACACAGGAGGCCCTTTTAGTCCGTTTCGGATCCTAGTACAGCCCCGCGACTCAAGAGAGGACCTGATATGCTTCCTAGGGTTCGAGAAACCCAGGGACTAAGGCTGCATGGGGTCTGTCGCATGCCTACCTGGTTCATGAGAAAACCTGAACATTAGCTTAAGGCCAGAGGCCCCGTGTGGTTCTCCCCTTCCCTGAGGACAACTGAAGTAGGAGCACTTACCGAGGAACGGCAACATCCAATCTCCTTCCAGGAAACTCACTTGTCATCACAAAGGCAACTGTGCAACAACACTGTTTCCCAGGGAGAACTGAGCCCGCAGCTCTCTAAATCCCAATGAGGAAAATAAAGTTTCCCTTCAAGCCTTAGTTTCAAAATGGACCGCAGAGCATTCACCCTGTTGTATCCGTCACTCCATGGCACGTCCAAGGTGCGCATAGAACGGAGATACTACATTCGTTTCAACTTGCCGCATCCTAGCATTTTAACAAAAGACGCCCTTCACAGCCCTTCTTTCAGCCTATAGTTGCCCTCAACTGAGCTTCGCTCACAAGGCCCAGAAAGGACGGGCAGTCCGTCGTTTACATCTTGGATCCTAGTGCAGACCCCCGTGTCCTAAGACACCAGAAACGCTTCCTAGATTTAAAGCACCGCTTTGACAAAGGCTGCCGTGAGCTTGCGGCCCGCCTGTGTCTGTGATGAGAGACGTAGAACGTTGGCTTGAGGCGAGTCGTCCGGGGTTGTGGGCGTACTCACGAATGATTTTTGAGGGAGGAGGCCGTGGCAGGAATTGAAAGCCAAGTGCTCTTTCGTGGAAGATAACTAGTCCTCCCAAAGACGACTGTGCAGCAAAGAGAAGATGGGCAACAACAGTGTTTACCAGGTAACCCTGAGGCCGCAAACTCTCTACTTTGCAATGAGGAAAATCAACTTCCCAGGAAGACTCAATTCCCAGCAGGACAAAGCAGCATATTACCAAGTCGCATCGGACTCTCTCTTGTACATCCCGTGGACACAGTGGCTCGTGACACTAGTCACCATTGCCATGCTGGGAGTCCTTACTGTGGTGTAAGGATATCAAGGGGAGGGCTTAGTTAGGCCTAGGTGACGGTACTTCTCTAGACTATCTACCAGTTCTGGAAAACCCTGTAGGTTTTGAAGCCGGACTTAAAGTGTAGTTGCCGCTTGAGGTAGACAGACGTCGTGGAGCAGCTCCCAGGAGCAGTGGTAGGCTAATTGTATTTTCTACTGCAGCTCAGGGTTCCTCCAGAGCGCAGACACCCTTTGCATGAAGGAAGGCATGGAACGTTGATAACTGGGTTGCTTTCAAGCTATCGCAATCCAGGTGTCTAAACAACGAAGCCCTTCACTGCCCATCAGTTGGCATCTAGCTGTTCCCGACGGTAGATGGCTCAAGGCTCCCCGAAGACACAGGCAGTCCTTTCTCAGTACGTTTTGGAACCTAGCGCTGACAAGTGAGTCCAAAAGAGAGCTGATATGCTTCCTAGAGTTCAAGAACCACAGGGACTAAGGCTCTATGCAATCGGTTGTTTCGCTAAGTCTGTCATGAGAACACCTGGACGTTAGCTTGAGGCTAGAGGCCCCATGTGGTGGGCCCATTCCCTGAAGACTACTGAAGGATGACCACCTACCAAGGGATGGCAACCTCCAAGTTTCTTGCCTAGAAACTCACGTCATCACCAGGGCAATTGTGTTACGAAGAGAAGCTGTGCAGCAACAGTGTTTCTTGGGGAGAATTGAGCCCGCGGCTCTGTAAATCCCAATGAGGAAAATAAAGTTTCACTCGCAGCCTTACTTTCAAAAGGGACCACACAGAGCATTCACCCTGCTGTGTCTTTCTCTAGTTTGTACTCCCAAGGTGCGTTAGAAGGGAGATACTTGAGTTGTTTCACTTACCACATGCTAGATGTTTAGCAAAAGAAGGCCTTTACTGCCCTTCTTTTGGCATATGGTTGTCCTCAGCCGAACAGTTCTCTCAGCTCCTAGAAGCGATGGGCGGTCCCTTGTGTACATCTTGGATCCCAGTGCAGACCTGTTAGTCCTAAGACACCAGAAATGCTTCCTACACTTAAAGCACCGCTTTGACAAACGCTGCCTGGAACCTGTTGCCTGCCTATCTATCTGTGTGACGAACAAAACAGTAACTTAGCTTGGAGCCAGTCCTCCTATATTTTTGGCTTACTCACCGACGATTGCTGAGGGATGAGCACTTAGCAGGGACTGAAAGGCCACGTTTGCCTCACGGGGGGCGGGGATATGACTTGTCCTCACAAGGCAATTGTGCAATGAAGAAAAGATAGGCCACTACACTGTTCATCAGGTAACCTTGAGGCCGCGTGTCGTCATTCCAGTGTGCCAAATAAACTTCCCATCACGGTTCAGTTTCCAAGGCGAGGGCACAGCGTCTTATGCTGCAGTTTCTGACTCCCTACTGGACGTTCAGCTGACCACCTAGACCCTTTCGTGAGTCAACTTTGTGATACACTTTGTGATACGGGGTCGTGATGGTGGTGAAAGGATTAGCAAGTCATGGGTTAGTGAGGCCGGTGTGTACAATGTATCTCCAGAGTACCTGGCTTTCAAGGGAGAGCCTGAAATTTTTCAGGCTACACTGAAAGTCCAGTGGCCGCCTGGGGTAAATTGCATCACGTGCGAGTGCCCTGAAGGCGGGGTCGAATCACTGTATGTTTTGTGTGCTCTGGGTTCGGCAGAAAAGCAGACACGTTTTGCATGAAGGAATGAACAGAACGCTGATAGCTGGCTGTTTCTAAGCTATCCCAACCTAGGTGTTTCTCTGACGAAGCCCTTCGCTGCCCATGATTGCGGCATCTAGCTGCTGCCAGCGGTGCATTGCTCACAACTCCCTGAAGACACAGGAGGCCCTTTTAGTCCGTTTCGGATCCTAGTACAGCCCCGCGACTCAAGAGAGGACCTGATATGCTTCCTAGGGTTCGAGAAACCCAGGGACTAAGGCTGCATGGGGTCTGTCGCATGCCTACCTGGTTCATGAGAAAACCTGAACATTAGCTTAAGGCCAGAGGCCCCGTGTGGTTCTCCCCTTCCCTGAGGACAACTGAAGTAGGAGCACTTACCGAGGAACGGCAACATCCAATCTCCTTCCAGGAAACTCACTTGTCATCACAAAGGCAACTGTGCAACAACACTGTTTCCCAGGGAGAACTGAGCCCGCAGCTCTCTAAATCCCAATGAGGAAAATAAAGTTTCCCTTCAAGCCTTAGTTTCAAAATGGACCGCAGAGCATTCACCCTGTTGTATCCGTCACTCCATGGCACGTCCAAGGTGCGCATAGAACGGAGATACTACATTCGTTTCAACTTGCCGCATCCTAGCATTTTAACAAAAGACGCCCTTCACAGCCCTTCTTTCAGCCTATAGTTGCCCTCAACTGAGCTTCGCTCACAAGGCCCAGAAAGGACGGGCAGTCCGTCGTTTACATCTTGGATCCTAGTGCAGACCCCCGTGTCCTAAGACACCAGAAACGCTTCCTAGATTTAAAGCACCGCTTTGACAAAGGCTGCCGTGAGCTTGCGGCCCGCCTGTGTCTGTGATGAGAGACGTAGAACGTTGGCTTGAGGCGAGTCGTCCGGGGTTGTGGGCGTACTCACGAATGATTTTTGAGGGAGGAGGCCGTGGCAGGAATTGAAAGCCAAGTGCTCTTTCGTGGAAGATAACTAGTCCTCCCAAAGACGACTGTGCAGCAAAGAGAAGATGGGCAACAACAGTGTTTACCAGGTAACCCTGAGGCCGCAAACTCTCTACTTTGCAATGAGGAAAATCAACTTCCCAGGAAGACTCAATTCCCAGCAGGACAAAGCAGCATATTACCAAGTCGCATCGGACTCTCTCTTGTACATCCCGTGGACACAGTGGCTCGTGACACTAGTCACCATTGCCATGCTGGGAGTCCTTACTGTGGTGTAAGGATATCAAGGGGAGGGCTTAGTTAGGCCTAGGTGACGGTACTTCTCTAGACTATCTACCAGTTCTGGAAAACCCTGTAGGTTTTGAAGCCGGACTTAAAGTGTAGTTGCCGCTTGAGGTAGACAGACGTCGTGGAGCAGCTCCCAGGAGCAGTGGTAGGCTAATTGTATTTTCTACTGCAGCTCAGGGTTCCTCCAGAGCGCAGACACCCTTTGCATGAAGGAAGGCATGGAACGTTGATAACTGGGTTGCTTTCAAGCTATCGCAATCCAGGTGTCTAAACAACGAAGCCCTTCACTGCCCATCAGTTGGCATCTAGCTGTTCCCGACGGTAGATGGCTCAAGGCTCCCCGAAGACACAGGCAGTCCTTTCTCAGTACGTTTTGGAACCTAGCGCTGACAAGTGAGTCCAAAAGAGAGCTGATATGCTTCCTAGAGTTCAAGAACCACAGGGACTAAGGCTCTATGCAATCGGTTGTTTCGCTAAGTCTGTCATGAGAACACCTGGACGTTAGCTTGAGGCTAGAGGCCCCATGTGGTGGGCCCATTCCCTGAAGACTACTGAAGGATGACCACCTACCAAGGGATGGCAACCTCCAAGTTTCTTGCCTAGAAACTCACGTCATCACCAGGGCAATTGTGTTACGAAGAGAAGCTGTGCAGCAACAGTGTTTCTTGGGGAGAATTGAGCCCGCGGCTCTGTAAATCCCAATGAGGAAAATAAAGTTTCACTCGCAGCCTTACTTTCAAAAGGGACCACACAGAGCATTCACCCTGCTGTGTCTTTCTCTAGTTTGTACTCCCAAGGTGCGTTAGAAGGGAGATACTTGAGTTGTTTCACTTACCACATGCTAGATGTTTAGCAAAAGAAGGCCTTTACTGCCCTTCTTTTGGCATATGGTTGTCCTCAGCCGAACAGTTCTCTCAGCTCCTAGAAGCGATGGGCGGTCCCTTGTGTACATCTTGGATCCCAGTGCAGACCTGTTAGTCCTAAGACACCAGAAATGCTTCCTACACTTAAAGCACCGCTTTGACAAACGCTGCCTGGAACCTGTTGCCTGCCTATCTATCTGTGTGACGAACAAAACAGTAACTTAGCTTGGAGCCAGTCCTCCTATATTTTTGGCTTACTCACCGACGATTGCTGAGGGATGAGCACTTAGCAGGGACTGAAAGGCCACGTTTGCCTCACGGGGGGCGGGGATATGACTTGTCCTCACAAGGCAATTGTGCAATGAAGAAAAGATAGGCCACTACACTGTTCATCAGGTAACCTTGAGGCCGCGTGTCGTCATTCCAGTGTGCCAAATAAACTTCCCATCACGGTTCAGTTTCCAAGGCGAGGGCACAGCGTCTTATGCTGCAGTTTCTGACTCCCTACTGGACGTTCAGCTGACCACCTAGACCCTTTCGTGAGTCAACTTTGTGATACACTTTGTGATACGGGGTCGTGATGGTGGTGAAAGGATTAGCAAGTCATGGGTTAGTGAGGCCGGTGTGTACAATGTATCTCCAGAGTACCTGGCTTTCAAGGGAGAGCCTGAAATTTTTCAGGCTACACTGAAAGTCCAGTGGCCGCCTGGGGTAAATTGCATCACGTGCGAGTGCCCTGAAGGCGGGGTCGAATCACTGTATGTTTTGTGTGCTCTGGGTTCGGCAGAAAAGCAGACACGTTTTGCATGAAGGAATGAACAGAACGCTGATAGCTGGCTGTTTCTAAGCTATCCCAACCTAGGTGTTTCTCTGACGAAGCCCTTCGCTGCCCATGATTGCGGCATCTAGCTGCTGCCAGCGGTGCATTGCTCACAACTCCCTGAAGACACAGGAGGCCCTTTTAGTCCGTTTCGGATCCTAGTACAGCCCCGCGACTCAAGAGAGGACCTGATATGCTTCCTAGGGTTCGAGAAACCCAGGGACTAAGGCTGCATGGGGTCTGTCGCATGCCTACCTGGTTCATGAGAAAACCTGAACATTAGCTTAAGGCCAGAGGCCCCGTGTGGTTCTCCCCTTCCCTGAGGACAACTGAAGTAGGAGCACTTACCGAGGAACGGCAACATCCAATCTCCTTCCAGGAAACTCACTTGTCATCACAAAGGCAACTGTGCAACAACACTGTTTCCCAGGGAGAACTGAGCCCGCAGCTCTCTAAATCCCAATGAGGAAAATAAAGTTTCCCTTCAAGCCTTAGTTTCAAAATGGACCGCAGAGCATTCACCCTGTTGTATCCGTCACTCCATGGCACGTCCAAGGTGCGCATAGAACGGAGATACTACATTCGTTTCAACTTGCCGCATCCTAGCATTTTAACAAAAGACGCCCTTCACAGCCCTTCTTTCAGCCTATAGTTGCCCTCAACTGAGCTTCGCTCACAAGGCCCAGAAAGGACGGGCAGTCCGTCGTTTACATCTTGGATCCTAGTGCAGACCCCCGTGTCCTAAGACACCAGAAACGCTTCCTAGATTTAAAGCACCGCTTTGACAAAGGCTGCCGTGAGCTTGCGGCCCGCCTGTGTCTGTGATGAGAGACGTAGAACGTTGGCTTGAGGCGAGTCGTCCGGGGTTGTGGGCGTACTCACGAATGATTTTTGAGGGAGGAGGCCGTGGCAGGAATTGAAAGCCAAGTGCTCTTTCGTGGAAGATAACTAGTCCTCCCAAAGACGACTGTGCAGCAAAGAGAAGATGGGCAACAACAGTGTTTACCAGGTAACCCTGAGGCCGCAAACTCTCTACTTTGCAATGAGGAAAATCAACTTCCCAGGAAGACTCAATTCCCAGCAGGACAAAGCAGCATATTACCAAGTCGCATCGGACTCTCTCTTGTACATCCCGTGGACACAGTGGCTCGTGACACTAGTCACCATTGCCATGCTGGGAGTCCTTACTGTGGTGTAAGGATATCAAGGGGAGGGCTTAGTTAGGCCTAGGTGACGGTACTTCTCTAGACTATCTACCAGTTCTGGAAAACCCTGTAGGTTTTGAAGCCGGACTTAAAGTGTAGTTGCCGCTTGAGGTAGACAGACGTCGTGGAGCAGCTCCCAGGAGCAGTGGTAGGCTAATTGTATTTTCTACTGCAGCTCAGGGTTCCTCCAGAGCGCAGACACCCTTTGCATGAAGGAAGGCATGGAACGTTGATAACTGGGTTGCTTTCAAGCTATCGCAATCCAGGTGTCTAAACAACGAAGCCCTTCACTGCCCATCAGTTGGCATCTAGCTGTTCCCGACGGTAGATGGCTCAAGGCTCCCCGAAGACACAGGCAGTCCTTTCTCAGTACGTTTTGGAACCTAGCGCTGACAAGTGAGTCCAAAAGAGAGCTGATATGCTTCCTAGAGTTCAAGAACCACAGGGACTAAGGCTCTATGCAATCGGTTGTTTCGCTAAGTCTGTCATGAGAACACCTGGACGTTAGCTTGAGGCTAGAGGCCCCATGTGGTGGGCCCATTCCCTGAAGACTACTGAAGGATGACCACCTACCAAGGGATGGCAACCTCCAAGTTTCTTGCCTAGAAACTCACGTCATCACCAGGGCAATTGTGTTACGAAGAGAAGCTGTGCAGCAACAGTGTTTCTTGGGGAGAATTGAGCCCGCGGCTCTGTAAATCCCAATGAGGAAAATAAAGTTTCACTCGCAGCCTTACTTTCAAAAGGGACCACACAGAGCATTCACCCTGCTGTGTCTTTCTCTAGTTTGTACTCCCAAGGTGCGTTAGAAGGGAGATACTTGAGTTGTTTCACTTACCACATGCTAGATGTTTAGCAAAAGAAGGCCTTTACTGCCCTTCTTTTGGCATATGGTTGTCCTCAGCCGAACAGTTCTCTCAGCTCCTAGAAGCGATGGGCGGTCCCTTGTGTACATCTTGGATCCCAGTGCAGACCTGTTAGTCCTAAGACACCAGAAATGCTTCCTACACTTAAAGCACCGCTTTGACAAACGCTGCCTGGAACCTGTTGCCTGCCTATCTATCTGTGTGACGAACAAAACAGTAACTTAGCTTGGAGCCAGTCCTCCTATATTTTTGGCTTACTCACCGACGATTGCTGAGGGATGAGCACTTAGCAGGGACTGAAAGGCCACGTTTGCCTCACGGGGGGCGGGGATATGACTTGTCCTCACAAGGCAATTGTGCAATGAAGAAAAGATAGGCCACTACACTGTTCATCAGGTAACCTTGAGGCCGCGTGTCGTCATTCCAGTGTGCCAAATAAACTTCCCATCACGGTTCAGTTTCCAAGGCGAGGGCACAGCGTCTTATGCTGCAGTTTCTGACTCCCTACTGGACGTTCAGCTGACCACCTAGACCCTTTCGTGAGTCAACTTTGTGATACACTTTGTGATACGGGGTCGTGATGGTGGTGAAAGGATTAGCAAGTCATGGGTTAGTGAGGCCGGTGTGTACAATGTATCTCCAGAGTACCTGGCTTTCAAGGGAGAGCCTGAAATTTTTCAGGCTACACTGAAAGTCCAGTGGCCGCCTGGGGTAAATTGCATCACGTGCGAGTGCCCTGAAGGCGGGGTCGAATCACTGTATGTTTTGTGTGCTCTGGGTTCGGCAGAAAAGCAGACACGTTTTGCATGAAGGAATGAACAGAACGCTGATAGCTGGCTGTTTCTAAGCTATCCCAACCTAGGTGTTTCTCTGACGAAGCCCTTCGCTGCCCATGATTGCGGCATCTAGCTGCTGCCAGCGGTGCATTGCTCACAACTCCCTGAAGACACAGGAGGCCCTTTTAGTCCGTTTCGGATCCTAGTACAGCCCCGCGACTCAAGAGAGGACCTGATATGCTTCCTAGGGTTCGAGAAACCCAGGGACTAAGGCTGCATGGGGTCTGTCGCATGCCTACCTGGTTCATGAGAAAACCTGAACATTAGCTTAAGGCCAGAGGCCCCGTGTGGTTCTCCCCTTCCCTGAGGACAACTGAAGTAGGAGCACTTACCGAGGAACGGCAACATCCAATCTCCTTCCAGGAAACTCACTTGTCATCACAAAGGCAACTGTGCAACAACACTGTTTCCCAGGGAGAACTGAGCCCGCAGCTCTCTAAATCCCAATGAGGAAAATAAAGTTTCCCTTCAAGCCTTAGTTTCAAAATGGACCGCAGAGCATTCACCCTGTTGTATCCGTCACTCCATGGCACGTCCAAGGTGCGCATAGAACGGAGATACTACATTCGTTTCAACTTGCCGCATCCTAGCATTTTAACAAAAGACGCCCTTCACAGCCCTTCTTTCAGCCTATAGTTGCCCTCAACTGAGCTTCGCTCACAAGGCCCAGAAAGGACGGGCAGTCCGTCGTTTACATCTTGGATCCTAGTGCAGACCCCCGTGTCCTAAGACACCAGAAACGCTTCCTAGATTTAAAGCACCGCTTTGACAAAGGCTGCCGTGAGCTTGCGGCCCGCCTGTGTCTGTGATGAGAGACGTAGAACGTTGGCTTGAGGCGAGTCGTCCGGGGTTGTGGGCGTACTCACGAATGATTTTTGAGGGAGGAGGCCGTGGCAGGAATTGAAAGCCAAGTGCTCTTTCGTGGAAGATAACTAGTCCTCCCAAAGACGACTGTGCAGCAAAGAGAAGATGGGCAACAACAGTGTTTACCAGGTAACCCTGAGGCCGCAAACTCTCTACTTTGCAATGAGGAAAATCAACTTCCCAGGAAGACTCAATTCCCAGCAGGACAAAGCAGCATATTACCAAGTCGCATCGGACTCTCTCTTGTACATCCCGTGGACACAGTGGCTCGTGACACTAGTCACCATTGCCATGCTGGGAGTCCTTACTGTGGTGTAAGGATATCAAGGGGAGGGCTTAGTTAGGCCTAGGTGACGGTACTTCTCTAGACTATCTACCAGTTCTGGAAAACCCTGTAGGTTTTGAAGCCGGACTTAAAGTGTAGTTGCCGCTTGAGGTAGACAGACGTCGTGGAGCAGCTCCCAGGAGCAGTGGTAGGCTAATTGTATTTTCTACTGCAGCTCAGGGTTCCTCCAGAGCGCAGACACCCTTTGCATGAAGGAAGGCATGGAACGTTGATAACTGGGTTGCTTTCAAGCTATCGCAATCCAGGTGTCTAAACAACGAAGCCCTTCACTGCCCATCAGTTGGCATCTAGCTGTTCCCGACGGTAGATGGCTCAAGGCTCCCCGAAGACACAGGCAGTCCTTTCTCAGTACGTTTTGGAACCTAGCGCTGACAAGTGAGTCCAAAAGAGAGCTGATATGCTTCCTAGAGTTCAAGAACCACAGGGACTAAGGCTCTATGCAATCGGTTGTTTCGCTAAGTCTGTCATGAGAACACCTGGACGTTAGCTTGAGGCTAGAGGCCCCATGTGGTGGGCCCATTCCCTGAAGACTACTGAAGGATGACCACCTACCAAGGGATGGCAACCTCCAAGTTTCTTGCCTAGAAACTCACGTCATCACCAGGGCAATTGTGTTACGAAGAGAAGCTGTGCAGCAACAGTGTTTCTTGGGGAGAATTGAGCCCGCGGCTCTGTAAATCCCAATGAGGAAAATAAAGTTTCACTCGCAGCCTTACTTTCAAAAGGGACCACACAGAGCATTCACCCTGCTGTGTCTTTCTCTAGTTTGTACTCCCAAGGTGCGTTAGAAGGGAGATACTTGAGTTGTTTCACTTACCACATGCTAGATGTTTAGCAAAAGAAGGCCTTTACTGCCCTTCTTTTGGCATATGGTTGTCCTCAGCCGAACAGTTCTCTCAGCTCCTAGAAGCGATGGGCGGTCCCTTGTGTACATCTTGGATCCCAGTGCAGACCTGTTAGTCCTAAGACACCAGAAATGCTTCCTACACTTAAAGCACCGCTTTGACAAACGCTGCCTGGAACCTGTTGCCTGCCTATCTATCTGTGTGACGAACAAAACAGTAACTTAGCTTGGAGCCAGTCCTCCTATATTTTTGGCTTACTCACCGACGATTGCTGAGGGATGAGCACTTAGCAGGGACTGAAAGGCCACGTTTGCCTCACGGGGGGCGGGGATATGACTTGTCCTCACAAGGCAATTGTGCAATGAAGAAAAGATAGGCCACTACACTGTTCATCAGGTAACCTTAAGGCCGCGTGTCGTCATTCCAGTGTGCCAAATAAACTTCCCATCACGGTTCAGTTTCCAAGGCGAGGGCACAGCGTCTTATGCTGCAGTTTCTGACTCCCTACTGGACGTTCAGCTGACCACCTAGACCCTTTCGTGAGTCAACTTTGTGATACACTTTGTGATACGGGGTCGTGATGGTGGTGAAAGGATTAGCAAGTCATGGGTTAGTGAGGCCGGTGTGTACAATGTATCTCCAGAGTACCTGGCTTTCAAGGGAGAGCCTGAAATTTTTCAGGCTACACTGAAAGTCCAGTGGCCGCCTGGGGTAAATTGCATCACGTGCGAGTGCCCTGAAGGCGGGGTCGAATCACTGTATGTTTTGTGTGCTCTGGGTTCGGCAGAAAAGCAGACACGTTTTGCATGAAGGAATGAACAGAACGCTGATAGCTGGCTGTTTCTAAGCTATCCCAACCTAGGTGTTTCTCTGACGAAGCCCTTCGCTGCCCATGATTGCGGCATCTAGCTGCTGCCAGCGGTGCATTGCTCACAACTCCCTGAAGACACAGGAGGCCCTTTTAGTCCGTTTCGGATCCTAGTACAGCCCCGCGACTCAAGAGAGGACCTGATATGCTTCCTAGGGTTCGAGAAACCCAGGGACTAAGGCTGCATGGGGTCTGTCGCATGCCTACCTGGTTCATGAGAAAACCTGAACATTAGCTTAAGGCCAGAGGCCCCGTGTGGTTCTCCCCTTCCCTGAGGACAACTGAAGTAGGAGCACTTACCGAGGAACGGCAACATCCAATCTCCTTCCAGGAAACTCACTTGTCATCACAAAGGCAACTGTGCAACAACACTGTTTCCCAGGGAGAACTGAGCCCGCAGCTCTCTAAATCCCAATGAGGAAAATAAAGTTTCCCTTCAAGCCTTAGTTTCAAAATGGACCGCAGAGCATTCACCCTGTTGTATCCGTCACTCCATGGCACGTCCAAGGTGCGCATAGAACGGAGATACTACATTCGTTTCAACTTGCCGCATCCTAGCATTTTAACAAAAGACGCCCTTCACAGCCCTTCTTTCAGCCTATAGTTGCCCTCAACTGAGCTTCGCTCACAAGGCCCAGAAAGGACGGGCAGTCCGTCGTTTACATCTTGGATCCTAGTGCAGACCCCCGTGTCCTAAGACACCAGAAACGCTTCCTAGATTTAAAGCACCGCTTTGACAAAGGCTGCCGTGAGCTTGCGGCCCGCCTGTGTCTGTGATGAGAGACGTAGAACGTTGGCTTGAGGCGAGTCGTCCGGGGTTGTGGGCGTACTCACGAATGATTTTTGAGGGAGGAGGCCGTGGCAGGAATTGAAAGCCAAGTGCTCTTTCGTGGAAGATAACTAGTCCTCCCAAAGACGACTGTGCAGCAAAGAGAAGATGGGCAACAACAGTGTTTACCAGGTAACCCTGAGGCCGCAAACTCTCTACTTTGCAATGAGGAAAATCAACTTCCCAGGAAGACTCAATTCCCAGCAGGACAAAGCAGCATATTACCAAGTCGCATCGGACTCTCTCTTGTACATCCCGTGGACACAGTGGCTCGTGACACTAGTCACCATTGCCATGCTGGGAGTCCTTACTGTGGTGTAAGGATATCAAGGGGAGGGCTTAGTTAGGCCTAGGTGACGGTACTTCTCTAGACTATCTACCAGCTCTGGAAAACCCTGTAGGTTTTGAAGCCGGACTTAAAGTGTAGTTGCCGCTTGAGGTAGACAGACGTCGTGGAGCAGCTCCCAGGAGCAGTGGTAGGCTAATTGTATTTTCTACTGCAGCTCAGGGTTCCTCCAGAGCGCAGACACCCTTTGCATGAAGGAAGGCATGGAACGTTGATAACTGGGTTGCTTTCAAGCTATCGCAATCCAGGTGTCTAAACAACGAAGCCCTTCACTGCCCATCAGTTGGCATCTAGCTGTTCCCGACGGTAGATGGCTCAAGGCTCCCCGAAGACACAGGCAGTCCTTTCTCAGTACGTTTTGGAACCTAGCGCTGACAAGTGAGTCCAAAAGAGAGCTGATATGCTTCCTAGAGTTCAAGAACCACAGGGACTAAGGCTCTATGCAATCGGTTGTTTCGCTAAGTCTGTCATGAGAACACCTGGACGTTAGCTTGAGGCTAGAGGCCCCATGTGGTGGGCCCATTCCCTGAAGACTACTGAAGGATGACCACCTACCAAGGGATGGCAACCTCCAAGTTTCTTGCCTAGAAACTCACGTCATCACCAGGGCAATTGTGTTACGAAGAGAAGCTGTGCAGCAACAGTGTTTCTTGGGGAGAATTGAGCCCGCGGCTCTGTAAATCCCAATGAGGAAAATAAAGTTTCACTCGCAGCCTTACTTTCAAAAGGGACCACACAGAGCATTCACCCTGCTGTGTCTTTCTCTAGTTTGTACTCCCAAGGTGCGTTAGAAGGGAGATACTTGAGTTGTTTCACTTACCACATGCTAGATGTTTAGCAAAAGAAGGCCTTTACTGCCCTTCTTTTGGCATATGGTTGTCCTCAGCCGAACAGTTCTCTCAGCTCCTAGAAGCGATGGGCGGTCCCTTGTGTACATCTTGGATCCCAGTGCAGACCTGTTAGTCCTAAGACACCAGAAATGCTTCCTACACTTAAAGCACCGCTTTGACAAACGCTGCCTGGAACCTGTTGCCTGCCTATCTATCTGTGTGACGAACAAAACAGTAACTTAGCTTGGAGCCAGTCCTCCTATATTTTTGGCTTACTCACCGACGATTGCTGAGGGATGAGCACTTAGCAGGGACTGAAAGGCCACGTTTGCCTCACGGGGGGCGGGGATATGACTTGTCCTCACAAGGCAATTGTGCAATGAAGAAAAGATAGGCCACTACACTGTTCATCAGGTAACCTTGAGGCCGCGTGTCGTCATTTCAGTGTGCCAAATAAACTTCCCATCACGGTTCAGTTTCCAAGGCGAGGGCACAGCGTCTTATGCTGCAGTTTCTGACTCCCTACTGGACGCTCAGCTGACCACCTAGACCCTTTCGTGAGTCAACTTTGTGATACACTTTGTGATACGGGGTCGTGATGGTGGTGAAAGGATTAGCAAGTCATGGGTTAGTGAGGCCGGTGTGTACAATGTATCTCCAGAGTACCTGGCTTTCAAGGGAGAGCCTGAAATTTTTCAGGCTACACTGAAAGTCCAGTGGCCGCCTGGGGTAAATTGCATCACGTGCGAGTGCCCTGAAGGCGGGGTCGAATCACTGTATGTTTTGTGTGCTCTGGGTTCGGCAGAAAAGCAGACACGTTTTGCATGAAGGAATGAACAGAACGCTGATAGCTGGCTGTTTCTAAGCTATCCCAACCTAGGTGTTTCTCTGACGAAGCCCTTCGCTGCCCATGATTGCGGCATCTAGCTGCTGCCAGCGGTGCATTGCTCACAACTCCCTGAAGACACAGGAGGCCCTTTTAGTCCGTTTCGGATCCTAGTACAGCCCCGCGACTCAAGAGAGGACCTGATATGCTTCCTAGGGTTCGAGAAACCCAGGGACTAAGGCTGCATGGGGTCTGTCGCATGCCTACCTGGTTCATGAGAAAACCTGAACATTAGCTTAAGGCCAGAGGCCCCGTGTGGTTCTCCCCTTCCCTGAGGACAACTGAAGTAGGAGCACTTACCGAGGAACGGCAACATCCAATCTCCTTCCAGGAAACTCACTTGTCATCACAAAGGCAACTGTGCAACAACACTGTTTCCCAGGGAGAACTGAGCCCGCAGCTCTCTAAATCCCAATGAGGAAAATAAAGTTTCCCTTCAAGCCTTAGTTTCAAAATGGACCGCAGAGCATTCACCCTGTTGTATCCGTCACTCCATGGCACGTCCAAGGTGCGCATAGCACGGAGATACTACATTCGTTTCAACTTGCCGCATCCTAGCATTTTAACAAAAGACGCCCTTCACAGCCCTTCTTTCAGCCTATAGTTGCCCTCAACTGAGCTTCGCTCACAAGGCCCAGAAAGGACGGGCAGTCCGTCGTTTACATCTTGGATCCTAGTGCAGACCCCCGTGTCCTAAGACACCAGAAACGCTTCCTAGATTTAAAGCACCGCTTTGACAAAGGCTGCCGTGAGCTTGCGGCCCGCCTGTGTCTGTGATGAGAGACGTAGAACGTTGGCTTGAGGCGAGTCGTCCGGGGTTGTGGGCGTACTCACGAATGATTTTTGAGGGAGGAGGCCGTGGCAGGAATTGAAAGCCAAGTGCTCTTTCGTGGAAGATAACTAGTCCTCCCAAAGACGACTGTGCAGCAAAGAGAAGATGGGCAACAACAGTGTTTACCAGGTAACCCTGAGGCCGCAAACTCTCTACTTTGCAATGAGGAAAATCAACTTCCCAGGAAGACTCAATTCCCAGCAGGACAAAGCAGCATATTACCAAGTCGCATCGGACTCTCTCTTGTACATCCCGTGGACACAGTGGCTCGTGACACTAGTCACCATTGCCATGCTGGGAGTCCTTACTGTGGTGTAAGGATATCAAGGGGAGGGCTTAGTTAGGCCTAGGTGACGGTACTTCTCTAGACTATCTACCAGTTCTGGAAAACCCTGTAGGTTTTGAAGCCGGACTTAAAGTGTAGTTGCCGCTTGAGGTAGACAGACGTCGTGGAGCAGCTCCCAGGAGCAGTGGTAGGCTAATTGTATTTTCTACTGCAGCTCAGGGTTCCTCCAGAGCGCAGACACCCTTTGCATGAAGGAAGGCATGGAACGTTGATAACTGGGTTGCTTTCAAGCTATCGCAATCCAGGTGTCTAAACAACGAAGCCCTTCACTGCCCATCAGTTGGCATCTAGCTGTTCCCGACGGTAGATGGCTCAAGGCTCCCCGAAGACACAGGCAGTCCTTTCTCAGTACGTTTTGGAACCTAGCGCTGACAAGTGAGTCCAAAAGAGAGCTGATATGCTTCCTAGAGTTCAAGAACCACAGGGACTAAGGCTCTATGCAATCGGTTGTTTCGCTAAGTCTGTCATGAGAACACCTGGACGTTAGCTTGAGGCTAGAGGCCCCATGTGGTGGGCCCATTCCCTGAAGACTACTGAAGGATGACCACCTACCAAGGGATGGCAACCTCCAAGTTTCTTGCCTAGAAACTCACGTCATCACCAGGGCAATTGTGTTACGAAGAGAAGCTGTGCAGCAACAGTGTTTCTTGGGGAGAATTGAGCCCGCGGCTCTGTAAATCCCAATGAGGAAAATAAAGTTTCACTCGCAGCCTTACTTTCAAAAGGGACCACACAGAGCATTCACCCTGCTGTGTCTTTCTCTAGTTTGTACTCCCAAGGTGCGTTAGAAGGGAGATACTTGAGTTGTTTCACTTACCACATGCTAGATGTTTAGCAAAAGAAGGCCTTTACTGCCCTTCTTTTGGCATATGGTTGTCCTCAGCCGAACAGTTCTCTCAGCTCCTAGAAGCGATGGGCGGTCCCTTGTGTACATCTTGGATCCCAGTGCAGACCTGTTAGTCCTAAGACACCAGAAATGCTTCCTACACTTAAAGCACCGCTTTGACAAACGCTGCCTGGAACCTGTTGCCTGCCTATCTATCTGTGTGACGAACAAAACAGTAACTTAGCTTGGAGCCAGTCCTCCTATATTTTTGGCTTACTCACCGACGATTGCTGAGGGATGAGCACTTAGCAGGGACTGAAAGGCCACGTTTGCCTCACGGGGGGCGGGGATATGACTTGTCCTCACAAGGCAATTGTGCAATGAAGAAAAGATAGGCCACTACACTGTTCATCAGGTAACCTTGAGGCCGCGTGTCGTCATTCCAGTGTGCCAAATAAACTTCCCATCACGGTTCAGTTTCCAAGGCGAGGGCACAGCGTCTTATGCTGCAGTTTCTGACTCCCTACTGGACGTTCAGCTGACCACCTAGACCCTTTCGTGAGTCAACTTTGTGATACACTTTGTGATACGGGGTCGTGATGGTGGTGAAAGGATTAGCAAGTCATGGGTTAGTGAGGCCGGTGTGTACAATGTATCTCCAGAGTACCTGGCTTTCAAGGGAGAGCCTGAAATTTTTCAGGCTACACTGAAAGTCCAGTGGCCGCCTGGGGTAAATTGCATCACGTGCGAGTGCCCTGAAGGCGGGGTCGAATCACTGTATGTTTTGTGTGCTCTGGGTTCGGCAGAAAAGCAGACACGTTTTGCATGAAGGAATGAACAGAACGCTGATAGCTGGCTGTTTCTAAGCTATCCCAACCTAGGTGTTTCTCTGACGAAGCCCTTCGCTGCCCATGATTGCGGCATCTAGCTGCTGCCAGCGGTGCATTGCTCACAACTCCCTGAAGACACAGGAGGCCCTTTTAGTCCGTTTCGGATCCTAGTACAGCCCCGCGACTCAAGAGAGGACCTGATATGCTTCCTAGGGTTCGAGAAACCCAGGGACTAAGGCTGCATGGGGTCTGTCGCATGCCTACCTGGTTCATGAGAAAACCTGAACATTAGCTTAAGGCCAGAGGCCCCGTGTGGTTCTCCCCTTCCCTGAGGACAACTGAAGTAGGAGCACTTACCGAGGAACGGCAACATCCAATCTCCTTCCAGGAAACTCACTTGTCATCACAAAGGCAACTGTGCAACAACACTGTTTCCCAGGGAGAACTGAGCCCGCAGCTCTCTAAATCCCAATGAGGAAAATAAAGTTTCCCTTCAAGCCTTAGTTTCAAAATGGACCGCAGAGCATTCACCCTGTTGTATCCGTCACTCCATGGCACGTCCAAGGTGCGCATAGCACGGAGATACTACATTCGTTTCAACTTGCCGCATCCTAGCATTTTAACAAAAGACGCCCTTCACAGCCCTTCTTTCAGCCTATAGTTGCCCTCAACTGAGCTTCGCTCACAAGGCCCAGAAAGGACGGGCAGTCCGTCGTTTACATTTTGGATCCTAGTGCAGACCCCCGTGTCCTAAGACACCAGAAACGCTTCCTAGATTTAAAGCACCGCTTTGACAAAGGCTGCCGTGAGCTTGCGGCCCGCCTGTGTCTGTGATGAGAGACGTAGAACGTTGGCTTGAGGCGAGTCGTCCGGGGTTGTGGGCGTACTCACGAATGATTTTTGAGGGAGGAGGACGTGGCAGGAATTGAAAGCCAAGTGCTCTTTCGTGGAAGATAACTAGTCCTCCCAAAGACGACTGTGCAGCAAAGAGAAGATGGGCAACAACAGTGTTTACCAGGTAACCCTGAGGCCGCAAACTCTCTACTTTGCAATGAGGAAAATCAACTTCCCAGGAAGACTCAATTCCCAGCAGGACAAAGCAGCATATTACCAAGTCGCATCGGACTCTCTCTTGTACATCCCGTGGACACAGTGGCTCGTGACACTAGTCACCATTGCCATGCTGGGAGTCCTTACTGTGGTGTAAGGATATCAAGGGGAGGGCTTAGTTAGGCCTAGGTGACGGTACTTCTCTAGACTATCTACCAGTTCTGGAAAACCCTGTAGGTTTTGAAGCCGGACTTAAAGTGTAGTTGCCGCTTGAGGTAGACAGACGTCGTGGAGCAGCTCCCAGGAGCAGTGGTAGGCTAATTGTATTTTCTACTGCAGCTCAGGGTTCCTCCAGAGCGCAGACACCCTTTGCATGAAGGAAGGCATGGAACGTTGATAACTGGGTTGCTTTCAAGCTATCGCAATCCAGGTGTCTAAACAACGAAGCCCTTCACTGCCCATCAGTTGGCATCTAGCTGTTCCCGACGGTAGATGGCTCAAGGCTCCCCGAAGACACAGGCAGTCCTTTCTCAGTACGTTTTGGAACCTAGCGCTGACAAGTGAGTCCAAAAGAGAGCTGATATGCTTCCTAGAGTTCAAGAACCACAGGGACTAAGGCTCTATGCAATCGGTTGTTTCGCTAAGTCTGTCATGAGAACACCTGGACGTTAGCTTGAGGCTAGAGGCCCCATGTGGTGGGCCCATTCCCTGAAGACTACTGAAGGATGACCACCTACCAAGGGATGGCAACCTCCAAGTTTCTTGCCTAGAAACTCACGTCATCACCAGGGCAATTGTGTTACGAAGAGAAGCTGTGCAGCAACAGTGTTTCTTGGGGAGAATTGAGCCCGCGGCTCTGTAAATCCCAATGAGGAAAATAAAGTTTCACTCGCAGCCTTACTTTCAAAAGGGACCACACAGAGCATTCACCCTGCTGTGTCTTTCTCTAGTTTGTACTCCCAAGGTGCGTTAGAAGGGAGATACTTGAGTTGTTTCACTTACCACATGCTAGATGTTTAGCAAAAGAAGGCCTTTACTGCCCTTCTTTTGGCATATGGTTGTCCTCAGCCGAACAGTTCTCTCAGCTCCTAGAAGCGATGGGCGGTCCCTTGTGTACATCTTGGATCCCAGTGCAGACCTGTTAGTCCTAAGACACCAGAAATGCTTCCTACACTTAAAGCACCGCTTTGACAAACGCTGCCTGGAACCTGTTGCCTGCCTATCTATCTGTGTGACGAACAAAACAGTAACTTAGCTTGGAGCCAGTCCTCCTATATTTTTGGCTTACTCACCGACGATTGCTGAGGGATGAGCACTTAGCAGGGACTGAAAGGCCACGTTTGCCTCACGGGGGGCGGGGATATGACTTGTCCTCACAAGGCAATTGTGCAATGAAGAAAAGATAGGCCACTACACTGTTCATCAGGTAACCTTGAGGCCGCGTGTCGTCATTCCAGTGTGCCAAATAAACTTCCCATCACGGTTCAGTTTCCAAGGCGAGGGCACAGCGTCTTATGCTGCAGTTTCTGACTCCCTACTGGACGCTCAGCTGACCACCTAGACCCTTTCGTGAGTCAACTTTGTGATACACTTTGTGATACGGGGTCGTGATGGTGGTGAAAGGATTAGCAAGTCATGGGTTAGTGAGGCCGGTGTGTACAATGTATCTCCAGAGTACCTGGCTTTCAAGGGAGAGCCTGAAATTTTTCAGGCTACACTGAAAGTCCAGTGGCCGCCTGGGGTAAATTGCATCACGTGCGAGTGCCCTGAAGGCGGGGTCGAATCACTGTATGTTTTGTGTGCTCTGGGTTCGGCAGAAAAGCAGACACGTTTTGCATGAAGGAATGAACAGAACGCTGATAGCTGGCTGTTTCTAAGCTATCCCAACCTAGGTGTTTCTCTGACGAAGCCCTTCGCTGCCCATGATTGCGGCATCTAGCTGCTGCCAGCGGTGCATTGCTCACAACTCCCTGAAGACACAGGAGGCCCTTTTAGTCCGTTTCGGATCCTAGTACAGCCCCGCGACTCAAGAGAGGACCTGATATGCTTCCTAGGGTTCGAGAAACCCAGGGACTAAGGCTGCATGGGGTCTGTCGCATGCCTACCTGGTTCATGAGAAAACCTGAACATTAGCTTAAGGCCAGAGGCCCCGTGTGGTTCTCCCCTTCCCTGAGGACAACTGAAGTAGGAGCACTTACCGAGGAACGGCAACATCCAATCTCCTTCCAGGAAACTCACTTGTCATCACAAAGGCAACTGTGCAACAACACTGTTTCCCAGGGAGAACTGAGCCCGCAGCTCTCTAAATCCCAATGAGGAAAATAAAGTTTCCCTTCAAGCCTTAGTTTCAAAATGGACCGCAGAGCATTCACCCTGTTGTATCCGTCACTCCATGGCACGTCCAAGGTGCGCATAGCACGGAGATACTACATTCGTTTCAACTTGCCGCATCCTAGCATTTTAACAAAAGACGCCCTTCACAGCCCTTCTTTCAGCCTATAGTTGCCCTCAACTGAGCTTCGCTCACAAGGCCCAGAAAGGACGGGCAGTCCGTCGTTTACATCTTGGATCCTAGTGCAGACCCCCGTGTCCTAAGACACCAGAAACGCTTCCTAGATTTAAAGCACCGCTTTGACAAAGGCTGCCGTGAGCTTGCGGCCCGCCTGTGTCTGTGATGAGAGACGTAGAACGTTGGCTTGAGGCGAGTCGTCCGGGGTTGTGGGCGTACTCACGAATGATTTTTGAGGGAGGAGGCCGTGGCAGGAATTGAAAGCCAAGTGCTCTTTCGTGGAAGATAACTAGTCCTCCCAAAGACGACTGTGCAGCAAAGAGAAGATGGGCAACAACAGTGTTTACCAGGTAACCCTGAGGCCGCAAACTCTCTACTTTGCAATGAGGAAAATCAACTTCCCAGGAAGACTCAATTCCCAGCAGGACAAAGCAGCATATTACCAAGTCGCATCGGACTCTCTCTTGTACATCCCGTGGACACAGTGGCTCGTGACACTAGTCACCATTGCCATGCTGGGAGTCCTTACTGTGGTGTAAGGATATCAAGGGGAGGGCTTAGTTAGGCCTAGGTGACGGTACTTCTCTAGACTATCTACCAGTTCTGGAAAACCCTGTAGGTTTTGAAGCCGGATTTAAAGTGTAGTTGCCGCTTGAGGTAGACAGACGTCGTGGAGCAGCTCCCAGGAGCAGTGGTAGGCTAATTGTATTTTCTACTGCAGCTCAGGGTTCCTCCAGAGCGCAGACACCCTTTGCATGAAGGAAGGCATGGAACGTTGATAACTGGGTTGCTTTCAAGCTATCGCAATCCAGGTGTCTAAACAACGAAGCCCTTCACTGCCCATCAGTTGGCATCTAGCTGTTCCCGACGGTAGATGGCTCAAGGCTCCCCGAAGACACAGGCAGTCCTTTCTCAGTACGTTTTGGAACCTAGCGCTGACAAGTGAGTCCAAAAGAGAGCTGATATGCTTCCTAGAGTTCAAGAACCACAGGGACTAAGGCTCTATGCAATCGGTTGTTTCGCTAAGTCTGTCATGAGAACACCTGGACGTTAGCTTGAGGCTAGAGGCCCCATGTGGTGGGCCCATTCCCTGAAGACTACTGAAGGATGACCACCTACCAAGGGATGGCAACCTCCAAGTTTCTTGCCTAGAAACTCACGTCATCACCAGGGCAATTGTGTTACGAAGAGAAGCTGTGCAGCAACAGTGTTTCTTGGGGAGAATTGAGCCCGCGGCTCTGTAAATCCCAATGAGGAAAATAAAGTTTCACTCGCAGCCTTACTTTCAAAAGGGACCACACAGAGCATTCACCCTGCTGTGTCTTTCTCTAGTTTGTACTCCCAAGGTGCGTTAGAAGGGAGATACTTGAGTTGTTTCACTTACCACATGCTAGATGTTTAGCAAAAGAAGGCCTTTACTGCCCTTCTTTTGGCATATGGTTGTCCTCAGCCGAACAGTTCTCTCAGCTCCTAGAAGCGATGGGCGGTCCCTTGTGTACATCTTGGATCCCAGTGCAGACCTGTTAGTCCTAAGACACCAGAAATGCTTCCTACACTTAAAGCACCGCTTTGACAAACGCTGCCTGGAACCTGTTGCCTGCCTATCTATCTGTGTGACGAACAAAACAGTAACTTAGCTTGGAGCCAGTCCTCCTATATTTTTGGCTTACTCACCGATGATTGCTGAGGGATGAGCACTTAGCAGGGACTGAAAGGCCACGTTTGCCTCACGGGGGGCGGGGATATGACTTGTCCTCACAAGGCAATTGTGCAATGAAGAAAAGATAGGCCACTACACTGTTCATCAGGTAACCTTGAGGCCGCGTGTCGTCATTCCAGTGTGCCAAATAAACTTCCCATCACGGTTCAGTTTCCAAGGCGAGGGCACAGCGTCTTATGCTGCAGTTTCTGACTCCCTACTGGACGTTCAGCTGACCACCTAGACCCTTTCGTGAGTCAACTTTGTGATACACTTTGTGATACGGGGTCGTGATGGTGGTGAAAGGATTAGCAAGTCATGGGTTAGTGAGGCCGGTGTGTACAATGTATCTCCAGAGTACCTGGCTTTCAAGGGAGAGCCTGAAATTTTTCAGGCTACACTGAAAGTCCAGTGGCCGCCTGGGGTAAATTGCATCACGTGCGAGTGCCCTGAAGGCGGGGTCGAATCACTGTATGTTTTGTGTGCTCTGGGTTCGGCAGAAAAGCAGACACGTTTTGCATGAAGGAATGAACAGAACGCTGATAGCTGGCTGTTTCTAAGCTATCCCAACCTAGGTGTTTCTCTGACGAAGCCCTTCGCTGCCCATGATTGCGGCATCTAGCTGCTGCCAGCGGTGCATTGCTCACAACTCCCTGAAGACACAGGAGGCCCTTTTAGTCCGTTTCGGATCCTAGTACAGCCCCGCGACTCAAGAGAGGACCTGATATGCTTCCTAGGGTTCGAGAAACCCAGGGACTAAGGCTGCATGGGGTCTGTCGCATGCCTACCTGGTTCATGAGAAAACCTGAACATTAGCTTAAGGCCAGAGGCCCCGTGTGGTTCTCCCCTTCCCTGAGGACAACTGAAGTAGGAGCACTTACCGAGGAACGGCAACATCCAATCTCCTTCCAGGAAACTCACTTGTCATCACAAAGGCAACTGTGCAACAACACTGTTTCCCAGGGAGAACTGAGCCCGCAGCTCTCTAAATCCCAATGAGGAAAATAAAGTTTCCCTTCAAGCCTTAGTTTCAAAATGGACCGCAGAGCATTCACCCTGTTGTATCCGTCACTCCATGGCACGTCCAAGGTGCGCATAGCACGGAGATACTACATTCGTTTCAACTTGCCGCATCCTAGCATTTTAACAAAAGACGCCCTTCACAGCCCTTCTTTCAGCCTATAGTTGCCCTCAACTGAGCTTCGCTCACAAGGCCCAGAAAGGACGGGCAGTCCGTCGTTTACATCTTGGATCCTAGTGCAGACCCCCGTGTCCTAAGACACCAGAAACGCTTCCTAGATTTAAAGCACCGCTTTGACAAAGGCTGCCGTGAGCTTGCGGCCCGCCTGTGTCTGTGATGAGAGACGTAGAACGTTGGCTTGAGGCGAGTCGTCCGGGGTTGTGGGCGTACTCACGAATGATTTTTGAGGGAGGAGGACGTGGCAGGAATTGAAAGCCAAGTGCTCTTTCGTGGAAGATAACTAGTCCTCCCAAAGACGACTGTGCAGCAAAGAGAAGATGGGCAACAACAGTGTTTACCAGGTAACCCTGAGGCCGCAAACTCTCTACTTTGCAATGAGGAAAATCAACTTCCCAGGAAGACTCAATTCCCAGCAGGACAAAGCAGCATATTACCAAGTCGCATCGGACTCTCTCTTGTACATCCTGTGGACACAGTGGCTCGTGACACTAGTCACCATTGCCATGCTGGGAGTCCTTACTGTGGTGTAAGGATATCAAGGGGAGGGCTTAGTTAGGCCTAGGTGACGGTACTTCTCTACACTATCTACCAGTTCTGGAAAACCCTGTAGGTTTTGAAGCCGGACTTAAAGTGTAGTTGCCGCTTGAGGTAGACAGACGTCGTGGAGCAGCTCCCAGGAGCAGTGGTAGGCTAATTGTATTTTCTACTGCAGCTCAGGGTTCCTCCAGAGCGCAGACACCCTTTGCATGAAGGAAGGCATGGAACGTTGATAACTGGGTTGCTTTCAAGCTATCGCAATCCAGGTGTCTAAACAACGAAGCCCTTCACTGCCCATCAGTTGGCATCTAGCTGTTCCCGACGGTAGATGGCTCAAGGCTCCCCGAAGACACAGGCAGTCCTTTCTCAGTACGTTTTGGAACCTAGCGCTGACAAGTGAGTCCAAAAGAGAGCTGATATGCTTCCTAGAGTTCAAGAACCACAGGGACTAAGGCTCTATGCAATCGGTTGTTTCGCTAAGTCTGTCATGAGAACACCTGGACGTTAGCTTGAGGCTAGAGGCCCCATGTGGTGGGCCCATTCCCTGAAGACTACTGAAGGATGACCACCTACCAAGGGATGGCAACCTCCAAGTTTCTTGCCTAGAAACTCACGTCATCACCAGGGCAATTGTGTTACGAAGAGAAGCTGTGCAGCAACAGTGTTTCTTGGGGAGAATTGAGCCCGCGGCTCTGTAAATCCCAATGAGGAAAATAAAGTTTCACTCGCAGCCTTACTTTCAAAAGGGACCACACAGAGCATTCACCCTGCTGTGTCTTTCTCTAGTTTGTACTCCCAAGGTGCGTTAGAAGGGAGATACTTGAGTTGTTTCACTTACCACATGCTAGATGTTTAGCAAAAGAAGGCCTTTACTGCCCTTCTTTTGGCATATGGTTGTCCTCAGCCGAACAGTTCTCTCAGCTCCTAGAAGCGATGGGCGGTCCCTTGTGTACATCTTGGATCCCAGTGCAGACCTGTTAGTCCTAAGACACCAGAAATGCTTCCTACACTTAAAGCACCGCTTTGACAAACGCTGCCTGGAACCTGTTGCCTGCCTATCTATCTGTGTGACGAACAAAACAGTAACTTAGCTTGGAGCCAGTCCTCCTATATTTTTGGCTTACTCACCGACGATTGCTGAGGGATGAGCACTTAGCAGGGACTGAAAGGCCACGTTTGCCTCACGGGGGGCGGGGATATGACTTGTCCTCACAAGGCAATTGTGCAATGAAGAAAAGATAGGCCACTACACTGTTCATCAGGTAACCTTGAGGCCGCGTGTCGTCATTCCAGTGTGCCAAATAAACTTCCCATCACGGTTCAGTTTCCAAGGCGAGGGCACAGCGTCTTATGCTGCAGTTTCTGACTCCCTACTGGACGCTCAGCTGACCACCTAGACCCTTTCGTGAGTCAACTTTGTGATACACTTTGTGATACGGGGTCGTGATGGTGGTGAAAGGATTAGCAAGTCATGGGTTAGTGAGGCCGGTGTGTACAATGTATCTCCAGAGTACCTGGCTTTCAAGGGAGAGCCTGAAATTTTTCAGGCTACACTGAAAGTCCAGTGGCCGCCTGGGGTAAATTGCATCACGTGCGAGTGCCCTGAAGGCGGGGTCGAATCACTGTATGTTTTGTGTGCTCTGGGTTCGGCAGAAAAGCAGACACGTTTTGCATGAAGGAATGAACAGAACGCTGATAGCTGGCTGTTTCTAAGCTATCCCAACCTAGGTGTTTCTCTGACGAAGCCCTTCGCTGCCCATGATTGCGGCATCTAGCTGCTGCCAGCGGTGCATTGCTCACAACTCCCTGAAGACACAGGAGGCCCTTTTAGTCCGTTTCGGATCCTAGTACAGCCCCGCGACTCAAGAGAGGACCTGATATGCTTCCTAGGGTTCGAGAAACCCAGGGACTAAGGCTGCATGGGGTCTGTCGCATGCCTACCTGGTTCATGAGAAAACCTGAACATTAGCTTAAGGCCAGAGGCCCCGTGTGGTTCTCCCCTTCCCTGAGGACAACTGAAGTAGGAGCACTTACCGAGGAACGGCAACATCCAATCTCCTTCCAGGAAACTCACTTGTCATCACAAAGGCAACTGTGCAACAACACTGTTTCCCAGGGAGAACTGAGCCCGCAGCTCTCTAAATCCCAATGAGGAAAATAAAGTTTCCCTTCAAGCCTTAGTTTCAAAATGGACCGCAGAGCATTCACCCTGTTGTATCCGTCACTCCATGGCACGTCCAAGGTGCGCATAGCACGGAGATACTACATTCGTTTCAACTTGCCGCATCCTAGCATTTTAACAAAAGACGCCCTTCACAGCCCTTCTTTCAGCCTATAGTTGCCCTCAACTGAGCTTCGCTCACAAGGCCCAGAAAGGACGGGCAGTCCGTCGTTTACATCTTGGATCCTAGTGCAGACCCCCGTGTCCTAAGACACCAGAAACGCTTCCTAGATTTAAAGCACCGCTTTGACAAAGGCTGCCGTGAGCTTGCGGCCCGCCTGTGTCTGTGATGAGAGACGTAGAACGTTGGCTTGAGGCGAGTCGTCCGGGGTTGTGGGCGTACTCACGAATGATTTTTGAGGGAGGAGGCCGTGGCAGGAATTGAAAGCCAAGTGCTCTTTCGTGGAAGATAACTAGTCCTCCCAAAGACGACTGTGCAGCAAAGAGAAGATGGGCAACAACAGTGTTTACCAGGTAACCCTGAGGCCGCAAACTCTCTACTTTGCAATGAGGAAAATCAACTTCCCAGGAAGACTCAATTCCCAGCAGGACAAAGCAGCATATTACCAAGTCGCATCGGACTCTCTCTTGTACATCCCGTGGACACAGTGGCTCGTGACACTAGTCACCATTGCCATGCTGGGAGTCCTTACTGTGGTGTAAGGATATCAAGGGGAGGGCTTAGTTAGGCCTAGGTGACGGTACTTCTCTAGACTATCTACCAGTTCTGGAAAACCCTGTAGGTTTTGAAGCCGGACTTAAAGTGTAGTTGCCGCTTGAGGTAGACAGACATCGTGGAGCAGCTCCCAGGAGCAGTGGTAGGCTAATTGTATTTTCTACTGCAGCTCAGGGTTCCTCCAGAGCGCAGACACCCTTTGCATGAAGGAAGGCATGGAACGTTGATAACTGGGTTGCTTTCAAGCTATCGCAATCCAGGTGTCTAAACAACGAAGCCCTTCACTGCCCATCAGTTGGCATCTAGCTGTTCCCGACGGTAGATGGCTCAAGGCTCCCCGAAGACACAGGCAGTCCTTTCTCAGTACGTTTTGGAACCTAGCGCTGACAAGTGAGTCCAAAAGAGAGCTGATATGCTTCCTAGAGTTCAAGAACCACAGGGACTAAGGCTCTATGCAATCGGTTGTTTCGCTAAGTCTGTCATAAGAACACCTGGACGTTAGCTTGAGGCTAGAGGCCCCATGTGGTGGGCCCATTCCCTGAAGACTACTGAAGGATGACCACCTACCAAGGGATGGCAACCTCCAAGTTTCTTGCCTAGAAACTCACGTCATCACCAGGGCAATTGTGTTACGAAGAGAAGCTGTGCAGCAACAGTGTTTCTTGGGGAGAATTGAGCCCGCGGCTCTGTAAATCCCAATGAGGAAAATAAAGTTTCACTCGCAGCCTTACTTTCAAAAGGGACCACACAGAGCATTCACCCTGCTGTGTCTTTCTCTAGTTTGTACTCCCAAGGTGCGTTAGAAGGGAGATACTTGAGTTGTTTCACTTACCACATGCTAGATGTTTAGCAAAAGAAGGCCTTTACTGCCCTTCTTTTGGCATATGGTTGTCCTCAGCCGAACAGTTCTCTCAGCTCCTAGAAGCGATGGGCGGTCCCTTGTGTACATCTTGGATCCCAGTGCAGACCTGTTAGTCCTAAGACACCAGAAATGCTTCCTACACTTAAAGCACCGCTTTGACAAACGCTGCCTGGAACCTGTTGCCTGCCTATCTATCTGTGTGACGAACAAAACAGTAACTTAGCTTGGAGCCAGTCCTCCTATATTTTTGGCTTACTCACCGACGATTGCTGAGGGATGAGCACTTAGCAGGGACTGAAAGGCCACGTTTGCCTCACGGGGGGCGGGGATATGACTTGTCCTCACAAGGCAATTGTGCAATGAAGAAAAGATAGGCCACTACACTGTTCATCAGGTAACCTTGAGGCCGCGTGTCGTCATTCCAGTGTGCCAAATAAACTTCCCATCACGGTTCAGTTTCCAAGGCGAGGGCACAGCGTCTTATGCTGCAGTTTCTGACTCCCTACTGGACGTTCAGCTGACCACCTAGACCCTTTCGTGAGTCAACTTTGTGATACACTTTGTGATACGGGGTCGTGATGGTGGTGAAAGGATTAGCAAGTCATGGGTTAGTGAGGCCGGTGTGTACAATGTATCTCCAGAGTACCTGGCTTTCAAGGGAGAGCCTGAAATTTTTCAGGCTACACTGAAAGTCCAGTGGCCGCCTGGGGTAAATTGCATCACGTGCGAGTGCCCTGAAGGCGGGGTCGAATCACTGTATGTTTTGTGTGCTCTGGGTTCGGCAGAAAAGCAGACACGTTTTGCATGAAGGAATGAACAGAACGCTGATAGCTGGCTGTTTCTAAGCTATCCCAACCTAGGTGTTTCTCTGACGAAGCCCTTCGCTGCCCATGATTGCGGCATCTAGCTGCTGCCAGCGGTGCATTGCTCACAACTCCCTGAAGACACAGGAGGCCCTTTTAGTCCGTTTCGGATCCTAGTACAGCCCCGCGACTCAAGAGAGGACCTGATATGCTTCCTAGGGTTCGAGAAACCCAGGGACTAAGGCTGCATGGGGTCTGTCGCATGCCTACCTGGTTCATGAGAAAACCTGAACATTAGCTTAAGGCCAGAGGCCCCGTGTGGTTCTCCCCTTCCCTGAGGACAACTGAAGTAGGAGCACTTACCGAGGAACGGCAACATCCAATCTCCTTCCAGGAAACTCACTTGTCATCACAAAGGCAACTGTGCAACAACACTGTTTCCCAGGGAGAACTGAGCCCGCAGCTCTCTAAATCCCAATGAGGAAAATAAAGTTTCCCTTCAAGCCTTAGTTTCAAAATGGACCGCAGAGCATTCACCCTGTTGTATCCGTCACTCCATGGCACGTCCAAGGTGCGCATAGCACGGAGATACTACATTCGTTTCAACTTGCCGCATCCTAGCATTTTAACAAAAGACGCCCTTCACAGCCCTTCTTTCAGCCTATAGTTGCCCTCAACTGAGCTTCGCTCACAAGGCCCAGAAAGGACGGGCAGTCCGTCGTTTACATCTTGGATCCTAGTGCAGACCCCCGTGTCCTAAGACACCAGAAACGCTTCCTAGATTTAAAGCACCGCTTTGACAAAGGCTGCCGTGAGCTTGCGGCCCGCCTGTGTCTGTGATGAGAGACGTAGAACGTTGGCTTGAGGCGAGTCGTCCGGGGTTGTGGGCGTACTCACGAATGATTTTTGAGGGAGGAGGACGTGGCAGGAATTGAAAGCCAAGTGCTCTTTCGTGGAAGATAACTAGTCCTCCCAAAGACGACTGTGCAGCAAAGAGAAGATGGGCAACAACAGTGTTTACCAGGTAACCCTGAGGCCGCAAACTCTCTACTTTGCAATGAGGAAAATCAACTTCCCAGGAAGACTCAATTCCCAGCAGGACAAAGCAGCATATTACCAAGTCGCATCGGACTCTCTCTTGTACATCCCGTGGACACAGTGGCTCGTGACACTAGTCACCATTGCCATGCTGGGAGTCCTTACTGTGGTGTAAGGATATCAAGGGGAGGGCTTAGTTAGGCCTAGGTGACGGTACTTCTCTAGACTATCTACCAGTTCTGGAAAACCCTGTAGGTTTTGAAGCCGGACTTAAAGTGTAGTTGCCGCTTGAGGTAGACAGACGTCGTGGAGCAGCTCCCAGGAGCAGTGGTAGGCTAATTGTATTTTCTACTGCAGCTCAGGGTTCCTCCAGAGCGCAGACACCCTTTGCATGAAGGAAGGCATGGAAAGTTGATAACTGGGTTGCTTTCAAGCTATCGCAATCCAGGTGTCTAAACAACGAAGCCCTTCACTGCCCATCAGTTGGCATCTAGCTGTTCCCGACGGTAGATGGCTCAAGGCTCCCCGAAGACACAGGCAGTCCTTTCTCAGTACGTTTTGGAACCTAGCGCTGACAAGTGAGTCCAAAAGAGAGCTGATATGCTTCCTAGAGTTCAAGAACCACAGGGACTAAGGCTCTATGCAATCGGTTGTTTCGCTAAGTCTGTCATGAGAACACCTGGACGTTAGCTTGAGGCTAGAGGCCCCATGTGGTGGGCCCATTCCCTGAAGACTAATGAAGGATGACCACCTACCAAGGGATGGCAACCTCCAAGTTTCTTGCCTAGAAACTCACGTCATCACCAGGGCAATTGTGTTACGAAGAGAAGCTGTGCAGCAACAGTGTTTCTTGGGGAGAATTGAGCCCGCGGCTCTGTAAATCCCAATGAGGAAAATAAAGTTTCACTCGCAGCCTTACTTTCAAAAGGGACCACACAGAGCATTCACCCTGCTGTGTCTTTCTCTAGTTTGTACTCCCAAGGTGCGTTAGAAGGGAGATACTTGAGTTGTTTCACTTACCACATGCTAGATGTTTAGCAAAAGAAGGCCTTTACTGCCCTTCTTTTGGCATATTGTTGTCCTCAGCCGAACAGTTCTCTCAGCTCCTAGAAGCGATGGGCGGTCCCTTGTGTACATCTTGGATCCCAGTGCAGACCTGTTAGTCCTAAGACACCAGAAATGCTTCCTACACTTAAAGCACCGCTTTGACAAACGCTGCCTGGAACCTGTTGCCTGCCTATCTATCTGTGTGACGAACAAAACAGTAACTTAGCTTGGAGCCAGTCCTCCTATATTTTTGGCTTACTCACCGACGATTGCTGAGGGATGAGCACTTAGCAGGGACTGAAAGGCCACGTTTGCCTCACGGGGGGCGGGGATATGACTTGTCCTCACAAGGCAATTGTGCAATGAAGAAAAGATAGGCCACTACACTGTTCATCAGGTAACCTTGAGGCCGCGTGTCGTCATTTCAGTGTGCCAAATAAACTTCCCATCACGGTTCAGTTTCCAAGGCGAGGGCACAGCGTCTTATGCTGCAGTTTCTGACTCCCTACTGGACGCTCAGCTGACCACCTAGACCCTTTCGTGAGTCAACTTTGTGATACACTTTGTGATACGGGGTCGTGATGGTGGTGAAAGGATTAGCAAGTCATGGGTTAGTGAGGCCGGTGTGTACAATGTATCTCCAGAGTACCTGGCTTTCAAGGGAGAGCCTGAAATTTTTCAGGCTACACTGAAAGTCCAGTGGCCGCCTGGGGTAAATTGCATCACGTGCGAGTGCCCTGAAGGCGGGGTCGAATCACTGTATGTTTTGTGTGCTCTGGGTTCGGCAGAAAAGCAGACACGTTTTGCATGAAGGAATGAACAGAACGCTGATAGCTGGCTGTTTCTAAGCTATCCCAACCTAGGTGTTTCTCTGACGAAGCCCTTCGCTGCCCATGATTGCGGCATCTAGCTGCTGCCAGCGGTGCATTGCTCACAACTCCCTGAAGACACAGGAGGCCCTTTTAGTCCGTTTCGGATCCTAGTACAGCCCCGCGACTCAAGAGAGGACCTGATATGCTTCCTAGGGTTCGAGAAACCCAGGGACTAAGGCTGCATGGGGTCTGTCGCATGCCTACCTGGTTCATGAGAAAACCTGAACATTAGCTTAAGGCCAGAGGCCCCGTGTGGTTCTCCCCTTCCCTGAGGACAACTGAAGTAGGAGCACTTACCGAGGAACGGCAACATCCAATCTCCTTCCAGGAAACTCACTTGTCATCACAAAGGCAACTGTGCAACAACACTGTTTCCCAGGGAGAACTGAGCCCGCAGCTCTCTAAATCCCAATGAGGAAAATAAAGTTTCCCTTCAAGCCTTAGTTTCAAAATGGACCGCAGAGCATTCACCCTGTTGTATCCGTCACTCCATGGCACGTCCAAGGTGCGCATAGCACGGAGATACTACATTCGTTTCAACTTGCCGCATCCTAGCATTTTAACAAAAGACGCCCTTCACAGCCCTTCTTTCAGCCTATAGTTGCCCTCAACTGAGCTTCGCTCACAAGGCCCAGAAAGGACGGGCAGTCCGTCGTTTACATCTTGGATCCTAGTGCAGACCCCCGTGTCCTAAGACACCAGAAACGCTTCCTAGATTTAAAGCACCGCTTTGACAAAGGCTGCCGTGAGCTTGCGGCCCGCCTGTGTCTGTGATGAGAGACATAGAACGTTGGCTTGAGGCGAGTCGTCCGGGGTTGTGGGCGTACTCACGAATGATTTTTGAGGGAGGAGGCCGTGGCAGGAATTGAAAGCCAAGTGCTCTTTCGTGGAAGATAACTAGTCCTCCCAAAGACGACTGTGCAGCAAAGAGAAGATGGGCAACAACAGTGTTTACCAGGTAACCCTGAGGCCGCAAACTCTCTACTTTGCAATGAGGAAAATCAACTTCCCAGGAAGACTCAATTCCCAGCAGGACAAAGCAGCATATTACCAAGTCGCATCGGACTCTCTCTTGTACATCCCGTGGACACAGTGGCTCGTGACACTAGTCACCATTGCCATGCTGGGAGTCCTTACTGTGGTGTAAGGATATCAAGGGGAGGGCTTAGTTAGGCCTAGGTGACGGTACTTCTCTAGACTATCTACCAGTTCTGGAAAACCCTGTAGGTTTTGAAGCCGGATTTAAAGTGTAGTTGCCGCTTGAGGTAGACAGACATCGTGGAGCAGCTCCCAGGAGCAGTGGTAGGCTAATTGTATTTTCTACTGCAGCTCAGGGTTCCTCCAGAGCGCAGACACCCTTTGCATGAAGGAAGGCATGGAACGTTGATAACTGGGTTGCTTTCAAGCTATCGCAATCCAGGTGTCTAAACAACGAAGCCCTTCACTGCCCATCAGTTGGCATCTAGCTGTTCCCGACGGTAGATGGCTCAAGGCTCCCCGAAGACACAGGCAGTCCTTTCTCAGTACGTTTTGGAACCTAGCGCTGACAAGTGAGTCCAAAAGAGAGCTGATATGCTTCCTAGAGTTCAAGAACCACAGGGACTAAGGCTCTATGCAATCTGTTGTTTCGCTAAGTCTGTCATGAGAACACCTGGACGTTAGCTTGAGGCTAGAGGCCCCATGTGGTGGGCCCATTCCCTGAAGACTACTGAAGGATGACCACCTACCAAGGGATGGCAACCTCCAAGTTTCTTGCCTAGAAACTCACGTCATCACCAGGGCAATTGTGTTACGAAGAGAAGCTGTGCAGCAACAGTGTTTCTTGGGGAGAATTGAGCCCGCGGCTCTGTAAATCCCAATGAGGAAAATAAAGTTTCACTCGCAGCCTTACTTTCAAAAGGGACCACACAGAGCATTCACCCTGCTGTGTCTTTCTCTAGTTTGTACTCCCAAGGTGCGTTAGAAGGGAGATACTTGAGTTGTTTCACTTACCACATGCTAGATGTTTAGCAAAAGAAGGCCTTTACTGCCCTTCTTTTGGCATATGGTTGTCCTCAGCCGAACAGTTCTCTCAGCTCCTAGAAGCGATGGGCGGTCCCTTGTGTACATCTTGGATCCCAGTGCAGACCTGTTAGTCCTAAGACACCAGAAATGCTTCCTACACTTAAAGCACCGCTTTGACAAACGCTGCCTGGAACCTGTTGCCTGCCTATCTATCTGTGTGACGAACAAAACAGTAACTTAGCTTGGAGCCAGTCCTCCTATATTTTTGGCTTACTCACCGACGATTGCTGAGGGATGAGCACTTAGCAGGGACTGAAAGGCCACGTTTGCCTCACGGGGGGCGGGGATATGACTTGTCCTCACAAGGCAATTGTGCAATGAAGAAAAGATAGGCCACTACACTGTTCATCAGGTAACCTTGAGGCCGCGTGTCGTCATTCCAGTGTGCCAAATAAACTTCCCATCACGGTTCAGTTTCCAAGGCGAGGGCACAGCGTCTTATGCTGCAGTTTCTGACTCCCTACTGGACGTTCAGCTGACCACCTAGACCCTTTCGTGAGTCAACTTTGTGATACACTTTGTGATACGGGGTCGTGATGGTGGTGAAAGGATTAGCAAGTCATGGGTTAGTGAGGCCGGTGTGTACAATGTATCTCCAGAGTACCTGGCTTTCAAGGGAGAGCCTGAAATTTTTCAGGCTACACTGAAAGTCCAGTGGCCGCCTGGGGTAAATTGCATCACGTGCGAGTGCCCTGAAGGCGGGGTCGAATCACTGTATGTTTTGTGTGCTCTGGGTTCGGCAGAAAAGCAGACACGTTTTGCATGAAGGAATGAACAGAACGCTGATAGCTGGCTGTTTCTAAGCTATCCCAACCTAGGTGTTTCTCTGACGAAGCCCTTCGCTGCCCATGATTGCGGCATCTAGCTGCTGCCAGCGGTGCATTGCTCACAACTCCCTGAAGACACAGGAGGCCCTTTTAGTCCGTTTCGGATCCTAGTACAGCCCCGCGACTCAAGAGAGGACCTGATATGCTTCCTAGGGTTCGAGAAACCCAGGGACTAAGGCTGCATGGGGTCTGTCGCATGCCTACCTGGTTCATGAGAAAACCTGAACATTAGCTTAAGGCCAGAGGCCCCGTGTGGTTCTCCCCTTCCCTGAGGACAACTGAAGTAGGAGCACTTACCGAGGAACGGCAACATCCAATCTCCTTCCAGGAAACTCACTTGTCATCACAAAGGCAACTGTGCAACAACACTGTTTCCCAGGGAGAACTGAGCCCGCAGCTCTCTAAATCCCAATGAGGAAAATAAAGTTTCCCTTCAAGCCTTAGTTTCAAAATGGACCACAGAGCATTCACCCTGTTGTATCCGTCACTCCATGGCACGTCCAAGGTGCGCATAGAACGGAGATACTACATTCGTTTCAACTTGCCGCATCCTAGCATTTTAACAAAAGACGCCCTTCACAGCCCTTCTTTCAGCCTATAGTTGCCCTCAACTGAGCTTCGCTCACAAGGCCCAGAAAGGACGGGCAGTCCGTCGTTTACATCTTGGATCCTAGTGCAGACCCCCGTGTCCTAAGACACCAGAAACGCTTCCTAGATTTAAAGCACCGCTTTGACAAAGGCTGCCGTGAGCTTGCGGCCCGCCTGTGTCTGTGATGAGAGACGTAGAACGTTGGCTTGAGGCGAGTCGTCCGGGGTTGTGGGCGTACTCACGAATGATTTTTGAGGGAGGAGGACGTGGCAGGAATTGAAAGCCAAGTGCTCTTTCGTGGAAGATAACTAGTCCTCCCAAAGACGACTGTGCAGCAAAGAGAAGATGGGCAACAACAGTGTTTACCAGGTAACCCTGAGGCCGCAAACTCTCTACTTTGCAATGAGGAAAATCAACTTCCCAGGAAGACTCAATTCCCAGCAGGACAAAGCAGCATATTACCAAGTCGCATCGGACTCTCTCTTGTACATCCCGTGGACACAGTGGCTCGTGACACTAGTCACCATTGCCATGCTGGGAGTCCTTACTGTGGTGTAAGGATATCAAGGGGAGGGCTTAGTTAGGCCTAGGTGACGGTACTTCTCTAGACTATCTACCAGTTCTGGAAAACCCTGTAGGTTTTGAAGCCGGACTTAAAGTGTAGTTGCCGCTTGAGGTAGACAGACGTCGTGGAGCAGCTCCCAGGAGCAGTGGTAGGCTAATTGTATTTTCTACTGCAGCTCAGGGTTCCTCCAGAGCGCAGACACCCTTTGCATGAAGGAAGGCATGGAACGTTGATAACTGGGTTGCTTTCAAGCTATCGCAATCCAGGTGTCTAAACAACGAAGCCCTTCACTGCCCATCAGTTGGCATCTAGCTGTTCCCGACGGTAGATGGCTCAAGGCTCCCCGAAGACACAGGCAGTCCTTTCTCAGTACGTTTTGGAACCTAGCGCTGACAAGTGAGTCCAAAAGAGAGCTGATATGCTTCCTAGAGTTCAAGAACCACAGGGACTAAGGCTCTATGCAATCGGTTGTTTCGCTAAGTCTGTCATGAGAACACCTGGACGTTAGCTTGAGGCTAGAGGCCCCATGTGGTGGGCCCATTCCCTGAAGACTACTGAAGGATGACCACCTACCAAGGGATGGCAACCTCCAAGTTTCTTGCCTAGAAACTCACGTCATCACCAGGGCAATTGTGTTACGAAGAGAAGCTGTGCAGCAACAGTGTTTCTTGGGGAGAATTGAGCCCGCGGCTCTGTAAATCCCAATGAGGAAAATAAAGTTTCACTCGCAGCCTTACTTTCAAAAGGGACCACACAGAGCATTCACCCTGCTGTGTCTTTCTCTAGTTTGTACTCCCAAGGTGCGTTAGAAGGGAGATACTTGAGTTGTTTCACTTACCACATGCTAGATGTTTAGCAAAAGAAGGCCTTTACTGCCCTTCTTTTGGCATATGGTTGTCCTCAGCCGAACAGTTCTCTCAGCTCCTAGAAGCGATGGGCGGTCCCTTGTGTACATCTTGGATCCCAGTGCAGACCTGTTAGTCCTAAGACACCAGAAATGCTTCCTACACTTAAAGCACCGCTTTGACAAACGCTGCCTGGAACCTGTTGCCTGCCTATCTATCTGTGTGACGAACAAAACAGTAACTTAGCTTGGAGCCAGTCCTCCTATATTTTTGGCTTACTCACCGACGATTGCTGAGGGATGAGCACTTAGCAGGGACTGAAAGGCCACGTTTGCCTCACGGGGGGCGGGGATATGACTTGTCCTCACAAGGCAATTGTGCAATGAAGAAAAGATAGGCCACTACACTGTTCATCAGGTAACCTTGAGGCCGCGTGTCGTCATTCCAGTGTGCCAAATAAACTTCCCATCACGGTTCAGTTTCCAAGGCGAGGGCACAGCGTCTTATGCTGCAGTTTCTGACTCCCTACTGGACGTTCAGCTGACCACCTAGACCCTTTCGTGAGTCAACTTTGTGATACACTTTGTGATACGGGGTCGTGATGGTGGTGAAAGGATTAGCAAGTCATGGGTTAGTGAGGCCGGTGTGTACAATGTATCTCCAGAGTACCTGGCTTTCAAGGGAGAGCCTGAAATTTTTCAGGCTACACTGAAAGTCCAGTGGCCGCCTGGGGTAAATTGCATCACGTGCGAGTGCCCTGAAGGCGGGGTCGAATCACTGTATGTTTTGTGTGCTCTGGGTTCGGCAGAAAAGCAGACACGTTTTGCATGAAGGAATGAACAGAACGCTGATAGCTGGCTGTTTCTAAGCTATCCCAACCTAGGTGTTTCTCTGACGAAGCCCTTCGCTGCCCATGATTGCGGCATCTAGCTGCTGCCAGCGGTGCATTGCTCACAACTCCCTGAAGACACAGGAGGCCCTTTTAGTCCGTTTCGGATCCTAGTACAGCCCCGCGACTCAAGAGAGGACCTGATATGCTTCCTAGGGTTCGAGAAACCCAGGGACTAAGGCTGCATGGGGTCTGTCGCATGCCTACCTGGTTCATGAGAAAACCTGAACATTAGCTTAAGGCCAGAGGCCCCGTGTGGTTCTCCCCTTCCCTGAGGACAACTGAAGTAGGAGCACTTACCGAGGAACGGCAACATCCAATCTCCTTCCAGGAAACTCACTTGTCATCACAAAGGCAACTGTGCAACAACACTGTTTCCCAGGGAGAACTGAGCCCGCAGCTCTCTAAATCCCAATGAGGAAAATAAAGTTTCCCTTCAAGCCTTAGTTTCAAAATGGACCGCAGAGCATTCACCCTGTTGTATCCGTCACTCCATGGCACGTCCAAGGTGCGCATAGCACGGAGATACTACATTCGTTTCAACTTGCCGCATCCTAGCATTTTAACAAAAGACGCCCTTCACAGCCCTTCTTTCAGCCTATAGTTGCCCTCAACTGAGCTTCGCTCACAAGGCCCAGAAAGGACGGGCAGTCCGTCGTTTACATCTTGGATCCTAGTGCAGACCCCCGTGTCCTAAGACACCAGAAACGCTTCCTAGATTTAAAGCACCGCTTTGACAAAGGCTGCTGTGAGCTTGCGGCCCGCCTATGTCTGTGATGAGAGACGTAGAACGTTGGCTTGAGGCGAGTCGTCCGGGGTTGTGGGCGTACTCACGAATGATTTTTGAGGGAGGAGGCCGTGGCAGGAATTGAAAGCCAAGTGCTCTTTCGTGGAAGATAACTAGTCCTCCCAAAGACGACTGTGCAGCAAAGAGAAGATGGGCAACAACAGTGTTTACCAGGTAACCCTGAGGCCGCAAACTCTCTACTTTGCAATGAGGAAAATCAACTTCCCAGGAAGACTCAATTCCCAGCAGGACAAAGCAGCATATTACCAAGTCGCATCGGACTCTCTCTTGTACATCCCGTGGACACAGTGGCTCGTGACACTAGTCACCATTGCCATGCTGGGAGTCCTTACTGTGGTGTAAGGATATCAAGGGGAGGGCTTAGTTAGGCCTAGGTGACGGTACTTCTCTAGACTATCTACCAGTTCTGGAAAACCCTGTAGGTTTTGAAGCCGGACTTAAAGTGTAGTTGCCGCTTGAGGTAGACAGACGTCGTGGAGCAGCTCCCAGGAGCAGTGGTAGGCTAATTGTATTTTCTACTGCAGCTCAGGGTTCCTCCAGAGCGCAGACACCCTTTGCATGAAGGAAGGCATGGAACGTTGATAACTGGGTTGCTTTCAAGCTATCGCAATCCAGGTGTCTAAACAACGAAGCCCTTCACTGCCCATCAGTTGGCATCTAGCTGTTCCCGACGGTAGATGGCTCAAGGCTCCCCGAAGACACAGGCAGTCCTTTCTCAGTACGTTTTGGAACCTAGCGCTGACAAGTGAGTCCAAAAGAGAGCTGATATGCTTCCTAGAGTTCAAGAACCACAGGGACTAAGGCTCTATGCAATCGGTTGTTTCGCTAAGTCTGTCATGAGAACACCTGGACGTTAGCTTGAGGCTAGAGGCCCCATGTGGTGGGCCCATTCCCTGAAGACTACTGAAGGATGACCACCTACCAAGGGATGGCAACCTCCAAGTTTCTTGCCTAGAAACTCACGTCATCACCAGGGCAATTGTGTTACGAAGAGAAGCTGTGCAGCAACAGTGTTTCTTGGGGAGAATTGAGCCCGCGGCTCTGTAAATCCCAATGAGGAAAATAAAGTTTCACTCGCAGCCTTACTTTCAAAAGGGACCACACAGAGCATTCACCCTGCTGTGTCTTTCTCTAGTTTGTACTCCCAAGGTGCGTTAGAAGGGAGATACTTGAGTTGTTTCACTTACCACATGCTAGATGTTTAGCAAAAGAAGGCCTTTACTGCCCTTCTTTTGGCATATGGTTGTCCTCAGCCGAACAGTTCTCTCAGCTCCTAGAAGCGATGGGCGGTCCCTTGTGTACATCTTGGATCCCAGTGCAGACCTGTTAGTCCTAAGACACCAGAAATGCTTCCTACACTTAAAGCACCGCTTTGACAAACGCTGCCTGGAACCTGTTGCCTGCCTATCTATCTGTGTGACGAACAAAACAGTAACTTAGCTTGGAGCCAGTCCTCCTATATTTTTGGCTTACTCACCGACGATTGCTGAGGGATGAGCACTTAGCAGGGACTGAAAGGCCACGTTTGCCTCACGGGGGGCGGGGATATGACTTGTCCTCACAAGGCAATTGTGCAATGAAGAAAAGATAGGCCACTACACTGTTCATCAGGTAACCTTGAGGCCGCGTGTCGTCATTCCAGTGTGCCAAATAAACTTCCCATCACGGTTCAGTTTCCAAGGCGAGGGCACAGCGTCTTATGCTGCAGTTTCTGACTCCCTACTGGACGTTCAGCTGACCACCTAGACCCTTTCGTGAGTCAACTTTGTGATACACTTTGTGATACGGGGTCGTGATGGTGGTGAAAGGATTAGCAAGTCATGGGTTAGTGAGGCCGGTGTGTACAATGTATCTCCAGAGTACCTGGCTTTCAAGGGAGAGCCTGAAATTTTTCAGGCTACACTGAAAGTCCAGTGGCCGCCTGGGGTAAATTGCATCACGTGCGAGTGCCCTGAAGGCGGGGTCGAATCACTGTATGTTTTGTGTGCTCTGGGTTCGGCAGAAAAGCAGACACGTTTTGCATGAAGGAATGAACAGAACGCTGATAGCTGGCTGTTTCTAAGCTATCCCAACCTAGGTGTTTCTCTGACGAAGCCCTTCGCTGCCCATGATTGCAGCATCTAGCTGCTGCCAGCGGTGCATTGCTCACAACTCCCTGAAGACACAGGAGGCCCTTTTAGTCCGTTTCGGATCCTAGTACAGCCCCGCGACTCAAGAGAGGACCTGATATGCTTCCTAGGGTTCGAGAAACCCAGGGACTAAGGCTGCATGGGGTCTGTCGCATGCCTACCTGGTTCATGAGAAAACCTGAACATTAGCTTAAGGCCAGAGGCCCCGTGTGGTTCTCCCCTTCCCTGAGGACAACTGAAGTAGGAGCACTTACCGAGGAACGGCAACATCCAATCTCCTTCCAGGAAACTCACTTGTCATCACAAAGGCAACTGTGCAACAACACTGTTTCCCAGGGAGAACTGAGCCCGCAGCTCTCTAAATCCCAATGAGGAAAATAAAGTTTCCCTTCAAGCCTTAGTTTCAAAATGGACCGCAGAGCATTCACCCTGTTGTATCCGTCACTCCATGGCACGTCCAAGGTGCGCATAGAACGGAGATACTACATTCGTTTCAACTTGTCGCATCCTAGCATTTTAACAAAAGACGCCCTTCACAGCCCTTCTTTCAGCCTATAGTTGCCCTCAACTGAGCTTCGCTCACAAGGCCCAGAAAGGACGGGCAGTCCATCGTTTACATCTTGGATCCTAGTGCAGACCCCCGTGTCCTAAGACACCAGAAACGCTTCCTAGATTTAAAGCACCGCTTTGACAAAGGCTGCCGTGAGCTTGCGGCCCGCCTGTGTCTGTGATGAGAGACGTAGAACGTTGGCTTGAGGCGAGTCGTCCGGGGTTGTGGGCGTACTCACGAATGATTTTTGAGGGAGGAGGCCGTGGCAGGAATTGAAAGCCAAGTGCTCTTTCGTGGAAGATAACTAGTCCTCCCAAAGACGACTGTGCAGCAAAGAGAAGATGGGCAACAACAGTGTTTACCAGGTAACCCTGAGGCCGCAAACTCTCTACTTTGCAATGAGGAAAATCAACTTCCCAGGAAGACTCAATTCCCAGCAGGACAAAGCAGCATATTACCAAGTCGCATCGGACTCTCTCTTGTACATCCCGTGGACACAGTGGCTCGTGACACTAGTCACCATTGCCATGCTGGGAGTCCTTACTGTGGTGTAAGGATATCAAGGGGAGGGCTTAGTTAGGCCTAGGTGACGGTACTTCTCTAGACTATCTACCAGTTCTGGAAAACCCTGTAGGTTTTGAAGCCGGACTTAAAGTGTAGTTGCCGCTTGAGGTAGACAGACGTCGTGGAGCAGCTCCCAGGAGCAGTGGTAGGCTAATTGTATTTTCTACTGCAGCTCAGGGTTCCTCCAGAGCGCAGACACCCTTTGCATGAAGGAAGGCATGGAACGTTGATAACTGGGTTGCTTTCAAGCTATCGCAATCCAGGTGTCTAAACAACGAAGCCCTTCACTGCCCATCAGTTGGCATCTAGCTGTTCCCGACGGTAGATGGCTCAAGGCTCCCCGAAGACACAGGCAGTCCTTTCTCAGTACGTTTTGGAACCTAGCGCTGACAAGTGAGTCCAAAAGAGAGCTGATATGCTTCCTAGAGTTCAAGAACCACAGGGACTAAGGCTCTATGCAATCGGTTGTTTCGCTAAGTCTGTCATGAGAACACCTGGACGTTAGCTTGAGGCTAGAGGCCCCATGTGGTGGGCCCATTCCCTGAAGACTACTGAAGGATGACCACCTACCAAGGGATGGCAACCTCCAAGTTTCTTGCCTAGAAACTCACGTCATCACCAGGGCAATTGTGTTACGAAGAGAAGCTGTGCAGCAACAGTGTTTCTTGGGGAGAATTGAGCCCGCGGCTCTGTAAATCCCAATGAGGAAAATAAAGTTTCACTCGCAGCCTTACTTTCAAAAGGGACCACACAGAGCATTCACCCTGCTGTGTCTTTCTCTAGTTTGTACTCCCAAGGTGCGTTAGAAGGGAGATACTTGAGTTGTTTCACTTACCACATGCTAGATGTTTAGCAAAAGAAGGCCTTTACTGCCCTTCTTTTGGCATATGGTTGTCCTCAGCCGAACAGTTCTCTCAGCTCCTAGAAGCGATGGGCGGTCCCTTGTGTACATCTTGGATCCCAGTGCAGACCTGTTAGTCCTAAGACACCAGAAATGCTTCCTACACTTAAAGCACCGCTTTGACAAACGCTGCCTGGAACCTGTTGCCTGCCTATCTATCTGTGTGACGAACAAAACAGTAACTTAGCTTGGAGCCAGTCCTCCTATATTTTTGGCTTACTCACCGACGATTGCTGAGGGATGAGCACTTAGCAGGGACTGAAAGGCCACGTTTGCCTCACGGGGGGCGGGGATATGACTTGTCCTCACAAGGCAATTGTGCAATGAAGAAAAGATAGGCCACTACACTGTTCATCAGGTAACCTTGAGGCCGCGTGTCGTCATTCCAGTGTGCCAAATAAACTTCCCATCACGGTTCAGTTTCCAAGGCGAGGGCACAGCGTCTTATGCTGCAGTTTCTGACTCCCTACTGGACGTTCAGCTGACCACCTAGACCCTTTCGTGAGTCAACTTTGTGATACACTTTGTGATACGGGGTCGTGATGGTGGTGAAAGGATTAGCAAGTCATGGGTTAGTGAGGCCGGTGTGTACAATGTATCTCCAGAGTACCTGGCTTTCAAGGGAGAGCCTGAAATTTTTCAGGCTACACTGAAAGTCCAGTGGCCGCCTGGGGTAAATTGCATCACGTGCGAGTGCCCTGAAGGCGGGGTCGAATCACTGTATGTTTTGTGTGCTCTGGGTTCGGCAGAAAAGCAGACACGTTTTGCATGAAGGAATGAACAGAACGCTGATAGCTGGCTGTTTCTAAGCTATCCCAACCTAGGTGTTTCTCTGACGAAGCCCTTCGCTGCCCATGATTGCAGCATCTAGCTGCTGCCAGCGGTGCATTGCTCACAACTCCCTGAAGACACAGGAGGCCCTTTTAGTCCGTTTCGGATCCTAGTACAGCCCCGCGACTCAAGAGAGGACCTGATATGCTTCCTAGGGTTCGAGAAACCCAGGGACTAAGGCTGCATGGGGTCTGTCGCATGCCTACCTGGTTCATGAGAAAACCTGAACATTAGCTTAAGGCCAGAGGCCCCGTGTGGTTCTCCCCTTCCCTGAGGACAACTGAAGTAGGAGCACTTACCGAGGAACGGCAACATCCAATCTCCTTCCAGGAAACTCACTTGTCATCACAAAGGCAACTGTGCAACAACACTGTTTCCCAGGGAGAACTGAGCCCGCAGCTCTCTAAATCCCAATGAGGAAAATAAAGTTTCCCTTCAAGCCTTAGTTTCAAAATGGACCGCAGAGCATTCACCCTGTTGTATCCGTCACTCCATGGCACGTCCAAGGTGCGCATAGAACGGAGATACTACATTCGTTTCAACTTGTCGCATCCTAGCATTTTAACAAAAGACGCCCTTCACAGCCCTTCTTTCAGCCTATAGTTGCCCTCAACTGAGCTTCGCTCACAAGGCCCAGAAAGGACGGGCAGTCCATCGTTTACATCTTGGATCCTAGTGCAGACCCCCGTGTCCTAAGACACCAGAAACGCTTCCTAGATTTAAAGCACCGCTTTGACAAAGGCTGCCGTGAGCTTGCGGCCCGCCTGTGTCTGTGATGAGAGACGTAGAACGTTGGCTTGAGGCGAGTCGTCCGGGGTTGTGGGCGTACTCACGAATGATTTTTGAGGGAGGAGGCCGTGGCAGGAATTGAAAGCCAAGTGCTCTTTCGTGGAAGATAACTAGTCCTCCCAAAGACGACTGTGCAGCAAAGAGAAGATGGGCAACAACAGTGTTTACCAGGTAACCCTGAGGCCGCAAACTCTCTACTTTGCAATGAGGAAAATCAACTTCCCAGGAAGACTCAATTCCCAGCAGGACAAAGCAGCATATTACCAAGTCGCATCGGACTCTCTCTTGTACATCCCGTGGACACAGTGGCTCGTGACACTAGTCACCATTGCCATGCTGGGAGTCCTTACTGTGGTGTAAGGATATCAAGGGGAGGGCTTAGTTAGGCCTAGGTGACGGTACTTCTCTAGACTATCTACCAGTTCTGGAAAACCCTGTAGGTTTTGAAGCCGGACTTAAAGTGTAGTTGCCGCTTGAGGTAGACAGACGTCGTGGAGCAGCTCCCAGGAGCAGTGGTAGGCTAATTGTATTTTCTACTGCAGCTCAGGGTTCCTCCAGAGCGCAGACCCCCTTTGCATGAAGGAAGGCATGGAACGTTGATAACTGGGTTGCTTTCAAGCTATCGCAATCCAGGTGTCTAAACAACGAAGCCCTTCACTGCCCATCAGTTGGCATCTAGCTGTTCCCGACGGTAGATGGCTCAAGGCTCCCCGAAGACACAGGCAGTCCTTTCTCAGTACGTTTTGGAACCTAGCGCTGACAAGTGAGTCCAAAAGAGAGCTGATATGCTTCCTAGAGTTCAAGAACCACAGGGACTAAGGCTCTATGCAATCGGTTGTTTCGCTAAGTCTGTCATGAGAACACCTGGACGTTAGCTTGAGGCTAGAGGCCCCATGTGGTGGGCCCATTCCCTGAAGACTACTGAAGGATGACCACCTACCAAGGGATGGCAACCTCCAAGTTTCTTGCCTAGAAACTCACGTCATCACCAGGGCAATTGTGTTACGAAGAGAAGCTGTGCAGCAACAGTGTTTCTTGGGGAGAATTGAGCCCGCGGCTCTGTAAATCCCAATGAGGAAAATAAAGTTTCACTCGCAGCCTTACTTTCAAAAGGGACCACACAGAGCATTCACCCTGCTGTGTCTTTCTCTAGTTTGTACTCCCAAGGTGCGTTAGAAGGGAGATACTTGAGTTGTTTCACTTACCACATGCTAGATGTTTAGCAAAAGAAGGCCTTTACTGCCCTTCTTTTGGCATATGGTTGTCCTCAGCCGAACAGTTCTCTCAGCTCCTAGAAGCGATGGGCGGTCCCTTGTGTACATCTTGGATCCCAGTGCAGACCTGTTAGTCCTAAGACACCAGAAATGCTTCCTACACTTAAAGCACCGCTTTGACAAACGCTGCCTGGAACCTGTTGCCTGCCTATCTATCTGTGTGACGAACAAAACAGTAACTTAGCTTGGAGCCAGTCCTCCTATATTTTTGGCTTACTCACCGACGATTGCTGAGGGATGAGCACTTAGCAGGGACTGAAAGGCCACGTTTGCCTCACGGGGGGCGGGGATATGACTTGTCCTCACAAGGCAATTGTGCAATGAAGAAAAGATAGGCCACTACACTGTTCATCAGGTAACCTTGAGGCCGCGTGTCGTCATTCCAGTGTGCCAAATAAACTTCCCATCACGGTTCAGTTTCCAAGGCGAGGGCACAGCGTCTTATGCTGCAGTTTCTGACTCCCTACTGGACGTTCAGCTGACCACCTAGACCCTTTCGTGAGTCAACTTTGTGATACACTTTGTGATACGGGGTCGTGATGGTGGTGAAAGGATTAGCAAGTCATGGGTTAGTGAGGCCGGTGTGTACAATGTATCTCCAGAGTACCTGGCTTTCAAGGGAGAGCCTGAAATTTTTCAGGCTACACTGAAAGTCCAGTGGCCGCCTGGGGTAAATTGCATCACGTGCGAGTGCCCTGAAGGCGGGGTCGAATCACTGTATGTTTTGTGTGCTCTGGGTTCGGCAGAAAAGCAGACACGTTTTGCATGAAGGAATGAACAGAACGCTGATAGCTGGCTGTTTCTAAGCTATCCCAACCTAGGTGTTTCTCCGACGAAGCCCTTCGCTGCCCATGATTGCGGCATCTAGCTGCTGCCAGCGGTGCATTGCTCACAACTCCCTGAAGACACAGGAGGCCCTTTTAGTCCGTTTCGGATCCTAGTACAGCCCCGCGACTCAAGAGAGGACCTGATATGCTTCCTAGGGTTCGAGAAACCCAGGGACTAAGGCTGCATGGGGTCTGTCGCATGCCTACCTGGTTCATGAGAAAACCTGAACATTAGCTTAAGGCCAGAGGCCCCGTGTGGTTCTCCCCTTCCCTGAGGACAACTGAAGTAGGAGCACTTACCGAGGAACGGCAACATCCAATCTCCTTCCAGGAAACTCACTTGTCATCACAAAGGCAACTGTGCAACAACACTGTTTCCCAGGGAGAACTGAGCCCGCAGCTCTCTAAATCCCAATGAGGAAAATAAAGTTTCCCTTCAAGCCTTAGTTTCAAAATGGACCGCAGAGCATTCACCCTGTTGTATCCGTCACTCCATGGCACGTCCAAGGTGCGCATAGCACGGAGATACTACATTCGTTTCAACTTGCCGCATCCTAGCATTTTAACAAAAGACGCCCTTCACAGCCCTTCTTTCAGCCTATAGTTGCCCTCAACTGAGCTTCGCTCACAAGGCCCAGAAAGGACGGGCAGTCCGTCGTTTACATCTTGGATCCTAGTGCAGACCCCCGTGTCCTAAGACACCAGAAACGCTTCCTAGATTTAAAGCACCGCTTTGACAAAGGCTGCCGTGAGCTTGCGGCCCGCCTGTGTCTGTGATGAGAGACGTAGAACGTTGGCTTGAGGCGAGTCGTCCGGGGTTGTGGGCGTACTCACGAATGATTTTTGAGGGAGGAGGACGTGGCAGGAATTGACAGCCAAGTGCTCTTTCGTGGAAGATAACTAGTCCTCCCAAAGACGACTGTGCAGCAAAGAGAAGATGGGCAACAACAGTGTTTACCAGGTAACCCTGAGGCCGCAAACTCTCTACTTTGCAATGAGGAAAATCAACTTCCCAGGAAGACTCAATTCCCAGCAGGACAAAGCAGCATATTACCAAGTCGCATCGGACTCTCTCTTGTACATCCCGTGGACACAGTGGCTCGTGACACTAGTCACCATTGCCATGCTGGGAGTCCTTACTGTGGTGTAAGGATATCAAGGGGAGGGCTTAGTTAGGCCTAGGTGACGGTACTTCTCTAGACTATCTACCAGTTCTGGAAAACCCTGTAGGTTTTGAAGCCGGACTTAAAGTGTAGTTGCCGCTTGAGGTAGACAGACGTCGTGGAGCAGCTCCCAGGAGCAGTGGTAGGCTAATTGTATTTTCTACTGCAGCTCAGGGTTCCTCCAGAGCGCAGACACCCTTTGCATGAAGGAAGGCATGGAACGTTGATAACTGGGTTGCTTTCAAGCTCTCGCAATCCAGGTGTCTAAACAACGAAGCCCTTCACTGCTCATCAGTTGGCATCTAGCTGTTCCCGACGGTAGATGGCTCAAGGCTCCCCGAAGACACAGGCAGTCCTTTCTCAGTACGTTTTGGAACCTAGCGCTGACAAGTGAGTCCAAAAGAGAGCTGATATGCTTCCTAGAGTTCAAGAACCACAGGGACTAAGGCTCTATGCAATCGGTTGTTTCGCTAAGTCTGTCATGAGAACACCTGGACGTTAGCTTGAGGCTAGAGGCCCCATGTGGTGGGCCCATTCCCTGAAGACTACTGAAGGATGACCACCTACCAAGGGATGGCAACCTCCAAGTTTCTTGCCTAGAAACTCACGTCATCACCAGGGCAATTGTGTTACGAAGAGAAGCTGTGCAGCAACAGTGTTTCTTGGGGAGAATTGAGCCCGTGGCTCTGTAAATCCCAATGAGGAAAATAAAGTTTCACTCGCAGCCTTACTTTCAAAAGGGACCACACAGAGCATTCACCCTGCTGTGTCTTTCTCTAGTTTGTACTCCCAAGGTGCGTTAGAAGGGAGATACTTGAGTTGTTTTACTTACCACATGCTAGATGTTTAGCAAAAGAAGGCCTTTACTGCCCTTCTTTTGGCATATGGTTGTCCTCAGCCGAACAGTTCTCTCAGCTCCTAGAAGCGATGGGCGGTCCCTTGTGTACATCTTGGATCCCAGTGCAGACCTGTTAGTCCTAAGACACCAGAAATGCTTCCTACACTTAAAGCACCGCTTTGACAAACGCTGCCTGGAACCTGTTGCCTGCCTATCTATCTGTGTGACGAACAAAACAGTAACTTAGCTTGGAGCCAGTCCTCCTATATTTTTGGCTTACTCACCGACGATTGCTGAGGGATGAGCACTTAGCAGGGACTGAAAGGCCACGTTTGCCTCACGGGGGGCGGGGATATGACTTGTCCTCACAAGGCAATTGTGCAATGAAGAAAAGATAGGCCACTACACTGTTCATCAGGTAACCTTGAGGCCGCGTGTCGTCATTCCAGTGTGCCAAATAAACTTCCCATCACGGTTCAGTTTCCAAGGCGAGGGCACAGCGTCTTATGCTGCAGTTTCTGACTCCCTACTGGACGTTCAGCTGACCACCTAGACCCTTTCGTGAGTCAACTTTGTGATACACTTTGTGACACGGGGTCGTGATGGTGGTGAAAGGATTAGCAAGTCATGGGTTAGTGAGGCCGGTGTGTACAATGTATCTCCAGAGTACCTGGCTTTCAAGGGAGAGCCTGAAATTTTTCAGGCTACACTGAAAGTCCAGTGGCCGCCTGGGGTAAATTGCATCACGTGCGAGTGCCCTGAAGGCGGGGTCGAATCACTGTATGTTTTGTGTGCTCTGGGTTCGGCAGAAAAGCAGACACGTTTTGCATGAAGGAATGAACAGAACGCTGATAGCTGGCTGTTTCTAAGCTATCCCAACCTAGGTGTTTCTCTGACGAAGCCCTTCGCTGCCCATGATTGCGGCATCTAGCTGCTGCCAGCGGTGCATTGCTCACAACTCCCTGAAGACACAGGAGGCCCTTTTAGTCCGTTTCGGATCCTAGTACAGCCCCGCGACTCAAGAGAGGACCTGATATGCTTCCTAGGGTTCGAGAAACCCAGGGACTAAGGCTGCATGGGGTCTGTCACATGCCTACCTGGTTCATGAGAAAACCTGAACATTAGCTTAAGGCCAGAGGCCCCGTGTGGTTCTCCCCTTCCCTGAGGACAACTGAAGTAGGAGCACTTACCGAGGAACGGCAACATCCAATCTCCTTCCAGGAAACTCACTTGTCATCACAAAGGCAACTGTGCAACAACAATTGTTTCCCAGGGAGAACTGAGCCCGCAGCTCTCTAAATCCCAATGAGGAAAATAAAGTTTCCCTTCAAGCCTTAGTTTCAAAATGGACCGCAGAGCATTCACCCTGTTGTATCCGTCACTCCATGGCACGTCCAAGGTGCGCATAGCACGGAGATACTACATTCGTTTCAACTTGCCGCATCCTAGCATTTTAACAAAAGACGCCCTTCACAGCCCTTCTTTCGGCCTATAGTTGCCCTCAACTGAGCATTGCTCACAAGGCCCAGAAAGGACGGGCAGTCCGTCGTTTACATCTTGGATCCTAGTGCAGACCCCCGTGTCCTAAGACACCAGAAACGCTTCCTAGATTTAAAGCACCGCTTTGACTAACGCTGCCGTGAGCCTGTGGCCCGCCTATGTCTGTGACGAGAGAAGTAAGTAGAACGTTGGACTGAGGCAAGTCGTCCAGGGTTGTGGGCGTACTCACGAACAATTATGGAGGGATGAGGACGTGGCAGGAATTGAAAGCCAAGTGCTCTTTCGTGGAAGCTAACTAGTCCTCCCAAAGACGACTGTGCAGCAAAGAGAAGATGGGCAACAACAGTGTTTACCAGGTAACCCTGAGGCCGCAAACTCTCTACTTTGCAATGAGGAAAATCAACTTCCCAGGAAGACTCAATTCCCAGCAGGACAAAGCAGCATATTACCAAGTCGCATCGGACTCTCTCTTGTACATCCCGCGGACACAGTGGCTCGTGACACTAGTAACCATTGCCATGCTGGGAGTCCTTACTGTGGTGTAAGGATATCAAGGGGAGGGCTTAGTTAGGCCTAGGTGACGGTACTTCTCTAGACTATCTACCAGTTCTGGAAAACCCCTGTAGGTTTTGAAGCCGGACTTAAAGTGTAGTTGCCGCTTGAGGTAGACAGACGTCGTGGAGCAGCTCCCAGGAGCAGTGGTAGGCTAATTGTATTTTCTACTGCAGCTCAGGGTTCCTCCAGAGCGCAGACACCCTTTGCATGAAGGAAGGCATGGAACGTTGATAACTGGGTTGCTTTCAAGCTATCGCAATCCAGGTGTCTAAACAACGAAGCCCTTCACTGCCCATCAGTTGGCATCTAGCTGTTCCCGACGGTAGATGGCTCAAGGCTCCCCGAAGACACAGGCAGTCCTTTCTCAGTACGTTTTGGAACCTAGCGCTGACAAGTGAGTCCAAAAGAGAGCTGATATGCTTCCTAGAGTTCAAGAACCACAGGGACTAAGGCTCTATGCAATCGGTTGTTTCGCTAAGTCTGTCATGAGAACACCTGGACGTTAGCTTGAGGCTAGAGGCCCCATGTGGTGGGCCCATTCCCTGAAGACTACTGAAGGATGACCACCTACCAAGGGATGGCAACCTCCAAGTTTCTTGCCTAGAAACTCACGTCATCACGAGGGCAATTGTGTTACGAAGAGAAGCTGTGCAGCAACAGTGTTTCTTGGGGAGAATTGAGCCCGCGGCTCTGTAAATCCCAATGAGGAAAATAAAGTTTCACTCGCAGCCTTACTTTCAAAAGGGACCACACAGAGCATTCACCCTGCTGTGTCTTTCTCTAGTTTGTACTCCCAAGGTGCGTTAGAAGGGAGATACTTGAGTTGTTTCACTTACCACATGCTAGATGTTTAGCAAAAGAAGGCCTTTACTGCCCTTCTTTTGGCATATGGTTGTCCTCAGCCGAACAGTTCTCTCAGCTCCTAGAAGCGATGGGCGGTCCCTTGTGTACATCTTGGATCCCAGTGCAGACCTGTTAGTCCTAAGACACCAGAAATGCTTCCTACACTTAAAGCACCGCTTTGACAAACGCTGCCTGGAACCTGTTGCCTGCCTATCTATCTGTGTGACGAACAAAACAGTAACTTAGCTTGGAGCCAGTCCTCCTATATTTTTGGCTTACTCACCGACGATTGCTGAGGGATGAGCACTTAGCAGGGACTGAAAGGCCACGTTTGCCTCACGGGGGGCGGGGATATGACTTGTCCTCACAAGGCAATTGTGCAATGAAGAAAAGATAGGCCACTACACTGTTCATCAGGTAAACTTGAGGCCGCATGTCGTCATTCCAGTGTGCCAAATAAACTTCCCATCACGGTTCAGTTTCCAAGGCGAGGGCACAGCGTCTTATGCTGCAGTTTCTGACTCCCTACTGGACGTTCAGCTGACCACCTAGACCCTTTCGTGAGTCAACTTTGTGATACACTTTGTGATACGGGGTCGTGATTGTGGTGAAAGGATTAGCAAGTCATGGGTTAGTGAGGCCGGTGTGTACAATGTATCTCCAGAGTACCTGGCTTTCAAGGGAGAGCCTGAAATTTTTCAGGCTACACTGAAAGTCCAGTGGCCGCCTGGGGTAAATTGCATCACGTGCGAGTGCCCTGAAGGCGGGGTCGAATCACTGTATGTTTTGTGTGCTCTGGGTTCGGCAGAAAAGCAGACACGTTTTGCATGAAGGAATGAACAGAACGCTGATAGCTGGCTGTTTCTAAGCTATCCCAACCTAGGTGTTTCTCTGACGAAGCCCTTCGCTGCCCATGATTCGGCATCTAGCTGCTGCCAGCGGTGCATTGCTCACAACTCCCTGAAGACACAGGAGGCCCTTTTAGTCCGTTTCGGATCCTAGTACAGCCCCGTGACTCAAGAGAGGACCTGATATGCTTCCTAGGGTTCGAGAAACCCAGGGACTAAGGCTGCATGGGGTCTGTCGCATGCCTACCTCGTTCATGAGAAAACCTGAACATTAGCTTAAGGCCAGAGGCCCCGTGTGGTTCTCCCCTTCCCTGAGGACAACTGAAGTAGGAGCACTTACCGAGGAACGGCAACATCCAATCTCCTTCCAGGAAACTCACTTGTCATCACAAAGGCAACTGTGCAACAACAATTGTTTCCCAGGGAGAACTGAGCCCGCAGCTCTCTAAATCCCAATGAGGAAAATAAAGTTTCCCTTCAAGCCTTAGTTTCAAAATGGACCGCAGAGCATTCACCCTGTTGTATCCGTCACTCCATGGCACGTCCAAGGTGCGCATAGCACGGAGATACTACATTCGTTTCAACTTGCCGCATCCTAGCATTTTAACAAAAGACGCCCTTCACAGCCCTTCTTTCAGCCTATAGTTGCCCTCAACTGAGCATTGCTCACAAGGCCCAGAAAGGACGGGCAGTCCGTCATTTACATCTTGGATCCTAGTGCAGACCCCCGTGTCCTAAGACACCAGAAACGCTTCCTAGATTTAAAGCACCGCTTTGACTAACGCTGCCGTGAGCCTGTGGCCCGCCTATGTCTGTGACGAGAGAAGTAAGTAGAACGTTGGACTGAGGCGAGTCGTCCAGTGTTGTGGGCGTACTCACGAACAATTATGGAGGGATGAGGACGTGGCAGGAATTGAAAGCCAAGTGCTCTTTCGTGGAAGCTAACTAGTCCTCCCAAAGATGACTGTGCAGCAAAGAGAAGATGGGCAACAACAGTGTTTACCAGGTAACCCTGAGGCCGCAAACTCTCTACTTTGCAATGAGGAAAATCAACTTCCCAGGAAGACTCAATTCCCAGCAGGACAAAGCAGCATATTACCAAGTCGCATCGGACTCTCTCTTGTACATCCCGCGGACACAGTGGCTCGTGACACTAGTAACCATTGCCATGCTGGGAGTCCTTACTGTGGTGTAAGGATATCAAGGGGAAGGCTTAGTTAGGCCTAGGTGACGGTACTTCTCTAGACTATCTACCAGTTCTGGAAAACCCCTGTAGGTTTTGAAGCCGGACTTAAAGTGTAGTTGCCGCTTGAGGTAGACAGACGTCGTGGAGCAGCTCCCAGGAGCAGTGGTAGGCTAATTGTATTTTCTACTGCAGCTCAGGGTTCCTCCAGAGCGCAGACACCCTTTGCATGAAGGAAGGCATGGAACGTTGATAACTGGGTTGCTTTCAAGCTATCGCAATCCAGGTGTCTAAACAACGAAGCCCTTCACTGCCCATCAGTTGGCATCTAGCTGTTCCCGACGGTAGATGGCTCAAGGCTCCCCGAAGACACAGGCAGTCCTTTCTCAGTACGTTTTGGAACCTAGCGCTGACAAGTGAGTCCAAAAGAGAGCTGATATGCTTCCTAGAGTTCAAGAACCACAGGGACTAAGGCTCTATGCAATCGGTTGTTTCGCTAAGTCTGTCATGAGAACACCTGGACGTTAGCTTGAGGCTAGAGGCCCCATGTGGTGGGCCCATTCCCTGAAGACTACTGAAGGATGACCACCTACCAAGGGATGGCAACCTCCAAGTTTCTTGCCTAGAAACTCACGTCATCACCAGGGCAATTGTGTTACGAAGAGAAGCTGTGCAGCAACAGTGTTTCTTGGGGAGAATTGAGCCCGCGGCTCTGTAAATCCCAATGAGGAAAATAAAGTTTCACTCGCAGCCTTACTTTCAAAAGGGACCACACAGAGCATTCACCCTGCTGTGTCTTTCTCTAGTTTGTACTCCCAAGGTGCGTTAGAAGGGAGATACTTGAGTTGTTTCACTTACCACATGCTAGATGTTTAGCAAAAGAAGGCCTTTACTGCCCTTCTTTTGGCATATGGTTGTCCTCAGCCGAACAGTTCTCTCAGCTCCTAGAAGCGATGGGCGGTCCCTTGTGTACATCTTGGATCCCAGTGCAGACCTGTTAGTCCTAAGACACCAGAAATGCTTCCTACACTTAAAGCACCGCTTTGACAAACGCTGCCTGGAACCTGTTGCCTGCCTATCTATCTGTGTGACGAACAAAACAGTAACTTAGCTTGGAGCCAGTCCTCCTATATTTTTGGCTTACTCACCGACGATTGCTGAGGGATGAGCACTTAGCAGGGACTGAAAGGCCACGTTTGCCTCATGGGGGGCGGGGATATGACTTGTCCTCACAAGGCAATTGTGCAATGAAGAAAAGATAGGCCACTACACTGTTCATCAGGTAACCTTGAGGCCGCATGTCGTCATTCCAGTGTGCCAAATAAACTTCCCATCACGGTTCAGTTTCCAAGGCGAGGGCACAGCGTCTTATGCTGCAGTTTCTGACTCCCTACTGGACGTTCAGCTGACCACCTAGACCCTTTCGTGAGTCAACTTTGTGATACACTTTGTGATACGGGGTCGTGATTGTGGTGAAAGGATTAGCAAGTCATGGGTTAGTGAGGCCGGTGTGTACAATGTATCTCCAGAGTACCTGGCTTTCAAGGGAGAGCCTGAAATTTTTCAGGCTACACTGAAAGTCCAGTGGCCGCCTGGGGTAAATTGCATCACGTGCGAGTGCCCTGAAGGCGGGGTCGAATCACTGTATGTTTTGTGTGCTCTGGGTTCGGCAGAAAAGCAGACACGTTTTGCATGAAGGAATGAACAGAACGCTGATAGCTGGCTGTTTCTAAGCTATCCCAACCTAGGTGTTTCTCTGACGAAGCCCTTCGCTGCCCATGATTCGGCATCTAGCTGCTGCCAGCGGTGCATTGCTCACAACTCCCTGAAGACACAGGAGGCCCTTTTAGTCCGTTTCGGATCCTAGTACAGCCCCGTGACTCAAGAGAGGACCTGATATGCTTCCTAGGGTTCGAGAAACCCAGGGACTAAGGCTGCATGGGGTCTGTCGCATGCCTACCTCGTTCATGAGAAAACCTGAACATTAGCTTAAGGCCAGAGGCCCCGTGTGGTTCTCCCCTTCCCTGAGGACAACTGAAGTAGGAGCACTTACCGAGGAACGGCAACATCCAATCTCCTTCCAGGAAACTCACTTGTCATCACAAAGGCAACTGTGCAACAACAATTGTTTCCCAGGGAGAACTGAGCCCGCAGCTCTCTAAATCCCAATGAGGAAAATAAAGTTTCCCTTCAAGCCTTAGTTTCAAAATGGACCGCAGAGCATTCACCCTGTTGTATCCGTCACTCCATGGCACGTCCAAGGTGCGCATAGCACGGAGATACTACATTCGTTTCAACTTGCCGCATCCTAGCATTTTAACAAAAGACGCCCTTCACAGCCCTTCTTTCAGCCTATAGTTGCCCTCAACTGAGCATTGCTCACAAGGCCCAGAAAGGACGGGCAGTCCGTCGTTTACATTTTGGATCCTAGTGCAGACCCCCGTGTCCTAAGACACCAGAAACGCTTCCTAGATTTAAAGCACCGCTTTGACTAACGCTGCCGTGGGCCTGTGGCCCGCCTATGTCTGTGACGAGAGAAGTAAGTAGAACGTTGGACTGAGGCGAGTCGTCCAGGGTTGTGGGCGTACTCACGAACAATTATGGAGGGATGAGGACGTGGCAGGAATTGAAAGCCAAGTGCTCTTTCGTGGAAGCTAACTAGTCCTCCCAAAGACGACTGTGCAGCAAAGAGAAGATGGGCAACAACAGTGTTTACCAGGTAACCCTGAGGCCGCAAACTCTCTACTTTGCAATGAGGAAAATCAACTTCCCAGGAAGACTCAATTCCCAGCAGGACAAAGCAGCATATTACCAAGTCGCATCGGACTCTCTCTTGTACATCCCGCGGACACAGTGGCTCGTGACACTAGTAACCATTGCCATGCTGGGAGTCCTTACTGTGGTGTAAGGATATCAAGGGGAGGGCTTAGTTAGGCCTAGGTGACGGTACTTCTCTAGACTATCTACCAGTTCTGGAAAACCCCTGTAGGTTTTGAAGCCGGACTTAAAGTGTAGTTGCCGCTTGAGGTAGACAGACGTCGTGGAGCAGCTCCCAGGAGCAGTGGTAGGCTAATTGTATTTTCTACTGCAGCTCAGGGTTCCTCCAGAGCGCAGACACCCTTTGCATGAAGGAAGGCATGGAACGTTGATAACTGGGTTGCTTTCAAGCTATTGCAATCCAGGTGTCTAAACAACGAAGCCCTTCACTGCCCATCAGTTGGCATCTAGCTGTTCCCGACGGTAGATGGCTCAAGGCTCCCCGAAGACACAGGCAGTCCTTTCTCAGTACGTTTTGGAACCTAGCGCTGACAAGTGAGTCCAAAAGAGAGCTGATATGCTTCCTAGAGTTCAAGAACCACAGGGACTAAGGCTCTATGCAATCTGTTGTTTCGCTAAGTCTGTCATGAGAACACCTGGACGTTAGCTTGAGGCTAGAGGCCCCATGTGGTGGGCCCATTCCCTGAAGACTACTGAAGGATGACCACCTACCAAGGGATGGCAACCTCCAAGTTTCTTGCCTAGAAACTCACGTCATCACCAGGGCAATTGTGTTACGAAGAGAAGCTGTGCAGCAACAGTGTTTCTTGGGGAGAATTGAGCCCGCGGCTCTGTAAATCCCAATGAGGAAAATAAAGTTTCACTCGCAGCCTTACTTTCAAAAGGGACCACACAGAGCATTCACCCTGCTGTGTCTTTCTCTAGTTTGTACTCCCAAGGTGCGTTAGAAGGGAGATACTTGAGTTGTTTCACTTACCACATGCTAGATGTTTAGCAAAAGAAGGCCTTTACTGCCCTTCTTTTGGCATATGGTTGTCCTCAGCCGAACAGTTCTCTCAGCTCCTAGAAGCGATGGGCGGTCCCTTGTGTACATCTTGGATCCCAGTGCAGACCTGTTAGTCCTAAGACACAAGAAATGCTTCCTACACTTAAAGCACCGCTTTGACAAACGCTGCCTGGAACCTGTTGCCTGCCTATCTATCTGTGTGACGAACAAAACAGTAACTTAGCTTGGAGCCAGTCCTCCTATATTTTTGGCTTGCTCACCGACGATTGCTGAGGGATGAGCACTTAGCAGGGACTGAAAGGCCACGTTTGCCTCATGGGGGGCGGGGATATGACTTGTCCTCACAAGGCAATTGTGCAATGAAGAAAAGATAGGCCACTACACTGTTCATCAGGTAACCTTGAGGCCGCATGTCGTCATTCCAGTGTGCCAAATAAACTTCCCATCACGGTTCAGTTTCCAAGGCGAGGGCACAGCGTCTTATGCTGCAGTTTCTGACTCCCTGCTGGACGTTCAGCTGACCACCTAGACCCTTTCGTGAGTCAACTTTGTGATACACTTTGTGATACGGGGTCGTGATTGTGGTGAAAGGATTAGCAAGTCATGGGTTAGTGAGGCCGGTGTGTACAATGTATCTCCAGAGTACCTGGCTTTCAAGGGAGAGCCTGAAATTTTTCAGGCTACACTGAAAGTCCAGTGGCCGCCTGGGGTAAATTGCATCACGTGCGAGTGCCCTGAAGGCGGGGTCGAATCACTGTATGTTTTGTGTGCGCTGGGTTCGGCAGAAAAGCAGACACGTTTTGCATGAAGGAATGAACAGAACGCTGATAGCTGGCTGTTTCTAAGCTATCCCAACCTAGGTGTTTCTCTGACGAAGCCCTTCACTGCCCATGATTCGGCATCTAGCTGCTGCCAGCGGTGCATTGCTCACAACTCCCTGAAGACACAGGAGGCCCTTTTAGTCCGTTTCGGATCCTAGTACAGCCCCGCGACTCAAGAGAGGACCTGATATGCTTCCTAGGGTTCGAGAAAGCCAGGGACTAAGGCTGCATGGGGTCTGTCGCATGCCTACCTGGTTCATGAGAAAACCTGAACATTAGCTTAAGGCCAGAGGCCCCGTGTGGTTCTCCCCTTCCCTGAGGACAACTGAAGTAGGAGCACTTACCGAGGAACGGCAACATCCAATCTCCTTCCAGGAAACTCACTTGTCATCACAAAGGCAACTGTGCAACAACAATTGTTTCCCAGGGAGAACTGAGCCCGCAGCTCTCTAAATCCCAATGAGGAAAATAAAGTTTCCCTTCAAGCCTTAGTTTCAAAATGGACCGCAGAGCATTCACCCTGTTGTATCCGTCACTCCATGGCACGTCCAAGGTGCGCATAGCACGGAGATACTACATTCGTTTCAACTTGCCGCATCCTAGCATTTTAACAAAAGACGCCCTTCACAGCCCTTCTTTCAGCCTATAGTTGCCCTCAACTGAGCTTCGCTCACAAGGCCCAGAAAGGACGGGCAGTCCGTCGTTTACATCTTGGATCCTAGTGCAGACCCCCGTGTCCTAAGACACCAGAAACGCTTCCTAGATTTAAAGCACCGCTTTGACTAACGCTGCCGTGAGCCTGTGGCCCGCCTATGTCTGTGACGAGAGAAGTAAGTAGAACGTTGGACTGAGGTGAGTCGTCCAGGGTTGTGGGCGTACTCACGAACAATTATGGAGGGATGAGGACGTGGCAGGAATTGAAAGCCAAGTGCTCTTTCGTGGAAGATAACTAGTCCTCCCAAAGACGACTGTGCAGCAAAGAGAAGATGGGCAACAACAGTGTTTACCAGGTAACCCTGAGGCCGCAAACTCTCTACTTTGCAATGAGGAAAATCAACTTCCCAGGAAGACTCAATTCCCAGCAGGACAAAGCAGCATATTACCAAGTCGCATCGGACTCTCTCTTGTACATCCCGTGGACACAGTGGCTCGTGACACTAGTAACCATTGCCATGCTGGGAGTCCTTACTGTGGTGTAAGGATATAAAGGGGAGGGCTTAGTTAGGCCTAGGTGACGGTACTTCTCTAGACTATCTACCAGTTCTGGAAAACCCCTGTAGGTTTTGAAGCCGGACTTAAAGTGTAGTTGCCGCTTGAGGTAGACAGACGTCGTGGAGCAGCTCCCAGGAGCAGTGGTAGGCTAATTGTATTTTCTACTGCAGCTCAGGGTTCCTCCAGAGCGCAGACACCCTTTGCATGAAGGAAGGCATGGAACGTTGATAACTGGGTTGCTTTCAAGCTATCGCAATCCAGGTGTCTAAACAACGAAGCCCTTCACTGCCCATCAGTTGGCATCTAGCTGTTCCCGACGGTAGATGGCTCAAGGCTCCCCGAAGACACAGGCAGTCCTTTCTCAGTACGTTTTGGAACCTAGCGCTGACAAGTGAGTCCAAAAGAGAGCTGATATGCTTCCTACAGTTCAAGAACCACAGGGACTAAGGCTCTATGCAATCTGTTGTTTCGCTAAGTCTGTCATGAGAACACCTGGACGTTAGCTTGAGGCTAGAGGCCCCATGTGGTGGGCCCATTCCCTGAAGACTACTGAAGGATGACCACCTACCAAGGGATGGCAACCTCCAAGTTTCTTGCCTAGAAACTCACGTCATCATGAGGGCAATTGTGTTACGAAGAGAAGCTGTGCAGCAACAGTGTTTCTTGGGGAGAATTGAGCCCGCGGCTCTGTAAATCCCAATGAGGAAAATAAAGTTTCACTCGCAGCCTTACTTTCAAAAGGGACCACACAGAGCATTCACCCTGCTGTGTCCTTCTCTAGTTTGTACTCCCAAGGTGCGTTAGAAGGGAGATACTTGAGTTGTTTCACTTACCACATGCTAGATGTTTAGCAAAAGAAGGCCTTTACTGCCCTTCTTTTGGCATATGGTTGTCCTCAGCCGAACAGTTCTCTCAGCTCCTAGAAGCGATGGGCGGTCCCTTGTGTACATCTTGGATCCCAGTGCAGACCTGTTAGTCCTAAGACACCAGAAATGCTTCCTACACTTAAAGCACCGCTTTGACAAACGCTGCCTGGAACCTGTTGCCTGCCTATCTATCTGTGTGACGAACAAAACAGTAACTTAGCTTGGAGCCAGTCCTCCTATATGTTTGACTTACTCACCGACGATTGCTGAGGGATGAGCACTTAGCAGGGACTGAAAGGCCACGTTTGCCTCACGGGGGGCGGGGATATGACTTGTCCTCACAAGGCAATTGTGCAATGAAGAAAAGATAGGCCACTACACTGTTCATCAGGTAACCTTGAGGCCGCATGTCGTCATTCCAGTGTGCCAAATAAACTTCCCATCACGGTTCAGTTTCCAAGGCGAGGGCACAGCGTCTTATGCTGCAGTTTCTGACTCCCTGCTGGACGTTCAGCTGACCACCTAGACCCTTTCGTGAGTCAACTTTGTGATACACTTTGTGATACGGGGTCGTGATTGTGGTGAAAGGATGAGCAAGTCATGGGTTAGTGAGGCCAGTGTGTACAATGTATCTCCAGAGTACCTGGCTTTCAAGGGAGAGCCTGAAATTTTTCAGGCTACACTGAAAGTCCAGTGGCCACCTGGGGTAAATTGCATCACGTGCGAGTGCCCTGAAGGCGGGGTCGAATCACTGTATGTTTTGTGTGCGCTGGGTTCGGCAGAAAAGCAGACACGTTTTGCATGAAGGAATGAACAGAACGCTGATAGCTGGCTGTTTCTAAGCTATCCCAACCTAGGTGTTTCTCTGACGAAGCCCTTCACTGCCCATGATTCGGCATCTAGCTCCTGCCAGCGGTGCATTGCTCACAACTCCCTGAAGACACAGGAGGCCCTTTTAGTCCGTTTCGGATCCTAGTACAGCCCCGCGACTCAAGAGAGGACCTGATATGCTTCCTAGGGTTCGAGAAAGCCAGGGACTAAGGCTGCATGGGGTCTGTCGCATGCCTACCTGGTTCATGAGAAAACCTGAACATTAGCTTAAGGCCAGAGGCCCCGTGTGGTTCTCCCCTTCCCTGAGGACAACTGAAGTAGGAGCACTTACCGAGGAACGGCAACATCCAATCTCCTTCCAGGAAACTCACTTGTCATCACAAAGGCAACTGTGCAACAACAATTGTTTCCCAGGGAGAACTGAGCCCGCAGCTCTCTAAATCCCAATGAGGAAAATAAAGTTTCCCTTCAAGCCTTAGTTTCAAAATGGACCGCAGAGCATTCACCCTGTTGTATCCGTCACTCCATGGCACGTCCAAGGTGCGCATAGCACGGAGATACTACATTCGTTTCAACTTGCCGCATCCTAGCATTTTAACAAAAGACGCCCTTCACAGCCCTTCTTTCAGCCTATAGTTGCCCTCAACTGAGCTTCGCTCACAAGGCCCAGAAAGGACGGGCAGTCCGTCATTTACATCTTGGATCCTAGTGCAGACCCCCGTGTCCTAAGACACCAGAAACGCTTCCTAGATTTAAAGCACCGCTTTGACTAACGCTGCCGTGAGCCTGTGGCCCGCCTATGTCTGTGACGAGAGAAGTAAGTAGAACGTTGGACTGAGGCGAGTCGTCCAGGGTTGTGGGCGTACTCACGAACAATTATGGAGGGATGAGGACGTGGCAGGAATTGAAAGCCAAGTGCTCTTTCGTGGAAGATAACTAGTCCTCCCAAAGACGACTGTGCAGCAAAGAGAAGATGGGTAACAACAGTGTTTACTAGGTAACCCTGAGGCCGCAAACTCTCTACTTTGCAATGAGGAAAATCAACTTCCCAGGAAGACTCAATTCCCAGCAGGACAAAGCAGCATATTACCAAGTCGCATCGGACTCTCTCTTGTACATCCCGTGGACACAGTGGCTCGTGACACTAGTAACCATTGCCATGCTGGGAGTCCTTACTGTGGTGTAAGGATATCAAGGGGAGGGCTTAGTTAGGCCTAGGTGACGGTACTTCTCTAGACTATCTACCAGTTCTGGAAAACCCTGCAGGTTTTGAAGCCGGACTTAAAGTGTAGTTGCCGCTTGAGGTAGACAGACGTCGTGGAGCAGCTCCCAGGAGCAGTGGTAAGCTAATTGTATTTTCTACTGCAGCTCAGGGTTCCTCCAGAGCGCAGACACCCTTTGCATGAAGGAAGGCATGGAACGTTGATAACTGGGTTGCTTTCAAGCTATCGCAATCCAGGTGTCTAAACAACGAAGCCCTTCACTGCCCATCAGTTGGCATCTAGCTGTTCCCGACGGTAGATGGCTCAAGGTTCCCCGAAGACACAGGCAGTCCTTTCTCAGTACGTTTTGGAACCTAGCGCTGACAAGTGAGTCCAAAAGAGAGCTGATATGCTTCCTAGAGTTCAAGAACCACAGGGACTAAGGCTCTATGCAATCGGTTGTTTCGCTCAGTCTGTCATGAGAACACCTGGACGTTAGCTGGAGGCTAGAGGCCCCATGTGGTGGGCCCATTCCCTGAAGACTACTGAAGGATGACCACCTACCAAGGGATGGCAACCTCCAAGTTTCTTGCCTAGAAACTCACGTCATCACGAGGGCAATTGTGTTACGAAGAGAAGCTGTGCAGCAACAGTGTTTCTTGGGGAGAATTGAGCCCGCGGCTCTGTAAATCCCAATGAGGAAAATAAAGTTTCACTCGCAGCCTTACTTTCAAAAGGGACCACACAGAGCATTCACCCTGCTGTGTCTTTCTCTAGTTTGTACTCCCAAGGTGCGTTAGAAGGGAGATACTTGAGTTGTTTCACTTACCACATGCTAGATGTTTAGCAAAAGAAGGCCTTTACTGCCCTTCTTTTGGCATATGGTTGTCCTCAGCCGAACAGTTCTCTCAGCTCCTAGAAGCGATGGGCGGTCCCTTGTGTACATCTTGGATCCCAGTGCAGACCTGTTAGTCCTAAGACACCAGAAATGCTTCCTACACTTAAAGCACCGCTTTGACAAACGCTGCCTGGAACCTGTTGCCTGCCTATCTATCTGTGTGACGAACAAAACAGTAACTTAGCTTGGAGCCAGTCCTCCTATATGTTTGGCTTACTCACCGACGATTGCTGAGGGATGAGCACTTAGCAGGGACTGAAAGGCCACGTTTGCCTCACGGGGGGCGGGGATATGACTTGTCCTCACAAGGCAATTGTGCAATGAAGAAAAGATAGGCCACTACACTGTTCATCAGGTAACCTTGAGGCCGCATGTCATCATTCCAGTGTGCCAAATAAACTTCCCATCACGGTTCAGTTTCCAAGGCGAGGGCACAGCGTCTTATGCTGCAGTTTCTGACTCCCTGCTGGATGTTCAGCTGACCACCTAGACCCTTTCGTGAGTAAACTTTGTGATACACTTTGTGATACGGGGTCGTGATTGTGGTGAAAGGATTAGCAAGTCATGGGTTAGTGAGGCCAGTGTGTACAATGTATCTCCAGAGTACCTGGCTTTCAAGGGAGAGCCTGAAATTTTTCAGGCTACACTGAAAGTCCAGTGGCCGCCTGGGGTAAATTGCATCACGTGCGAGTGCCGTGAAGGCGGGGTCGAATCACTGTATGTTTTGTGTGCTCTGGGTTCGGCAGAAAAGCAGACACGTTTTGCATGAAGGAATGAACAGAACGCTGATAGCTGGCTGTTTCTAAGCTATCCCAACCTAGGTGTTTCTCTGACGAAGCCCTTCACTGCCCATGATTCGGCATCTAGCTGCTGCCAGCGGTGCATTGCTCACAACTCCCTGAAGACACAGGAGGCCCTTTTAGTCCGTTTCGGATCATAGTACAGCCCCGCGACTCAAGAGAGGACCTGATATGCTTCCTAGGGTTCGAGAAAGCCAGGGACTAAGGCTGCATGAGGTCTGTCGCATGCCTACCTGGTTCATGAGAAAACCTGAACATTAGCTTAAGGCCAGAGGCCCCGTGTGGTTCTCCCCTTCCCTGAGGACAACTGAAGTAGGAGCACTTACCGAGGAACGGCAACATCCAATCTCCTTCCAGGAAACTCACTTGTCATCACAAAGGCAACTGTGCAACAACAATTGTTTCCCAGGGAGAACTGAGCCCGCAGCTCTCTAAATCCCAATGAGGAAAATAAAGTTTCCCTTCAAGCCTTAGTTTCAAAATGGACCGCAGAGCATTCACCCTGTTGTATCCGTCACTCCATGGCACGTCCAAGGTGCGCATAGCACGGAGATACTACATTCGTTTCAACTTGCCGCATCCTAGCATTTTAACAAAAGACGCCCTTCACAGCCCTTCTTTCAGCCTATAGTTGCCCTCAACTGAGCTTCGCTCACAAGGCCCAGAAAGGACGGGCAGTCCGTCGTTTACATCTTGGATCCTAGTGCAGATCCCCGTGTCCTAAGACACCAGAAACGATTCCTAGATTTAAAGCACCGCTTTGACTAACGCTGCCGTGAGCCTGCGGCCCGCCTATGTCTGTGACGAGAGAAGTATGTAGAACGTTGGACTGAGGCGAGTTCTCCAGGGTTGTGGGCGTACTCACGAACAATTATGGAGGGATGAGGACGTGGCAGGAATTGAAAGCCAAGTGCTCTTTCGTGGAAGATAACTAGTCCTCCCAAACACGACTGTGCAGCAAAGAGAAGATGAGCAACAACAGTGTTTACCAGGTAACCCTGAGGCTGCAAACTCTCTACTTTGCAATTAGGAAAATCAACTTCCCAGGAAGACTCAATTCCCAGCAGGACAAAGCAGCATATTACCAAGTCGCATCGGACTCTCTCTTGTACATCCCGTGGACACAGTGGCTCGTGACACTAGTAACCATTGCCATGCTGGGAGTCCTTACTGTGGTGTAAGGATATCAAGGTGAGGGCTTAGTTAGGCCTAGGTGACGGTACTTCTCTAGACTATCTACCAGTTCTGGAAAACCCTGTAGGTTTTGAAGCCGGACTTAAAGTGCAGTTGCCGCTTGAGGTAGACAGACGTCGTGGAGCAGCTCCCAGGAGCAGTGGTAGGCTAATTGTATTTTCTACTGCAGCTCAGGGTTCCTCCAGAGCGCAGACACCCTTTGCATGAAGGAAGGCATGGAACGTTGATAACTGGGTTGCTTTCAAGCTATCGCAATCCAGGTGTCTAAACAACGAAGGTCTTCACTGCCCATCAGTTGGCATCTAGCTGTTCCCGACGGTAGATGGCTCAAGGCTCCCCGAAGACACAGGCAGTCCTTTCTCAGTACGTTTTGGAACCTAGCGCTGACAAGTGAGTCCAAAAGAGAGCTGATATGCTTCCTAGAGTTCAAGAACCACAGGGACTAAGGCTCTATGCAATCGGTTGTTTCGCTAAGTCTGTCATGAGAACACCTGGACGTTAGCTTGAGGCTAGAGGCCCCATGTGGTGGGCCCATTCCCTGAAGACTACTGAAGGATGACCACCTACCAAGGGATGGCAACCTCCAAGTTTCTTGCCTAGAAACTCACGTCATCACCAGGGCAATTGTGTTACGAAGAGAAGCTGTGCAGCAACAGTGTTTCTTGGGGAGAATTGAGCCCGCGGCTCTGTAAATCCCAATGAGGAAAATAAAGTTTCACTCGCAGCCTTACTTTCAAAAGGGACCACACAGAGCATTCACCCTGCTGTGTCTTTCTCTAGTTTGTACTCCCAAGGTGCGTTAGAAGGGAGATACTTGAGTTGTTTCACTTACCACATGCTAGATGTTTAGCAAAAGAAGGCCTTTACTGCCCTTCTTTTGGCATATGGTTGTCCTCAGCCGAACAGTTCTCTCAGCTCCTAGAAGCGATGGGCGGTCCCTTGTGTACATCTTGGATCCCAGTGCAGACCTGTTAGTCCTAAGACACCAGAAATGCTTCCTACACTTAAAGCACCGCTTTGACAAACGCTGCCTGGAACCTGTTGCCTGCCTATCTATCTGTGTGACGAACAAAACAGTAACTTAGCTTGGAGCCAGTCCTCCTATATGTTTGGCTTACTCACCGACGATTGCTGAGGGATGAGCACTTAGCAGGGACTGAAAGGCCACGTTTGCCTCATGGGGGGCGGGGATGTGACTTGTCCTCACAAGGCAATTGTGCAATGAAGAAAAGATAGGCCACTACACTGTTCATCAGGTAACCTTGAGGCCGCGTGTCGACATTCCAGTGTGCCAAATAAACTTCCCATCACGGTTCAGTTTCCAAGGCGAGGGCACAGCGTCTTATGCTGCAGTTTCTGACTCCCTGCTGGACGTTCAGCTGACCACCTAGACCCTTTCGTGAGTAAACTTTGTGATACACTTTGTGATACGGGGTCGTGATTGTGGTGAAAGGATTAGCAAGTCATGGGTTAGTGAGGCCAGTGTGTACAATGTATCTCCAGAGTACCTGGCTTTCAAGGGAGAGCCTGAAATTTTTCAGGCTACACTGAAAGTCCAGTGGCCGCCTGGGGTAAATTCCATCACGTGCGAGTGTCCTGAAGGCGGGGTCGAATCACTGTATGTTTTGTGTGCTCTGGGTTCGGCAGAAAAGCAGACACGTTTTGCATGAAGGAATGAACAGAACGCTGATAGCTGGCTGTTTCTAAGCTATCCCAACCTAGGTGTTTCTCTGACGAAGCCCTTCACTGCCCATGATTCGGCATCTAGCTCCTGCCAGCGGTGCATTGCTCACAACTCCCTGAAGACACAGGAGGCCCTTTTAGTCCGTTTCGGATCCTAGCACAGCCCCGCAACTCAAGAGAGGACCTGATATGCTTCCTAGGGTTCGAGAAAGCCAGGGACTAAGGCTGCATGAGGTCTGTCGCATGCCTACCTGGTTCATGAGAAAACCTGAACATTAGCTTAAGGCCAGAGGCCCCGTGTGGTTCTCCCCTTCCCTGAGGACAACTGAAGTAGGAGCACTTACCGAGGAACGGCAACATCCAATCTCCTTCCAGGAAACTCACTTGTCATCACAAAGGCAACTGTGCAACAACAATTGTTTCCCAGGGAGAACTGAGCCCGCAGCTCTCTAAATCCCAATGAGGAAAATAAAGTTTCCCTTCAAGCCTTAGTTTCAAAATGGACCGCAGAGCATTCACCCTGTTGTATCCGTCACTCCATGGCACGTCCAAGGTGCGCATAGCACGGAGATACTACATTCGTTTCAACTTGCCGCATCCTAGCATTTTAACAAAAGACGCCCTTCACAGCCCTTCTTTCAGCCTATAGTTGCCCTCAACTGAGCTTCGCTCACAAGGCCCAGAAAGGACGGGCAGTCCGTCGTTTACATCTTGGATCCTAGTGCAGATCCCCGTGTCCTAAGACACCAGAAACGATTCCTAGATTTAAAGCACCGCTTTGACTAACGCTGCCGTGAGCCTGCGGCCCGCCTATGTCTGTGACGAGAGAAGTATGTAGAACGTTGGACTGAGGCGAGTTCTCCAGGGTTGTGGGCGTACTCACGAACAATTATGGAGGGATGAGGACGTGGCAGGAATTGAAAGCCAAGTGCTCTTTCGTGGAAGATAACTAGTCCTCCCAAACACGACTGTGCAGCAAAGAGAAGATGAGCAACAACAGTGTTTACCAGGTAACCCTGAGGCTGCAAACTCTCTACTTTGCAATGAGGAAAATCAACTTCCCAGGAAGACTCAATTCCCAGCAGGACAAAGCAGCATATTACCAAGTCGCATCGGACTCTCTCTTGTACATCCCGTGGACACAGTGGCTCGTGACACTAGTAACCATTGCCATGCTGGGAGTCCTTACTGTGGTGTAAGGATATCAAGGTGAGGGCTTAGTTAGGCCTAGGTGACGGTACTTCTCTAGACTATCTACCAGTTCTGGAAAACCCTGTAGGTTTTGAAGCCGGACTTAAAGTGCAGTTGCCGCTTGAGGTAGACAGACGTCGTGGAGCAGCTCCCAGGAGCAGTGGTAGGCTAATTGTATTTTCTACTGCAGCTCAGGGTTCCTCCAGAGCGCAGACACCCTTTGCATGAAGGAAGGCATGGAACGTTGATAACTGGGTTGCTTTCAAGCTATCGCAATCCAGGTGTCTAAACAACGAAGGTCTTCACTGCCCATCAGTTGGCATCTAGCTGTTCCCGACGGTAGATGGCTCAAGGCTCCCCGAAGACACAGGCAGTCCTTTCTCAGTACGTTTTGGAACCTAGCGCTGACAAGTGAGTCCAAAAGAGAGCTGATATGCTTCCTAGAGTTCAAGAACCACAGGGACTAAGGCTCTATGCAATCGGTTGTTTCGCTAAGTCTGTCATGAGAACACCTGGACGTTAGCTTGAGGCTAGAGGCCCCATGTGGTGGGCCCATTCCCTGAAGACTACTGAAGGATGACCACCTACCAAGGGATGGCAACCTCCAAGTTTCTTGCCTAGAAACTCACGTCATCACCAGGGCAATTGTGTTACGAAGAGAAGCTGTGCAGCAACAGTGTTTCTTGGGGAGAATTGAGCCCGCGGCTCTGTAAATCCCAATGAGGAAAATAAAGTTTCACTCGCAGCCTTACTTTCAAAAGGGACCACACAGAGCATTCACCCTGCTGTGTCTTTCTCTAGTTTGTACTCCCAAGGTGCGTTAGAAGGGAGATACTTGAGTTGTTTCACTTACCACATGCTAGATGTTTAGCAAAAGAAGGCCTTTACTGCCCTTCTTTTGGCATATGGTTGTCCTCAGCCGAACAGTTCTCTCAGCTCCTAGAAGCGATGGGCGGTCCCTTGTGTACATCTTGGATCCCAGTGCAGACCTGTTAGTCCTAAGACACCAGAAATGCTTCCTACACTTAAAGCACCGCTTTGACAAACGCTGCCTGGAACCTGTTGCCTGCCTATCTATCTGTGTGACGAACAAAACAGTAACTTAGCTTGGAGCCAGTCCTCCTATATGTTTGGCTTACTCACCGACGATTGCTGAGGGATGAGCACTTAGCAGGGACTGAAAGGCCACGTTTGCCTCATGGGGGGCGGGGATGTGACTTGTCCTCACAAGGCAATTGTGCAATGAAGAAAAGATAGGCCACTACACTGTTCATCAGGTAACCTTGAGGCCGCGTGTCAACATTCCAGTGTGCCAAATAAACTTCCCATCACGGTTCAGTTTCCAAGGCGAGGGCACAGCGTCTTATGCTGCAGTTTCTGACTCCCTGCTGGACGTTCAGCTGACCACCTAGACCCTTTCGTGAGTCAACTTTGTGATACACTTTGTGATACGGGGTCGTGATTGTGGTGAAAGGATTAGCAAGTCATGGGTTAGTGAGGCCGGTGTGTACAATGTATCTCCAGAGTACCTGGCTTTCAAGGGAGAGCCTGAAATTTTTCAGGCTACACTGAAAGTCCAGTGGCCGACTGGGGTAAATTGCATCACGTGCGAGTGCCCTGAAGGCGGGGTCGAATCACTGTATGTTTTGTGTGCTCTGGGTTCGGCAGAAAAGCAGACACGTTTTGCATGAAGGAATGAACAGAACGCTGATAGCTGGCTGTTTCTAAGCTATCCCAACCTAGGTGTTTCTCTGACGAAGCCCTTCACTGCCCATGACTCGGTATCTAGCTGCTGCCAGCGGTGCATTGCTCACAACTCCCTGAAGACACAGGAGGCCCTTTTAGTCCATTTCGGATCCTAGTACAGCCCCGCGACTCAAGAGAGGACCTGATATGCTTCCTAGGGTTCGAGAAAGCCAGGGACTAAGGCTGCATGGGGTCTGTCGCATGCCTACCTCGTTCATGAGAAAACCTGAACATTAGCTTAAGGCCAGAGGCCCCGTGTGGTTCTCCCCTTCCCTGAGGACAACTGAAGTAGGAGCACTTACCGAGGAACGGCAACATCCAATCTCCTTCCAGGAAACTCACTTGTCATCACAAAGGCAACTGTGCAACAACACTGTTTCCCAGGGAGAACTGAGCCCGCAGCTCTCTAAATCCCAATGAGGAAAATAAAGTATCCCTTCAAGCCTTAGTTTCAAAATGGACCGCAGAGCATTCACCCTGTTTTATCCGTCACTCCATGGCACGTCCAAGGTGCGCATAGCACGGAGATACTACATTCGTTTCAACTTGCCGCATCCTAGCATTTTAACAAAAGACGCCCTTCACAGCCCTTCTTTCAGCCTATAGTTGCCCTCAACTGAGCTTCGCTCACAAGGCCCAGAAAGGACGGGCAGTCCGTCGTTTACATCTTGGATCCTAGTGCAGACCCCCGTGTCCTAAGACACCAGAAACGATTCCTAGATTTAAAGCACCGCTTTGACTAACGCTGCCGTGAGCCTGCGGCCCGCCTATGTCTGTGACGAGAGAAGTAAGTAGAACGTTGGACTGAGGCGAGTTCTCCAGAGTTGTGGGCGTACTCACGAACAAATATGGAGGGATGAGGACGTGGCAGGAATTGAAAGCCAAGTGCTCTTTCGTGGAAGCTAACTAGTCCTCCCAAAGACGACTGTGCAGCAAAGAGAAGATGGGCAACAACAGTGTTTACCAGGTAACCCTGAGGCCGCAAACTCTCTACTTTGCAATGAGGAAAATCAACTTCCCAGGAAGACTCAATTCCCAGCAGGACAAAGCAGCATATTACCAAGTCGCATCGGACTCTCTCTTGTACATCCCGTGGACACAGTGGCTCGTGACACTAGTCACCATTGCCATGCTGGGAGTCCTTACTGTGGTGTAAGGATATCAAGGGGAGGGCTTAGTTAGGCCTAGGTGACGGTACTTCTCTAGACTATCTACCAGTTCTGGAAAACCCTGTAGGTTTTGAAGCCGGACTTAAAGTGTAGTTGCCGCTTGAGGTAGACAGACGTCGTGGAGCAGCTCCCAGGAGCAGTGGTAGGCTAATTGTATTTTCTACTGCAGCTCAGGGTTCCTCCAGAGCGCAGACACCCTTTGCATGAAGGAAGGCATGGAACGTTGATAACTGGGTTGCTTTCAAGCTATCGCAATCCAGGTGTCTAAACAACGAAGCCCTTCACTGCCCATCAGTTGGCATCTAGCTGTTCCCGACGGTAGATGGCTCAAGGCTCCCCGAAGACACAGGCAGTCCTTTCTCAGTACGTTTTGGAACCTAGCGCTGACAAGTGAGTCCAAAAGAGAGCTGATATGCTTCCTAGAGTTCAAGAACCACAGGGACTAAGGCTCTATGCAATCGGTTGTTTCGCTAAGTCTGTCATGAGAACACCTGGACGTTAGCTTGAGGCTAGAGGCCCCATGTGGTGGGCCCATTCCCTGAAGACTACTGAAGGATGACCACCTACCAAGGGATGGCAACCTCCAAGTTTCTTGCCTAGAAACTCACGTCATCACCAGGGCAATTGTGTTACGAAGAGAAGCTGTGCAGCAACAGTGTTTCTTGGGGAGAATTGAGCCCGCGGCTCTGTAAATCCCAATGAGGAAAATAAAGTTTCACTCGCAGCCTTACTTTCAAAAGGGACCACACAGAGCATTCACCCTGCTGTGTCTTTCTCTAGTTTGTACTCCCAAGGTGCGTTAGAAGGGAGATACTTGAGTTGTTTCACTTACCACATGCTAGATGTTTAGCAAAAGAAGGCCTTTACTGCCCTTCTTTTGGCATATGGTTGTCCTCAGCCGAACAGTTCTCTCAGCTCCTAGAAGCGATGGGCGGTCCCTTGTGTACATCTTGGATCCCAGTGCAGACCTGTTAGTCCTAAGACACCAGAAATGCTTCCTACACTTAAAACACCGCTTTGACAAACGCTGCCTGGAACCTGTTGCCTGCCTATCTATCTGTGTGACGAACAAAACAGTAACTTAGCTTGGAGCCAGTCCTCCTATATTTTTGGCTTACTCACCGACGATTGCTGAGGGATGAGCACTTAGCAGGGACTGAAAGGCCACGTTTGCCTCACGGGGGATGGGGATATGACTTGTCCTCACAAGGCAATTGTGCAATGAAGAAAAGATAGGCCACTACACTGTTCATCAGGTAACCTTGAGGCCGCATGTCGTCATTCCAGTGTGCCAAATAAACTTCCCATCACGGTTCAGTTTCCAAGGCGAGGGCACAGCGTCTTATGCTGCAGTTTCTGACTCCCTGCTGGACGTTCAGCTTACCACCTAGACCCTTTCGTGAGTCAACTTTGTGATACACTTTGTGATACGGGGTCGTGATTGTGGTGAAAGGATTAGCAAGTCATGGGTTAGTGAGGCCGGTGTGTACAATGTATCTCCAGAGTACCTGGCTTTCAAGGGAGAGCCTGAAATTTTTCAGGCTACACTGAAAGTCCAGTGGCCGCCTGGGGTAAATTGCATCACGTGCGAGTGCCCTGAAGGCGGGGTCGAATCACTGTATGTTTTGTGTGCGCTGGGTTCGGCAGAAAAGCAGACACGTTTTGCATGAAGGAATGAACAGAACGCTGATAGCTGGCTGTTTCTAAGCTATCCCAACCTAGGTGTTTCTCTGACGAAGCCCTTCGCTGCCCATGATTCGGCATCTAGCTGCTGCCAGCGGTGCATTGCTCACAACTCCCTGAAGACACAGGAGGCCCTTTTAGTCCGTTTCGGATCCTAGTACAGCCCCGCGACTCAAGAGAGGACCTGATATGCTTCCTAGGGTTCGAGAAACCCAGGGACTAAGGCTGCATGGGGTCTGTCGCATGCCTACCTCGTTCATGAGAAAACCTGAACATTAGCTTAAGGCCAGAAGCCCCGTGTGGTTCTCCCCTTCCCTGAGGACAACTGAAGTAGGAGCACTTACCGAGGAACGGCAACATCCAATCTCCTTCCAGGAAACTCACTTGTCATCACAAAGGCAACTGTGCAACAACAATTGTTTCCCAGGGAGAACTGAGCCCGCAGCTCTCTAAATCCCAATGAGGAAATTAAAGTTTCCCTTCAAGCCTTAGTTTCAAAATGGACCGCAGAGCATTCACCCTGTTGTATCCGTCACTCCATGGCACGTCCAAGGTGCGCATAGCACGGAGATACTACATTCGTTTCAACTTGCCGCATCCTAGCATTTTAACAAAAGACGCCCTTCACAGCCCTTCTTTCAACCTATAGTTGCCCTCAACTGAGCTTCGCTCACAAGGCCCAGAAAGGACGGGCAGTCCGTCGTTTACATCTTGGATCCTAGTGCAGACCCCCTTGTCCTAAGACACCAGAAACGCTTCCTAGATTTAAAGCACCGCTTTGACTAACGCTGCCGTGAGCCTGTGGCCTGCCTATGTCTGTGACGAGAGAAGTAAGTAGAACGTTGGACTGAGGCGAGTCGTCCAGGGTTGTGGGCGTACTCACGAACAATTATGGAGGGATGAGGACGTGGCAGGAATTGAAAGCCAAGTGCTCTTTCGTGGAAGCTAACTAGTCCTCCCAAAGACGACTGTGCAGCAAAGAGAAGATGGGCAACAACAGTGTTTACCAGGTAACCCTGAGGCCGCAAACTCTCTACTTTGCAATGAGGAAAATCAACTTCCCAGGAAGACTCAATTCCCAGCAGGACAAAGCAGCATATTACCAAGTCACATCGGACTCTCTCTTGTACATCCCGTGGACACAGTGGCTCGTGACACTAGTAACCATTGCCATGCTGGGAGTCCTTACTGTGGTGTAAGGATATCAAGGGGAGGGCTTAGTTAGGCCTAGGTGACGGTACTTCTCTAGACTATCTACCAGTTCTGGAAAACCCCTGTAGGTTTTGAAGCCGGACTTAAAGTGTAGTTGCCGCTTGAGGTAGACAGACGTCGTGGAGCAGCTCCCAGGAGCAGTGGTAGGCTAATTGTATTTTCTACTGCAGCTCAGGGTTCCTCCAGAGCGCAGACACCCTTTGCATGAAGGAAGGCATGGAACGTTGATAACTGGGTTGCTTTCAAGCTATCGCAATCCAGGTGTCTAAACAACGAAGTCCTTCACTGCCCATCAGTTGGCATCTAGCTGTTCCCGACGGTAGATGGCTCAAGGCTCCCCGAAGACACAGGCAGTCCTTTCTCAGTACGTTTTGGAACCTAGCACTGACAAGTGAGTCCAAAAGAGAGCTGATATGCTTCCTAGAGTTCAAGAACCACAGGGACTAAGGCTCTATGCAATCTGTTGTTTCGCTAAGTCTGTCATGAGAACACCTGGACGTTAGCTTGAGGCTAGAGGCCCCATGTGGTGGGCCCATTCCCTGAAGACTACTGAAGGATGACCACCTACCAAGGGATGGCAACCTCCAAGTTTCTTGCCTAGAAACTCACGTCATCACCAGGGCAATTGTGTTACGAAGAGAAGCTGTGCAGCAACAGTGTTTCTTGGGGAGAATTGAGCCCGCGGCTCTGTAAATCCCAATGAGGAAAATAAAGTTTCACTCGCAGCCTTACTTTCAAAAGGGACCACACAGAGCATTCACCCTGCTGTGTCTTTCTCTAGTTTGTACTCCCAAGGTGCGTTAGAAGGGAGATACTTGAGTTGTTTCACTTACCACATGCTAGATGTTTAGCAAAAGAAGGCCTTTACTGCCCTTCTTTTGGCATATGGTTGTCCTCAGCCGAACAGTTCTCTCAGCTCCTAGAAGCGATGGGCGGTCCCTTGTGTACATCTTGGATCCCAGTGCAGACCTGTTAGTCCTAAGACACCAGAAATGCTTCCTACACTTAAAACACCGCTTTGACAAACGCTGCCTGGAACCTGTTGCCTGCCTATCTATCTGTGTGACGAACAAAACAGTAACTTAGCTTGGAGCCAGTCCTCCTATATTTTTGGCTTACTCACCGACGATTGCTGAGGGATGAGCACTTAGCAGGGACTGAAAGGCCACGTTTGCCTCACGGGGGATGGGGATATGACTTGTCCTCACAAGGCAATTGTGCAATGAAGAAAAGATAGGCCACTACACTGTTCATCAGGTAACCTTGAGGCCGCATGTCGTCATTCCAGTGTGCCAAATAAACTTCCCATCACGGTTCAGTTTCCAAGGCGAGGGCACAGCGTCTTATGCTGCAGTTTCTGACTCCCTGCTGGACGTTCAGCTGACCACCTAGACCCTTTCGTGAGTCAACTTTGTGATACACATTGTGATACGGGGTCGTGATTGTGGTGAAAGGATTAGCAAGTCATGGGTTAGTGAGGCCGGTGTGTACAATGTATCTCCAGAATACCTGGCTTTCAAGGGAGAGCCTGAAATTTTTCAGGCTACACTGAAAGTCCAGTGGCCGCCTGGGGTAAATTGCATCACGTGTGAGTGCCCTGAAGGCGGGGTCGAATCACTGTATGTTTTGTGTGCGCTGGGTTCGGCAGAAAAGCAGACACGTTTTGCATGAAGGAATGAACAGAACGCTGATAGCTGGCTGTTTCTAAGCTATCCCAACCTAGGTGTTTCTCTGACGAAGCCCTTCGCTGCCCATGATTCGGCATCTAGCTGCTGCCAGCGGTGCATTGCTCACAACTCCCTGAAGACACAGGAGGCCCTTTTAGTCCGTTTCGGATCCTAGTACAGCCCCGCGACTCAAGAGAGGACCTGATATGCTTCCTAGGGTTCGAGAAACCCAGGGACTAAGGCTGCATGGGGTCTGTCGCATGCCTACCTCGTTCATGAGAAAACCTGAACATTAGCTTAAGGCCAGAAGCCCCGTGTGGTTCTCCCCTTCCCTGAGGACAACTGAAGTAGGAGCACTTACCGAGGAACGGCAACATCCAATCTCCTTCCAGGAAACTCACTTGTCATCACAAAGGCAACTGTGCAACAACAATTGTTTCCCAGGGAGAACTGAGCCCGCAGCTCTCTAAATCCCAATGAGGAAAATAAAGTTTCCCTTCAAGCCTTAGTTTCAAAATGGACCACAGAGCATTCACCCTGTTGTATCCGTCACTCCATGGCACGTCCAAGGTGCGCATAGCACGGAGATACTACATTCGTTTCAACTTGCCGCATCCTAGCATTTTAACAAAAGACGCCCTTCACAGCCCTTCTTTCAGCCTATAGTTGCCCTCAACTGAGCTTCGCTCACAAGGCCCAGAAAGGACGGGCAGTCCGTCATTTACATCTTGGATCGTAGTGCAGACCCCCTTGTCCTAAGACACCAGAAACGCTTCCTAGATTTAAAGCACCGCTTTGACTAACGCTGCCGTGAGCCTGCGGCCTGCCTATGTCTGTGACGAGAGAAGTAAGTAGAACGTTGGACTGAGGCGAGTCGTCCAGGGTTGTGGGCGGACTCACGAACAATTATGGAGGGATGAGGACGTGGCAGGAATTGAAAGCCAAGTGCTCTTTCGTGGAAGCTAACTAGTCCTCCCAAAGACGACTGTGCAGCAAAGAGAAGATGGGCAACAACAGTGTTTACCAGGTAACCCTGAGGCCGCAAACTCTCTACTTTGCAATGAGGAAAATCAACTTCCCAGGAAGACTCAATTCCCAGCAGGACAAAGCAGCATATTACCAAGTCGCATCGGACTCTCTCTTGTACATCCCGTGGACACAGTGGCTCGTGACACTAGTAACCATTGCCATGCTGGGAGTCCTTACTGTGGTGTAAGGATATCAAGGCGAGGGCTTAGTTAGGCCTAGGTGACGGTACTTCTCTAGACTATCTACCAGTTCTGGAAAACCCTGTAGGTTTTGAAGCCGGACTTAAAGTGTAGTTGCCGCTTGAGGTAGACAGACGTCGTGGAGCAGCTCCCAGGAGCAGTGGTAGGCTAATTGTATTTTCTACTGCAGCTCAGGGTTCCTCCAGAGCGCAGACACCCTTTGCATGAAGGAAGGCATGGAACGTTGTTAACTGGGTTGCTTTCAAGCTATCGCAATCCAGGTGTCTAAACAACGAAGCCCTTCACTGCCCATCAGTTGGCATCTAGCTGTTCCCGACGGTAGATGGCTCAAGGCTCCCCGAAGACACAGGCAGTCCTTTCTCAGTACGTTTTGGAACCTAGCGCTGACAAGTGAGTCCAAAAGAGAGCTGATATGCTTCCTAGAGTTCAAGAACCACAGGGACTAAGGCTCTATGCCATCGGTTGTTTCGCTAAGTCTGTCATGAGAACACCTGGACGTTAGCTTGAGGCTAGAGGCCCCATGTGGTGGGCCCATTCCCTAAAGACTACTGAAGGATGACCACCTACCAAGGGATGGCAACCTCCAAGTTTCTTGCCTAGAAACTCACGTCATCACCAGGGCAATTGTGTTACGAAGAGAAGCTGTGCAGCAACAGTGTTTCTTGGGGAGAATTGAGCCCGCGGCTCTGTAAATCCCAATGAGGAAAATAAAGTTTCACTCGCAGCCTTACTTTCAAAAGGGACCACACAGAGCATTCACCCTGCTGTGTCTTTCTCTAGTTTGTACTCCCAAGGTGCATTAGAAGGGAGATATTTGAGTTGTTTCACTTACCACATGCTAGATGTTTAGCAAAAGAAGGCCTTTACTGCCCTTCTTTTGGCATATGGTTGTCCTCAGCCGAACAGTTCTCTCAGCTCCTAGAAGCGATGGGCGGTCCCTTGTGTACATCTTGGATCCCAGTGCAGACCTGTTAGTCCTAAGACACCAGAAATGCTTCCTACACTTAAAGCACCGCTTTGACAAACGCTGCCTGGAACCTGTTGCCTGCCTATGTATCTGTGTGACGAACAAAACAGTAACTTAGCTTGGAGCCAGTCCTCCTATATTTTTGGCTTACTCACCGACGATTGCTGAGGGATGAGCACTTAGCAGGGACTGAAAGGCCACGTTTGCCTCACGGGGGGCGGGGATATGACTTGTCCTCACAAGGCAATTGTGCAATGAAGAAAAGATAGGCCACTACACTGTTCATCAGGTAACCTTGAGGCCGCATGTCGTCATTCCAGTGTGCCAAATAAACTTCCCATCACGGTTCAGTTTCCAAGGCGAGGGCACAGCGTCTTATGCTGCAGTTTCTGACTCCCTACTGAACGTTCAGCTGACCACCTAGACCCTTTCGTGAGTCAACTTTGTGATACACTTTGTGATACGGGGTCGTGATTGTGGTGAAAGGATTAGCAAGTCATGGGTTAGTGAGGCCGGTGTGTACAATGTATCTCCAGAATACCTGGCTTTCAAGGGAGAGCCTGAAATTTTTCAGGCTACACTGAAAGTCCAGTGGCCGCCTGGGGTAAATTGCATCACGTGCGAGTGCCCTGAAGGCGGGGTCGAATCACTGTATGTTTTGTGTGCGCTGGGTTCGGCAGAAAAGCAGACACGTTTTGCATGAAGGAATGAACAGAACGCTGATAGCTGGCTGTTTCTAATCTATCCCAACCTAGGTGTTTCTCTGACGAAGCCCTTCACTGCCCATGATTCGGCATCTAGCTGCTGCCAGCGGTGCATTGCTCACAACTCCCTGAAGACACAGGAGGCCCTTTTAGTCCGTTTCGGATCCTAGTACAGCCCCGCGACTCAAGAGAGGACCTGATATGCTTCCTAGGGTTCGAGAAAGCCAGGGACTAAGGCTGCATGGGGTCTGTCGCATGCCTACCTCGTTCATGAGAAAACCTGAACATTAGCTTAAGGCCAGAGGCCCCGTGTGGTTCTCCCCTTCCCTGAGGACAACTGAAGTAGGAGCACTTACCAAGGAACGGCAACATCCAATCTCCTTCCAGGAAACTCACTTGTCATCACAAAGGCAACTGTGCAACAACACTGTTTCCCAGGGAGAACTGAGCCCGCAGCTCTCTAAATCCCAATGAGGAAAATAAAGTATCCCTTCAAGCCTTAGTTTCAAAATGGACCGCAGAGCATTCACCCTGTTTTATCCGTCACTCCATGGCACGTCCAAGGTGCGCATAGCACGGAGATACTACATTCGTTTCAACTTGCCGCATCCTAGCATTTTAACAAAAGACGCCCTTCACAGCCCTTCTTTCAGCCTATAGTTGCCCTCAACTGAGCTTCGCTCACAAGGCCCAGAAAGGACGGGCAGTCCGTCGTTTACATCTTGGATCCTAGTGCAGACCCCCGTGTCCTAAGACACCAGAAACGATTCCTAGATTTAAAGCACCGCTTTGACTAACGCTGCCGTGAGCCTGCGGCCCGCCTATGTCTGTGACGAGAGAAGTAAGTAGAACGTTGGACTGAGGCGAGTTCTCCAGGGTTGTGGGCGTACTCACGAACAATTATGGAGGGATGAGGACGTGGCAGGAATTGAAAGCCAAGTGCTCTTTCGTGGAAGATAACTAGTCCTCCCAAACACGACTGTGCAGCAAAGAGAAGATGGGCAACAACAGTGTTTACCAGGTAACCCTGAGGCCGCAAACTCTCTACTTTGCAGTGAGGAAAATCAACTTCCCAGGAAGACTCAATTCCCAGCAGGACAAAGCAGCATATTACCAAGTCGCATCGGACTCTCTCTTGTACATCCCGTGGACACAGTGGCTCGTGACACTAGTAACCATTGCCATGCTGGGAGTCCTTACTGTGGTGTAAGGATATCAAGGTGAGGGCTAAGTTAGGCCTAGGTGACGGTACTTCTCTAGACTATCTACCAGTTCTGGAAAACCCTGTAGGTTTTGAAGCCGGACTTAAAGTGTAGTTTCCGCTTGAGGTAGACAGACGTCGTGGAGCAGCACCCAGGAACAGTGGTAGGCTAATTGTATTTTCTACTGCAGCTCAGGGTTCCTCCAGAACGCAGACACCCTTTGCATGAAGGAAGGCATGGAACATTGATAACTGGGTTGCTTTCAAGCTATCGCAATCCAGGTGTCTAAACAACGAAGCCCTTCACTGCCCATCAGTTGGCATCTAGCTGTTCCCGACGGTAGATGGCTCAAGGCTCCCCGAAGACACAGGCAGTCCTTTCTCAGTACGTTTTGGAACCTAGCGCTGACAAGTGAGTCCAAAAGAGAGCTGATATGCTTCCTAGAGTTCAAGAACCACAGGGACTAAGGCTCTATGCAATCGGTTGTTTCGCTAAGTCTGTCATGAGAACACCTGGACGTTAGCTTGAGGCTAGAGGCCCCATGTGGTGGGCCCATTCCCTGAAGACTACTGAAGGATGACCACCTACCAAGGGATGGCAACCTCCAAGTTTCTTGCCTAGAAACTCACGTCATCACCAGGGCAATTGTGTTACGAAGAGAAGCTGTGCAGCAACAGTGTTTCTTGGGGAGAATTGAGCCCGCGGCTCTGTAAATCCCAATGAGGAAAATAAAGTTTCACTCGCAGCCTTACTTTCAAAAGGGACCACACAGAGCATTCACCCTGCTGTGTCTTTCTCTAGTTTGTACTCCCAAGGTGCGTTAGAAGGGAGATACTTGAGTTGTTTCACTTACCACATGCTAGATGTTTAGCAAAAGAAGGCCTTTACTGCCCTTCTTTTGGCATATGGTTGTCCTCAGCCGAACAGTTCTCTCAGCTCCTAGAAGCGATGGGTGGTCCCTTGTGTACATCTTGGATCCCAGTGCAGACCTGTTAGTCCTAAGACACCAGAAATGCTTCCTACACTTAAAGCACTGCGTTGACAAACGCTGCCTGGAACCTGTTGCCTGCCTATCTATCTGTGTGACGAACAAAACAGTAACTTAGCTTGGAGCCAGTCCTCCTATATGTTTGGCTTACTCACCGACGATTGCTGAGGGATGAGCACTTAGCAGGGACTGAAAGGCCACGTTTGCCTCACGGGGGGCGGGTATATGACTTGTCCTCACAAGGCAATTGTGCAATGAAGAAAAGATAGGCCACTACACTGTTCATCAGGTAACCTTGAGGCCGCGTGTCGTCATTCCAGTGTGCCAAATAAACTTCCCATCACGGTTCAGTTTCCAAGGCGAGGGCACAGCGTCTTATGCTGCAGTTTCTGACTCCCTGCTGGACGTTCAGCTGACCACCTAGACCCTTTCGTGAGTCAACTTTGTGATACACTTTGTGATACGGGGTCGTGATTGTGGCGAAACGATTAGCAAGTCATGGGTTAGTGAGGCCGGGGTGTACAATGTATCTCCAGAATACCTGGCTTTCAAGGGAGAGCCTGAAATTTTTCAGGCTACACTGAAAGTCCAGTGGCCGCCTGGGGTAAATTGCATCACGTGCGAGTGCCCTGAAGGCGGGGTTGAATCACTGTATGTTTTGTGTGCTCTGGGTTCGGCAGAAAAGCAGACACGTTTTGCATGAAGGAATGAACAGAACGCTGATAGCTGGCTGTTTCTAAGCTATCCCAACCTAGGTGTTTCTCTGACGAAGCCCTTCACTGCCCATGATTCGGCATCTAGCTGCTGCCAGCGGTGCATTGCTCACAACTCCCTGAAGACACAGGAGGCCCTTTTAGTCCGTTTCGGATCCTAGTACAGCCCCGCGACTCAAGAGAGGACCTGATATGCTTCCTAGGGTTCGAGAAACCCAGGGACTAAGGCTGCATGGGGTCTGTCGCATGCCTACCTGGTTCATGAGAAAACCTGAACATTAGCTTAAGGCCAGAGGCCCCGTGTGGTTCTCCCCTTCCCTGAGGACAACTGAAGTATGAGCACTTACCGAGGAACGGCAACATCCAATCTCCTTCCAGGAAACTCACTTGTCATCACAAAGGCAACTGTGCAACAACACTGTTTCCCAGGGAGAACTGAGCCCGCAGCTCTCTAAATCCCAATGAGGAAAATAAGCTATCCCTTCAAGCCTTAGTTTCAAAATGGACCGCAGAGCATTCACCCTGTTTTATCCGTCACTCCATGGCACGTCCAAGGTGCGCATAGCACGGAGATACTACATTCGTTTCAACTTGCCGCATCCTAGCATTTTAACAAAAGACGCCCTTCACAGCCCTTCTTTCAGCCTATAGTTGCCCTCAACTGAGCTTCGCTCACAAGGCCCAGAAAGGACGGGCAGTCCGTCGTTTACATCTTGGATCCTAGTGCAGACCCCCGTGTCCTAAGACACCAGAAACGATTCCTAGATTTAAAGCACCGCTTTGCCTAACGCTGCCGTGAGCCTGCGGCCCGCCTATGTCTGTGACGAGAGAAGTAAGTAGAACGTTGGACTGAGGCGAGTCGTCCAGGGTTGTGGGCGGACTCACGAACAATTATGGAGGGATGAGGACGTGGCAGGAATTGAAAGCCAAGTGCTCTTTCGTGGAAGCTAACTAGTCCTCCCAAAGACGACTGTGCAGCAAAGAGAAGATGGGCAACAACAGTGTTTACCAGGTAACCCTGAGGCCGCAAACTCTCTACTTTGCAATGAGGAAAATCAACTTCCCAGGAAGACTCAATTCCCAGCAGGACAAAGCAGCATATTAACAAGTCGCATTGGACTCTCTCTTGTACATCCCGTGGACACAGTGGCTCGTGACACTAGTAACCATTGCCATGCTGGGAGTCCTTACTGTGGTGTAAGGATATCAAGGGGAGGGCTTAGTTAGGCCTAGGTGACGGTACTTCTCTAGACTATCTACCAGTTCTGGAAAACCCTGTAGGTTTTGAAGCCGGACTTAAAGTGTAGTTGCCGCTTGAGGTAGACAGACGTCGTGGAGCAGCTCCCAGGAGCAGTGGTAGGCTAATTGTATTTTCTACTGCAGCTCAGGGTTCCTCCAGAGCGCAGACACCCTTTGCATGAAGGAAGGCATGGAACGTTGATAACTGGGTTGCTTTCAAGCTATCGCAATCCAGGTGTCTAAACAACGAAGCCCTTCACTGCCCATCAGTTGGCATCTAGCTGTTCCCGACGGTAGATGGCTCAAGGCTCCCCGAAGACACAGGCAGTCCTTTCTCAGTACGTTTTGGAACCTAGCGCTGACAAGTGAGTCCAAAAGAGAGCTGATATGCTTCCTAGAGTTCAAGAACCACAGGGACTAAGGCTCTATGCAATCGGTTGTTTCGCTAAGTCTGTCATGAGAACACCTGGACGTTAGCTTGAGGCTAGAGGCCCCATGTGGTGGGCCCATTCCCTGAAGACTACTGAAGGATGACCACCTACCAAGGGATGGCAACCTCCAAGTTTCTTGCCTAGAAACTCACGTCATCACCAGGGCAATTGTGTTACGAAGAGAAGCTGTGCAGCAACAGTGTTTCTTGGGGAGAATTGAGCCCGCGGCTCTGTAAATCCCAATGAGGAAAATAAAGTTTCACTCGCAGCCTTACTTTCAAAAGGGACCACACAGAGCATTCACCCTGCTGTGTCTTTCTCTAGTTTGTACTCCCAAGGTGCGTTAGAAGGGAGATACTTGAGTTGTTTCACTTACCACATGCTAGATGTTTAGCAAAAGAAGGCCTTTACTGCCCTTCTTTTGGCATATGGTTGTCCTCAGCCGAACAGTTCTCTCAGCTCCTAGAAGCGATGGGCGGTCCCTTGTGTACATCTTGGATCCCAGTGCAGACCTGTTAGTCCTAAGACACCAGAAATGCTTCCTACACTTAAAGCACCGCTTTGACAAACGCTGCCTGGAACCTGTTGCCTGCCTATCTATCTGTGTGACGAACAAAACAGTAACTTAGCTTGGAGCCAGTCCTCCTATATTTTTGGCTTACTCACCGACGATTGCTGAGGGATGAGCACTTAGCAGGGACTGAAAGGCCACGTTTGCCTCACGGGGGGCGGGGATATGACTTGTCCTCACAAGGCAATTGTGCAATGAAGAAAAGATAGGCCACTACACTGTTCATCAGGTAACCTTGAGGCCGCGTGTCGACATTCCAGTGTGCCAAATAAACTTCCCATCACGGTTCAGTTTCCAAGGCGAGGGCACAGCGTCTTATGCTGCAGTTTCTGACTCCCTACTGGATGTTCAGCTGACCAAATAGACCCTTCAGTGAGTAACCTTTGTGATACAGGGGGGTCGTGATTGTGGTGAAAGGATTAACAAGTCATGGGTTAGTGAGGCCGGGGTGTACAATGTATCTCCGGAATACCTGGCTTTCAAGGGAGAGCCTGAAATTTTTCAGGCTACACTGAATGTCCTGTGGCTGCCTGGGCTAAATTCCATCATGTGCGAGTTCCTGAAGGCGGGGTCGAATCACTGTACGTTTTGTGTGCTCTGGGCTCGGCAGAAAAGGAGACACGTTTTGCATGAAGGAATGAACAGAACGCTGATAGCTAGCTGTTTCTAAGCTATCCCAAGCTAGGTGTTTCTTCGCCGAAGCCCTTCACTGCCCATGACTCGGTATCTAGCTGCTGCCAGCGGTGCATTGCTCACAACTCCCTGAAGACACAGGAGGCCCTTTTAGTCCGTTTCAGATCCTAGTGCAGCCCCGCGACTTAAGAGAGGACCTGATATGCTTCCTAGGGTTCGAGAAACCCAGTGACTAAGGCTGCTTGGGGTCTGTCGCATGCCTACCTGGTTCATGAGAAAACCTGAACATTAGCTTAAGGCCAGAAGCCCCGTGTGGTTCTCCCCTTCCCTGAGGACAACTGAAGTAGGAGCACTTACCGAGGAACGGCAACATCCAATCTCCTTCCAGGAAACTCACTTGTCATCACAAAGGCAACTGTGCAACAACACTGTTTCCCAGGGAGAACTGAGCCCGCAACTCTCTAAATCCCAATGAGGAAAATAAAGTTTCCCTTCAAGCCTTAGTTTGTAAATGGACCACAGAGCATTCACGCTGTGCTTTCCGTCTCTCCATGGCACGTCCAAGGTGTTCATAGCACGGAGATACTACAGTCATTTCAACTTGCCGCATCCTAGCATTTTAACAAAAGACGCCCTTCACAGCCCTTCTTTTAGCCTATAGTTGCCCTCAACTGAACATTGCTCACAAGGCCCAGAAATGACGGGCTGTCCGTCGTTTACATCTTGGATCCTAGTGCAGACCCCCGTGTCCTAAGACACCAGAAACGATTCCTAGATTTAAAGCACCGCTTTGAGTAACGCTGCCGTGAGCCTGCGGCCCGCCTATGTCTGTGACGAGAGAAGTAAGTAGAACGTTGGACTGAGGCGAGTTCTCCAGGGTTGTGGGCGTACTCACGAACAATTATGGAGGGATGAGGACGTGGTAGGAATTGAAAGCCAAGTGCTCTTTCGTGGAAGATAACTAGTCCTCCCAAACACGACTGTGCAGCAAAGAGAAGATGGGCAACAACAGTGTTTACCAGGTAACCCTGGGGCCGCAAACTCTCCACTTTGCAATGAGGAAAATCAACTTCCCAGGAAGACTCAATTCCCAGCAGGACAAAGCAGCATATTACCAAGTCGCATCGGACTCTCTCTTGTACATCCCGTGGACACAGTGGATCGTGACCCTAGTCACCATTGCCATGCTGGGAGTCCTAACTGTGTTGTAAGGATATCAAGGTGTGGGCTTAGTTAGGTCTAGGTGACAGTACTTCTCTAGACTATCTACCAGTTCTGGAAAACCCTGTAGGTTTTGAAGCCGGACTTAAAGTGTAGTTGCCGCTTGAGGTAGACAGACGTCGTGGAGCAGCACCCAGGAGCAGTGGTAGGCTAATTGTATTTTCTACTGCAGCTCAGGTTCCTCCAGAGCGCAGACACCCTTTGCATGAAGGAAGGCATGGAACGTTGATAACTGGGTTGCTTTCAAGCTATCGCAATCCAGGTGTCTAAACAACGAAGCCCTTCACTGCCCATCAGTTGGCATCTAGCTGTTCCCGACGGTAGATGGCTCAAGGCTCCCCGAAGACACAGGCAGTCCTTTCTCAGTACGTTTTGGAACCTAGCGCTGACAAATGAGTCCAAAAGAGAGCTGATATGCTTCCTAGAGTTCAAGAACCACAGGGACTAAGGCTCTATGCAATCTGTTGTTTCGCTAAGTCTGTCATGAGAACACCTGGACGTTAGCTTGAGGCTAGAGGCCCCATGTGGTGGGCCCATTCCCTGAAGACTACTGAAGGATGACCACCTACCAAGGGATGGCAACCTCCAAGTTTCTTGCCTAGAAACTCACGTCATCACCAGGGCAATTGTGTTACGAAGAGAAGCTGTGCAGCAACAGTGTTTCTTGGGGAGAATTGAGCCCGCGGCTCTGTAAATCCCAATGAGGAAAATAAAGTTTCACTCGCAGCCTTACTTTCAAAAGGGACCACACAGAGCATTCACCCTGCTGTGTCTTTCTCTAGTTTGCACTCCCAAGGTGCGTTAGAAGGGAGATACTTGAGTTGTTTCACTTACCACATGCTAGATGTTTAGCAAAAGAAGGCCTTTACTGCCCTTCTTTTGGCATATGGTTGTCCTCAGCCGAACAGTTCTCTCAGCTCCTAGAAGCGACGGGCGGTCCCTCGTGTACATCTTGGATCCCAGCGCAGACCTGTTTGTCCTAAGACACCAGAAATGCTTCCTACACTTAAAGCACCGCTTTGACAAACGCTGCCTGAAACCCGTTGCCTTCCTATCTATCTGTGTGTCGAACAAAACAGTACCTTAGCTTGGGGCCAGTCTTCCTATATGTTTGGCTTACTCACCGATGGTTGCTAAGGGATGAGCACTTAGCAGGGACTGAAAGGCCACATTTGCCTCATGTGGGGGGGGAACCACTTGTCCTCACAAAGGCAATTCGGCAATGTAGAAAAGATAGGCCACTACACTGTTCATCAGGTAACCTTGAGGCCGTGTGTTGACATTCCAGTGTGCCAAATAAACTTCCCATCACGCTTCAGTTTCCAAGGCGAGGGCACAGCGTCTTATGCTGCAGTTTCTGACTCCCTGCTGGACGTTCAGCTGACCACCTAGACCCTTTCGTGAGTCAACTTTGTGATACACTTTGTGATACGGGGTCGTGATTGTGGTGAAAGGATTAGCAAGTCATGGGTTAGTGAGGCCGGTGTGTACAATGTATCTCCAGAATACCTGGCTTTCAAGGGAGAGCCTGAAATTTTTCAGGCTACACTGAAAGTCCAGTGGCCGCCTGGGGTAAATTGCATCACGTGCGAGTGCCCTGAAGGCGGGGTCGAATCACTGTATGTTTTGTGTGCTCTGGGTTCGGCAGAAAAGCAGACACGTTTTGCATGAAGGAATGAACAGAACGCTGATAGCTGGCTGTTTCTAAGCTATCCCAACCTAGGTGTTTCTCTGACGAAGCCCTTCACTGCCCATGATTCGGCATCTAGCTGCTGCCAGCGGTGCATTGCTCACAACTCCCTGAAGACACAGGAGGTCCTTTTAGTCCGTTTCGGATCCTAGTACAGCCCCGCGACTCAAGAGAGGACCTGATATGCTTCCTAGGGTTCGAGAAACCCAGGGACTAAGGCTGCATGGGGTCTGTCGCATGCCTACCTCGTTCATGAGAAAACCTGAACATTAGCTTAAGGCCAGAGGCCCCGTGTGGTTCTCCCCTTCCCTGAGGACAACTGAAGTAGGAGCACTTACCGAGGAACGGCAACATCCAATCTCCTTCCAGGAAACTCACTTGTCATCACAAAGGCAACTGTGCAACAACACTGTTTCCCAGGGAGAACTGAGCCCGCAGCTCTCTAAATCCCAATGAGGAAAATAAAGTATCCCTTCAAGCCTTAGTTTCAAAATGGACCGCAGAGCATTCACCCTGTTGTATCCGTCACTCCATGGCACGTCCAAGGTGCGCATAGCACGGAGATACTACATTCGTTTCAACTTGCCGCATCCTAGCATTTTAACAAAAGACGCCCTTCACAGCCCTTCTTTCAGCCTATAGTTGCCCTCAACTGAGCTTCGCTCACAAGGCCCAGAAAGGACGGGCAGTCCGTCGTTTACATCTTGGATCCTAGTGCAGACCCCCGTGTCCTAAGACACCAGAAACGCTTCCTAGATTTAAAGCACCGCTTTGACAAAGGCTGCCGTGAGCCTGCGGCCCGCCTATGTCTGTGACGAGAGAAGTAAGTAGAACGTTGGACTGAGGCGAGTCGTCCAGGGTTGTGGGCGGACTCACGAACAATTATGGAGGGATGAGGACGTGGCAGGAATTGAAAGCCAAGTGCTCTTTCGTGGAAGCTAACTAGTCCTCCCAAAGACGACTGTGCAGCAAAGAGAAGATGGGCAACAACAGTGTTTACCAGGTAACCCTGAGGCCGCAAACTCTCTACTTTGCAATGAGGAAAATCAACTTCCCAGGAAGACTCAATTCCCAGCAGGACAAAGCAGCATATTACCAAGTCGCATCGGACTCTCTCTTGTACATCCCGTGGACACAGTGGCTCGTGACACTAGTAACCATTGCCATGCTGGGAGTCCTTACTGTGGTGTAAGGATATCAAGGGGAGGGCTTAGTTAGGCCTAGGTGACGGTACTTCTCTAGACTATCTACCAGTTCTGGAAAACCCTGTAGGTTTTGAAGCCGGACTTAAAGTGTAGTTGCCGCTTGAGGTAGACAGACGTCGTGGAGCAGCTCCCAGGAGCAGTGGTAGGCTAATTGTATTTTCTACTGCAGCTCAGGGTTCCTCCAGAGCGCAGACACCCTTTGCATGAAGGAAGGCATGGAACGTTGATAACTGGGTTGCTTTCAAGCTATCGCAATCCAGGTGTCTAAACAACGAAGCCCTTCACTGCCCATCAGTTGGCATCTAGCTGTTCCCGACGGTAGATGGCTCAAGGCTCCCCGAAGACACAGGCAGTCCTTTCTCAGTACGTTTTGGAACCTAGCGCTGACAAGTGAGTCCAAAAGAGAGCTGATATGCTTCCTAGAGTTCAAGAACCACAGGGACTAAGGCTCTATGCAATCGGTTGTTTCGCTAAGTCTGTCATGAGAACACCTGGACGTTAGCTTGAGGCTAGAGGCCCCATGTGGTGGGCCCATTCCCTGAAGACTACTGAAGGATGACCACCTACCAAGGGATGGCAACCTCCAAGTTTCTTGCCTAGAAACTCACGTCATCACCAGGGCAATTGTGTTACGAAGAGAAGCTGTGCAGCAACAGTGTTTCTTGGGGAGAATTGAGCCCGCGGCTCTGTAAATCCCAATGAGGAAAATAAAGTTTCACTCGCAGCCTTACTTTCAAAAGGGACCACACAGAGCATTCACCCTGCTGTGTCTTTCTCTAGTTTGCACTCCCAAGGTGCGTTAGAAGGGAGATACTTGAGTTGTTTCACTTACCACATGCTAGATGTTTAGCAAAAGAAGGCCTTTACTGCCCTTCTTTTGGCATATGGTTGTCCTCAGCCGAACAGTTCTCTCAGCTCCTAGATGCGACGGGCGGTCCCTCGTGTACATCTTGGATCCCAGCGCAGACCTGTTTGTCCTAAGACACCAGAAATGCTTCCTACACTTAAAGCACCGCTTTGACAAACGCTGCCTGAAACCCGTTGCCTGCCTATCTATCTGTGTGTCGAACAAAACAGTACCTTAGGTTGGGGCCAGCCTTCCTATATGTTTGGCTTACTCACCGATGGTTGCTAAGGGATGAGCACTTAGCAGGGACTGAAAGGCCACGTTTGCCTCATGCGGGGGGGGAATCACTTGTCCTCACAAAGGCAATTCGGCAATGTAGAAAAGATAGGCCACTACACTGTTCATCAGGTAACCTTGAGGCCGCGTGTCGACATTCCAGTGTGCCAAATAAACTTCCCATCACGCTTCAGTTTCCAAGGCGAGGGCACAGCGTCTTATGCTGCAGTTTCTGACTCCCTACTGGACGTTCAGCTGACCACCTAGACCCTTTCGTGAGTAAACTTTGTGATACACTTTGTGATACGGGGTCGTGATTGTGGTGAAAGGATTAGCAAGTCATGGGTTAGTGAGGCCGGTGTGTACAATGTATCTCCAGAATACCTGGCTTTCAAGGGAGAGCCTGAAATTTTTCAGGCTACACTGAAAGTCCAGTGGCCGCCTGGGGTAAATTGCATCACGTGCGAGTGCCCTGAAGGTGGGGTCGAATCACTGTATGTTTTGTGTGCTCTGGGTTCGGCAGAAAAGCAGACACGTTTTGCATGAAGGAATGAACAGAACGCTGATAGCTGGCTGTTTCTAAGCTATCCCAACCTAGGTGTTTCTCTGACGAAGCCCTTCACTGCCCATGATTCGGCATCTAGCTGCTGCCAGCGGTGCATTGTTCACAACTCCCTGAAGACACAGGAGGCCCTTTTAGTCCGTTTCGGATCCTAGTACAGCCCCGCGACTCAAGAGAGGACCTGATATGCTTCCTAGGGTTCGAGAAACCCAGGGACTAAGGCTGCATGGGGTCTGTCGCATGCCTACCTCGTTCATGAGAAAACCTGAACATTAGCTTAAGGCCAGAGGCCCCGTGTGGTTCTCCACTTCCCTGAGGACAACTGAAGTAGGAGCACTTACCAAGGAACGGCAACATCCAATCTCCTTCCAGGAAACTCACTTGTCATCACAAAGGCAACTGTGCAACAACACTGTTTCCCAGGGAGAACTGAGCCCGCAGCTCTCTAAATCCCAATGAGGAAAATAAAGTATCCCTTCAAGCCTTAGTTTCAAAATGGACCGCAGAGCATTCACCCTGTTTTATCCGTCACTCCATGGCACGTCCAAGGTGCGCATAGCACGGAGATACTACATTCGTTTCAACTTGCCGCATCCTAGCATTTTAACAAAAGACGCCCTTCACAGCCCTTCTTTCAGCCTATAGTTGCCCTCAACTGAGCTTCGCTCACAAGGCCCAGAAAGGACGGGCAGTCCGTCGTTTACATCTTGGATCCTAGTGCAGACCCCCGTGTCCTAAGACACCAGAAACGCTTCCTAGATTTAAAGCACCGCTTTGACAAAGGCTGCCGTGAGCCTGCGGCCCGCCTATGTCTGTGACGAGAGAAGTAAGTAGAACGTTGGACTGAGGCGAGTCGTCCAGGGTTGTGGGCGGACTCACGAACAATTATGGAGGGATGAGGACGTGGCAGGAATTGAAAGCCAAGTGCTCTTTCGTGGAAGCTAACTAGTCCTCCCAAAGACGACTGTGCAGCAAAGAGAAGATGGGCAACAACAGTGTTTACCAGGTAACCCTGAGGCCGCAAACTCTCTACTTTGCAATGAGGAAAATCAACTTCCCAGGAAGACTCAATTCCCAGCAGGACAAAGCAGCATATTACCAAGTCGCATCGGACTCTCTCTTGTACATCCCGTGGACACAGTGGCTCGTGACACTAGTAACCATTGCCATGCTGGGAGTCCTTACTGTGGTGTAAGGATATCAAGGGGAGGGCTTAGTTAGGCCTAGGTGACGGTACTTCTCTAGACTATCTACCAGTTCTGGAAAACCCTGTAGGTTTTGAAGCCGGACTTAAAGTGTAGTTGCCGCTTGAGGTAGACAGACGTCGTGGAGCAGCTCCCAGGAGCAGTGGTAGGCTAATTGTATTTTCTACTGCAGCTCAGGGTTCCTCCAGAGCGCAGACACCCTTTGCATGAAGGAAGGCATGGAACGTTGATAACTGGGTTGCTTTCAAGCTATCGCAATCCAGGTGTCTAAACAACGAAGCCCTTCACTGCCCATCAGTTGGCATCTAGCTGTTCCCGACGGTAGATGGCTCAAGGCTCCCCGAAGACACAGGCAGTCCTTTCTCAGTACGTTTTGGAACCTAGCGCTGACAAGTGAGTCCAAAAGAGAGCTGATATGCTTCCTAGAGTTCAAGAACCACAGGGACTAAGGCTCTATGCAATCGGTTGTTTCGCTAAGTCTGTCATGAGAACACCTGGACGTTAGCTTGAGGCTAGAGGCCCCATGTGGTGGGCCCATTCCCTGAAGACTACTGAAGGATGACCACCTACCAAGGGATGGCAACCTCCAAGTTTCTTGCCTAGAAACTCACGTCATCACCAGGGCAATTGTGTTACGAAGAGAAGCTGTGCAGCAACAGTGTTTCTTGGGGAGAATTGAGCCCGCGGCTCTGTAAATCCCAATGAGGAAAATAAAGTTTCACTCGCAGCCTTACTTTCAAAAGGGACCACACAGAGCATTCACCCTGCTGTGTCTTTCTCTAGTTTGCACTCCCAAGGTGCGTTAGAAGGGAGATACTTGAGTTGTTTCACTTACCACATGCTAGATGTTTAGCAAAAGAAGGCCTTTACTGCCCTTCTTTTGGCATATGGTTGTCCTCAGCCGAACAGTTCTCTCAGCTCCTAGATGCGACGGGCGGTCCCTCGTGTACATCTTGGATCCCAGCGCAGACCTGTTTGTCCTAAGACACCAGAAATGCTTCCTACACTTAAAGCACCGCTTTGACAAACGCTGCCTGAAACCCGTTGCCTGCCTATCTATCTGTGTGTCGAACAAAACAGTACCTTAGGTTGGGGCCAGCCTTCCTATATGTTTGGCTTACTCACCGATGGTTGCTAAGGGATGAGCACTTAGCAGGGACTGAAAGGCCACGTTTGCCTCATGCGGGGGGGGAATCACTTGTCCTCACAAAGGCAATTCAGCAATGTAGAAAAGATAGGCCACTACACTGTTCATCAGGTAACCTTGAGGCCGCGTGTCGACATTCCAGTGTGCCAAATAAACTTCCCATCACGCTTCAGTTTCCAAGGCGAGGGCACAGCGTCTTATGCTGCAGTTTCTGACTCCCTACTGGACGTTCAGCTGACCACCTAGACCCTTTCGTGAGTAAACTTTGTGATACACTTTGTGATACGGGGTCGTGATTGTGGTGAAAGGATTAGCAAGTCATGGGTTAGTGAGGCCGGTGTGTACAATGTATCTCCAGAATACCTGGCTTTCAAGGGAGAGCCTGAAATTTTTCAGGCTACACTGAAAGTCCAGTGGCCGCCTGGGGTAAATTGCATCACGTGCGAGTGCCCTGAAGGTGGGGTCGAATCACTGTATGTTTTGTGTGCTCTGGGTTCGGCAGAAAAGCAGACACGTTTTGCATGAAGGAATGAACAGAACGCTGATAGCTGGCTGTTTCTAAGCTATCCCAACCTAGGTGTTTCTCTGACGAAGCCCTTCACTGCCCATGATTCGGCATCTAGCTGCTGCCAGCGGTGCATTGTTCACAACTCCCTGAAGACACAGGAGGCCCTTTTAGTCCGTTTCGGATCCTAGTACAGCCCCGCGACTCAAGAGAGGACCTGATATGCTTCCTAGGGTTCGAGAAACCCAGGGACTAAGGCTGCATGGGGTCTGTCGCATGCCTACCTCGTTCATGAGAAAACCTGAACATTAGCTTAAGGCCAGAGGCCCCGTGTGGTTCTCCACTTCCCTGAGGACAACTGAAGTAGGAGCACTTACCAAGGAACGGCAACATCCAATCTCCTTCCAGGAAACTCACTTGTCATCACAAAGGCAACTGTGCAACAACACTGTTTCCCAGGGAGAACTGAGCCCGCAGCTCTCTAAATCCCAATGAGGAAAATAAAGTATCCCTTCAAGCCTTAGTTTCAAAATGGACCGCAGAGCATTCACCCTGTTTTATCCGTCACTCCATGGCACGTCCAAGGTGCGCATAGCACGGAGATACTACATTCGTTTCAACTTGCCGCATCCTAGCATTTTAACAAAAGACGCCCTTCACAGCCCTTCTTTCAGCCTATAGTTGCCCTCAACTGAGCTTCGCTCACAAGGCCCAGAAAGGACGGGCAGTCCGTCGTTTACATCTTGGATCCTAGTGCAGACCCCCGTGTCCTAAGACACCAGAAACGCTTCCTAGATTTAAAGCACCGCTTTGACAAAGGCTGCCGTGAGCCTGCGGCCCGCCTATGTCTGTGACGAGAGAAGTAAGTAGAACGTTGGACTGAGGCGAGTCGTCCAGGGTTGTGGGCGGACTCACGAACAATTATGGAGGGATGAGGACGTGGCAGGAATTGAAAGCCAAGTGCTCTTTCGTGGAAGCTAACTAGTCCTCCCAAAGACGACTGTGCAGCAAAGAGAAGATGGGCAACAACAGTGTTTACCAGGTAACCCTGAGGCCGCAAACTCTCTACTTTGCAATGAGGAAAATCAACTTCCCAGGAAGACTCAATTCCCAGCAGGACAAAGCAGCATATTACCAAGTCGCATCGGACTCTCTCTTGTACATCCCGTGGACACAGTGGCTCGTGACACTAGTAACCATTGCCATGCTGGGAGTCCTTACTGTGGTGTAAGGATATCAAGGGGAGGGCTTAGTTAGGCCTAGGTGACGGTACTTCTCTAGACTATCTACCAGTTCTGGAAAACCCTGTAGGTTTTGAAGCCGGACTTAAAGTGTAGTTGCCGCTTGAGGTAGACAGACGTCGTGGAGCAGCTCCCAGGAGCAGTGGTAGGCTAATTGTATTTTCTACTGCAGCTCAGGGTTCCTCCAGAGCGCAGACACCCTTTGCATGAAGGAAGGCATGGAACGTTGATAACTGGGTTGCTTTCAAGCTATCGCAATCCAGGTGTCTAAACAACGAAGCCCTTCACTGCCCATCAGTTGGCATCTAGCTGTTCCCGACGGTAGATGGCTCAAGGCTCCCCGAAGACACAGGCAGTCCTTTCTCAGTACGTTTTGGAACCTAGCGCTGACAAGTGAGTCCAAAAGAGAGCTGATATGCTTCCTAGAGTTCAAGAACCACAGGGACTAAGGCTCTATGCAATCGGTTGTTTCGCTAAGTCTGTCATGAGAACACCTGGACGTTAGCTTGAGGCTAGAGGCCCCATGTGGTGGGCCCATTCCCTGAAGACTACTGAAGGATGACCACCTACCAAGGGATGGCAACCTCCAAGTTTCTTGCCTAGAAACTCACGTCATCACCAGGGCAATTGTGTTACGAAGAGAAGCTGTGCAGCAACAGTGTTTCTTGGGGAGAATTGAGCCCGCGGCTCTGTAAATCCCAATGAGGAAAATAAAGTTTCACTCGCAGCCTTACTTTCAAAAGGGACCACACAGAGCATTCACCCTGCTGTGTCTTTCTCTAGTTTGCACTCCCAAGGTGCGTTAGAAGGGAGATACTTGAGTTGTTTCACTTACCACATGCTAGATGTTTAGCAAAAGAAGGCCTTTACTGCCCTTCTTTTGGCATATGGTTGTCCTCAGCCGAACAGTTCTCTCAGCTCCTAGATGCGACGGGCGGTCCCTCGTGTACATCTTGGATCCCAGCGCAGACCTGTTTGTCCTAAGACACCAGAAATGCTTCCTACACTTAAAGCACCGCTTTGACAAACGCTGCCTGAAACCCGTTGCCTGCCTATCTATCTGTGTGTCGAACAAAACAGTACCTTAGGTTGGGGCCAGCCTTCCTATATGTTTGGCTTACTCACCGATGGTTGCTAAGGGATGAGCACTTAGCAGGGACTGAAAGGCCACGTTTGCCTCATGCGGGGGGGGAATCACTTGTCCTCACAAAGGCAATTCGGCAATGTAGAAAAGATAGGCCACTACACTGTTCATCAGGTAACCTTGAGGCCGCGTGTCGACATTCCAGTGTGCCAAATAAACTTCCCATCACGCTTCAGTTTCCAAGGCGAGGGCACAGCGTCTTATGCTGCAGTTTCTGACTCCCTACTGGACGTTCAGCTGACCACCTAGACCCTTTCGTGAGTAAACTTTGTGATACACTTTGTGATACGGGGTCGTGATTGTGGTGAAAGGATTAGCAAGTCATGGGTTAGTGAGGCCGGTGTGTACAATGTATCTCCAGAATACCTGGCTTTCAAGGGAGAGCCTGAAATTTTTCAGGCTACACTGAAAGTCCAGTGGCCGCCTGGGGTAAATTGCATCACGTGCGAGTGCCCTGAAGGTGGGGTCGAATCACTGTATGTTTTGTGTGCTCTGGGTTCGGCAGAAAAGCAGACACGTTTTGCATGAAGGAATGAACAGAACGCTGATAGCTGGCTGTTTCTAAGCTATCCCAACCTAGGTGTTTCTCTGACGAAGCCCTTCACTGCCCATGATTCGGCATCTAGCTGCTGCCAGCGGTGCATTGTTCACAACTCCCTGAAGACACAGGAGGCCCTTTTAGTCCGTTTCGGATCCTAGTACAGCCCCGCGACTCAAGAGAGGACCTGATATGCTTCCTAGGGTTCGAGAAACCCAGGGACTAAGGCTGCATGGGGTCTGTCGCATGCCTACCTCGTTCATGAGAAAACCTGAACATTAGCTTAAGGCCAGAGGCCCCGTGTGGTTCTCCACTTCCCTGAGGACAACTGAAGTAGGAGCACTTACCAAGGAATGGCAACATCCAATCTCCTTCCAGGAAACTCACTTGTCATCACAAAGGTAACTGTGCAACAACACTGTTTCCCAGGGAGAACTGAGCCCGCAGCTCTCTAAATCCCAATGAGGAAAATAAAGTATCCCTTCAAGCCTTAGTTTCAAAATGGACCGCAGAGCATTCACCCTGTTTTATCCGTCACTCCATGGCACGTCCAAGGTGCGCATAGCACGGAGATACTACATTCGTTTCAACTTGCCGCATCCTAGCATTTTAACAAAAGACGCCCTTCACAGCCCTTCTTTCAGCCTATAGTTGCCCTCAACTGAGCTTCGCTCACAAGGCCCAGAAAGGACGGGCAGTCCGTCGTTTACATCTTGGATCCTAGTGCAGACCCCCGTGTCCTAAGACACCAGAAACGCTTCCTAGATTTAAAGCACCGCTTTGACTAAAGCTGCTGTGAACCTGCGGCCCGCCTATGTCTGTGACGAGAGAAGTAAGTAGAACGTTGGACTGAGGCGAGTCGTCCAGGGTTGTGGGCGTACTCACGAACAATTATAGAGGGATGAGGACGTGGCAGGAATTGAAAGCCAAGTGCTCTTTCGTGGAAGCTAACTAGTCCTCCCAAAGACGACTGTGCAGCAAAGAGAAGATGGGCAACAACAGTGTTTACCAGGTAACCCTGAGGCCGCAAACTCTCTACTTTGCAATGAGGAAAATCAACTTCCCAGGAAGACTCAATTCCCAGCAGGACAAAGCAGCATATTACCAAGTCGCATCGGACTCTCTCTTGTACATCCCGTGGACACAGTGGCTCGTGACACTAGTAACCATTGCCATGCTGGGAGTCCTTACTGTGGTGTAAGGATATCAAGGGGAGGGCTTAGTTAGGCCTAGGTGACGGTACTTCTCTAGACTATCTACCAGTTCTGGAAAACCCTGTAGGTTTTGAAGCCGGACTTAAAGTGTAGTTGCCGCTTGAGGTAGACAGACGTCGTGGAGCAGCTCCCAGGAGCAGTGGTAGGCTAATTGTATTTTCTACTGCAGCTCAGGGTTCCTCCAGAGCGCAGACACCCTTTGCATGAAGGAAGGCATGGAACGTTGATAACTGGGTTGCTTTCAAGCTATCGCAATCCAGGTGTCTAAACAACGAAGCCCTTCACTGCCCATCAGTTGGCATCTAGCTGTTCCCGACGGTAGATGGCTCAAGGCTCCCCGAAGACACAGGCAGTCCTTTCTCAGTACGTTTTGGAACCTAGCGCTGACAAGTGAGTCCAAAAGAGAGCTGATATGCTTCCTAGAGTTCAAGAACCACAGGGACTAAGGCTCTATGCAATCGGTTGTTTCGCTAAGTCTGTCATGAGAACACCTGGACGTTAGCTTGAGGCTAGAGGCCCCATGTGGTGGGCCCATTCCCTGAAGACTACTGAAGGATGACCACCTACCAAGGGATGGCAACCTCCAAGTTTCTTGCCTAGAAACTCACGTCATCACCAGGGCAATTGTGTTACGAAGAGAAGCTGTGCAGCAACAGTGTTTCTTGGGGAGAATTGAGCCCACGGCTCTGTAAATCCCAATGAGGAAAATAAAGTTTCACTCGCAGCCTTACTTTCAAAAGGGACCACACAGAGCATTCACCCTGCTGTGTCTTTCTCTAGTTTGCACTCCCAAGGTGCGTTAGAAGGGAGATACTTGAGTTGTTTCACTTACCACATGCTAGATGTTTAGCAAAAGAAGGCCTTTACTGCCCTTCTTTTGGCATATGGTTGTCCTCAGCCGAACAGTTCTCTCAGCTCCTAGATGCGACGGGCGGTCCCTCGTGTACATCTTGGATCCCAGCGCAGACCTGTTTGTCCTAAGACACCAGAAATGCTTCCTACACTTAAAGCACCGCTTTGACAAACGCTGCCTGAAACCCGTTGCCTGCCTATCTATCTGTGTGTCGAACAAAACAGTACCTTAGGTTGGGGCCAGCCTTCCTATATGTTTGGCTTACTCACCGATGGTTGCTAAGGGATGAGCACTTAGCAGGGACTGAAAGGCCACGTTTGCCTCATGCGGGGGGGGAATCACTTGTCCTCACAAAGGCAATTCGGCAATGTAGAAAAGATAGGCCACTACACTGTTCATCAGGTAACCTTGAGGCCGCGTGTCGACATTCCAGTGTGCCAAATAAACTTCCCATCACGCTTCAGTTTCCAAGGCGAGGGCACAGCGTCTTATGCTGCAGTTTCTGACTCCCTACTGGACGTTCAGCTGACCACCTAGACCCTTTCGTGAGTAAACTTTGTGATACACTTTGTGATACGGGGTCGTGATTGTGGTGAAAGGATTAGCAAGTCATGGGTTAGTGAGGCCGGTGTGTACAATGTATCTCCAGAATACCTGGCTTTCAAGGGAGAGCCTGAAATTTTTCAGGCTACACTGAAAGTCCAGTGGCCGCCTGGGGTAAATTGCATCACGTGCGAGTGCCCTGAAGGTGGGGTCGAATCACTGTATGTTTTGTGTGCTCTGGGTTCGGCAGAAAAGCAGACACGTTTTGCATGAAGGAATGAACAGAACGCTGATAGCTGGCTGTTTCTAAGCTATCCCAACCTAGGTGTTTCTCTGACGAAGCCCTTCACTGCCCATGATTCGGCATCTAGCTGCTGCCAGCGGTGCATTGTTCACAACTCCCTGAAGACACAGGAGGCCCTTTTAGTCCGTTTCGGATCCTAGTACAGCCCCGCGACTCAAGAGAGGACCTGATATGCTTCCTAGGGTTCGAGAAACCCAGGGACTAAGGCTGCATGGGGTCTGTCGCATGCCTACCTCGTTCATGAGAAAACCTGAACATTAGCTTAAGGCCAGAGGCCCCGTGTGGTTCTCCACTTCCCTGAGGACAACTGAAGTAGGAGCACTTACCAAGGAACGGCAACATCCAATCTCCTTCCAGGAAACTCACTTGTCATCACAAAGGTAACTGTGCAACAACACTGTTTCCCAGGGAGAACTGAGCCCGCAGCTCTCTAAATCCCAATGAGGAAAATAAAGTATCCCTTCAAGCCTTAGTTTCAAAATGGACCGCAGAGCATTCACCCTGTTTTATCCGTCACTCCATGGCACGTCCAAGGTGCGCATAGCACGGAGATACTACATTCGTTTCAACTTGCCGCATCCTAGCATTTTAACAAAAGACGCCCTTCACAGCCCTTCTTTCAGCCTATAGTTGCCCTCAACTGAGCTTCGCTCACAAGGCCCAGAAAGGACGGGCAGTCCGTCGTTTACATCTTGGATCCTAGTGCAGACCCCCGTGTCCTAAGACACCAGAAACGCTTCCTAGATTTAAAGCACCGCTTTGACTAAAGCTGCTGTGAACCTGCGGCCCGCCTATGTCTGTGACGAGAGAAGTAAGTAGAACGTTGGACTGAGGCGAGTCGTCCAGGGTTGTGGGCGTACTCACGAACAATTATAGAGGGATGAGGACGTGGCAGGAATTGAAAGCCAAGTGCTCTTTCGTGGAAGCTAACTAGTCCTCCCAAACACGACTGTGCAGCAAAGAGAAGATGGGCAACAACAGTGTTTACCAGGTAACCCTGAGGCCGCAAACTCTCTACTTTGCAATGAGGAAAATCAACTTCCCAGGAAGACTCAATTCCCAGCAGGACAAAGCAGCATATTACCAAGTCGCATCGGACTCTCTCTTGTACATCCCGTGGACACAGTGGCTCGTGACACTAGTAACCATTGCCATGCTGGGAGTCCTTACTGTGGTGTAAGGATATCAAGGGGAGGGCTTAGTTAGGCCTAGGTGACGGTACTTCTCTAGACTATCTACCAGTTCTGGAAAACCCTGTAGGTTTTGAAGCCAGACTTAAAGTGTAGTTGCCGCTTGAGGTAGACAGACGTCGTGGAGCAGCTCCCAGGAGCAGTGGTAGGCTAATTGTATTTTCTACTGCAGCTCAGGGTTCCTCCAGAGCGCAGACACCCTTTGCATGAAGGAAGGCATGGAACGTTGATAACTGGGTTGCTTTCAAGCTATCGCAATCCAGGTGTCTAAACAACGAAGCCCTTCACTGCCCATCAGTTGGCATCTAGCTGTTCCCGACGGTAGATGGCTCAAGGCTCCCCGAAGACACAGGCAGTCCTTTCTCAGTACGTTTTGGAACCTAGCGCTGACAAGTGAGTCCAAAAGAGAGCTGATATGCTTCCTAGAGTTCAAGAACCACAGGGACTAAGGCTCTATGCAATCTGTTGTTTCGCTAAGTCTGTCATGAGAACACCTGGACGTTAGCTTGAGGCTAGAGGCCCCATGTGGTGGGCCCATTCCCTGAAGACTACTGAAGGATGACCACCTACCAAGGGATGGCAACCTCCAAGTTTCTTGCCTAGAAACTCACGTCATCACCAGGGCAATTGTGTTACGAAGAGAAGCTGTGCAGCAACAGTGTTTCTTGGGGAGAATTGAGCCCGCGGCTCTGTAAATCCCAATGAGGAAAATAAAGTTTCACTCGCAGCCTTACTTTCAAAAGGGACCACACAGAGCATTCACCCTGCTGTGTCTTTCTCTAGTTTGTACTCCCAAGGTGCGTTAGAAGGGAGATACTTGAGTTGTTTCACTTACCACATGCTAGATGTTTAGCAAAAGAAGGCCTTTACTGCCCTTCTTTTGGCATATGGTTGTCCTCAGCCGAACAGTTCTCTCAGCTCCTAGAAGCGACGGGCGGTCCCTCGTGTACATCTTGGATCCCAGTGCAGACCTGTTAGTCCTAAGACACCAGAAATGCTTCCTACACTTAAAGCACCGCTTTGACAAACGCTGCCTGGAACCTGTTGCCTGCCTATCTATCTGTGTGACGAACAAAACAGTAACTTAGCTTGGAGCCAGTCCTCCTATATGTTTGGCTTACTCACCGACGATTGCTGAGGGATGAGCACTTAGCAGGGACTGAAAGGCCACGTTTGCCTCACGGGGGGCGGGGATATGACTTGTCCTCACAAGGCAATTGTGCAATGAAGAAAAGATAGGCCACTACACTGTTCATCAGGTAACCTTGAGGCCGCATGTCGTCATTCCAGTGTGCCAAATAAACTTCCCATCACGGTTCAGTTTCCAAGGCGAGGGCACAGCGTCTTATGCTGCAGTTTCTGACTCCCTACTGGACGTTCAGCTGACCACCTAGACCCTTTCGTGAGTAAACTTTGTGATACACTTTGTGATACGGGGTCGTGATTGTGGTGAAAGGATTAGCAAGTCATGGGTTAGTGAGGCCGGTGTGTACAATGTATCTCCAGAGTACCTGGCTTTCAAGGGAGAGCCTGAAATTTTTCAGGCTACACTGAAAGTCCAGTGGCCGCCTGGGGTAAATTCCATCATGTGCGAGTGCCCTGAAGGCGGGGTCGAATCACTGTATGTTTTGTGTGCTCTGGGTTCGGCAGAAAAGCAGACACGTTTTGCATGAAGGAATGAACAGAACGCTGATAGCTGGCTGTTTCTAAGCTATCCCAACCTAGGTGTTTCTCTGACGAAGCCCTTCACTGCCCATGATTCGGCATCTAGCTGCTGCCAGCGGTGCATTGCTCACAACTCCCTGAAGACACAGGAGGCCCTTTTAGTCCGTTTCGGATCCTAGTACAGCCCCGCGACTCAAGAGAGGACCTGATATGCTTCCTAGGGTTCGAGAAACCCAGGGACTAAGGCTGCATGGGGTCTGTCGCATGCCTACCTCGTTCATGAGAAAACCTGAACATTAGCTTAAGGCCAGAGGCCCCGTGTGGTTCTCCCCTTCCCTGAGGACAACTGAAGTAGGAGCACTTACCGAGGAACGGCAACATCCAATCTCCTTCCAGGAAACTCACTTGTCATCACAAAGGCAACTGTGCAACAACACTGTTTCCCAGGGAGAACTGAGCCCGCAGCTCTCTAAATCCCAATGAGGAAAATAAAGTATCCCTTCAAGCCTTAGTTTCAAAATGGACCGCAGAGCATTCACCCTGTTGTATCCGTCACTCCATGGCACGTCCAAGGTGCGCATAGCACGGAGATACTACATTCGTTTCAACTTGCCGCATCCTAGCATTTTAACAAAAGACGCCCTTCACAGCCCTTCTTTCAGCCTATAGTTGCCCTCAACTGAGCTTCGCTCACAAGGCCCAGAAAGGACGGGCAGTCCGTCGTTTACATCTTGGATCCTAGTGCAGACCCCCGTGTCCTAAGACACCAGAAACGCTTCCTAGATTTAAAGCACCGCTTTGACTAACGCTGCCGTGAGCCTGCGGCCCGCCTATGTCTGTGACGAGAGAAGTAAATAGAACGTTGGACTGAGGCGAGTCATCCAGGGTTGTGGGCGGACTCACGAACAATTATGGAGGGATGAGGACGTGGCAGGAATTGAAAGCCAAGTGCTCTTTCGTGGAAGCTAACTAGTCCTTCCAAACACGACTGTGCAGCAAAGAGAAGATGGGCAACAACAGTGTTTACCAGGTAACCCTGAGGCCGCAAACTCTCTACTTTGCAGTGAGGAAAATCAACTTCCCAGGAAGACTCAATTCCCAGCAGGACAAAGCAGCATATTACCAAGTCGCATCGGACTCTCTCTTGTACATCCCGTGGACACAGTGGCTCGTGACACTAGTAACCATTGCCATGCTGGGAGTCCTTACTGTGGTGTAAGGATATCAAGGGGAGGGCTTAGTTAGGCCTAGGTGACGGTACTTCTCTAGACTATCTACCAGTTCTGGAAAACCCTGTAGGTTTTGAAGCCAGACTTAAAGTGTAGTTGCCGCTTGAGGTAGACAGACGTCGTGGAGCAGCTCCCAGGAGCAGTGGTAGGCTAATTGTATTTTCTACTGCAGCTCAGGGTTCCTCCAGAGCGCAGACACCCTTTGCATGAAGGAAGGCATGGAACGTTGATAACTGGGTTGCTTTCAAGCTATCGCAATCCAGGTGTCTAAACAACGAAGCCCTTCACTGCCCATCAGTTGGCATCTAGCTGTTCCCGACGGTAGATGGCTCAAGGCTCCCCGAAGACACAGGCAGTCCTTTCTCAGTACGTTTTGGAACCTAGCGCTGATAAGTGAGTCCAAAAGAGAGCTGATATGCTTCCTAGAGTTCAAGAACCACAGGGACTAAGGCTCTATGCAATCTGTTGTTTCGCTAAGTCTGTCATGAGAACACCTGGACGTTAGCTTGAGGCTAGAGGCCCCATGTGGTGGGCCCATTCCCTGAAGACTACTGAAGGATGACCACCTACCAAGGGATGGCAACCTCCAAGTTTCTTGCCTAGAAACTCACGTCATCACGAGGGCAATTGTGTTACGAAGAGAAGCTGTGCAGCAACAGTGTTTCTTGGGGAGAATTGAGCCCGCGGCTCTGTAAATCCCAATGAGGAAAATAAAGTTTCACTCGCAGCCTTACTTTCAAAAGGGACCACACAGAGCATTCACCCTGCTGTGTCTTTCTCTAGTTTGTACTCCCAAGGTGCGTTAGAAGGGAGATACTTGAGTTGTTTCACTTACCACATGCTAGATGTTTAGCAAAAGAAGGCCTTTACTGCCCTTCTTTTGGCATATGGTTGTCCTCAGCCGAACAGTTCTCTCAGCTACTAGAAGCAACGGGCGGTCCCTCGTGTACATCTTGGATCCCAGTGCAGACCTGTTAGTCCTAAGACACCAGAAATGCTTCCTACACTTAAAGCACCGCTTTGACAAACGCTGCCTGGAACCTGTTGCCTGCCTATCTATCTGTGTGACGAACAAAACAGTAACTTAGCTTGGAGCCAGTCCTCCTATATTTTTGGCTTACTCACCGACAATTGCTGAGGGATGAGCACTTAGCAGGGACTGAAAGGCCACGTTTGCCTCACGGGGGGCGGGGATATGACTTGTCCTCACAAGGCAATTGTGCAATGAAGAAAAGATAGGCCACTACACTGTTCATCAGGTAACCTTGAGGCCGCATGTCGTCATTCCAGTGTGCCAAATAAACTTCCCATCACAGTTCAGTTTCCAAGGCGAGGGCACAGCGTCTTATGCTGCAGTTTCTGACTCCCTACTGGACGTTCAGCTGACCACCTAGACCCTTTCGTGAGTAAACTTTGTGATACACTTTGTGATACGGGGTCGTGATTGTGGTGAAAGGATTAGCAAGTCATGGGTTAGTGAGGCCGGTGTGTACAATGTATCTCCAGAGTACCTGGCTTTCAAGGGAGAGCCTGAAATTTTTCAGGCTACACTGAAAGTCCAGTGGCCGCCTGGGGTAAATTGCATCACGTGCGAGTGCCCTGAAGGTGCGGTCGAATCACTGTATGTTTTGTGTGCTCTGGGTTCGGCAGAAAAGCAGACACGTTTTGCATGAAGGAATGAACAGAACGCTGATAGCTGGCTGTTTCTAAGCTATCCCAACCTAGGTGTTTCTCTGACGAAGCCCTTCACTGCCCATGATTCGGCATCTAGCTGCTGCCAGCGGTGCATTGCTCACAACTCCCTGAAGACACAGGAGGCCCTTTTAGTCCGTTTCGGATCCTAGTACAGCCCCGCGACTCAAGAGAGGACCTGATATGCTTCCTAGGGTTGGAGAAACCCAGGGACTAAGGCTGCATGGGGTCTGTCACATGCCTACCTGGTTCATGAGAAAACCTGAACATTAGCTTAAGGCCAGAGGCCCCGTGTGGTTCTCCCCTTCCCTGAGGACAACTGAAGTAGGAGCACTTACCGAGGAACGGCAACATCCAATCTCCTTCCAGGAAACTCACTTGTCATCACAAAGGCAACTGTGCAACAACACTGTTTCCCAGGGAGAACTGAGCCCGCAGCTCTCTAAATCCCAATGAGGAAAATAAAGTATCCCTTCAAGCCTTAGTTTCAAAATGGACCGCAGAGCATTCACCCTGTTGTATCCGTCACTCCATGGCACGTCCAAGGTGCGCATAGCACGGAGATACTACATTCGTTTCAACTTGCCGCATCCTAGCATTTTAACAAAAGACGCCCTTCACAGCCCTTCTTTCAGCCTATAGTTGCCCTCAACTGAGCTTCGCTCACAAGGCCCAGAAAGGACGGGCAGTCCGTCGTTTACATCTTGGATCCTAGTGCAGACCCCCGTGTCCTAAGACACCAGAAACGCTTCCTAGATTTAAAGCACCGCTTTGACTAACGCTGCCGTGAGCCTGCGGCCCGCCTATGTCTGTGACGAGAGAAGTAAGTAGAACGTTGGACTGAGGCGAGTCGTCCAGGGTTGTGGGCGGACTCACGAACAATTATGGAGGGATGAGGACATGGCAGGAATTGAAAGCCAAGTGCTCTTTCGTGGAAGCTAACTAGTCCTCCCAAACACGACTGTGCAGCAAAGAGAAGATGGGCAACAACAGTGTTTACCAGGTAACCCTGAGGCCGCAAACTCTCTACTTTGCAATGAGGAAAATCAACTTCCCAGGAAGACTCAATTCCCAGCAGGACAAAGCAGCATATTACCAAGTCGCATCGGACTCTCTCTTGTACATCCCGCGGACACAGTGGCTCGTGACACTAGTAACCATTGCCATGCTGGGAGTCCTTACTGTGGTGTAAGGATATCAAGGGGAGGGCTTAGTTAGGCCTAGGTGACGGTACTTCTCTAGACTATCTACCAGTTCTGGAAAACCCTGTAGGTTTTGAAGCCGGACTTAAAGTGTAGTTGCCGCTTGAGGTAGACAGACGTCGTGGAGCAGCTCCCAGGAGCAGTGGTAGGCTAATTGTATTTTCTACTGCAGCTCAGGGTTCCTCCAGAGCGCAGACACCCTTTGCATGAAGGAAGGCATGGAACGTTGATAACTGGGTTGCTTTCAAGCTATCGCAATCCAGGTGTCTAAACAACGAAGCCCTTCACTGCCCATCAGTTGGCATCTAGCTGTTCCCGACGGTAGATGGCTCAAGGCTCCCCGAAGACACAGGCAGTCCTTTCTCAGTACGTTTTGGAACCTAGCGCTGACAAGTGAGTCCAAAAGAGAGCTGATATGCTTCCTAGAGTTCAAGAACCACAGGGACTAAGGCTCTATGCAATCTGTTGTTTCGCTAAGTCTGTCATGAGAACACCTGAATGTTAGCTTGAGGCTAGAGGCCCCATGTGGTGGGCCCATTCCCTGAAGACTACTGAAGGATGACCACCTACCAAGGGATGGCAACCTCCAAGTTTCTTGCCTAGAAACTCACGTCATCACGAGGGCAATTGTGTTACGAAGAGAAGCTGTGCAGCAACAGTGTTTCTTGGGGAGAATTGAGCCCGCGGCTCTGTAAATCCCAATGAGGAAAATAAAGTTTCACTCGCAGCCTTACTTTCAAAAGGGACCACACAGAGCATTCACCCTGCTGTGTCTTTCTCTAGTTTGCACTCCCAAGGTGCGTTAGAAGGGAGATACTTGAGTTGTTTCACTTACCACATGCTAGATGTTTAGCAAAAGAAGGCCTTTACTGCCCTTCTTTTGGCATATGGTTGTCCTCAGCCGAACAGTTCTCTCAGCTCCTAGAAGCGACGGGCGGTCCCTCGTGTACATCTTGGATCCCAGCGCAGACCTGTTTGTCCTAAGACACCAGAAATGCTTCCTACACTTAAAGCACCGCTTTGACAAACGCTGCCTGAAACCCGTTGCCTGCCTATCTTTCTGTGTGTCGAACAAAACAGTACCTTAGCTTGGGGCCAGTCTTCCTATATGTTTGGCTTACTCACCGATGGTTGCTAAGGGAAGAGCACTTAGCAGGGACTGAAAGGCCACGTTTGCCTCACGGGGGGCGGGGATATGACTTGTCCTCACAAGGCAATTGTGCAATGAAGAAAAGATAGGCCACTACACTGTTCATCAGGTAACCTTGAGGCCGCATGTCGTCATTCCAGTGTGCCAAATAAACTTCCCATCACGGTTCAGTTTCCAAGGCGAGGGCACAGCGTCTTATGCTGCAGTTTCTGACTCCCTACTGGACGTTCAGCTGACCACCTAGACCCTTTCGTGAGTCAACTTTGTGATACACTTTGTGATACGGGGTCGTGATTGTGGTGAAAGGATTAGCAAGTCATGGGTTAGTGAGGCCGGTGTGTACAATGTATCTCCAGAGTACCTGGCTTTCAAGGGAGAGCCTGAAATTTTTCAGGCTACACTGAAAGTCCAGTGGCCGCCTGGGGTAAATTGCATCACGTGCGAGTGCCCTGAAGGCGGGGTCGAATCACTGTATGTTTTGTGTGCTCTGGGTTCGGCAGAAAAGCAGACACGTTTTGCATGAAGGAATGAACAGAACGCTGATAGCTGGCTGTTTCTAAGCTATCCCAACCTAGGTGTTTCTCTGACGAAGCCCTTCACTGCCCATGATTCGGCATCTAGCTGCTGCCAGCGGTGCATTGCTCACAACTCCCTGAAGACACAGGAGGCCCTTTTAGTCCGTTTCGGATCCTAGTACAGCCCCGCGACTCAAGAGAGGACCTGATATGCTTCCTAGGGTTCGAGAAACCCAGGGACTAAGGCTGCATGGGGTCTGTCGCATGCCTACCTCGTTCATGAGAAAACCTGAACATTAGCTTAAGGCCAGAGGCCCCGTGTGGTTCTCCCCTTCCCTGAGGACAACTGAAGTAGGAGCACTTACCGAGGAACGGCAACATCCAATCTCCTTCCAGGAAACTCACTTGTCATCACAAAGGCAACTGTGCAACAACACTGTTTCCCAGGGAGAACTGAGCCCGCAGCTCTCTAAATCCCAATGAGGAAAATAAAGTATCCCTTCAAGCCTTAGTTTCAAAATGGACCGCAGAGCATTCACCCTGTTGTATCCGTCACTCCATGGCACGTCCAAGGTGCGCATAGCACGGAGATACTACATTCGTTTCAACTTGCCGCATCCTAGCATTTTAACAAAAGACGCCCTTCACAGCCCTTCTTTCAGCCTATAGTTGCCCTCAACTGAGCTTCGCTCACAAGGCCCAGAAAGGACGGGCAGTCCGTCGTTTACATCTTGGATCCTAGTGCAGACCCCCGTGTCCTAAGACACCAGAAACGCTTCCTAGATTTAAAGCACCGCTTTGACTAACGCTGCCGTGAGCCTGCGGCCCGCCTATGTCTGTGACGAGAGAAGTAAGTAGAACGTTGGACTGAGGCGAGTCGTCCAGGGTTGTGGGCGGACTCACGAACAATTATGGAGGGATGAGGACGTGGCAGGAATTGAAAGCCAAGTGCTCTTTCGTGGAAGCTAACTAGTCCTCCCAAACACGACTGTGCAGCAAAGAGAAGATGGGCAACAACAGTGTTTACCAGGTAACCCTGAGGCCGCAAACTCTCTACTTTGCAATGAGGAAAAGCAACTTCCCAGGAAGACTCAATTCCCAGCAGGACAAAGCAGCATATTACCAAGTCGCATCGGACTCTCTCTTGTACATCCCGCGGACACAGTGGCTCGTGACACTAGTAACCATTGCCATGCTGGGAGTCCTTACTGTGGTGTAAGGATATCAAGGGGAGGGCTTAGTTAGGCCTAGGTGACGGTACTTCTCTAGACTATCTACCAGTTCTGGAAAACCCTGTAGGTTTTGAAGCCGGACTTAAAGTGTAGTTGCCACTTGAGGTAGACAGACGTCGTGGAGCAGCTCCCAGGAGCAGTGGTAGGCTAATTGTATTTTCTACTGCAGCTCAGGGTTCCTCCAGAGTGCAGACACCCTTTGCATGAAGGAAGGCATGGAACGTTGATAACTGGGTTGCTTTCAAGCTATCGCAATCCAGGTGTCTAAACAACGAAGCCCTTCACTGCCCATCAGTTGGCATCTAGCTGTTCCCGACGGTAGATGGCTCAAGGTTCCCCGAAGACACAGGCAGTCCTTTCTCAGTACGTTTTGGAACCTAGCGCTGACAAGTGAGTCCAAAAGAGAGCTGATATGCTTCCTAGAGTTCAAGAACCACAGGGACTAAGGCTCTATGCAATCTGTTGTTTCGCTAAGTCTGTTATGAGAACACCTGGACGTTAGCTTGAGGCTAGAGGCCCCATGTGGTGGGCCCATTCCCTGAAGATTACTGAAGGATGACCACCTACCAAGGGATGGCAACCTCCAAGTTTCTTGCCTAGAAACTCACGTCATCACCAGGGCAATTGTGTTACGAAGAGAAGCTGTGCAGCAACAGTGTTTCTTGGGGAGAATTGAGCCCGCGGCTCTGTAAATCCCAATGAGGAAAATAAAGTTTCACTCGCAGCCTTACTTTCAAAAGGGACCACACAGAGCATTCACCCTGCTGTGTCTTTCTCTAGTTTGTACTCCCAAGGTGCGTTAGAAGGGAGATACTTGAGTTGTTTCACTTACCACATGCTAGATGTTTAGCAAAAGAAGGCCTTTACTGCCCTTCTTTTGGCATATGGTTGTCCTCAGCCGAACAGTTCTCTCAGCTCCTAGAAGCGATGGGCGGTCCCTTGTGTACATCTTGGATCCAAGTGCAGACCTGTTAGTCCTAAGACACCAGAAATGCTTCCTACACTTAAAGCACCGCTTTGACAAACGCTGCCTGGAACCTGTTGCCTGCCTATCTATCTGTGTGACGAACAAAACAGTAACTTAGCTTGGAGCCAGTCCTCCTATATTTTTGGCTTACTCACCGACGATTGCTGAGGGATGAGCACTTAGCAGGGACTGAAAGGCCACGTTTGCCTCACGGGGGATGGGGATATGACTTGTCCTCACAAGGCAATTGTGCAATGAAGAAAAGATAGGCCACTACACTGTTCATCAGGTAACCTTGAGGCCGCATGTCGTCATTCCAGTGTGCCAAATAAACTTCCCATCACGGTTCAGTTTCCAAGGCGAGGGCACAGCGTCTTATGCTGCAGTTTCTGACTCCCTGCTGGACGTTCAGCTTACCACCTAGACCCTTTCGTGAGTCAACTTTGTGATACACTTTGTGATACGGGGTCGTGATTGTGGTGAAAGGATTAGCAAGTCATGGGTTAGTGAGGCCGGTGTGTACAATGTATCTCCAGAGTACCTGGCTTTCAAGGGAGAGCCTGAAATTTTTCAGGCTACACTGAAAGTCCAGTGGCCGCCTGGGGTAAATTGCATCACGTGCGAGTGCCCTGAAGGCGGGGTCGAATCACTGTATGTTTTGTGTGCGCTGGGTTCGGCAGAAAAGCAGACACGTTTTGCATGAAGGAATGAACAGAACGCTGATAGCTGGCTGTTTCTAAGCTATCCCAACCTAGGTGTTTCTCTGACGAAGCCCTTCGCTGCCCATGATTCGGCATCTAGCTGCTGCCAGCGGTGCATTGCTCACAACTCCCTGAAGACACAGGAGGCCCTTTTAGTCCGTTTCGGATCCTAGTACAGCCCCGCGACTCAAGAGAGGACCTGATATGCTTCCTAGGGTTCGAGAAACCCAGGGACTAAGGCTGCATGGGGTCTGTCGCATGCCTACCTCGTTCATGAGAAAACCTGAACATTAGCTTAAGGCCAGAAGCCCCGTGTGGTTCTCCCCTTCCCTGAGGACAACTGAAGTAGGAGCACTTACCGAGGAACGGCAACATCCAATCTCCTTCCAGGAAACTCACTTGTCATCACAAAGGCAACTGTGCAACAACAATTGTTTCCCAGGGAGAACTGAGCCCGCAGCTCTCTAAATCCCAATGAGGAAATTAAAGTTTCCCTTCAAGCCTTAGTTTCAAAATGGACCGCAGAGCATTCACCCTGTTGTATCCGTCACTCCATGGCACGTCCAAGGTGCGCATAGCACGGAGATACTACATTCGTTTCAACTTGCCGCATCCTAGCATTTTAACAAAAGACGCCCTTCACAGCCCTTCTTTCAACCTATAGTTGCCCTCAACTGAGCTTCGCTCACAAGGCCCAGAAAGGACGGGCAGTCCGTCGTTTACATCTTGGATCCTAGTGCAGACCCCCTTGTCCTAAGACACCAGAAACGCTTCCTAGATTTAAAGCACCGCTTTGACTAACGCTGCCGTGAGCCTGTGGCCTGCCTATGTCTGTGACGAGAGAAGTAAGTAGAACGTTGGACTGAGGCGAGTCGTCCAGGGTTGTGGGCGTACTCACGAACAATTATGGAGGGATGAGGACGTGGCAGGAATTGAAAGCCAAGTGCTCTTTCGTGGAAGCTAACTAGTCCTCCCAAAGACGACTGTGCAGCAAAGAGAAGATGGGCAACAACAGTGTTTACCAGGTAACCCTGAGGCCGCAAACTCTCTACTTTGCAATGAGGAAAATCAACTTCCCAGGAAGACTCAATTCCCAGCAGGACAAAGCAGCATATTACCAAGTCACATCGGACTCTCTCTTGTACATCCCGTGGACACAGTGGCTCGTGACACTAGTAACCATTGCCATGCTGGGAGTCCTTACTGTGGTGTATGGATATCAAGGGGAGGGCTTAGTTAGGCCTAGGTGACGGTACTTCTCTAGACTATCTACCAGTTCTGGAAAACCCCTGTAGGTTTTGAAGCCGGACTTAAAGTGTAGTTGCCGCTTGAGGTAGACAGACGTCGTGGAGCAGCTCCCAGGAGCAGTGGTAGGCTAATTGTATTTTCTACTGCAGCTCAGGGTTCCTCCAGAGCGCAGACACCCTTTGCATGAAGGAAGGCATGGAACGTTGATAACTGGGTTGCTTTCAAGCTATCGCAATCCAGGTGTCTAAACAACGAAGTCCTTCACTGCCCATCAGTTGGCATCTAGCTGTTCCCGACGGTAGATGGCTCAAGGCTCCCCGAAGACACAGGCAGTCCTTTCTCAGTACGTTTTGGAACCTAGCACTGACAAGTGAGTCCAAAAGAGAGCTGATATGCTTCCTAGAGTTCAAGAACCACAGGGACTAAGGCTCTATGCAATCGGTTGTTTCGCTAAGTCTGTCATGAGAACACCTGGACGTTAGCTTGAGGCTAGAGGCCCCATGTGGTGGGCCCATTCCCTGAAGACTACTGAAGGATGACCACCTACCAAGGGATGGCAACCTCCAAGTTTCTTGCCTAGAAACTCACGTCATCACCAGGGCAATTGTGTTACGAAGAGAAGCTGTGCAGCAACAGTGTTTCTTGGGGAGAATTGAGCCCGCGGCTCTGTAAATCCCAATGAGGAAAATAAAGTTTCACTCGCAGCCTTACTTTCAAAAGGGACCACACAGAGCATTCACCCTGCTGTGTCTTTCTCTAGTTTGTACTCCCAAGGTGCGTTAGAAGGGAGATACTTGAGTTGTTTCACTTACCACATGCTAGATGTTTAGCAAAAGAAGGCCTTTACTGCCCTTCTTTTGGCATATGGTTGTCCTCAGCCGAACAGTTCTCTCAGCTCCTAGAAGCGATGGGCGGTCCCTTGTGTACATCTTGGATCCCAGTGCAGACCTGTTAGTCCTAAGACACCAGAAATGCTTCCTACACTTAAAACACCGCTTTGACAAACGCTGCCTGGAACCTGTTGCCTGCCTATCTATCTGTGTGACGAACAAAACAGTAACTTAGCTTGGAGCCAGTCCTCCTATATTTTTGGCTTACTCACCGACGATTGCTGAGGGATGAGCACTTAGCAGGGACTGAAAGGCCACGTTTGCCTCACGGGGGATGGGGATATGACTTGTCCTCACAAGGCAATTGTGCAATGAAGAAAAGATAGGCCACTACACTGTTCATCAGGTAACCTTGAGGCCGCATGTCGTCATTCCAGTGTGCCAAATAAACTTCCCATCACGGTTCAGTTTCCAAGGCGAGGGCACAGCGTCTTATGCTGCAGTTTCTGACTCCCTGCTGGACGTTCAGCTGACCACCTAGACCCTTTCGTGAGTCAACTTTGTGATACACATTGTGATACGGGGTCGTGATTGTGGTGAAAGGATTAGCAAGTCATGGGTTAGTGAGGCCGGTGTGTACAATGTATCTCCAGAATACCTGGCTTTCAAGGGAGAGCCTGAAATTTTTCAGGCTACACTGAAAGTCCAGTGGCCGCCTGGGGTAAATTGCATCACGTGTGAGTGCCCTGAAGGCGGGGTCGAATCACTGTATGTTTTGTGTGCGCTGGGTTCGGCAGAAAAGCAGACACGTTTTGCATGAAGGAATGAACAGAACGCTGATAGCTGGCTGTTTCTAAGCTATCCCAACCTAGGTGTTTCTCTGACGAAGCCCTTCGCTGCCCATGATTCGGCATCTAGCTGCTGCCAGCGGTGCATTGCTCACAACTCCCTGAAGACACAGGAGGCCCTTTTAGTCCGTTTCGGATCCTAGTACAGCCCCGCGACTCAAGAGAGGACCTGATATGCTTCCTAGGGTTCGAGAAACCCAGGGACTAAGGCTGCATGGGGTCTGTCGCATGCCTACCTCGTTCATGAGAAAACCTGAACATTAGCTTAAGGCCAGAAGCCCCGTGTGGTTCTCCCCTTCCCTGAGGACAACTGAAGTAGGAGCACTTACCGAGGAACGGCAACATCCAATCTCCTTCCAGGAAACTCACTTGTCATCACAAAGGCAACTGTGCAACAACAATTGTTTCCCAGGGAGAACTGAGCCCGCAGCTCTCTAAATCCCAATGAGGAAAATAAAGTTTCCCTTCAAGCCTTAGTTTCAAAATGGACCACAGAGCATTCACCCTGTTGTATCCGTCACTCCATGGCACGTCCAAGGTGCGCATAGCACGGAGATACTACATTCGTTTCAACTTGCCGCATCCTAGCATTTTAACAAAAGACGCCCTTCACAGCCCTTCTTTCAGCCTATAGTTGCCCTCAACTGAGCTTCGCTCACAAGGCCCAGAAAGGACGGGCAGTCCGTCATTTACATCTTGGATCGTAGTGCAGACCCCCTTGTCCTAAGACACCAGAAACGCTTCCTAGATTTAAAGCACCGCTTTGACTAACGCTGCCGTGAGCCTGCGGCCTGCCTATGTCTGTGACGAGAGAAGTAAGTAGAACGTTGGACTGAGGCGAGTCGTCCAGGGTTGTGGGCGGACTCACGAACAATTATGGAGGGATGAGGACGTGGCAGGAATTGAAAGCCAAGTGCTCTTTCGTGGAAGCTAACTAGTCCTCCCAAAGACGACTGTGCAGCAAAGAGAAGATGGGCAACAACAGTGTTTACCAGGTAACCCTGAGGCCGCAAACTCTCTACTTTGCAATGAGGAAAATCAACTTCCCAGGAAGACTCAATTCCCAGCAGGACAAAGCAGCATATTACCAAGTCGCATCGGACTCTCTCTTGTACATCCCGTGGACACAGTGGCTCGTGACACTAGTAACCATTGCCATGCTGGGAGTCCTTACTGTGGTGTAAGGATATCAAGGCGAGGGCTTAGTTAGGCCTAGGTGACGGTACTTCTCTAGACTATCTACCAGTTCTGGAAAACCCTGTAGGTTTTGAAGCCGGACTTAAAGTGTAGTTGCCGCTTGAGGTAGACAGACGTCGTGGAGCAGCTCCCAGGAGCAGTGGTAGGCTAATTGTATTTTCTACTGCAGCTCAGGGTTCCTCCAGAGCGCAGACACCCTTTGCATGAAGGAAGGCATGGAACGTTGTTAACTGGGTTGCTTTCAAGCTATCGCAATCCAGGTGTCTAAACAACAAAGCCCTTCACTGCCCATCAGTTGGCATCTAGCTGTTCCCGACGGTAGATGGCTCAAGGCTCCCCGAAGACACAGGCAGTCCTTTCTCAGTACGTTTTGGAACCTAGCGCTGACAAGTGAGTCCAAAAGAGAGCTGATATGCTTCCTAGAGTTCAAGAACCACAGGGACTAAGGCTCTATGCCATCGGTTGTTTCGCTAAGTCTGTCATGAGAACACCTGGACGTTAGCTTGAGGCTAGAGGCCCCATGTGGTGGGCCCATTCCCTAAAGACTACTGAAGGATGACCACCTACCAAGGGATGGCAACCTCCAAGTTTCTTGCCTAGAAACTCACGTCATCACCAGGGCAATTGTGTTACGAAGAGAAGCTGTGCAGCAACAGTGTTTCTTGGGGAGAATTGAGCCCGCGGCTCTGTAAATCCCAATGAGGAAAATAAAGTTTCACTCGCAGCCTTACTTTCAAAAGGGACCACACAGAGCATTCACCCTGCTGTGTCTTTCTCTAGTTTGTACTCCCAAGGTGCATTAGAAGGGAGATATTTGAGTTGTTTCACTTACCACATGCTAGATGTTTAGCAAAAGAAGGCCTTTACTGCCCTTCTTTTGGCATATGGTTGTCCTCAGCCGAACAGTTCTCTCAGCTCCTAGAAGCGATGGGCGGTCCCTTGTGTACATCTTGGATCCCAGTGCAGACCTGTTAGTCCTAAGACACCAGAAATGCTTCCTACACTTAAAGCACCGCTTTGACAAACGCTGCCTGGAACCTGTTGCCTGCCTATCTATCTGTGTGACGAACAAAACAGTAACTTAGCTTGGAGCCAGTCCTCCTATATGTTTGGCTTACTCACCGACGATTGCTGAGGGATGAGCACTTAGCAGGGACTGAAAGGCCACGTTTGCCTCACGGGGGGCGGGGATATGACTTGTCCTCACAAGGCAATTGTGCAATGAAGAAAAGATAGGCCACTACACTGTTCATCAGGTAACCTTGAGGCCGCATGTCGTCATTCCAGTGTGCCAAATAAACTTCCCATCACGGTTCAGTTTCCAAGGCGAGGGCACAGCGTCTTATGCTGCAGTTTCTGACTCCCTACTGAACGTTCAGCTGACCACCTAGACCCTTTCGTGAGTCAACTTTGTGATACACTTTGTGATACGGGGTCGTGATTGTGGTGAAAGGATTAGCAAGTCATGGGTTAGTGAGGCCGGTGTGTACAATGTATCTCCAGAATACCTGGCTTTCAAGGGAGAGCCTGAAATTTTTCAGGCTACACTGAAAGTCCAGTGGCCGCCTGGGGTAAATTGCATCACGTGCGAGTGCCCTGAAGGCGGGGTCGAATCACTGTATGTTTTGTGTGCGCTGGGTTCGGCAGAAAAGCAGACACGTTTTGCATGAAGGAATGAACAGAACGCTGATAGCTGGCTGTTTCTAATCTATCCCAACCTAGGTGTTTCTCTGACGAAGCCCTTCACTGCCCATGATTCGGCATCTAGCTGCTGCCAGCGGTGCATTGCTCACAACTCCCTGAAGACACAGGAGGCCCTTTTAGTCCGTTTCGGATCCTAGTACAGCCCCGCGACTCAAGAGAGGACCTGATATGCTTCCTAGGGTTCGAGAAAGCCAGGGACTAAGGCTGCATGGGGTCTGTCGCATGCCTACCTCGTTCATGAGAAAACCTGAACATTAGCTTAAGGCCAGAGGCCCCGTGTGGTTCTCCCCTTCCCTGAGGACAACTGAAGTAGGAGCACTTACCAAGGAACGGCAACATCCAATCTCCTTCCAGGAAACTCACTTGTCATCACAAAGGCAACTGTGCAACAACACTGTTTCCCAGGGAGAACTGAGCCCGCAGCTCTCTAAATCCCAATGAGGAAAATAAAGTATCCCTTCAAGCCTTAGTTTCAAAATGGACCGCAGAGCATTCACCCTGTTTTATCCGTCACTCCATGGCACGTCCAAGGTGCGCATAGCACGGAGATACTACATTCGTTTCAACTTGCCGCATCCTAGCATTTTAACAAAAGACGCCCTTCACAGCCCTTCTTTCAGCCTATAGTTGCCCTCAACTGAGCTTCGCTCACAAGGCCCAGAAAGGACGGGCAGTCCGTCGTTTACATCTTGGATCCTAGTGCAGACCCCCGTGTCCTAAGACACCAGAAACGATTCCTAGATTTAAAGCACCGCTTTGACTAACGCTGCCGTGAGCCTGCGGCCCGCCTATGTCTGTGACGAGAGAAGTAAGTAGAACGTTGGACTGAGGCGAGTTCTCCAGGGTTGTGGGCGTACTCACGAACAATTATGGAGGGATGAGGACGTGGCAGGAATTGAAAGCCAAGTGCTCTTTCGTGGAAGATAACTAGTCCTCCCAAACACGACTGTGCAGCAAAGAGAAGATGGGCAACAACAGTGTTTACCAGGTAACCCTGAGGCCGCAAACTCTCTACTTTGCAGTGAGGAAAATCAACTTCCCAGGAAGACTCAATTCCCAGCAGGACAAAGCAGCATATTACCAAGTCGCATCGGACTCTCTCTTGTACATCCCGTGGACACAGTGGCTCGTGACACTAGTAACCATTGCCATGCTGGGAGTCCTTACTGTGGTGTAAGGATATCAAGGTGAGGGCTAAGTTAGGCCTAGGTGACGGTACTTCTCTAGACTATCTACCAGTTCTGGAAAACCCTGTAGGTTTTGAAGCCGGACTTAAAGTGTAGTTTCCGCTTGAGGTAGACAGACGTCGTGGAGCAGCACCCAGGAACAGTGGTAGGCTAATTGTATTTTCTACTGCAGCTCAGGGTTCCTCCAGAACGCAGACACCCTTTGCATGAAGGAAGGCATGGAACATTGATAACTGGGTTGCTTTCAAGCTATCGCAATCCAGGTGTCTAAACAACGAAGCCCTTCACTGCCCATCAGTTGGCATCTAGCTGTTCCCGACGGTAGATGGCTCAAGGCTCCCCGAAGACACAGGCAGTCCTTTCTCAGTACGTTTTGGAACCTAGCGCTGACAAGTGAGTCCAAAAGAGAGCTGATATGCTTCCTAGAGTTCAAGAACCACAGGGACTAAGGCTCTATGCAATCGGTTGTTTCGCTAAGTCTGTCATGAGAACACCTGTACGTTAGCTTGAGGCTAGAGGCCCCATGTGGTGGGCCCATTCCCTGAAGACTACTGAAGGATGACCACCTACCAAGGGATGGCAACCTCCAAGTTTCTTGCCTAGAAACTCACGTCATCACCAGGGCAATTGTGTTACGAAGAGAAGCTGTGCAGCAACAGTGTTTCTTGGGGAGAATTGAGCCCGCGGCTCTGTAAATCCCAATGAGGAAAATAAAGTTTCACTCGCAGCCTTACTTTCAAAAGGGACCACACAGAGCATTCACCCTGCTGTGTCTTTCTCTAGTTTGTACTCCCAAGGTGCGTTAGAAGGGAGATACTTGAGTTGTTTCACTTACCACATGCTAGATGTTTAGCAAAAGAAGGCCTTTACTGCCCTTCTTTTGGCATATGGTTGTCCTCAGCCGAACAGTTCTCTCAGCTCCTAGAAGCGATGGGTGGTCCCTTGTGTACATCTTGGATCCCAGTGCAGACCTGTTAGTCCTAAGACACCAGAAATGCTTCCTACACTTAAAGCACTGCGTTGACAAACGCTGCCTGGAACCTGTTGCCTGCCTATCTATCTGTGTGACGAACAAAACAGTAACTTAGCTTGGAGCCAGTCCTCCTATATGTTTGGCTTACTCACCGACGATTGCTGAGGGATGAGCACTTAGCAGGGACTGAAAGGCCACGTTTGCCTCACGGGGGGCGGGGATATGACTTGTCCTCACAAGGCAATTGTGCAATGAAGAAAAGATAGGCCACTACACTGTTCATCAGGTAACCTTGAGGCCGCGTGTCGTCATTCCAGTGTGCCAAATAAACTTCCCATCACGGTTCAGTTTCCAAGGCGAGGGCACAGCGTCTTATGCTGCAGTTTCTGACTCCCTGCTGGACGTTCAGCTGACCACCTAGACCCTTTCGTGAGTCAACTTTGTGATACACTTTGTGATACGGGGTCGTGATTGTGGCGAAACGATTAGCAAGTCATGGGTTAGTGAGGCCGGGGTGTACAATGTATCTCCAGAATACCTGGCTTTCAAGGGAGAGCCTGAAATTTTTCAGGCTACACTGAAAGTCCAGTGGCCGCCTGGGGTAAATTGCATCACGTGCGAGTGCCCTGAAGGCGGGGTTGAATCACTGTATGTTTTGTGTGCTCTGGGTTCGGCAGAAAAGCAGACACGTTTTGCATGAAGGAATGAACAGAACGCTGATAGCTGGCTGTTTCTAAGCTATCCCAACCTAGGTGTTTCTCTGACGAAGCCCTTCACTGCCCATGATTCGGCATCTAGCTGCTGCCAGCGGTGCATTGCTCACAACTCCCTGAAGACACAGGAGGCCCTTTTAGTCCGTTTCGGATCCTAGTACAGCCCCGCGACTCAAGAGAGGACCTGATATGCTTCCTAGGGTTCGAGAAACCCAGGGACTAAGGCTGCATGGGGTCTGTCGCATGCCTACCTGGTTCATGAGAAAACCTGAACATTAGCTTAAGGCCAGAGGCCCCGTGTGGTTCTCCCCTTCCCTGAGGACAACTGAAGTATGAGCACTTACCGAGGAACGGCAACATCCAATCTCCTTCCAGGAAACTCACTTGTCATCACAAAGGCAACTGTGCAACAACACTGTTTCCCAGGGAGAACTGAGCCCGCAGCTCTCTAAATCCCAATGAGGAAAATAAGGTATCCCTTCAAGCCTTAGTTTCAAAATGGACCGCAGAGCATTCACCCTGTTTTATCCGTCACTCCATGGCACGTCCAAGGTGCGCATAGCACGGAGATACTACATTCGTTTCAACTTGCCGCATCCTAGCATTTTAACAAAAGACGCCCTTCACAGCCCTTCTTTCAGCCTATAGTTGCCCTCAACTGAGCTTCGCTCACAAGGCCCAGAAAGGACGGGCAGTCCGTCGTTTACATCTTGGATCCTAGTGCAGACCCCCGTGTCCTAAGACACCAGAAACGATTCCTAGATTTAAAGCACCGCTTTGCCTAACGCTGCCGTGAGCCTGCGGCCCGCCTATGTCTGTGACGAGAGAAGTAAGTAGAACGTTGGACTGAGGCGAGTCGTCCAGGGTTGTGGGCGTACTCACGAACAATTATGGAGGGATGAGGACGTGGCAGGAATTGAAAGCCAAGTGCTCTTTCGTGGAAGCTAACTAGTCCTCCCAAAGACGACTGTGCAGCAAAGAGAAGATGGGCAACAACAGTGTTTACCAGGTAACCCTGAGGCCGCAAACTCTCTACTTTGCAATGAGGAAAATCAACTTCCCAGGAAGACTCAATTCCCAGCAGGACAAAGCAGCATATTAACAAGTCGCATTGGACTCTCTCTTGTACATCCCGTGGACACAGTGGCTCGTGACACTAGTAACCATTGCCATGCTGGGAGTCCTTACTGTGGTGTAAGGATATCAAGGGGAGGGCTTAGTTAGGCCTAGGTGACGGTACTTCTCTAGACTATCTACCAGTTCTGGAAAACCCTGTAGGTTTTGAAGCCGGACTTAAAGTGTAGTTGCCGCTTGAGGTAGACAGACGTCGTGGAGCAGCTCCCAGGAGCAGTGGTAGGCTAATTGTATTTTCTACTGCAGCTCAGGGTTCCTCCAGAGCGCAGACACCCTTTGCATGAAGGAAGGCATGGAACGTTGATAACTGGGTTGCTTTCAAGCTATCGCAATCCAGGTGTCTAAACAACGAAGCCCTTCACTGCCCATCAGTTGGCATCTAGCTGTTCCCGACGGTAGATGGCTCAAGGCTCCCCGAAGACACAGGCAGTCCTTTCTCAGTACGTTTTGGAACCTAGCGCTGACAAGTGAGTCCAAAAGAGAGCTGATATGCTTCCTAGAGTTCAAGAACCACAGGGACTAAGGCTCTATGCAATCGGTTGTTTCGCTAAGTCTGTCATGAGAACACCTGGACGTTAGCTTGAGGCTAGAGGCCCCATGTGGTGGGCCCATTCCCTGAAGACTACTGAAGGATGACCACCTACCAAGGGATGGCAACCTCCAAGTTTCTTGCCTAGAAACTCACGTCATCACCAGGGCAATTGTGTTACGAAGAGAAGCTGTGCAGCAACAGTGTTTCTTGGGGAGAATTGAGCCCGCGGCTCTGTAAATCCCAATGAGGAAAATAAAGTTTCACTCGCAGCCTTACTTTCAAAAGGGACCACACAGAGCATTCACCCTGCTGTGTCTTTCTCTAGTTTGTACTCCCAAGGTGCGTTAGAAGGGAGATACTTGAGTTGTTTCACTTACCACATGCTAGATGTTTAGCAAAAGAAGGCCTTTACTGCCCTTCTTTTGGCATATGGTTGTCCTCAGCCGAACAGTTCTCTCAGCTCCTAGAAGCGATGGGCGGTCCCTTGTGTACATCTTGGATCCCAGTGCAGACCTGTTAGTCCTAAGACACCAGAAATGCTTCCTACACTTAAAGCACCGCTTTGACAAACGCTGCCTGGAACCTGTTGCCTGCCTATCTATCTGTGTGACGAACAAAACAGTAACTTAGCTTGGAGCCAGTCCTCCTATATTTTTGGCTTACTCACCGACGATTGCTGAGGGATGAGCACTTAGCAGGGACTGAAAGGCCACGTTTGCCTCATGGGGGGCGGGGATATGACTTGTCCTCACAAGGCAATTGTGCAATGAAGAAAAGATAGGCCACTACACTGTTCATCAGGTAACCTTGAGGCCGCGTGTCGACATTCCAGTGTGCCAAATAAACTTCCCATCACGGTTCAGTTTCCAAGGCGAGGGCACAGCGTCTTATGCTGCAGTTTCTGACTCCCTACTGGATGTTCAGCTGACCAAATAGACCCTTCAGTGAGTAACCTTTGTGATACAGGGGGGTCGTGATTGTGGTGAAAGGATTAACAAGTCATGGGTTAGTGAGGCCGGGGTGTACAATGTATCTCCGGAATACCTGGCTTTCAAGGGAGAGCCTGAAATTTTTCAGGCTACACTGAATGTCCTGTGGCTGCCTGGGCTAAATTCCATCATGTGCGAGTTCCTGAAGGCGGGGTCGAATCACTGTACGTTTTGTGTGCTCTGGGCTCGGCAGAAAAGGAGACACGTTTTGCATGAAGGAATGAACAGAACGCTGATAGCTAGCTGTTTCTAAGCTATCCCAAGCTAGGTGTTTCTTCGCCGAAGCCCTTCACTGCCCATGACTCGGTATCTAGCTGCTGCCAGCGGTGCATTGCTCACAACTCCCTGAAGACACAGGAGGCCCTTTTAGTCCGTTTCAGATCCTAGTGCAGCCCCGCGACTTAAGAGAGGACCTGATATGCTTCCTAGGGTTCGAGAAACCCAGTGACTAAGGCTGCTTGGGGTCTGTCGCATGCCTACCTGGTTCATGAGAAAACCTGAACATTAGCTTAAGGCCAGAAGCCCCGTGTGGTTCTCCCCTTCCCTGAGGACAACTGAAGTAGGAGCACTTACCGAGGAACGGCAACATCCAATCTCCTTCCAGGAAACTCACTTGTCATCACAAAGGCAACTGTGCAACAACACTGTTTCCCAGGGAGAACTGAGCCCGCAACTCTCTAAATCCCAATGAGGAAAATAAAGTTTCCCTTCAAGCCTTAGTTTGTAAATGGACCACAGAGCATTCACGCTGTGCTTTCCGTCTCTCCATGGCACGTCCAAGGTGTTCATAGCACGGAGATACTACAGTCATTTCAACTTGCCGCATCCTAGCATTTTAACAAAAGACGCCCTTCACAGCCCTTCTTTTAGCCTATAGTTGCCCTCAACTGAACATTGCTCACAAGGCCCAGAAATGACGGGCTGTCCGTCGTTTACATCTTGGATCCTAGTGCAGACCCCCGTGTCCTAAGACACCAGAAACGATTCCTAGATTTAAAGCACCGCTTTGAGTAACGCTGCCGTGAGCCTGCGGCCCGCCTATGTCTGTGACGAGAGAAGTAAGTAGAACGTTGGACTGAGGCGAGTTCTCCAGGGTTGTGGGCGTACTCACGAACAATTATGGAGGGATGAGGACGTGGCAGGAATTGAAAGCCAAGTGCTCTTTCGTGGAAGATAACTAGTCCTCCCAAACACGACTGTGCAGCAAAGAGAAGATGGGCAACAACAGTGTTTACCAGGTAACCCTGGGGCCGCAAACTCTCCACTTTGCAATGAGGAAAATCAACTTCCCAGGAAGACTCAATTCCCAGCAGGACAAAGCAGCATATTACCAAGTCGCATCGGACTCTCTCTTGTACATCCCGTGGACACAGTGGATCGTGACCCTAGTCACCATTGCCATGCTGGGAGTCCTAACTGTGTTGTAAGGATATCAAGGTGTGGGCTTAGTTAGGTCTAGGTGACAGTACTTCTCTAGACTATCTACCAGTTCTGGAAAACCCTGTAGGTTTTGAAGCCGGACTTAAAGTGTAGTTGCCGCTTGAGGTAGACAGACGTCGTGGAGCAGCACCCAGGAGCAGTGGTAGGCTAATTGTATTTTCTACTGCAGCTCAGGTTCCTCCAGAGCGCAGACACCCTTTGCATGAAGGAAGGCATGGAACGTTGATAACTGGGTTGCTTTCAAGCTATCGCAATCCAGGTGTCTAAACAACGAAGCCCTTCACTGCCCATCAGTTGGCATCTAGCTGTTCCCGACGGTAGATGGCTCAAGGCTCCCCGAAGACACAGGCAGTCCTTTCTCAGTACGTTTTGGAACCTAGCGCTGACAAATGAGTCCAAAAGAGAGCTGATATGCTTCCTAGAGTTCAAGAACCACAGGGACTAAGGCTCTATGCAATCTGTTGTTTCGCTAAGTCTGTCATGAGAACACCTGGACGTTAGCTTGAGGCTAGAGGCCCCATGTGGTGGGCCCATTCCCTGAAGACTACTGAAGGATGACCACCTACCAAGGGATGGCAACCTCCAAGTTTCTTGCCTAGAAACTCACGTCATCACCAGGGCAATTGTGTTACGAAGAGAAGCTGTGCAGCAACAGTGTTTCTTGGGGAGAATTGAGCCCGCGGCTCTGTAAATCCCAATGAGGAAAATAAAGTTTCACTCGCAGCCTTACTTTCAAAAGGGACCACACAGAGCATTCACCCTGCTGTGTCTTTCTCTAGTTTGCACTCCCAAGGTGCGTTAGAAGGGAGATACTTGAGTTGTTTCACTTACCACATGCTAGATGTTTAGCAAAAGAAGGCCTTTACTGCCCTTCTTTTGGCATATGGTTGTCCTCAGCCGAACAGTTCTCTCAGCTCCTAGAAGCGACGGGCGGTCCCTCGTGTACATCTTGGATCCCAGCGCAGACCTGTTTGTCCTAAGACACCAGAAATGCTTCCTACACTTAAAGCACCGCTTTGACAAACGCTGCCTGAAACCCGTTGCCTTCCTATCTATCTGTGTGTCGAACAAAACAGTACCTTAGCTTGGGGCCAGTCTTCCTATATGTTTGGCTTACTCACCGATGGTTGCTAAGGGATGAGCACTTAGCAGGGACTGAAAGGCCACATTTGCCTCATGTGGGGGGGGAACCACTTGTCCTCACAAAGGCAATTCGGCAATGTAGAAAAGATAGGCCACTACACTGTTCATCAGGTAACCTTGAGGCCGTGTGTTGACATTCCAGTGTGCCAAATAAACTTCCCATCACGCTTCAGTTTCCAAGGCGAGGGCACAGCGTCTTATGCTGCAGTTTCTGACTCCCTGCTGGACGTTCAGCTGACCACCTAGACCCTTTCGTGAGTCAACTTTGTGATACACTTTGTGATACGGGGTCGTGATTGTGGTGAAAGGATTAGCAAGTCATGGGTTAGTGAGGCCGGTGTGTACAATGTATCTCCAGAATACCTGGCTTTCAAGGGAGAGCCTGAAATTTTTCAGGCTACACTGAAAGTCCAGTGGCCGCCTGGGGTAAATTGCATCACGTGCGAGTGCCCTGAAGGCGGGGTCGAATCACTGTATGTTTTGTGTGCTCTGGGTTCGGCAGAAAAGCAGACACGTTTTGCATGAAGGAATGAACAGAACGCTGATAGCTGGCTGTTTCTAAGCTATCCCAACCTAGGTGTTTCTCTGACGAAGCCCTTCACTGCCCATGATTCGGCATCTAGCTGCTGCCAGCGGTGCATTGCTCACAACTCCCTGAAGACACAGGAGGTCCTTTTAGTCCGTTTCGGATCCTAGTACAGCCCCGCGACTCAAGAGAGGACCTGATATGCTTCCTAGGGTTCGAGAAACCCAGGGACTAAGGCTGCATGGGGTCTGTCGCATGCCTACCTCGTTCATGAGAAAACCTGAACATTAGCTTAAGGCCAGAGGCCCCGTGTGGTTCTCCCCTTCCCTGAGGACAACTGAAGTAGGAGCACTTACCGAGGAACGGCAACATCCAATCTCCTTCCAGGAAACTCACTTGTCATCACAAAGGCAACTGTGCAACAACACTGTTTCCCAGGGAGAACTGAGCCCGCAGCTCTCTAAATCCCAATGAGGAAAATAAAGTATCCCTTCAAGCCTTAGTTTCAAAATGGACCGCAGAGCATTCACCCTGTTGTATCCGTCACTCCATGGCACGTCCAAGGTGCGCATAGCACGGAGATACTACATTCGTTTCAACTTGCCGCATCCTAGCATTTTAACAAAAGACGCCCTTCACAGCCCTTCTTTCAGCCTATAGTTGCCCTCAACTGAGCTTCGCTCACAAGGCCCAGAAAGGACGGGCAGTCCGTCGTTTACATCTTGGATCCTAGTGCAGACCCCCGTGTCCTAAGACACCAGAAACGCTTCCTAGATTTAAAGCACCGCTTTGACAAAGGCTGCCGTGAGCCTGCGGCCCGCCTATGTCTGTGACGAGAGAAGTAAGTAGAACGTTGGACTGAGGCGAGTCGTCCAGGGTTGTGGGCGGACTCACGAACAATTATGGAGGGATGAGGACGTGGCAGGAATTGAAAGCCAAGTGCTCTTTCGTGGAAGCTAACTAGTCCTCCCAAAGACGACTGTGCAGCAAAGAGAAGATGGGCAACAACAGTGTTTACCAGGTAACCCTGAGGCCGCAAACTCTCTACTTTGCAATGAGGAAAATCAACTTCCCAGGAAGACTCAATTCCCAGCAGGACAAAGCAGCATATTACCAAGTCGCATCGGACTCTCTCTTGTACATCCCGTGGACACAGTGGCTCGTGACACTAGTAACCATTGCCATGCTGGGAGTCCTTACTGTGGTGTAAGGATATCAAGGGGAGGGCTTAGTTAGGCCTAGGTGACGGTACTTCTCTAGACTATCTACCAGTTCTGGAAAACCCTGTAGGTTTTGAAGCCGGACTTAAAGTGTAGTTGCCGCTTGAGGTAGACAGACGTCGTGGAGCAGCTCCCAGGAGCAGTGGTAGGCTAATTGTATTTTCTACTGCAGCTCAGGGTTCCTCCAGAGCGCAGACACCCTTTGCATGAAGGAAGGCATGGAACGTTGATAACTGGGTTGCTTTCAAGCTATCGCAATCCAGGTGTCTAAACAACGAAGCCCTTCACTGCCCATCAGTTGGCATCTAGCTGTTCCCGACGGTAGATGGCTCAAGGCTCCCCGAAGACACAGGCAGTCCTTTCTCAGTACGTTTTGGAACCTAGCGCTGACAAGTGAGTCCAAAAGAGAGCTGATATGCTTCCTAGAGTTCAAGAACCACAGGGACTAAGGCTCTATGCAATCGGTTGTTTCGCTAAGTCTGTCATGAGAACACCTGGACGTTAGCTTGAGGCTAGAGGCCCCATGTGGTGGGCCCATTCCCTGAAGACTACTGAAGGATGACCACCTACCAAGGGATGGCAACCTCCAAGTTTCTTGCCTAGAAACTCACGTCATCACCAGGGCAATTGTGTTACGAAGAGAAGCTGTGCAGCAACAGTGTTTCTTGGGGAGAATTGAGCCCGCGGCTCTGTAAATCCCAATGAGGAAAATAAAGTTTCACTCGCAGCCTTACTTTCAAAAGGGACCACACAGAGCATTCACCCTGCTGTGTCTTTCTCTAGTTTGCACTCCCAAGGTGCGTTAGAAGGGAGATACTTGAGTTGTTTCACTTACCACATGCTAGATGTTTAGCAAAAGAAGGCCTTTACTGCCCTTCTTTTGGCATATGGTTGTCCTCAGCCGAACAGTTCTCTCAGCTCCTAGATGCGACGGGCGGTCCCTCGTGTACATCTTGGATCCCAGCGCAGACCTGTTTGTCCTAAGACACCAGAAATGCTTCCTACACTTAAAGCACCGCTTTGACAAACGCTGCCTGAAACCCGTTGCCTGCCTATCTATCTGTGTGTCGAACAAAACAGTACCTTAGGTTGGGGCCAGCCTTCCTATATGTTTGGCTTACTCACCGATGGTTGCTAAGGGATGAGCACTTAGCAGGGACTGAAAGGCCACGTTTGCCTCATGCGGGGGGGGAATCACTTGTCCTCACAAAGGCAATTCGGCAATGTAGAAAAGATAGGCCACTACACTGTTCATCAGGTAACCTTGAGGCCGCGTGTCGACATTCCAGTGTGCCAAATAAACTTCCCATCACGCTTCAGTTTCCAAGGCGAGGGCACAGCGTCTTATGCTGCAGTTTCTGACTCCCTACTGGACGTTCAGCTGACCACCTAGACCCTTTCGTGAGTAAACTTTGTGATACACTTTGTGATACGGGGTCGTGATTGTGGTGAAAGGATTAGCAAGTCATGGGTTAGTGAGGCCGGTGTGTACAATGTATCTCCAGAATACCTGGCTTTCAAGGGAGAGCCTGAAATTTTTCAGGCTACACTGAAAGTCCAGTGGCCGCCTGGGGTAAATTGCATCACGTGCGAGTGCCCTGAAGGTGGGGTCGAATCACTGTATGTTTTGTGTGCTCTGGGTTCGGCAGAAAAGCAGACACGTTTTGCATGAAGGAATGAACAGAACGCTGATAGCTGGCTGTTTCTAAGCTATCCCAACCTAGGTGTTTCTCTGACGAAGCCCTTCACTGCCCATGATTCGGCATCTAGCTGCTGCCAGCGGTGCATTGTTCACAACTCCCTGAAGACACAGGAGGCCCTTTTAGTCCGTTTCGGATCCTAGTACAGCCCCGCGACTCAAGAGAGGACCTGATATGCTTCCTAGGGTTCGAGAAACCCAGGGACTAAGGCTGCATGGGGTCTGTCGCATGCCTACCTCGTTCATGAGAAAACCTGAACATTAGCTTAAGGCCAGAGGCCCCGTGTGGTTCTCCACTTCCCTGAGGACAACTGAAGTAGGAGCACTTACCAAGGAACGGCAACATCCAATCTCCTTCCAGGAAACTCACTTGTCATCACAAAGGCAACTGTGCAACAACACTGTTTCCCAGGGAGAACTGAGCCCGCAGCTCTCTAAATCCCAATGAGGAAAATAAAGTATCCCTTCAAGCCTTAGTTTCAAAATGGACCGCAGAGCATTCACCCTGTTTTATCCGTCACTCCATGGCACGTCCAAGGTGCGCATAGCACGGAGATACTACATTCGTTTCAACTTGCCGCATCCTAGCATTTTAACAAAAGACGCCCTTCACAGCCCTTCTTTCAGCCTATAGTTGCCCTCAACTGAGCTTCGCTCACAAGGCCCAGAAAGGACGGGCAGTCCGTCGTTTACATCTTGGATCCTAGTGCAGACCCCCGTGTCCTAAGACACCAGAAACGCTTCCTAGATTTAAAGCACCGCTTTGACAAAGGCTGCCGTGAGCCTGCGGCCCGCCTATGTCTGTGACGAGAGAAGTAAGTAGAACGTTGGACTGAGGCGAGTCGTCCAGGGTTGTGGGCGGACTCACGAACAATTATGGAGGGATGAGGACGTGGCAGGAATTGAAAGCCAAGTGCTCTTTCGTGGAAGCTAACTAGTCCTCCCAAAGACGACTGTGCAGCAAAGAGAAGATGGGCAACAACAGTGTTTACCAGGTAACCCTGAGGCCGCAAACTCTCTACTTTGCAATGAGGAAAATCAACTTCCCAGGAAGACTCAATTCCCAGCAGGACAAAGCAGCATATTACCAAGTCGCATCGGACTCTCTCTTGTACATCCCGTGGACACAGTGGCTCGTGACACTAGTAACCATTGCCATGCTGGGAGTCCTTACTGTGGTGTAAGGATATCAAGGGGAGGGCTTAGTTAGGCCTAGGTGACGGTACTTCTCTAGACTATCTACCAGTTCTGGAAAACCCTGTAGGTTTTGAAGCCGGACTTAAAGTGTAGTTGCCGCTTGAGGTAGACAGACGTCGTGGAGCAGCTCCCAGGAGCAGTGGTAGGCTAATTGTATTTTCTACTGCAGCTCAGGGTTCCTCCAGAGCGCAGACACCCTTTGCATGAAGGAAGGCATGGAACGTTGATAACTGGGTTGCTTTCAAGCTATCGCAATCCAGGTGTCTAAACAACGAAGCCCTTCACTGCCCATCAGTTGGCATCTAGCTGTTCCCGACGGTAGATGGCTCAAGGCTCCCCGAAGACACAGGCAGTCCTTTCTCAGTACGTTTTGGAACCTAGCGCTGACAAGTGAGTCCAAAAGAGAGCTGATATGCTTCCTAGAGTTCAAGAACCACAGGGACTAAGGCTCTATGCAATCGGTTGTTTCGCTAAGTCTGTCATGAGAACACCTGGACGTTAGCTTGAGGCTAGAGGCCCCATGTGGTGGGCCCATTCCCTGAAGACTACTGAAGGATGACCACCTACCAAGGGATGGCAACCTCCAAGTTTCTTGCCTAGAAACTCACGTCATCACCAGGGCAATTGTGTTACGAAGAGAAGCTGTGCAGCAACAGTGTTTCTTGGGGAGAATTGAGCCCGCGGCTCTGTAAATCCCAATGAGGAAAATAAAGTTTCACTCGCAGCCTTACTTTCAAAAGGGACCACACAGAGCATTCACCCTGCTGTGTCTTTCTCTAGTTTGCACTCCCAAGGTGCGTTAGAAGGGAGATACTTGAGTTGTTTCACTTACCACATGCTAGATGTTTAGCAAAAGAAGGCCTTTACTGCCCTTCTTTTGGCATATGGTTGTCCTCAGCCGAACAGTTCTCTCAGCTCCTAGATGCGACGGGCGGTCCCTCGTGTACATCTTGGATCCCAGCGCAGACCTGTTTGTCCTAAGACACCAGAAATGCTTCCTACACTTAAAGCACCGCTTTGACAAACGCTGCCTGAAACCCGTTGCCTGCCTATCTATCTGTGTGTCGAACAAAACAGTACCTTAGGTTGGGGCCAGCCTTCCTATATGTTTGGCTTACTCACCGATGGTTGCTAAGGGATGAGCACTTAGCAGGGACTGAAAGGCCACGTTTGCCTCATGCGGGGGGGGAATCACTTGTCCTCACAAAGGCAATTCGGCAATGTAGAAAAGATAGGCCACTACACTGTTCATCAGGTAACCTTGAGGCCGCGTGTCGACATTCCAGTGTGCCAAATAAACTTCCCATCACGCTTCAGTTTCCAAGGCGAGGGCACAGCGTCTTATGCTGCAGTTTCTGACTCCCTACTGGACGTTCAGCTGACCACCTAGACCCTTTCGTGAGTAAACTTTGTGATACACTTTGTGATACGGGGTCGTGATTGTGGTGAAAGGATTAGCAAGTCATGGGTTAGTGAGGCCGGTGTGTACAATGTATCTCCAGAATACCTGGCTTTCAAGGGAGAGCCTGAAATTTTTCAGGCTACACTGAAAGTCCAGTGGCCGCCTGGGGTAAATTGCATCACGTGCGAGTGCCCTGAAGGTGGGGTCGAATCACTGTATGTTTTGTGTGCTCTGGGTTCGGCAGAAAAGCAGACACGTTTTGCATGAAGGAATGAACAGAACGCTGATAGCTGGCTGTTTCTAAGCTATCCCAACCTAGGTGTTTCTCTGACGAAGCCCTTCACTGCCCATGATTCGGCATCTAGCTGCTGCCAGCGGTGCATTGTTCACAACTCCCTGAAGACACAGGAGGCCCTTTTAGTCCGTTTCGGATCCTAGTACAGCCCCGCGACTCAAGAGAGGACCTGATATGCTTCCTAGGGTTCGAGAAACCCAGGGACTAAGGCTGCATGGGGTCTGTCGCATGCCTACCTCGTTCATGAGAAAACCTGAACATTAGCTTAAGGCCAGAGGCCCCGTGTGGTTCTCCACTTCCCTGAGGACAACTGAAGTAGGAGCACTTACCAAGGAATGGCAACATCCAATCTCCTTCCAGGAAACTCACTTGTCATCACAAAGGTAACTGTGCAACAACACTGTTTCCCAGGGAGAACTGAGCCCGCAGCTCTCTAAATCCCAATGAGGAAAATAAAGTATCCCTTCAAGCCTTAGTTTCAAAATGGACCGCAGAGCATTCACCCTGTTTTATCCGTCACTCCATGGCACGTCCAAGGTGCGCATAGCACGGAGATACTACATTCGTTTCAACTTGCCGCATCCTAGCATTTTAACAAAAGACGCCCTTCACAGCCCTTCTTTCAGCCTATAGTTGCCCTCAACTGAGCTTCGCTCACAAGGCCCAGAAAGGACGGGCAGTCCGTCGTTTACATCTTGGATCCTAGTGCAGACCCCCGTGTCCTAAGACACCAGAAACGCTTCCTAGATTTAAAGCACCGCTTTGACTAAAGCTGCTGTGAACCTGCGGCCCGCCTATGTCTGTGACGAGAGAAGTAAGTAGAACGTTGGACTGAGGCGAGTCGTCCAGGGTTGTGGGCGTACTCACGAACAATTATAGAGGGATGAGGACGTGGCAGGAATTGAAAGCCAAGTGCTCTTTCGTGGAAGCTAACTAGTCCTCCCAAAGACGACTGTGCAGCAAAGAGAAGATGGGCAACAACAGTGTTTACCAGGTAACCCTGAGGCCGCAAACTCTCTACTTTGCAATGAGGAAAATCAACTTCCCAGGAAGACTCAATTCCCAGCAGGACAAAGCAGCATATTACCAAGTCGCATCGGACTCTCTCTTGTACATCCCGTGGACACAGTGGCTCGTGACACTAGTAACCATTGCCATGCTGGGAGTCCTTACTGTGGTGTAAGGATATCAAGGGGAGGGCTTAGTTAGGCCTAGGTGACGGTACTTCTCTAGACTATCTACCAGTTCTGGAAAACCCTGTAGGTTTTGAAGCCGGACTTAAAGTGTAGTTGCCGCTTGAGGTAGACAGACGTCGTGGAGCAGCTCCCAGGAGCAGTGGTAGGCTAATTGTATTTTCTACTGCAGCTCAGGGTTCCTCCAGAGCGCAGACACCCTTTGCATGAAGGAAGGCATGGAACGTTGATAACTGGGTTGCTTTCAAGCTATCGCAATCCAGGTGTCTAAACAACGAAGCCCTTCACTGCCCATCAGTTGGCATCTAGCTGTTCCCGACGGTAGATGGCTCAAGGCTCCCCGAAGACACAGGCAGTCCTTTCTCAGTACGTTTTGGAACCTAGCGCTGACAAGTGAGTCCAAAAGAGAGCTGATATGCTTCCTAGAGTTCAAGAACCACAGGGACTAAGGCTCTATGCAATCTGTTGTTTCGCTAAGTCTGTCATGAGAACACCTGGACGTTAGCTTGAGGCTAGAGGCCCCATGTGGTGGGCCCATTCCCTGAAGACTACTGAAGGATGACCACCTACCAAGGGATGGCAACCTCCAAGTTTCTTGCCTAGAAACTCACGTCATCACCAGGGCAATTGTGTTACGAAGAGAAGCTGTGCAGCAACAGTGTTTCTTGGGGAGAATTGAGCCCACGGCTCTGTAAATCCCAATGAGGAAAATAAAGTTTCACTCGCAGCCTTACTTTCAAAAGGGACCACACAGAGCATTCACCCTGCTGTGTCTTTCTCTAGTTTGCACTCCCAAGGTGCGTTAGAAGGGAGATACTTGAGTTGTTTCACTTACCACATGCTAGATGTTTAGCAAAAGAAGGCCTTTACTGCCCTTCTTTTGGCATATGGTTGTCCTCAGCCGAACAGTTCTCTCAGCTCCTAGATGCGACGGGCGGTCCCTCGTGTACATCTTGGATCCCAGCGCAGACCTGTTTGTCCTAAGACACCAGAAATGCTTCCTACACTTAAAGCACCGCTTTGACAAACGCTGCCTGAAACCCGTTGCCTGCCTATCTATCTGTGTGTCGAACAAAACAGTACCTTAGGTTGGGGCCAGCCTTCCTATATGTTTGGCTTACTCACCGATGGTTGCTAAGGGATGAGCACTTAGCAGGGACTGAAAGGCCACGTTTGCCTCATGCGGGGGGGGAATCACTTGTCCTCACAAAGGCAATTCGGCAATGTAGAAAAGATAGGCCACTACACTGTTCATCAGGTAACCTTGAGGCCGCGTGTCGACATTCCAGTGTGCCAAATAAACTTCCCATCACGCTTCAGTTTCCAAGGCGAGGGCACAGCGTCTTATGCTGCAGTTTCTGACTCCCTACTGGACGTTCAGCTGACCACCTAGACCCTTTCGTGAGTAAACTTTGTGATACACTTTGTGATACGGGGTCGTGATTGTGGTGAAAGGATTAGCAAGTCATGGGTTAGTGAGGCCGGTGTGTACAATGTATCTCCAGAATACCTGGCTTTCAAGGGAGAGCCTGAAATTTTTCAGGCTACACTGAAAGTCCAGTGGCCGCCTGGGGTAAATTGCATCACGTGCGAGTGCCCTGAAGGTGGGGTCGAATCACTGTATGTTTTGTGTGCTCTGGGTTCGGCAGAAAAGCAGACACGTTTTGCATGAAGGAATGAACAGAACGCTGATAGCTGGCTGTTTCTAAGCTATCCCAACCTAGGTGTTTCTCTGACGAAGCCCTTCACTGCCCATGATTCGGCATCTAGCTGCTGCCAGCGGTGCATTGTTCACAACTCCCTGAAGACACAGGAGGCCCTTTTAGTCCGTTTCGGATCCTAGTACAGCCCCGCGACTCAAGAGAGGACCTGATATGCTTCCTAGGGTTCGAGAAACCCAGGGACTAAGGCTGCATGGGGTCTGTCGCATGCCTACCTCGTTCATGAGAAAACCTGAACATTAGCTTAAGGCCAGAGGCCCCGTGTGGTTCTCCACTTCCCTGAGGACAACTGAAGTAGGAGCACTTACCAAGGAACGGCAACATCCAATCTCCTTCCAGGAAACTCACTTGTCATCACAAAGGTAACTGTGCAACAACACTGTTTCCCAGGGAGAACTGAGCCCGCAGCTCTCTAAATCCCAATGAGGAAAATAAAGTATCCCTTCAAGCCTTAGTTTCAAAATGGACCGCAGAGCATTCACCCTGTTTTATCCGTCACTCCATGGCACGTCCAAGGTGCGCATAGCACGGAGATACTACATTCGTTTCAACTTGCCGCATCCTAGCATTTTAACAAAAGACGCCCTTCACAGCCCTTCTTTCAGCCTATAGTTGCCCTCAACTGAGCTTCGCTCACAAGGCCCAGAAAGGACGGGCAGTCCGTCGTTTACATCTTGGATCCTAGTGCAGACCCCCGTGTCCTAAGACACCAGAAACGCTTCCTAGATTTAAAGCACCGCTTTGACTAAAGCTGCTGTGAACCTGCGGCCCGCCTATGTCTGTGACGAGAGAAGTAAGTAGAACGTTGGACTGAGGCGAGTCGTCCAGGGTTGTGGGCGTACTCACGAACAATTATAGAGGGATGAGGACGTGGCAGGAATTGAAAGCCAAGTGCTCTTTCGTGGAAGCTAACTAGTCCTCCCAAACACGACTGTGCAGCAAAGAGAAGATGGGCAACAACAGTGTTTACCAGGTAACCCTGAGGCCGCAAACTCTCTACTTTGCAATGAGGAAAATCAACTTCCCAGGAAGACTCAATTCCCAGCAGGACAAAGCAGCATATTACCAAGTCGCATCGGACTCTCTCTTGTACATCCCGTGGACACAGTGGCTCGTGACACTAGTAACCATTGCCATGCTGGGAGTCCTTACTGTGGTGTAAGGATATCAAGGGGAGGGCTTAGTTAGGCCTAGGTGACGGTACTTCTCTAGACTATCTACCAGTTCTGGAAAACCCTGTAGGTTTTGAAGCCAGACTTAAAGTGTAGTTGCCGCTTGAGGTAGACAGACGTCGTGGAGCAGCTCCCAGGAGCAGTGGTAGGCTAATTGTATTTTCTACTGCAGCTCAGGGTTCCTCCAGAGCGCAGACACCCTTTGCATGAAGGAAGGCATGGAACGTTGATAACTGGGTTGCTTTCAAGCTATCGCAATCCAGGTGTCTAAACAACGAAGCCCTTCACTGCCCATCAGTTGGCATCTAGCTGTTCCCGACGGTAGATGGCTCAAGGCTCCCCGAAGACACAGGCAGTCCTTTCTCAGTACGTTTTGGAACCTAGCGCTGACAAGTGAGTCCAAAAGAGAGCTGATATGCTTCCTAGAGTTCAAGAACCACAGGGACTAAGGCTCTATGCAATCTGTTGTTTCGCTAAGTCTGTCATGAGAACACCTGGACGTTAGCTTGAGGCTAGAGGCCCCATGTGGTGGGCCCATTCCCTGAAGACTACTGAAGGATGACCACCTACCAAGGGATGGCAACCTCCAAGTTTCTTGCCTAGAAACTCACGTCATCACCAGGGCAATTGTGTTACGAAGAGAAGCTGTGCAGCAACAGTGTTTCTTGGGGAGAATTGAGCCCGCGGCTCTGTAAATCCCAATGAGGAAAATAAAGTTTCACTCGCAGCCTTACTTTCAAAAGGGACCACACAGAGCATTCACCCTGCTGTGTCTTTCTCTAGTTTGTACTCCCAAGGTGCGTTAGAAGGGAGATACTTGAGTTGTTTCACTTACCACATGCTAGATGTTTAGCAAAAGAAGGCCTTTACTGCCCTTCTTTTGGCATATGGTTGTCCTCAGCCGAACAGTTCTCTCAGCTCCTAGAAGCGACGGGCGGTCCCTCGTGTACATCTTGGATCCCAGTGCAGACCTGTTAGTCCTAAGACACCAGAAATGCTTCCTACACTTAAAGCACCGCTTTGACAAACGCTGCCTGGAACCTGTTGCCTGCCTATCTATCTGTGTGACGAACAAAACAGTAACTTAGCTTGGAGCCAGTCCTCCTATATGTTTGGCTTACTCACCGACGATTGCTGAGGGATGAGCACTTAGCAGGGACTGAAAGGCCACGTTTGCCTCACGGGGGGCGGGGATATGACTTGTCCTCACAAGGCAATTGTGCAATGAAGAAAAGATAGGCCACTACACTGTTCATCAGGTAACCTTGAGGCCGCATGTCGTCATTCCAGTGTGCCAAATAAACTTCCCATCACGGTTCAGTTTCCAAGGCGAGGGCACAGCGTCTTATGCTGCAGTTTCTGACTCCCTACTGGACGTTCAGCTGACCACCTAGACCCTTTCGTGAGTAAACTTTGTGATACACTTTGTGATACGGGGTCGTGATTGTGGTGAAAGGATTAGCAAGTCATGGGTTAGTGAGGCCGGTGTGTACAATGTATCTCCAGAGTACCTGGCTTTCAAGGGAGAGCCTGAAATTTTTCAGGCTACACTGAAAGTCCAGTGGCCGCCTGGGGTAAATTCCATCATGTGCGAGTGCCCTGAAGGCGGGGTCGAATCACTGTATGTTTTGTGTGCTCTGGGTTCGGCAGAAAAGCAGACACGTTTTGCATGAAGGAATGAACAGAACGCTGATAGCTGGCTGTTTCTAAGCTATCCCAACCTAGGTGTTTCTCTGACGAAGCCCTTCACTGCCCATGATTCGGCATCTAGCTGCTGCCAGCGGTGCATTGCTCACAACTCCCTGAAGACACAGGAGGCCCTTTTAGTCCGTTTCGGATCCTAGTACAGCCCCGCGACTCAAGAGAGGACCTGATATGCTTCCTAGGGTTCGAGAAACCCAGGGACTAAGGCTGCATGGGGTCTGTCGCATGCCTACCTCGTTCATGAGAAAACCTGAACATTAGCTTAAGGCCAGAGGCCCCGTGTGGTTCTCCCCTTCCCTGAGGACAACTGAAGTAGGAGCACTTACCGAGGAACGGCAACATCCAATCTCCTTCCAGGAAACTCACTTGTCATCACAAAGGCAACTGTGCAACAACACTGTTTCCCAGGGAGAACTGAGCCCGCAGCTCTCTAAATCCCAATGAGGAAAATAAAGTATCCCTTCAAGCCTTAGTTTCAAAATGGACCGCAGAGCATTCACCCTGTTGTATCCGTCACTCCATGGCACGTCCAAGGTGCGCATAGCACGGAGATACTACATTCGTTTCAACTTGCCGCATCCTAGCATTTTAACAAAAGACGCCCTTCACAGCCCTTCTTTCAGCCTATAGTTGCCCTCAACTGAGCTTCGCTCACAAGGCCCAGAAAGGACGGGCAGTCCGTCGTTTACATCTTGGATCCTAGTGCAGACCCCCGTGTCCTAAGACACCAGAAACGCTTCCTAGATTTAAAGCACCGCTTTGACTAACGCTGCCGTGAGCCTGCGGCCCGCCTATGTCTGTGACGAGAGAAGTAAATAGAACGTTGGACTGAGGCGAGTCATCCAGGGTTGTGGGCGGACTCACGAACAATTATGGAGGGATGAGGACGTGGCAGGAATTGAAAGCCAAGTGCTCTTTCGTGGAAGCTAACTAGTCCTTCCAAACACGACTGTGCAGCAAAGAGAAGATGGGCAACAACAGTGTTTACCAGGTAACCCTGAGGCCGCAAACTCTCTACTTTGCAGTGAGGAAAATCAACTTCCCAGGAAGACTCAATTCCCAGCAGGACAAAGCAGCATATTACCAAGTCGCATCGGACTCTCTCTTGTACATCCCGTGGACACAGTGGCTCGTGACACTAGTAACCATTGCCATGCTGGGAGTCCTTACTGTGGTGTAAGGATATCAAGGGGAGGGCTTAGTTAGGCCTAGGTGACGGTACTTCTCTAGACTATCTACCAGTTCTGGAAAACCCTGTAGGTTTTGAAGCCAGACTTAAAGTGTAGTTGCCGCTTGAGGTAGACAGACGTCGTGGAGCAGCTCCCAGGAGCAGTGGTAGGCTAATTGTATTTTCTACTGCAGCTCAGGGTTCCTCCAGAGCGCAGACACCCTTTGCATGAAGGAAGGCATGGAACGTTGATAACTGGGTTGCTTTCAAGCTATCGCAATCCAGGTGTCTAAACAACGAAGCCCTTCACTGCCCATCAGTTGGCATCTAGCTGTTCCCGACGGTAGATGGCTCAAGGCTCCCCGAAGACACAGGCAGTCCTTTCTCAGTACGTTTTGGAACCTAGCGCTGACAAGTGAGTCCAAAAGAGAGCTGATATGCTTCCTAGAGTTCAAGAACCACAGGGACTAAGGCTCTATGCAATCTGTTGTTTCGCTAAGTCTGTCATGAGAACACCTGGACGTTAGCTTGAGGCTAGAGGCCCCATGTGGTGGGCCCATTCCCTGAAGACTACTGAAGGATGACCACCTACCAAGGGATGGCAACCTCCAAGTTTCTTGCCTAGAAACTCACGTCATCACGAGGGCAATTGTGTTACGAAGAGAAGCTGTGCAGCAACAGTGTTTCTTGGGGAGAATTGAGCCCGCGGCTCTGTAAATCCCAATGAGGAAAATAAAGTTTCACTCGCAGCCTTACTTTCAAAAGGGACCACACAGAGCATTCACCCTGCTGTGTCTTTCTCTAGTTTGTACTCCCAAGGTGCGTTAGAAGGGAGATACTTGAGTTGTTTCACTTACCACATGCTAGATGTTTAGCAAAAGAAGGCCTTTACTGCCCTTCTTTTGGCATATGGTTGTCCTCAGCCGAACAGTTCTCTCAGCTACTAGAAGCAACGGGCGGTCCCTCGTGTACATCTTGGATCCCAGTGCAGACCTGTTAGTCCTAAGACACCAGAAATGCTTCCTACACTTAAAGCACCGCTTTGACAAACGCTGCCTGGAACCTGTTGCCTGCCTATCTATCTGTGTGACGAACAAAACAGTAACTTAGCTTGGAGCCAGTCCTCCTATATTTTTGGCTTACTCACCGACAATTGCTGAGGGATGAGCACTTAGCAGGGACTGAAAGGCCACGTTTGCCTCACGGGGGGCGGGGATATGACTTCTCCTCACAAGGCAATTGTGCAATGAAGAAAAGATAGGCCACTACACTGTTCATCAGGTAACCTTGAGGCCGCATGTCGTCATTCCAGTGTGCCAAATAAACTTCCCATCACAGTTCAGTTTCCAAGGCGAGGGCACAGCGTCTTATGCTGCAGTTTCTGACTCCCTACTGGACGTTCAGCTGACCACCTAGACCCTTTCGTGAGTAAACTTTGTGATACACTTTGTGATACGGGGTCGTGATTGTGGTGAAAGGATTAGCAAGTCATGGGTTAGTGAGGCCGGTGTGTACAATGTATCTCCAGAGTACCTGGCTTTCAAGGGAGAGCCTGAAATTTTTCAGGCTACACTGAAAGTCCAGTGGCCGCCTGGGGTAAATTGCATCACGTGCGAGTGCCCTGAAGGTGCGGTCGAATCACTGTATGTTTTGTGTGCTCTGGGTTCGGCAGAAAAGCAGACACGTTTTGCATGAAGGAATGAACAGAACGCTGATAGCTGGCTGTTTCTAAGCTATCCCAACCTAGGTGTTTCTCTGACGAAGCCCTTCACTGCCCATGATTCGGCATCTAGCTGCTGCCAGCGGTGCATTGCTCACAACTCCCTGAAGACACAGGAGGCCCTTTTAGTCCGTTTCGGATCCTAGTACAGCCCCGCGACTCAAGAGAGGACCTGATATGCTTCCTAGGGTTGGAGAAACCCAGGGACTAAGGCTGCATGGGGTCTGTCACATGCCTACCTGGTTCATGAGAAAACCTGAACATTAGCTTAAGGCCAGAGGCCCCGTGTGGTTCTCCCCTTCCCTGAGGACAACTGAAGTAGGAGCACTTACCGAGGAACGGCAACATCCAATCTCCTTCCAGGAAACTCACTTGTCATCACAAAGGCAACTGTGCAACAACACTGTTTCCCAGGGAGAACTGAGCCCGCAGCTCTCTAAATCCCAATGAGGAAAATAAAGTATCCCTTCAAGCCTTAGTTTCAAAATGGACCGCAGAGCATTCACCCTGTTGTATCCGTCACTCCATGGCACGTCCAAGGTGCGCATAGCACGGAGATACTACATTCGTTTCAACTTGCCGCATCCTAGCATTTTAACAAAAGACGCCCTTCACAGCCCTTCTTTCAGCCTATAGTTGCCCTCAACTGAGCTTCGCTCACAAGGCCCAGAAAGGACGGGCAGTCCGTCGTTTACATCTTGGATCCTAGTGCAGACCCCCGTGTCCTAAGACACCAGAAACGCTTCCTAGATTTAAAGCACCGCTTTGACTAACGCTGCCGTGAGCCTGCGGCCCGCCTATGTCTGTGACGAGAGAAGTAAGTAGAACGTTGGACTGAGGCGAGTCGTCCAGGGTTGTGGGCGGACTCACGAACAATTATGGAGGGATGAGGACATGGCAGGAATTGAAAGCCAAGTGCTCTTTCGTGGAAGCTAACTAGTCCTCCCAAACACGACTGTGCAGCAAAGAGAAGATGGGCAACAACAGTGTTTACCAGGTAACCCTGAGGCCGCAAACTCTCTACTTTGCAATGAGGAAAATCAACTTCCCAGGAAGACTCAATTCCCAGCAGGACAAAGCAGCATATTACCAAGTCGCATCGGACTCTCTCTTGTACATCCCGCGGACACAGTGGCTCGTGACACTAGTAACCATTGCCATGCTGGGAGTCCTTACTGTGGTGTAAGGATATCAAGGGGAGGGCTTAGTTAGGCCTAGGTGACGGTACTTCTCTAGACTATCTACCAGTTCTGGAAAACCCTGTAGGTTTTGAAGCCGGACTTAAAGTGTAGTTGCCGCTTGAGGTAGACAGACGTCGTGGAGCAGCTCCCAGGAGCAGTGGTAGGCTAATTGTATTTTCTACTGCAGCTCAGGGTTCCTCCAGAGCGCAGACACCCTTTGCATGAAGGAAGGCATGGAACGTTGATAACTGGGTTGCTTTCAAGCTATCGCAATCCAGGTGTCTAAACAACGAAGCCCTTCACTGCCCATCAGTTGGCATCTAGCTGTTCCCGACGGTAGATGGCTCAAGGCTCCCCGAAGACACAGGCAGTCCTTTCTCAGTACGTTTTGGAACCTAGCGCTGACAAGTGAGTCCAAAAGAGAGCTGATATGCTTCCTAGAGTTCAAGAACCACAGGGACTAAGGCTCTATGCAATCTGTTGTTTCGCTAAGTCTGTCATGAGAACACCTGAATGTTAGCTTGAGGCTAGAGGCCCCATGTGGTGGGCCCATTCCCTGAAGACTACTGAAGGATGACCACCTACCAAGGGATGGCAACCTCCAAGTTTCTTGCCTAGAAACTCACGTCATCACGAGGGCAATTGTGTTACGAAGAGAAGCTGTGCAGCAACAGTGTTTCTTGGGGAGAATTGAGCCCGCGGCTCTGTAAATCCCAATGAGGAAAATAAAGTTTCACTCGCAGCCTTACTTTCAAAAGGGACCACACAGAGCATTCACCCTGCTGTGTCTTTCTCTAGTTTGCACTCCCAAGGTGCGTTAGAAGGGAGATACTTGAGTTGTTTCACTTACCACATGCTAGATGTTTAGCAAAAGAAGGCCTTTACTGCCCTTCTTTTGGCATATGGTTGTCCTCAGCCGAACAGTTCTCTCAGCTCCTAGAAGCGACGGGCGGTCCCTCGTGTACATCTTGGATCCCAGCGCAGACCTGTTTGTCCTAAGACACCAGAAATGCTTCCTACACTTAAAGCACCGCTTTGACAAACGCTGCCTGAAACCCGTTGCCTGCCTATCTTTCTGTGTGTCGAACAAAACAGTACCTTAGCTTGGGGCCAGTCTTCCTATATGTTTGGCTTACTCACCGATGGTTGCTAAGGGAAGAGCACTTAGCAGGGACTGAAAGGCCACGTTTGCCTCACGGGGGGCGGGGATATGACTTGTCCTCACAAGGCAATTGTGCAATGAAGAAAAGATAGGCCACTACACTGTTCATCAGGTAACCTTGAGGCCGCATGTCGTCATTCCAGTGTGCCAAATAAACTTCCCATCACGGTTCAGTTTCCAAGGCGAGGGCACAGCGTCTTATGCTGCAGTTTCTGACTCCCTACTGGACGTTCAGCTGACCACCTAGACCCTTTCGTGAGTCAACTTTGTGATACACTTTGTGATACGGGGTCGTGATTGTGGTGAAAGGATTAGCAAGTCATGGGTTAGTGAGGCCGGTGTGTACAATGTATCTCCAGAGTACCTGGCTTTCAAGGGAGAGCCTGAAATTTTTCAGGCTACACTGAAAGTCCAGTGGCCGCCTGGGGTAAATTGCATCACGTGCGAGTGCCCTGAAGGCGGGGTCGAATCACTGTATGTTTTGTGTGCTCTGGGTTCGGCAGAAAAGCAGACACGTTTTGCATGAAGGAATGAACAGAACGCTGATAGCTGGCTGTTTCTAAGCTATCCCAACCTAGGTGTTTCTCTGACGAAGCCCTTCACTGCCCATGATTCGGCATCTAGCTGCTGCCAGCGGTGCATTGCTCACAACTCCCTGAAGACACAGGAGGCCCTTTTAGTCCGTTTCGGATCCTAGTACAGCCCCGCGACTCAAGAGAGGACCTGATATGCTTCCTAGGGTTCGAGAAACCCAGGGACTAAGGCTGCATGGGGTCTGTCGCATGCCTACCTCGTTCATGAGAAAACCTGAACATTAGCTTAAGGCCAGAGGCCCCGTGTGGTTCTCCCCTTCCCTGAGGACAACTGAAGTAGGAGCACTTACCGAGGAACGGCAACATCCAATCTCCTTCCAGGAAACTCACTTGTCATCACAAAGGCAACTGTGCAACAACACTGTTTCCCAGGGAGAACTGAGCCCGCAGCTCTCTAAATCCCAATGAGGAAAATAAAGTATCCCTTCAAGCCTTAGTTTCAAAATGGACCGCAGAGCATTCACCCTGTTGTATCCGTCACTCCATGGCACGTCCAAGGTGCGCATAGCACGGAGATACTACATTCGTTTCAACTTGCCGCATCCTAGCATTTTAACAAAAGACGCCCTTCACAGCCCTTCTTTCAGCCTATAGTTGCCCTCAACTGAGCTTCGCTCACAAGGCCCAGAAAGGACGGGCAGTCCGTCGTTTACATCTTGGATCCTAGTGCAGACCCCCGTGTCCTAAGACACCAGAAACGCTTCCTAGATTTAAAGCACCGCTTTGACTAACGCTGCCGTGAGCCTGCGGCCCGCCTATGTCTGTGACGAGAGAAGTAAGTAGAACGTTGGACTGAGGCGAGTCGTCCAGGGTTGTGGGCGGACTCACGAACAATTATGGAGGGATGAGGACGTGGCAGGAATTGAAAGCCAAGTGCTCTTTCGTGGAAGCTAACTAGTCCTCCCAAACACGACTGTGCAGCAAAGAGAAGATGGGCAACAACAGTGTTTACCAGGTAACCCTGAGGCCGCAAACTCTCTACTTTGCAATGAGGAAAAGCAACTTCCCAGGAAGACTCAATTCCCAGCAGGACAAAGCAGCATATTACCAAGTCGCATCGGACTCTCTCTTGTACATCCCGCGGACACAGTGGCTCGTGACACTAGTAACCATTGCCATGCTGGGAGTCCTTACTGTGGTGTAAGGATATCAAGGGGAGGGCTTAGTTAGGCCTAGGTGACGGTACTTCTCTAGACTATCTACCAGTTCTGGAAAACCCTGTAGGTTTTGAAGCCGGACTTAAAGTGTAGTTGCCACTTGAGGTAGACAGACGTCGTGGAGCAGCTCCCAGGAGCAGTGGTAGGCTAATTGTATTTTCTACTGCAGCTCAGGGTTCCTCCAGAGTGCAGACACCCTTTGCATGAAGGAAGGCATGGAACGTTGATAACTGGGTTGCTTTCAAGCTATCGCAATCCAGGTGTCTAAACAACGAAGCCCTTCACTGCCCATCAGTTGGCATCTAGCTGTTCCCGACGGTAGATGGCTCAAGGCTCCCCGAAGACACAGGCAGTCCTTTCTCAGTACGTTTTGGAACCTAGCGCTGACAAGTGAGTCCAAAAGAGAGCTGATATGCTTCCTAGAGTTCAAGAACCACAGGGACTAAGGCTCTATGCAATCTGTTGTTTCGCTAAGTCTGTTATGAGAACACCTGGACGTTAGCTTGAGGCTAGAGGCCCCATGTGGTGGGCCCATTCCCTGAAGATTACTGAAGGATGACCACCTACCAAGGGATGGCAACCTCCAAGTTTCTTGCCTAGAAACTCACGTCATCACCAGGGCAATTGTGTTACGAAGAGAAGCTGTGCAGCAACAGTGTTTCTTGGGGAGAATTGAGCCCGCGGCTCTGTAAATCCCAATGAGGAAAATAAAGTTTCACTCGCAGCCTTACTTTCAAAAGGGACCACACAGAGCATTCACCCTGCTGTGTCTTTCTCTAGTTTGTACTCCCAAGGTGCGTTAGAAGGGAGATACTTGAGTTGTTTCACTTACCACATGCTAGATGTTTAGCAAAAGAAGGCCTTTACTGCCCTTCTTTTGGCATATGGTTGTCCTCAGCCGAACAGTTCTCTCAGCTCCTAGAAGCGATGGGCGGTCCCTTGTGTACATCTTGGATCCCAGTGCAGACCTGTTAGTCCTAAGACACCAGAAATGCTTCCTACACTTAAAGCACCGCTTTGACAAACGCTGCCTGGAACCTGTTGCCTGCCTATCTATCTGTGTGACGAACAAAACAGTAACTTAGCTTGGAGCCAGTCCTCCTATATTTTTGGCTTACTCACCGACGATTGCTGAGGGATGAGCACTTAGCAGGGACTGAAAGGCCACGTTTGCCTCACGGGGGGCGGGGATATGACTTGTCCTCACAAGGCAATTGTGCAATGAAGAAAAGATAGGCCACTACACTGTTCATCAGGTAACCTTGAGGCCGCATGTCGTCATTCCAGTGTGCCAAATAAACTTCCCATCACGGTTCAGTTTCCAAGGCGAGGGCACAGCGTCTTATGCTGCAGTTTCTGACTCCCTACTGGACGTTCAGCTGACCACCTAGACCCTTTCGTGAGTAAACTTTGTGATACACTTTGTGATACGGGGTCGTGATTGTGGTGAAAGGATTAGCAAGTCATGGGTTAGTGAGGCCGGTGTGTACAATGTATCTCCAGAATACCTGGCTTTCAAGGGAGAGCCTGAAATTTTTCAGGCTACACTGAGAGTCCAGTGGCCGCCTGGGGTAAATTGCATCACGTGCGAGTGCCCTGAAGGCGGGGTCGAATCACTGTATGTTTTGTGTGCTCTGGGTTCGGCAGAAAAGCAGACACGTTTTGCATGAAGGAATGAACAGAACGCTGATAGCTGGCTGTTTCTAAGCTATCCCAACCTAGGTGTTTCTCTGACGAAGCCCTTCGCTGCCCATGATTCGGCATCTAGCTGCTGCCAGCGGTGCATTGCTCACAACTCCCTGAAGACACAGGAGGCCCTTTTAGTCCGTTTTGGATCCTAGTACAGCCACGCGACTCAAGAGAGGACCTGATATGCTTCCTAGGGTTCGAGAAACCCAGGGACTAAGGCTGCATGGGGTCTGTCGCATGCCTACCTCGTTCATGAGAAAACCTGAACATTAGCTTAAGGCCAGAGGCCCCGTGTGGTTCTCCCCTTCCCTGAGGACAACTGAAGTAGGAGCACTTACCGAGGAACGGCAACATCCAATCTCCTTCCAGGAAACTCACTTGTCATCACAAAGGCAACTGTGCAACAACAATTGTTTCCCAGGGAGAACTGAGCCCGCAGCTCTCTAAATCCCAATGAGGAAAATAAAGTTTCCCTTCAAGCCTTAGTTTCAAAATGGACCGCAGAGCATTCACCCTGTTGTATCCGTCACTCCATGGCACGTCCAAGGTGCGCATAGCACGGAGATACTACATTCGTTTCAACTTGCCGCATCCTAGCATTTTAACAAAAGACGCCCTTCACAGCCCTTCTTTCAGCCTATAGTTGCCCTCAACTGAGCTTCGCTCACAAGGCCCAGAAAGGACGGGCAGTCCGTCGTTTACATCTTGGATCCTAGTGCAGACCCCCGTGTCCTAAGACACCAGAAACGCTTCCTAGATTTAAAGCACCGCTTTGACTAACGCTGCCGTGAGCCTGTGGCCCGCCTATGTCTGTGACGAGAGAAGTAAGTAGAACGTTGGACTGAGACGAGTCGTCCAGGGTTGTGGGCGTACTCACGAACAATTATGGAGGGATGAGGACGTGGCAGGAATTGAAAGCCAAGTGCTCTTTCGTGGAAGCTAACTAGTCCTCCCAAACACGACTGTGCAGCAAAGAGAAGATGGGCAACAACAGTGTTTACCAGGTAACCCTGAGGCCGCAAACTCTCTACTTTGCAATGAGGAAAATCAACTTCCCAGGAAGACTCAATTCCCAGCAGGACAAAGCAGCATATTACCAAGTCGCATCGGACTCTCTCTTGTACATCCCGTGGACACAGTGGCTCGTGACACTAGTAACCATTGCCATGCTGGGAGTCCTTACTGTGGTGTAAGGATATCAAGGGGAGGGCTTAGTTAGGCCTAGGTGACGGTACTTCTCTAGACTATCTACCAGTTCTGGAATACCCCTGTAGGTTTTGAAGCCGGACTTAAAGTGTAGTTGCCGCTTGAGGTAGACAGACGTCGTGGAGCAGCTCCCAGGAGCAGTGGTAGGCTAATTGTATTTTCTACTGCAGCTCAGGGTTCCTCCAGAGCGCAGACACCCTTTGCATGAAGGAAGGCATGGAACGTTGATAACTGGGTTGCTTTCAAGCTATCGCAATCCAGGTGTCTAAACAACGAAGCCCTTCACTGCCCATCAGTTGGCATCTAGCTGTTCCCGACGGTAGATGGCTCAAGGCTCCCCGAAGACACAGGCAGTCCTTTCTCAGTACGTTTTGGAACCTAGCGCTGACAAGTGAGTCCAAAAGAGAGCTGATATGCTTCCTAGAGTTCAAGAACCACAGGGACTAAGGCTCTATGCAATCGGTTGTTTCGCTAAGTCTGTCATGAGAACACCTGGACGTTAGCTTGAGGCTAGAGGCCCCATGTGGTGGGCCCATTCCCTGAAGACTACTGAAGGATGACCACCTACCAAGGGATGGCAACCTCCAAGTTTCTTGCCTAGAAACTCACGTCATCACCAGGGCAATTGTGTTACGAAGAGAAGCTGTGCAGCAACAGTGTTTCTTGGGGAGAATTGAGCCCGCGGCTCTGTAAATCCCAATGAGGAAAATAAAGTTTCACTCGCAGCCTTACTTTCAAAAGGGACCACACAGAGCATTCACCCTGCTGTGTCTTTCTCTAGTTTGTACTCCCAAGGTGCGTTAGAAGGGAGATACTTGAGTTGTTTCACTTACCACATGCTAGATGTTTAGCAAAAGAAGGCCTTTACTGCCCTTCTTTTGGCATATGGTTGTCCTCAGCCGAACAGTTCTCTCAGCTCCTAGAAGCGATGGGCGGTCCCTTGTGTACATCTTGGATCCCAGTGCAGACCTGTTAGTCCTAAGACACCAGAAATGCTTCCTACACTTAAAGCACCGCTTTGACAAACGCTGCCTGGAACCTGTTGCCTGCCTATCTATCTGTGTGACGAACAAAACAGTAACTTAGCTTGGAGCCAGTCCTCCTATATTTTTGGCTTACTCACCGACGATTGCTGAGGGATGAGCACTTAGCAGGGACTGAAAGGCCACGTTTGCCTCATGGGGGGCGGGGATATGACTTGTCCTCACAAGGCAATTGTGCAATGAAGAAAAGATAGGCCACTACACTGTTCATCAGGTAACCTTGAGGCCGCATGTCGTCATTCCAGTGTGCCAAATAAACTTCCCATCACGGTTCAGTTTCCAAGGCGAGGGCACAGCGTCTTATGCTGCAGTTTCTGATTCCCTACTGGACGTTCAGCTGACCACCTAGACCCTTTCGTGAGTCAACTTTGTGATACACTTTGTGATACGGGGTCGTGATTGTGGTGAAAGGATTAGCAAGTCATGGGTTAGTGAGGCCGGTGTGTACAATGTATCTCCAGAATACCTGGCTTTCAAGGGAGAGCCTGAAATTTTTCAGGCTACACTGAAAGTCCAGTGGCCGCCTGGGGTAAATTGCATCACGTGCGAGTGCCCTGAAGGCGGGGTCGAATCACTGTATGTTTTGTGTGCTCTGGGTTCGGCAGAAAAGCAGACACGTTTTGCATGAAGGAATGAACAGAACACTGATAGCTGGCTGTTTCTAAGCTATCCCAACCTAGGTGTTTCTCTGACGAAGCCCTTCACTGCCCATGATTCGGCATCTAGCTGCTGCCAGCGGTGCATTGCTCACAACTCCCTGAAGACACAGGAGGCCCTTTTAGTCCGTTTCGGATCCTAGTACAGCCCCGCGACTCAAGAGAGGACCTGATATGCTTCCTAGGGTTCGAGAAACCCAGGGACTAAGGCTGCATGGGGTCTGTCGCATGCCTACCTGGTTCATGAGAAAACCTGAACATTAGCTTAAGGCCAGAGGCCCCGTGTGGTTCTCCCCTTCCCTGAGGACAACTGAAGTAGGAGCACTTACCGAGGAACGGCAACATCCAATCTCCTTCCAGGAAACTCACTTGTCATCACAAAGGCAACTGTGCAACAACAATTGTTTCCCAGGGAGAACTGAGCCCGCAGCTCTCTAAATCCCAATGAGGAAAATAAAGTTTCCCTTCAAGCCTTAGTTTCAAAATGGACCGCAGAGCATTCACCCTGTTGTATCCGTCACTCCATGGCACGTCCAAGGTGCGCATAGCACGGAGATACTACATTCGTTTCAACTTGCCGCATCCTAGCATTTTAACAAAAGACGCCCTTCACAGCCCTTCTTTCAGCCTATAGTTGCCCTCAACTGAGCTTCGCTCACAAGGCCCAGAAAGGACGGGCAGTCCGTCGTTTACATCTTGGATCCTAGTGCAGACCCCCGTGTCCTAAGACACCAGAAACGCTTCCTAGATTTAAAGCACCGCTTTGACTAACGCTGCCGTGAGCCTGTGGCCCGCCTATGTCTGTGACGAGAGAAGTAAGTAGAACGTTGGACTGAGGCGAGTCGTCCAGGGTTGTGGGCGTACTCACGAACAATTATGGAGGGATGAGGACGTGGCAGGAATTGAAAGCCAAGTGCTCTTTCGTGGAAGCTAACTAGTCCTCCCAAACACGACTGTGCAGCAAAGAGAAGATGGGCAACAACAGTGTTTACCAGGTAACCCTGAGGCCGCAAACTCTCTACTTTGCAATGAGGAAAATCAACTTCCCAGGAAGACTCAATTCCCAGCAGGACAAAGCAGCATATTACCAAGTCGCATCGGACTCTCTCTTGTACATCCCGTGGACACAGTGGCTCGTGACACTAGTAACCATTGCCATGCTGGGAGTCCTTACTGTGGTGTAAGGATATCAAGGGGAGGGCTTAGTTAGGCCTAGGTGACGGTACTTCTCTAGACTATCTACCAGTTCTGGAAAACCCCTGTAGGTTTTGAAGCCGGACTTAAAGTGTAGTTGCCGCTTGAGGTAGACAGACGTCGTGGAGCAGCTCCCAGGAGCAGTGGTAGGCTAATTGTATTTTCTACTGCAGCTCAGGGTTCCTCCAGAGCGCAGACACCCTTTGCATGAAGGAAGGCATGGAACGTTGATAACTGGGTTGCTTTCAAGCTATCGCAATCCAGGTGTCTAAACAACGAAGCCCTTCACTGCCCATCAGTTGGCATCTAGCTGTTCCCGACGGTAGATGGCTCAAGGCTCCCCGAAGACACAGGCAGTCCTTTCTCAGTACGTTTTGGAACCTAGCGCTGACAAGTGAGTCCAAAAGAGAGCTGATATGCTTCCTAGAGTTCAAGAACCACAGGGACTAAGGCTCTATGCAATCGGTTGTTTCGCTAAGTCTGTCATGAGAACACCTGGACGTTAGCTTGAGGCTAGAGGCCCCATGTGGTGGGCCCATTCCCTGAAGACTACTGAAGGATGACCACCTACCAAGGGATGGCAACCTCCAAGTTTCTTGCCTAGAAACTCACGTCATCACCAGGGCAATTGTGTTACGAAGAGAAGCTGTGCAGCAACAGTGTTTCTTGGGGAGAATTGAGCCCGCGGCTCTGTAAATCCCAATGAGGAAAATAAAGTTTCACTCGCAGCCTTACTTTCAAAAGGGACCACACAGAGCATTCACCCTGCTGTGTCTTTCTCTAGTTTGTACTCCCAAGGTGCGTTAGAAGGGAGATACTTGAGTTGTTTCACTTACCACATGCTAGATGTTTAGCAAAAGAAGGCCTTTACTGCCCTTCTTTTGGCATATGGTTGTCCTCAGCCGAACAGTTCTCTCAGCTCCTAGAAGCGATGGGCGGTCCCTTGTGTACATCTTGGATCCCAGTGCAGACCTGTTAGTCCTAAGACACCAGAAATGCTTCCTACACTTAAAGCACCGCTTTGACAAACGCTGCCTGGAACCTGTTGCCTGCCTATCTATCTGTGTGACGAACAAAACAGTAACTTAGCTTGGAGCCAGTCCTCCTATATTTTTGGCTTACTCACCGACGATTGCTGAGGGATGAGCACTTAGCAGGGACTGAAAGGCCACGTTTGCCTCACGGGGGGCGGGGATATGACTTGTCCTCACAAGACAATTGTGCAATGAAGAAAAGATAGGCCACTACACTGTTCATCAGGTAACCTTGAGGCCGCATGTCGTCATTCCAGTGTGCCAAATAAACTTCCCATCACGGTTCAGTTTCCAAGGCGAGGGCACAGCGTCTTATGCTGCAGTTTCTGACTCCCTACTGGACGTTCAGCTGACCACCTAGACCCTTTCGTGAGTCAACTTTGTGATACACTTTGTGATACGGGGTCGTGATTGTGGTGAAAGGATTAGCAAGTCATGGGTTAGTGAGGCCGGTGTGTACAATGTATCTCCAGAATACCTGGCTTTCAAGGGAGAGCCTGAAATTTTTCAGGCTACACTGAAAGTCCAGTGGCCGCCTGGGGTAAATTGCATCACGTGCGAGTGCCCTGAAGGCGGGGTCGAATCACTGTATGTTTTGTGTGCTCTGGGTTCGGCAGAAAAGCAGACACGTTTTGCATGAAGGAATGAACAGAACACTGATAGCTGGCTGTTTCTAAGCTATCCCAACCTAGGTGTTTCTCTGACGAAGCCCTTCACTGCCCATGATTCGGCATCTAGCTGCTGCCAGCGGTGCATTGCTCACAACTCCCTGAAGACACAGGAGGCCCTTTTAGTCCGTTTCGGATCCTAGTACAGCCCCGCGACTCAAGAGAGGACCTGATATGCTTCCTAGGGTTCGAGAAACCCAGGGACTAAGGCTGCATGGGGTCTGTCGCATGCCTACCTGGTTCATGAGAAAACCTGAACATTAGCTTAAGGCCAGAGGCCCCGTGTGGTTCTCCCCTTCCCTGAGGACAACTGAAGTAGGAGCACTTACCGAGGAACGGCAACATCCAATCTCCTTCCAGGAAACTCACTTGTCATCACAAAGGCAACTGTGCAACAACAATTGTTTCCCAGGGAGAACTGAGCCCGCAGCTCTCTAAATCCCAATGAGGAAAATAAAGTTTCCCTTCAAGCCTTAGTTTCAAAATGGACCGCAGAGCATTCACCCTGTTGTATCCGTCACTCCATGGCACGTCCAAGGTGCGCATAGCACGGAGATACTACATTCGTTTCAACTTGCCGCATCCTAGCATTTTAACAAAAGACGCCCTTCACAGCCCTTCTTTCAGCCTATAGTTGCCCTCAACTGAGCTTCGCTCACAAGGCCCAGAAAGGACGGGCAGTCCGTCGTTTACATCTTGGATCCTAGTGCAGACCCCCGTGTCCTAAGACACCAGAAACGCTTCCTAGATTTAAAGCACCGCTTTGACTAACGCTGCCGTGAGCCTGTGGCCCGCCTATGTCTGTGACGAGAGAAGTAAGTAGAACGTTGGACTGAGGCGAGTCGTCCAGGGTTGTGGGCGTACTCACGAACAATTATGGAGGGATGAGGACGTGGCAGGAATTGAAAGCCAAGTGCTCTTTCGTGGAAGCTAACTAGTCCTCCCAAACACGACTGTGCAGCAAAGAGAAGATGGGCAACAACAGTGTTTACCAGGTAACCCTGAGGCCGCAAACTCTCTACTTTGCAATGAGGAAAATCAACTTCCCAGGAAGACTCAATTCCCAGCAGGACAAAGCAGCATATTACCAAGTCGCATCGGACTCTCTCTTGTACATCCCGTGGACACAGTGGCTCGTGACACTAGTAACCATTGCCATGCTGGGAGTCCTTACTGTGGTGTAAGGATATCAAGGGGAGGGCTTAGTTAGGCCTAGGTGACGGTACTTCTCTAGACTATCTACCAGTTCTGGAAAACCCCTGTAGGTTTTGAAGCCGGACTTAAAGTGTAGTTGCCGCTTGAGGTAGACAGACGTCGTGGAGCAGCTCCCAGGAGCAGTGGTAGGCTAATTGTATTTTCTACTGCAGCTCAGGGTTCCTCCAGAGCGCAGACACCCTTTGCATGAAGGAAGGCATGGAACGTTGATAACTGGGTTGCTTTCAAGCTATCGCAATCCAGGTGTCTAAACAACGAAGCCCTTCACTGCCCATCAGTTGGCATCTAGCTGTTCCCGACGGTAGATGGCTCAAGGCTCCCCGAAGACACAGGCAGTCCTTTCTCAGTACGTTTTGGAACCTAGCGCTGACAAGTGAGTCCAAAAGAGAGCTGATATGCTTCCTACAGTTCAAGAACCACAGGGACTAAGGCTCTATGCAATCGGTTGTTTCGCTAAGTCTGTCATGAGAACACCTGGACGTTAGCTTGAGGCTAGAGGCCCCATGTGGTGGGCCCATTCCCTGAAGACTACTGAAGGATGACCACCTACCAAGGGATGGCAACCTCCAAGTTTCTTGCCTAGAAACTCACGTCATCACCAGGGCAATTGTGTTATGAAGAGAAGCTGTGCAGCAACAGTGTTTCTTGGGGAGAATTGAGCCCGCGGCTCTGTAAATCCCAATGAGGAAAATAAAGTTTCACTCGCAGCCTTACTTTCAAAAGGGACCACACAGAGCATTCACCCTGCTGTGTCTTTCTCTAGTTTGTACTCCCAAGGTGCGTTAGAAGGGAGATACTTGAGTTGTTTCACTTACCACATGCTAGATGTTTAGCAAAAGAAGGCCTTTACTGCCCTTCTTTTGGCATATGGTTGTCCTCAGCCGAACAGTTCTCTCAGCTCCTAGAAGCGATGGGCGGTCCCTTGTGTACATCTTGGATCCCAGTGCAGACCTGTTAGTCCTAAGACACCAGAAATGCTTCCTACACTTAAAGCACCGCTTTGACAAACGCTGCCTGGAACCTGTTGCCTGCCTATCTATCTGTGTGACTAACAAAACAGTAACTTAGCTTGGAGCCAGTCCTCCTATATTTTTGGCTTACTCACCGACGATTGCTGAGGGATGAGCACTTAGCAGGGACTGAAAGGCCATGTTTGCCTCACGGGGGGCGGGGATATGACTTGTCCTCACAAGGCAATTGTGCAATGAAGAAAAGATAGGCCACTACACTGTTCATCAGGTAACCTTGAGGCCGCATGTCGTCATTCCAGTGTGCCAAATAAACTTCCCATCACGGTTCAGTTTCCAAGGCGAGGGCACAGCGTCTTATGCTGCAGTTTCTGACTCCCTACTGGACGTTCAGCTGACCACCTAGACCCTTTCGTGAGTCAACTTTGTGATACACTTTGTGATACGGGGTCGTGATTGTGGTGAAAGGATTAGCAAGTCATGGGTTAGTGAGGCCGGTGTGTACAATGTATCTCCAGAATACCTGGCTTTCAAGGGAGAGCCTGAAATTTTTCAGGCTACACTGAAAGTCCAGTGGCCGCCTGGGGTAAATTGCATCACGTGCGAGTGCCCTGAAGGCGGGGTCGAATCACTGTATGTTTTGTGTGCTCTGGGTTCGGCAGAAAAGCAGACACGTTTTGCATGAAGGAATGAACAGAACACTGATAGCTGGCTGTTTCTAAGCTATCCCAACCTAGGTGTTTCTCTGACGAAGCCCTTCACTGCCCATGATTCGGCATCTAGCTGCTGCCAGCGGTGCATTGCTCACAACTCCCTGAAGACACAGGAGGCCCTTTTAGTCCGTTTCGGATCCTAGTACAGCCCCGCGACTCAAGAGAGGACCTGATATGCTTCCTAGGGTTCGAGAAACCCAGGGACTAAGGCTGCATGGGGTCTGTCGCATGCCTACCTCGTTCATGAGAAAACCTGAACATTAGCTTAAGGCCAGAGGCCCCGTGTGGTTCTCCCCTTCCCTGAGGACAACTGAAGTAGGAGCACTTACCGAGGAATGGCAACATCCAATCTCCTTCCAGGAAACTCACTTGTCATCACAAAGGCAACTGTGCAACAACAATTGTTTCCCAGGGAGAACTGAGCCCGCAGCTCTCTAAATCCCAAAGAGGAAAATAAAGTTTCCCTTCAAGCCTTAGTTTCAAAATGGACCGCAGAGCATTCACCCTGTTGTATCCGTCACTCCATGGCACGTCCAAGGTGCGCATAGCACGGAGATACTACATTCGTTTCAACTTGCCGCATCCTAGCATTTTAACAAAAGACGCCCTTCACAGCCCTTCTTTCAGCCTATAGTTGCCCTCAACTGAGCTTCGCTCACAAGGCCCAGAAAGGACGGGCAGTCCGTCGTTTACATCTTGGATCCTAGTGCAGACCCCCGTGTCCTAAGACACCAGAAACGCTTCCTAGATTTAAAGCACCGCTTTGACTAACGCTGCCGTGAGCCTGTGGCCCGCCTATGTCTGTGACGAGAGAAGTAAGTAGAACGTTGGACTGAGGCGAGTCGTCCAGGGTTGTGGGCGTACTCACGAACAATTATGGAGGGATGAGGACGTGGCAGGAATTGAAAGCCAAGTGCTCTTTCGTGGAAGCTAACTAGTCCTCCCAAACACGACTGTGCAGCAAAGAGAAGATGGGCAACAACAGTGTTTACCAGGTAACCCTGAGGCCGCAAACTCTCTACTTTGCAATGAGGAAAATCAACTTCCCAGGAAGACTCAATTCCCAGCAGGACAAAGCAGCATATTACCAAGTCGCATCGGACTCTCTCTTGTACATCCCGTGGACACAGTGGCTCGTGACACTAGTAACCATTGCCATGCTGGGAGTCCTTACTGTGGTGTAAGGATATCAAGGGGAGGGCTTAGTTAGGCCTAGGTGACGGTACTTCTCTAGACTATCTACCAGTTCTGGAAAACCCCTGTAGGTTTTGAAGCCGGACTTAAAGTGTAGTTGCCGCTTGAGGTAGACAGACGTCGTGGAGCAGCTCCCAGGAGCAGTGGTAGGCTAATTGTATTTTCTACTGCAGCTCAGGGTTCCTCCAGAGCGCAGACACCCTTTGCATGAAGGAAGGCATGGAACGTTGATAACTGGGTTGCTTTCAAGCTATCGCAATCCAGGTGTCTAAACAACGAAGCCCTTCACTGCCCATCAGTTGGCATCTAGCTGTTCCCGACGGTAGATGGCTCAAGGCTCCCCGAAGACACAGGCAGTCCTTTCTCAGTACGTTTTGGAACCTAGCGCTGACAAGTGAGTCCAAAAGAGAGCTGATATGCTTCCTACAGTTCAAGAACCACAGGGACTAAGGCTCTATGCAATCGGTTGTTTCGCTAAGTCTGTCATGAGAACACCTGGACGTTAGCTTGAGGCTAGAGGCCCCATGTGGTGGGCCCATTCCCTGAAGACTACTGAAGGATGACCACCTACCAAGGGATGGCAACCTCCAAGTTTCTTGCCTAGAAACTCACGTCATCACCAGGGCAATTGTGTTATGAAGAGAAGCTGTGCAGCAACAGTGTTTCTTGGGGAGAATTGAGCCCGCGGCTCTGTAAATCCCAATGAGGAAAATAAAGTTTCACTCGCAGCCTTACTTTCAAAAGGGACCACACAGAGCATTCACCCTGCTGTGTCTTTCTCTAGTTTGTACTCCCAAGGTGCGTTAGAAGGGAGATACTTGAGTTGTTTCACTTACCACATGCTAGATGTTTAGCAAAAGAAGGCCTTTACTGCCCTTCTTTTGGCATATGGTTGTCCTCAGCCGAACAGTTCTCTCAGCTCCTAGAAGCGATGGGCGGTCCCTTGTGTACATCTTGGATCCCAGTGCAGACCTGTTAGTCCTAAGACACCAGAAATGCTTCCTACACTTAAAGCACCGCTTTGACAAACGCTGCCTGGAACCTGTTGCCTGCCTATCTATCTGTGTGACTAACAAAACAGTAACTTAGCTTGGAGCCAGTCCTCCTATATTTTTGGCTTACTCACCGACGATTGCTGAGGGATGAGCACTTAGCAGGGACTGAAAGGCCATGTTTGCCTCACGGGGGGCGGGGATATGACTTGTCCTCACAAGGCAATTGTGCAATGAAGAAAAGATAGGCCACTACACTGTTCATCAGGTAACCTTGAGGCCGCATGTCGTCATTCCAGTGTGCCAAATAAACTTCCCATCACGGTTCAGTTTCCAAGGCGAGGGCACAGCGTCTTATGCTGCAGTTTCTGACTCCCTACTGGACGTTCAGCTGACCACCTAGACCCTTTCGTGAGTCAACTTTGTGATACACTTTGTGATACGGGGTCGTGATTGTGGTGAAAGGATTAGCAAGTCATGGGTTAGTGAGGCCGGTGTGTACAATGTATCTCCAGAATACCTGGCTTTCAAGGGAGAGCCTGAAATTTTTCAGGCTACACTGAAAGTCCAGTGGCCGCCTGGGGTAAATTGCATCACGTGCGAGTGCCCTGAAGGCGGGGTCGAATCACTGTATGTTTTGTGTGCTCTGGGTTCGGCAGAAAAGCAGACACGTTTTGCATGAAGGAATGAACAGAACACTGATAGCTGGCTGTTTCTAAGCTATCCCAACCTAGGTGTTTCTCTGACGAAGCCCTTCACTGCCCATGATTCGGCATCTAGCTGCTGCCAGCGGTGCATTGCTCACAACTCCCTGAAGACACAGGAGGCCCTTTTAGTCCGTTTCGGATCCTAGTACAGCCCCGCGACTCAAGAGAGGACCTGATATGCTTCCTAGGGTTCGAGAAACCCAGGGACTAAGGCTACATGGGGTCTGTCGCATGCCTACCTCGTTCATGAGAAAACCTGAACATTAGCTTAAGGCCAGAGGCCCCGTGTGGTTCTCCCCTTCCCTGAGGACAACTGAAGTAGGAGCACTTACCGAGGAATGGCAACATCCAATCTCCTTCCAGGAAACTCACTTGTCATCACAAAGGCAACTGTGCAACAACAATTGTTTCCCAGGGAGAACTGAGCCCGCAGCTCTCTAAATCCCAAAGAGGAAAATAAAGTTTCCCTTCAAGCCTTAGTTTCAAAATGGACCGCAGAGCATTCACCCTGTTGTATCCGTCACTCCATGGCACGTCCAAGGTGCGCATAGCACGGAGATACTACATTCGTTTCAACTTGCCGCATCCTAGCATTTTAACAAAAGACGCCCTTCACAGCCCTTCTTTCAGCCTATAGTTGCCCTCAACTGAGCTTCGCTCACAAGGCCCAGAAAGGACGGGCAGTCCGTCGTTTACATCTTGGATCCTAGTGCAGACCCCCGTGTCCTAAGACACCAGAAACGCTTCCTAGATTTAAAGCACCGCTTTGACTAACGCTGCCGTGAGCCTGTGGCCCGCCTATCTCTGTGACGAGAGAAGTAAGTAGAACGTTGGACTGAGGCGAGTCGTCCAGGGTTGTGGGCGTACTCACGAACAATTATAGAGGGATGAGGACGTGGCAGGAATTGAAAGCCAAGTGCTCTTTCGTGGAAGCTAACTAGTCCTCCCAAACACGACTGTGCAGCAAAGAGAAGATGGGCAACAACAGTGTTTACCAGGTAACCCTGAGGCCGCAAACTCTCTACTTTGCAATGAGGAAAATCAACTTCCCAGGAAGACTCAATTCCCAGCAGGACAAAGCAGCATATTACCAAGTCGCATCGGACTCTCTCTTGTACATCCCGTGGACACAGTGGCTCGTGACACTAGTAACCATTGCCATGCTGGGAGTCCTTACTGTGGTGTAAGGATATCAAGGGGAGGGCTTAGTTAGGCCTAGGTGACGGTACTTCTCTAGACTATCTACCAGTTCTGGAAAACCCCTGTAGGTTTTGAAGCCGGACTTAAAGTGTAGTTGCCGCTTGAGGTAGACAGACGTCGTGGAGCAGCTCCCAGGAGCAGTGGTAGGCTAATTGTATTTTCTACTGCAGCTCAGGGTTCCTCCAGAGCGCAGACACCCTTTGCATGAAGGAAGGCATGGAACGTTGATAACTGGGTTGCTTTCAAGCTATCGCAATCCAGGTGTCTAAACAACGAAGCCCTTCACTGCCCATCAGTTGGCATCTAGCTGTTCCCGACGGTAGATGGCTCAAGGCTCCCCGAAGACACAGGCAGTCCTTTCTCAGTACGTTTTGGAACCTAGCGCTGACAAGTGAGTCCAAAAGAGAGCTGATATGCTTCCTACAGTTCAAGAACCACAGGGACTAAGGCTCTATGCAATCGGTTGTTTCGCTAAGTCTGTCATGAGAACACCTGGACGTTAGCTTGAGGCTAGAGGCCCCATGTGGTGGGCCCATTCCCTGAAGACTACTGAAGGATGACCACCTACCAAGGGATGGCAACCTCCAAGTTTCTTGCCTAGAAACTCACGTCATCACCAGGGCAATTGTGTTACGAAGAGAAGCTGTGCAGCAACAGTGTTTCTTGGGGAGAATTGAGCCCGCGGCTCTGTAAATCCCAATGAGGAAAATAAAGTTTCACTCGCAGCCTTACTTGCAAAAGGGACCACACAGAGCATTCACCCTGCTGTGTCTTTCTCTAGTTTGTACTCCCAAGGTGCGTTAGAAGGGAGATACTTGAGTTGTTTCACTTACCACATGCTAGATGTTTAGCAAAAGAAGGCCTTTACTGCCCTTCTTTTGGCATATGGTTGTCCTCAGCCGAACAGTTCTCTCAGCTCCTAGAAGCGATGGGCGGTCCCTTGTGTACATCTTGGATCCCAGTGCAGACCTGTTAGTCCTAAGACACCAGAAATGCTTCCTACACTTAAAGCACCGCTTTGACAAACGCTGCCTGGAACCTGTTGCCTGCCTATCTATCTGTGTGACGAACAAAACAGTAACTTAGCTTGGAGCCAGTCCTCCTATATGTTTGGCTTACTCACCGACCATTGCTGAGGGATGAGCACTTAGCAGGGACTGAAAGGCCACGTTTGCCTCACGGGGGGCGGGGATATGACTTGTCCTCACAAGGCAATTGTGCAATGAAGAAAAGATAGGCCACTACACTGTTCATCAGGTAACCTTGAGGCCGCATGTCGTCATTCCAGTGTGCCAAATAAACTTCCCATCACGGTTCAGTTTCCAAGGCGAGGGCACAGCGTCTTATGCTGCAGTTTCTGACTCCCTACTGGACGTTCAGCTGACCACCTAGACCCTTTCGTGAGTAAACTTTGTGATACACTTTGTGATACGGGGTCGTGATTGTGGTGAAAGGATTAGCAAGTCATGGGTTAGTGAGGCCGGTGTGTACAATGTATCTCCAGAGTACCTGGCTTTCAAGGGAGAGCCTGAAATTTTTCAGGCTACACTGAAAGTCCAGTGGCCGCCTGGGGTAAATTGCATCACGTGCGAGGGCCCTGAAGGCGGGGTCGAATCACTGTATGTTTTGTGTGCTCTGGGTTCGGCAGCAAAGCAGACACGTTTTGCATGAAGGAATGAACAGAACGCTGATAGCTGGCTGTTTCTAAGCTATCCCAACCTAGGTGTTTCTCTGACGAAGCCCTTCACTGCCCATGATTCGGCATCTAGCTGCTGCCAGCGGTGCATTGCTCACAACTCCCTGAAGACACAGGAGGCCCTTTTAGTCCGTTTCGGATTCTAGTACAGCCCCGCGACTCAAGAGAGGACCTGATATGCTTCCTAGGGTTCGAGAAACCCAGGGACTAAGGCTGCATGGGGTCTGTCGCATGCCGACCTGGTTCATGAGAAAACCTGAACATTAGCTTAAGACCAGAGGCCCCGTGTGGTTCTCCCCTTCCCTGAGGACAACTGAAGTAGGAGCACTTACCGAGGAACGGCAACATCCAATCTCCTTCCAGGAAACTCACTTGTCATCACAAAGGCAACTGTGCAACAACAATTGTTTCCCAGGGAGAACTGAGCCCGCAGCTCTCTAAATCCCAATGAGGAAAATAAAGTTTCCCTTCAAGCCTTAGTTTCAAAATGGACCACAGAGCATTCACCCTGTTGTATCCGTCACTCCATGGCACGTCCAAGGTGCGCATAGCACGGAGATACTACATTCGTTTCAACTTGCCGCATCCTAGCATTTTAACAAAAGACGCCCTTCACAGCCCTTCTTTCAGCCTATAGTTGCCCTCAACTGAGCTTCGCTCACAAGGCCCAGAAAGGACGAGCAGTCCGTCGTTTACATCTTGGATCCTAGTGCAGACCCCCGTGTCCTAAGACACCAGGAACGCTTCCTAGATTTAAAGCACCGCTTTGACTAACGCTGCCGTGAGCCTGCGGCCCGCCTATGTCTGTGACGAGAGAAGTAAGTAGAACGTTGGACTGAGGCGAGTCGTCCAGGGTTGTGGGCGGACTCACGAACAATTATGGAGGGATGAGGACGTGGCAGGAATTGAAAGCCAAGTGCTCTTTCGTGGAAGCTAACTAGTCCTCCCAAAGACGACTGTGCAGCAAAGAGAAGATGGGCAACAACAGTGTTTACCAGGTAACCCTGAGGCCGCAAACTCTCTACTTTGCAATGAGGAAAATCAACTTCCCAGGAAGACTCAATTCCCAGCAGGACAAAGCAGCATATTACCAAGTCGCATCGGACTCTCTCTTGTACATCCCGTGGACACAGTGGCTCGTGACACTAGTAACCATTGCCATGCTGGGAGTCCTTACTGTGGTGTAAGGATATCAAGGGGAGGGCTTAGTTAGGCCTAGGTGACGGTACTTCTCTAGACTATCTACCAGTTCTGGAAAACCCCTGTAGGTTTTGAAGCTGGACTTAAAGTGTAGTTGCCGCTTGAGGTAGACAGACGTCGTGGAGCAGCTCCCAGGAGCAGTGGTAGGCTAATTGTATTTTCTACTGCAGCTCAGGGTTCCTCCAGAGCGCAGACACCCTTTGCATGAAGGAAGGCATGGAACGTTGATAACTGGGTTGCTTTCAAGCTATCGCAATCCAGGTGTCTAAACAACGAAGCCCTTCACTGCCCATCAGTTGGCATCTAGCTGTTCCCGACGGTAGATGGCTCAAGGCTCCCCGAAGACACAGGCAGTCCTTTCTCAGTACGTTTTGGAACCTAGCGCTGACAAGTGAGTCCAAAAGAGAGCTGATATGCTTCCTACAGTTCAAGAACCACAGGGACTAAGGCTCTATGCAATCGGTTGTTTCGCTAAGTCTGTCATGAGAACACCTGGACGTTAGCTTGAGGCTAGAGGCCCCATGTGGTGGGCCCATTCCCTGAAGACTACTGAAGGATGACCACCTACCAAGGGATGGCAACCTCCAAGTTTCTTGCCTAGAAACTCACGTCATCACCAGGGCAATTGTGTTACGAAGAGAAGCTGTGCAGCAACAGTGTTTCTTGGGGAGAATTGAGCCCGCGGCTCTGTAAATCCCAATGAGGAAAATAAAGTTTCACTCGCAGCCTTACTTGCAAAAGGGACCACACAGAGCATTCACCCTGCTGTGTCTTTCTCTAGTTTGTACTCCCAAGGTGCGTTAGAAGGGAGATACTTGAGTTGTTTCACTTACCACATGCTAGATGTTTAGCAAAAGAAGGCCTTTACTGCCCTTCTTTTGGCATATGGTTGTCCTCAGCCGAACAGTTCTCTCAGCTCCTAGAAGCGATGGGCGGTCCCTTGTGTACATCTTGGATCCCAGTGCAGACCTGTTAGTCCTAAGACACCAGAAATGCTTCCTACACTTAAAGCACCGCTTTGACAAACGCTGCCTGGAACCTGTTGCCTGCCTATCTATCTGTGTGACGAACAAAACAGTAACTTAGCTTGGAGCCAGTCCTCCTATATGTTTGGCTTACTCACCGACCATTGCTGAGGGATGAGCACTTAGCAGGGACTGAAAGGCCACGTTTGCCTCACGGGGGGCGGGGATATGACTTGTCCTCACAAGGCAATTGTGCAATGAAGAAAAGATAGGCCACTACACTGTTCATCAGGTAACCTTGAGGCCGCATGTCGTCATTCCAGTGTGCCAAATAAACTTCCCATCACGGTTCAGTTTCCAAGGCGAGGGCACAGCGTCTTATGCTGCAGTTTCTGACTCCCTACTGGACGTTCAGCTGACCACCTAGACCCTTTCGTGAGTCAACTTTGTGATACACTTTGTGATACGGGGTCGTGATTGTGGTGAAAGGATTAGCAAGTCATGGGTTAGTGAGGCCGGTGTGTACAATGTATCTCCAGAATACCTGGCTTTCAAGGGAGAGCCTGAAATTTTTCAGGCTACACTGAAAGTCCAGTGGCCGCCTGGGGTAAATTGCATCACGTGCGAGTGCCCTGAAGGCGGGGTCGAATCACTGTATGTTTTGTGTGCTCTGGGTTCGGCAGAAAAGCAGACACGTTTTGCATGAAGGAATGAACAGAACGCTGATAGCTGGCTGTTTCTAAGCTATCCCAACCTAGGTGTTTCTCTGACGAAGCCCTTCACTGCCCATGATTCGGCATCTAGCTGCTGCCAGCGGTGCATTGCTCACAACTCCCTGAAGACACAGGAGGCCCTTTTAGTCCGTTTCGGATCCTAGTACAGCCCCGCGACTCAAGAGAGGACCTGATATGCTTCCTAGGGTTCGAGAAACCCAGGGACTAAGGCTGCATGGGGTCTGTCGCATGCCTACCTCGTTCATGAGAAAACCTGAACATTAGCTTAAGGCCAGAGGCCCCGTGTGGTTCTCCCCTTCCCTGAGGACAACTGAAGTAGGAGCACTTACCGAGGAACGGCAACATCCAATCTCCTTCCAGGAAACTCACTTGTCATCACAAAGGCAACTGTGCAACAACAATTGTTTCCCAGGGAGAACTGAGCCCGCAGCTCTCTAAATCCCAATGAGGAAAATAAAGTATCCCTTCAAGCCTTAGTTTCAAAATGGACCGCAGAGCATTCACCCTGTTGTATCCGTCACTCCATGGCACGTCCATGGTGCGCATAGCACGGAGATACTACATTCGTTTCAACTTGCCGCATCCTAGCATTTTAACAAAAGACGCCCTTCACAGCCCTTCTTTCAGCCTATAGTTGCCCTCAACTGAGCTTCGCTCACAAGGCCCAGAAAGGACGGGCAGTCCGTCGTTTACATCTTGGATCCTAGTGCAGACCCCCGTGTCCTAAGACACCAGAAACGCTTCCTAGATTTAAAGCACCGCTTTGACTAACGCTGCCGTGAGCCTGTGGCCCGCCTATGTCTGTGACGAGAGAAGTAAGTAGAACGTTGGACTGAGGCGAGTCGTCCAGGGTTGTGGGCGGACTCACGAACAATTATGGAGGGATGAAGACGTGGCAGGAATTGAAAGCCAAGTGCTCTTTCGTGGAAGCTAACTAGTCCTCCCAAACACGACTGTGCAGCAAAGAGAAGATGGGCAACAACAGTGTTTACCAGGTAACCCTGAGGCCGCAAACTCTCTACTTTGCAATGAGGAAAATCAACTTCCCAGGAAGACTCAATTCCCAGCAGGACAAAGCAGCATATTACCAAGTCGCATCGGACTCTCTCTTGTACATCCCGTGGACACAGTGGCTCGTGACACTAGTAACCATTGCCATGCTGGGAGTCCTTACTGTGGTGTAAGGATATCAAGGGGAGGGCTTAGTTAGGCCTAGGTGACGGTACTTCTCTAGACTATCTACCAGTTCTGGAAAACCCTGTAGGTTTTGAAGCCGGACTTAAAGTGTAGTTGCCGCTTGAGGTAGACAGACGTCGTGGAGCAGCTCCCAGGAGCAGTGGTAGGCTAATTGTATTTTCTACTGCAGCTCAGGGTTCCTCCAGAGCGCAGACACCCTTTGCATGAAGGAAGGCATGGAACGTTGATAACTGGGTTGCTTTCAAGCTATCGCAATCCAGGTGTCTAAACAACGAAGCCCTTCACTGCCCATCAGTTGGCATCTAGCTGTTCCCGACGGTAGATGGCTCAAGGCTCCCCGAAGACACAGGCAGTCCTTTCTCAGTACGTTTTGGAACCTAGCGCTGACAAGTGAGTCCAAAAGAGAGCTGATATGCTTCCTACAGTTCAAGAACCACAGGGACTAAGGCTCTATGCAATCGGTTGTTTCGCTAAGTCTGTCATGAGAACACCTGGACGTTAGCTTGAGGCTAGAGGCCCCATGTGGTGGGCCCCTTCCCTGAAGACTACTGAAGGATGACCACCTACCAAGGGATGGCAACCTCCAAGTTTCTTGCCTAGAAACTCACGTCATCACCAGGGCAATTGTGTTACGAAGAGAAGCTGTGCAGCAACAGTGTTTCTTGGGGAGAATTGAGCCCGCGGCTCTGTAAATCCCAATGAGGAAAATAAAGTTTCACTCGCAGCCTTACTTTCAAAAGGGACCACACAGAGCATTCACCCTGCTGTGTCTTTCTCTAGTTTGTACTCCCAAGGTGCGTTAGAAGGGAGATACTTGAGTTGTTTCACTTACCACATGCTAGATGTTTAGCAAAAGAAGGCCTTTACTGCCCTTCTTTTGGCATATGGTTGTCCTCAGCCGAACAGTTCTCTCAGCTCCTAGAAGCGATGGGCGGTCCCTTGTGTACATCTTGGATCCCAGTGCAGACCTGTTAGTCCTAAGACACCAGAAATGCTTCCTACACTTAAAGCACCGCTTTGACAAACGCTGCCTGGAACCTGTTGCCTGCCTATCTATCTGTGTGACGAACAAAACAGTAACTTAGCTTGGAGCCAGTCCTCCTATATGTTTGGCTTACTCACCGACCATTGCTGAGGGATGAGCACTTAGCAGGGACTGAAAGGCCACGTTTGCCTCACGGGTGGCGGGGATATGACTTGTCCTCACAAGGCAATTGTGCAATGAAGAAAAGATAGGCCACTACACTGTTCATCAGGTAACCTTGAGGCCACATGTCGTCATTCCAGTGTGCCAAATAAACTTCCCATCACGGTTCAGTTTCCAAAGCGAGGGCACAGCGTCTTATGCTGCAGTTTCTGACTCCCTACTGGACGTTCAGCTGACCACCTAGACCCTTTCGTGAGTCAACTTTGTGATACACTTTGTGATACGGGGTCGTGATTGTGGTGAAAGGATTAGCAAGTCATGGGTTAGTGAGGCCGGTGTGTACAATGTATCTCCAGAGTACCTGGCTTTCAAGGGAGAGCCTGAAATTTTTCAGGCTACACTGAAAGTCCAGTGGCCGCCTGGGGTAAATTGCATCACGTGCGAGTGCCCTGAAGGCGGGGTCGAATCACTGTATGTTTTGTGTGCTCTGGGTTTGGCAGAAACGCAGACACGTTTTGCATGAAGGAATGAACAGAACGCTGATAGCTGGCTGTTTCTAAGCTATCCCAACCTAGGTGTTTCTCTGACGAAGCCCTTCACTGCCCATGATTCGGCATCTAGCTGCTGCCAGCGGTGCATTGCTCACAACTCCCTGAAGACACAGGAGGCCCTTTTAGTCCGTTTCGGATCCTAGTACAGCCCCGCGACTCAAGAGAGGACCTGATATGCTTCCTAGGGTTCGAGAAACCCAGGGACTAAGGCTGCATGGGGTCTGTCGCATGCCTACCTCGTTCATGAGAAAACCTGAACATTAGCTTAAGGCCAGAGGCCCCGTGTGGTTCTCCCCTTCCCTGAGGACAACTGAAGTAGGAGCACTTACCGAGGAACGGCAACATCCAATCTCCTTCCAGGAAACTCACTTGTCATCACAAAGGCAACTGTGCAACAACAATTGTTTCCCAGGGAGAACTGAGCCCGCAGCTCTCTAAATCCCAATGAGGAAAATAAAGTTTCCCTTCAAGCCTTAGTTTCAAAATGGACCTCAGAGCATTCACCCTGTTGTATCCGTCACTCCATGGCACGTCCAAGGTGCGCATAGCACGGAGATACTACATTCGTTTCAACTTGCCGCATCCTAGCATTTTAACAAAAGACGCCCTTCACAGCCCTTCTTTCAGCCTATAGTTGCCCTCAACTGAGCTTCGCTCACAAGGCCCAGAAAGGACGGGCAGTCCGTCGTTTACATCTTGGATCCTAGTGCAGACCCCCGTGTCCTAAGACACCAGAAACGCTTCCTAGATTTAAAGCACCGCTTTGACTAACGCTGCCGTGAGCCTGCGGCCCGCCTATGTCTGTGACGAGAGAAGTAAGTAGAACGTTGGAGTGAGGCGAGTCGTCCAGGGTTGTGGGCGGACTCACGAACAATTATGGAGGGATGAAGACGTGGCAGGAATTGAAAGCCAAGTGCTCTTTCGTGGAAGCTAACTAGTCCTCCCAAACACGACTGTGCAGCAAAGGGAAGATGGGCAACAACAGTGTTTACCAGGTAACCCTGAGGCCGCAAACTCTCTACTTTGCAATGAGGAAAATCAACTTCCCAGGAAGACTCAATTCCCAGCAGGACAAAGCAGCATATTACCAAGTCGCATCGGACTCTCTCTTGTACATCCCGTGGACACAGTGGCTCGTGACACTAGTAACCATTGCCATGCTGGGAGTCCTTACTGTGGTGTAAGGATATCAAGGGGAGGGCTTAGTTAGGCCTAGGTGACGGTACTTCTCTAGACTATCTACCAGTTCTGGAAAACCCTGTAGGTTTTGAAGCCGGACTTAAAGTGTAGTTGCCGCTTGAGGTAGACAGACGTCGTGGAGCAGCTCCCAGGAGCAGTGGTAGGCTAATTGTATTTTCTACTGCAGCTCAGGGTTCCTCCAGAGCGCAGACACCCTTTGCATGAAGGAAGGCATGGAACGTTGATAACTGGGTTGCTTTCAAGCTATCGCAATCCAGGTGTCTAAACAACGAAGCCCTTCACTGCCCATCAGTTGGCATCTAGCTGTTCCCGACGGTAGATGGCTCAAGGCTCCCCGAAGACACAGGCAGTCCTTTCTCAGTACGTTTTGGAACCTAGCGCTGACAAGTGAGTCCAAAAGAGAGCTGATATGCTTCCTAGAGTTCAAGAACCACAGGGACTAAGGCTCTATGCAATCGGTTGTTTCGCTAAGTCTGTCATGAGAACACCTGGACGTTAGCTTGAGGCTAGAGGCCCCATGTGGTGGGCCCATTCCCTGAAGACTACTGAAGGATGACCACCTACCAAGGGATGGCAACCTCCAAGTTTCTTGCCTAGAAACTCACGTCATCACCAGGGCAATTGTGTTACGAAGAGAAGCTGTGCAGCAACAGTGTTTCTTGGGGAGAATTGAGCCCGCGGCTCTGTAAATCCCAATGAGGAAAATAAAGTTTCACTCGCAGCCTTACTTTCAAAAGGGACCACACAGAGCATTCACCCTGCTGTGTCTTTCTCTAGTTTGTACTCCCAAGGTGCGTTAGAAGGGAGATACTTGAGTTGTTTCACTTACCACATGCTAGATGTTTAGCAAAAGAAGGCCTTTACTGCCCTTCTTTTGGCATATGGTTGTCCTCAGCCGAACAGTTCTCTCAGCTCCTAGAAGCGATGGGCGGTCCCTTGTGTACATCTTGGATCCCAGTGCAGACCTGTTAGTCCTAAGACACCAGAAATGCTTCCTACACTTAAAGCACCGCTTTGACAAATGCTGCCTGGAACCTGTTGCCTGCCTATCTATCTGTGTGACGAACAAAACAGTAAATTAGCTTGGAGCCAGTCCTCCTATATGTTTGGCTTACTCACCGACGATTGCTGAGGGATGAGCACTTAGCAGGGACTGAAAGGCCACGTTTGCCTCACGGGGGGCGGGGATATGACTTGTCCTCACAAGGCAATTGTGCAATGAAGAAAAGATAGGCCACTACACTGTTCATCAGGTAACCTTGAGGCCGCATGTCGTCATTCCAGTGTGCCAAATAAACTTCCCATCACGGTTCAGTTTCCAAGGCGAGGGCACAGCATCTTATGCTGCAGTTTCTGACTCCCTACTGGACGTTCAGCTGACCACCTAGACCCTTTCGTGAGTAAACTTTGTGATACACTTTGTGATACGGGGTCGTGATTGTGGTGAAAGGATTAGCAAGTCATGGGTTAGTGAGGCCGGTGTGTACAATGTATCTCCAGAGTACCTGGCTTTCAAGGGAGAGCCTGAAATTTTTCAGGCTACACTGAAAGTCCAGTGGCCGCCTGGGGTAAATTGCATCACGTGCGAGTGCCCTGAAGGCGGGGTCGAATCACTGTATGTTTTGTGTGCTCTGGGTTCGGCAGAAAAGCAGACACGTTTTGCATGAAGGAATGAACAGAACGCTGATAGCTGGCTGTTTCTAAGCTATCCCAACCTAGGTGTTTCTCTGACGAAGCCCTTCACTGCCCATGATTCGGCATCTAGCTGCTGCCAGCGGTGCATTGCTCACAACTCCCTGAAGACACAGGAGGCCCTTTTAGTCCGTTTCGGATCCTAGTACAGCCCCGCGACTCAAGAGAGGACCTGATATGCTTCCTAGGGTTCGAGAAACCCAGGGACTAAGGCTGCATGGGGTCTGTCGCATGCCTACCTGGTTCATGAGAAAACCTGAACATTAGCTTAAGGCCAGAGGCCCCGTGTGGTTCTCCCCTTCCCTGAGGACAACTGAAGTAGGAGCACTTACCGAGGAACGGCAACATCCAATCTCCTTCCAGGAAACTCACTTGTCATCACAAAGGCAACTGTGCAACAACAATTGTTTCCCAGGGAGAACTGAGCCCGCAGCTCTCTAAATCCCAATGAGGAAAATAAAGTTTCCCTTCAAGCCTTAGTTTCAAAATGGACCGCAGAGCATTCACCCTGTTGTATCCGTCACTCCATGGCACGTCCAAGGTGCGCATAGCACGGAGATACTACATTCGTTTCAACTTGCCGCATCCTAGCATTTTAACAAAAGACGCCCTTCACAGCCCTTCTTTCAGCCTATAGTTGCCCTCAACTGAGCTTCGCTCACAAGGCCCAGAAAGGACGGGCAGTCCGTCGTTTACATGTTGGATCCTAGTGCAGACCCCCGTGTCCTAAGACACCAGAAACGCTTCCTAGATTTAAAGCACCGCTTTGACAAAGGCTGCCGTGAGCCTGCGGCCCGCCTATGTCTGTGACGAGAGAAGTAAGTAGAACGTTGGACTGAGGCGAGTCGTCCAGGGTTGTGGGCGGACTCACGAACAATTATGGAGGGATGAGGACGTGGCAGGAATTGAAAGCCAAGTGCTCTTTCGTGGAAGCTAACTAGTCCTCCCAAACACGACTGTGCAGCAAAGAGAAGATGGGCAACAACAGTGTTTACCAGGTAACCCTGAGGCCACAAACTCTCTACTTTGCAATGAGGAAAATCAACTTCCCAGGAAGACTCAATTCCCAGCAGGACAAAGCAGCATATTACCAAGTCGCATCGGACTCTCTCTTGTACATCCCGTGGACACAGTGGCTCGTGACACTAGTAACCATTGCCATGCTGGGAGTCCTTACTGTGGTGTAAGGATATCAAGGGGAGGGCTTAGTTAGGCCTAGGTGACGGTACTTCTCTAGACTATCTACCAGTTCTGGAAAACCCTGTAGGTTTTGAAGCCGGACTTAAAGTGTAGTTGCCGCTTGAGGTAGACAGACGTCGTGGAGCAGCTCCCAGGAGCAGTGGTAGGCTAATTGCATTTTCTACTGCAGCTCAGGGTTCCTCCAGAGCGCAGACACCCTTTGCATGAAGGAAGGCATGGAACGTTGAAAACTGGGTTGCTTTCAAGCTATCGCAATCCAGGTGTCTAAACAACGAAGCCCTTCACTGCCCATCAGTTGGCATCTAGCTGTTCCCGACGGTAGATGGCTCAAGGCTCCCCGAAGACACAGGCAGTCCTTTCTCAGTACGTTTTGGAACCTAGCGCTGACAAGTGAGTCCAAAAGAGAGCTGATATGCTTCCTAGAGTTCAAGAACCACAGGGACTAAGGCTCTATGCAATCGGTTGTTTCGCTAAGTCTGTCATGAGAACACCTGGACGTTAGCTTGAGGCTAGAGGCCCCATGTGGTGGGCCCATTCCCTGAAGACTACTGAAGGATGACCACCTACCAAGGGATGGCAACCTCCAAGTTTCTTGCCTAGAAACTCACGTCATCACCAGGGCAATTGTGTTACGAAGAGAAGCTGTGCAGCAACAGTGTTTCTTGGGGAGAATTGAGCCCGCGGCTCTGTAAATCCCAATGAGGAAAATAAAGTTTCACTCGCAGCCTTACTTTCAAAAGGGACCACACAGAGCATTCACCCTGCTGTGTCTTTCTCTAGTTTGTACTCCCAAGGTGCGTTAGAAGGGAGATACTTGAGTTGTTTCACTTACCACATGCTAGATGTTTAGCAAAAGAAGGCCTTTACTGCCCTTCTTTTGGCATATGGTTGTCCTCAGCCGAAAAGTTCTCTCAGCTCCTAGAAGCGATGGGCGGTCCCTTGTGTACATCTTGGATCCCAGTGCAGACCTGTTAGTCCTAAGACACCAGAAATGCTTCCTACACTTAAAGCACCGCTTTGACAAACGCTGCCTGGAACCTGTTGCCTGCCTATCTATCTGTGTGACGAACAAAACAGTAACTTAGCTTGGAGCCAGTCCTCCTATATGTTTGGCTTACTCACCGACGATTGCTGAGGGATGAGCACTTAGCAGGGACTGAAAGGCCACGTTTGCCTCACGGGAGGCGGGGATATGACTTGTCCTCACAAGGCAATTGTGCAATGAAGAAAAGATAGGCCACTACACTGTTCATCAGGTAACCTTGAGGCCGCATGTCGTCATTCCAGTGTGCCAAATAAACTTCCCATCACGGTTCAGTTTCCAAGGCGAGGGCACAGCGTCTTATGCTGCAGTTTCTGACTCCCTACTGGACGTTCAGCTGACCACCTAGACCCTTTCGTGAGTCAACTTTGTGATACACTTTGTGATACGGGGTCGTGATTGTGGTGAAAGGATTAGCAAGTCATGGGTTAGTGAGGCCGGTGTGTACAATGTATCTCCAGAATACCTGGCTTTCAAGGGAGAGCCTGAAATTTTTCAGGCTACACTGAAAGTCCAGTGGCCGCCTGGGGTAAATTGCATCACGTGCGAGTGCCCTGAAGGCGGGGTCGAATCACTGTATGTTTTGTGTGCTCTGGGTTCGGCAGAAAAGCAGACACGTTTTGCATGAAGGAATGAACAGAACGCTGATAGCTGGCTGTTTCTAAGCTATCCCAACCTAGGTGTTTCTCTGACGAAGCCCTTCGCTGCCCATGATTCGGCATCTAGCTGCTGCCAGCGGTGCATTGCTCACAACTCCCTGAAGACACAGGAGGCCCTTTTAGTCCGTTTCGGATCCTAGTACAGCCCCGCGACTCAAGAGAGGACCTGATATGCTTCCTAGGGTTCGAGAAACCCAGGGACTAAGGCTGCATGGGGTCTGTCGCATGCCTACCTCGTTCATGAGAAAACCTGAACATTAGCTTAAGGCCAGAGGCCCCGTGTGGTTCTCCCCTTCCCTGAGGACAACTGAAGTAGGAGCACTTACCGAGGAACGGCAACATCCAATCTCCTTCCAGGAAACTCACTTGTCATCACAAAGGCAACTGTGCAACAACAATTGTTTCCCAGGGAGAACTGAGCCCACAGCTCTCTAAATCCCAATGAGGAAAATAAAGTTTCCCTTCAAGCCTTAGTTTCAAAATGGACCGCAGAGCATTCACCCTGTTGTATCCGTCACTCCATGGCACGTCCAAGGTGCGCATAGCACGGAGATACTACATTCGTTTCAACTTGCCGCATCCTAGCATTTTAACAAAAGACGCCCTTCACAGCCCTTCTTTCAGCCTATAGTTGCCCTCAACTGAGCTTCGCTCACAAGGCCCAGAAAGGACGGGCAGTCCATCGTTTACATCTTGGATCCTAGTGCAGACCCCCGTGTCCTAAGACACCAGAAACGATTCCTAGATTTAAAGCACTGCTTTGACTAACGCTGCCGTGAGCCTGCGGCCCGCCTATGTCTGTGACGAGAGAAGTAAGTAGAACGTTGGACTGAGGCGAGTCGTCCAGGGTTGTGGGCGTACTCACGAACAATTATGGAGGGATGAGGACGTGGCAGGAATTGAAAGCCAAGTGCTCTTTCGTGGAAGCTAACTAGTCCTCCCAAACACGACTGTGCAGCAAAGAGAAGATGGGCAACAACAGTGTTTACCAGGTAACCCTGAGGCCGCAAACTCTCTACTTTGCAATGAGGAAAATCAACTTCCCAGGAAGACTCAATTCCCAGCAGGACAAAGCAGCATATTACCAAGTCGCATCGGACTCTCTCTTGTACATCCCGTGGACACAGTGGCTCGTGACACTAGTAACCATTGCCATGCTGGGAGTCCTTACTGTGGTGTAAGGATATCAAGGGGAGGGCTTAGTTAGGCCTAGGTGACGGTACTTCTCTAGACTATCTACCAGTTCTGGAAAACCCTGTAGGTTTTGAAGCCGGACTTAAAGTGTAGTTGCCGCTTGAGGTAGACAGACGTCGTGGAGCAGCTCCCAGGAGCAGTGGTAGGCTAATTGCATTTTCTACTGCAGCTCAGGGTTCCTCCAGAGCGCAGACACCCTTTGCATGAAGGAAGGCATGGAACGTTGATAACTGGGTTGCTTTCAAGCTATCGCAATCCAGGTGTCTAAACAACGAAGCCCTTCACTGCCCATCAGTTGGCATCTAGCTGTTCCCGACGGTAGATGGCTCAAGGCTCCCCGAAGACACAGGCAGTCCTTTCTCAGTACGTTTTGGAACCTAGCGCTGACAAGTGAGTCCAAAAGAGAGCTGATATGTTTCCTAGAGTTCAAGAACCACAGGGACTAAGGCTCTATGCAATCGGTTGTTTCGCTAAGTCTGTCATGAGAACACCTGGACGTTAGCTTGAGGCTAGAGGCCCCATGTGGTGGGCCCATTCCCTGAAGACTACTGAAGGATGACCACCTACCAAGGGATGGCAACCTCCAAGTTTCTTGCCTAGAAACTCACGTCATCACCAGGGCAATTGTGTTACGAAGAGAAGCTGTGCAGCAACAGTGTTTCTTGGGGAGAATTGAGCCCGCGGCTCTGTAAATCCCAATGAGGAAAATAAAGTTTCACTCGCAGCCTTACTTTCAAAAGGGACCACACAGAGCATTCACCCTGCTGTGTCTTTCTCTAGTTTGTACTCCCAAGGTGCGTTAGAAGGGAGATACTTGAGTTGTTTCACTTACCACATGCTAGATGTTTAGCAAAAGAAGGCCTTTACTGCCCTTCTTTTGGCATATGGTTGTCCTCAGCCGAACAGTTCTCTCAGCTCCTAGAAGCGATGGGCGGTCCCTTGTGTACATCTTGGATCCCAGTGCAGACCTGTTAGTCCTAAGACACCAGAAATGCTTCCTACACTTAAAGCACCGCTTTGACAAATGCTGCCTGGAACCTGTTGCCTGCCTATCTATCTGTGTGACGAACAAAACAGTAAATTAGCTTGGAGCCAGTCCTCCTATATGTTTGGCTTACTCACCGACGATTGCTGAGGGATGAGCACTTAGCAGGGACTGAAAGGCCACGTTTGCCTCACGGGGGGCGGGGATATGACTTGTCCTCACAAGGCAATTGTGCAATGAAGAAAAGATAGGCCACTACACTGTTCATCAGGTAACCTTGAGGCCGCATGTCGTCATTCCAGTGTGCCAAATAAACTTCCCATCATGGTTCAGTTTCCAAGGCGAGGGCACAGCATCTTATGCTGCAGTTTCTGACTCCCTACTTGACGTTCAGCTGACCACCTAGACCCTTTCGTGAGTAAACTTTGTGATACACTTTGTGATACGGGGTCGTGATTGTGGTGAAAGGATTAGCAAGTCATGGGTTAGTGAGGCCGGTGTGTACAATGTATCTCCAGAGTACCTGGCTTTCAAGGGAGAGCCTGAAATTTTTCAGGCTACACTGAAAGTCCAGTGGCCGCCTGGGGTAAATTGCATCACGTGCGAGTGCCCTGAAGGCGGGGTCGAATCACTGTATGTTTTGTGTGCTCTGGGTTCGGCAGAAAAGCAGACACGTTTTGCATGAAGGAATGAACAGAACGCTGATAGCTGGCTGTTTCTAAGCTATCCCAACCTAGGTGTTTCTCTGACGAAGCCCTTCACTGCCCATGATTCGGCATCTAGCTGCTGCCAGCGGTGCATTGCTCACAACTCCCTGAAGACACAGGAGGCCCTTTTAGTCCGTTTCGGATCCTAGTACAGCCCCGCGACTCAAGAGAGGACCTGATATGCTTCCTAGGGTTCGAGAAACCCAGGGACTAAGGCTGCATGGGGTCTGTCGCATGCCTACCTGGTTCATGAGAAAACCTGAACATTAGCTTAAGGCCAGAGGCCCCGTGTGGTTCTCCCCTTCCCTGAGGACAACTGAAGTAGGAGCACTTACCGAGGAACGGCAACATCCAATCTCCTTCCAGGAAACTCACTTGTCATCACAAAGGCAACTGTGCAACAACAATTGTTTCCCAGGGAGAACTGAGCCCGCAGCTCTCTAAATCCCAATGAGGAAAATAAAGTTTCCCTTCAAGCCTTAGTTTCAAAATGGACCGCAGAGCATTCACCCTGTTGTATCCGTCACTCCATGGCACGTCCAAGGTGCGCATAGCACGGAGATACTACATTCGTTTCAACTTGCCGCATCCTAGCATTTTAACAAAAGACGCCCTTCACAGCCCTTCTTTCAGCCTATAGTTGCCCTCAACTGAGCTTCGCTCACAAGGCCCAGAAAGGACGGGCAGTCCGTCGTTTACATCTTGGATCCTAGTGCAGACCCCCGTGTCCTAAGACACCAGAAACGCTTCCTAGATTTAAAGCACCGCTTTGACAAAGGCTGCCGTGAGCCTGCGGCCCGCCTATGTCTGTGACGAGAGAAGTAAGTAGAACGTTGGACTGAGGCGAGTCGTCCAGGGTTGTGGGCGGACTCACGAACAATTATGGAGGGATGAGGACGTGGCAGGAATTGAAAGCCAAGTGCTCTTTCGTGGAAGCTAACTAGTCCTCCCAAACACGACTGTGCAGCAAAGAGAAGATGGGCAACAACAGTGTTTACCAGGTAACCCTGAGGCCACAAACTCTCTACTTTGCAATGAGGAAAATCAACTTCCCAGGAAGACTCAATTCCCAGCAGGACAAAGCAGCATATTACCAAGTCGCATCGGACTCTCTCTTGTACATCCCGTGGACACAGTGGCTCGTGACACTAGTAACCATTGCCATGCTGGGAGTCCTTACTGTGGTGTAAGGATATCAAGGGGAGGGCTTAGTTAGGCCTAGGTGACGGTACTTCTCTAGACTATCTACCAGTTCTGGAAAACCCTGTAGGTTTTGAAGCCGGACTTAAAGTGTAGTTGCCGCTTGAGGTAGACAGACGTCGTGGAGCAGCTCCCAGGAGCAGTGGTAGGCTAATTGTATTTTCTACTGCAGCTCAGGGTTCCTCCAGTACGCAGACACCCTTTGCATGAAGGAAGGCATGGAACGTTGAAAACTGGGTTGCTTTCAAGCTATCGCAATCCAGGTGTCTAAACAACGAAGCCCTTCACTGCCCATCAGTTGGCATCTAGCTGTTCCCGACGGTAGATGGCTCAAGGCTCCCCGAAGACACAGGCAGTCCTTTCTCAGTACGTTTTGGAACCTAGCGCTGACAAGTGAGTCCAAAAGAGAGCTGATATGCTTCCTAGAGTTCAAGAACCACAGGGACTAAGGCTCTATGCAATCGGTTGTTTCGCTAAGTCTGTCATGAGAACACCTGGACGTTAGCTTGAGGCTAGAGGCCCCATGTGGTGGGCCCATTCCCTGAAGACTACTGAAGGATGACCACCTACCAAGGGATGGCAACCTCCAAGTTTCTTGCCTAGAAACTCACGTCATCACCAGGGCAATTGTGTTACGAAGAGAAGCTGTGCAGCAACAGTGTTTCTTGGGGAGAATTGAGCCCGCGGCTCTGTAAATCCCAATGAGGAAAATAAAGTTTCACTCGCAGCCTTACTTTCAAAAGGGACCACACAGAGCATTCACCCTGCTGTGTCTTTCTCTAGTTTGTACTCCCAAGGTGCGTTAGAAGGGAGATACTTGAGTTGTTTCACTTACCACATGCTAGATGTTTAGCAAAAGAAGGCCTTTACTGCCCTTCTTTTGGCATATGGTTGTCCTCAGCCGAACAGTTCTCTCAGCTCCTAGAAGCGATGGGCGGTCCCTTGTGTACATCTTGGATCCCAGTGCAGACCTGTTAGTCCTAAGACACCAGAAATGCTTCCTACACTTAAAGCACCGCTTTGACAAACGCTGCCTGGAACCTGTTGCCTGCCTATCTATCTGTGTGACGAACAAAACAGTAACTTAGCTTGGAGCCAGTCCTCCTATATGTTTGGCTTACTCACCGACGATTGCTGAGGGATGAGCACTTAGCAGGGACTGAAAGGCCACGTTTGCCTCACGGGGGACGGGGATATGACTTGTCCTCACAAGGCAATTGTGCAATGAAGAAAAGATAGGCCACTACACTGTTCATCAGGTAACCTTGAGGCCGCATGTCGTCATTCCAGTGTGCCAAATAAACTTCCCATCACGGTTCAGTTTCCAAGGCGAGGGCACAGCGTCTTATGCTGCAGTTTCTGACTCCCTACTGGACGTTCAGCTGACCACCTAGACCCTTTCGTGAGTCAACTTTGTGATACACTTTGTGATACGGGGTCGTGATTGTGGTGAAAGGATTAGCAAGTCATGGGTTAGTGAGGCCGGTGTGTACAATGTATCTCCAGAATACCTTTCTTTCAAGGGAGAGCCTGAAATTTTTCAGGCTACACTGAAAGTCCAGTGGCCGCCTGGGGTAAATTGCATCACGTGCGAGTGCCCTGAAGGCGGGGTCGAATCACTGTACGTTTTGTGTGCTCTGGGTTCGGCAGAAAAGCAGACACGTTTTGCATGAAGGAATGAACAGAACGCTGATAGCTGGCTGTTTCTAAGCTATCCCAACCTAGGTGTTTCTCTGACGAAGCCCTTCACTGCCCATGATTCGGCATCTAGCTGCTGCCAGCGGTGCATTGCTCACAACTCCCTGAAGACACAGGAGGCCCTTTTAGTCCGTTTCGGATCCTAGTACAGCCCCGCGACTCAAGAGAGGACCTGATATGCTTCCTAGGGTTCGAGAAAGCCAGGGACTAAGGCTGCATGGGGTCTGTCGCATGCCTACCTCGTTCATGAGAAAACCTGAACATTAGCTTAAGGCCAGAGGCCCCGTGTGGTTCTCCCCTTCCCTGAGGACAACTGAAGTAGGAGCACTTACCGAGGAATGGCAACATCCAATCTCCTTCCAGGAAACTCACTTGTCATCACAAAGGCAACTGTGCAACAACAATTGTTTCCCAGGGAGAACTGAGCCCGCAGCTCTCTAAATCCCAATGAGGAAAATAAAGTTTCCCTTCAAGCCTTAGTTTCAAAATGGACCGCAGAGCATTCACCCTGTTGTATCCGTCACTCCATGGCACGTCCAAGGTGCGCATAGCACGGAGATACTACATTCGTTTCAACTTGCCGCATCCTAGCATTTTAACAAAAGACGCCCTTCACAGCCCTTCTTTCAGCCTATAGTTGCCCTCAACTGAGCTTCGCTCACAAGGCCCAGAAAGGACGGGCAGTCCGTCGTTTACATCTTGGATCCTAGTGCAGACCCCCGTGTCCTAAGACACCAGAAACGCTTCCTAGATTTAAAACACCGCTTTGACTAACGCTGCCGTGAGCCTGCGGCCCGCCTATGTCTGTGACGAGAGAAGTAAGTAGAACGTTGGACTGAGGCGAGTCGTCCAGGGTTGTGGGCGTACTCACGAACAATTATGGAGGGATGAGGACGTGGCAGGAATTGAAAGCCAAGTGCTCTTTCGTGGAAGCTAACTAGTCCTCCCAAACACGACTGTGCAGCAAAGAGAAGATGGGCAACAACAGTGTTTACCAGGTAACCCTGAGGCCGCAAACTCTCTACTTTGCAATGAGGAAAATCAACTTCCCAGGAAGACTCAATTCCCAGCAGGACAAAGCAGCATATTACCAAGTCGCATCGGACTCTCTCTTGTACATCCCGTGGACATAGTGGCTCGTGACACTAGTAACCATTGTCATGCTGGGAGTACTTACTGTGGTGTAAGGATATCAAGGGGAGGGCTTAGTTAGGCCTAGGTGACGGTACTTCTCTAGACTATCTACCAGTTCTGGAAAACCCTGTAGGTTTTGAAGCCGGACTTAAAGTGTAGTTGCCGCTTGAGGTAGACAGACGTCGTGGAGCAGCTCCCAGGAGCAGTGGTAGGCTAATTGTATTTTCTACGGCAGCTCAGGGTTCCTCCAGAGCGCAGACACCCTTTGCATGAAGGAAGGCATGGAACGTTGATAACTGGGTTGCTTTCAAGCTATCGCAATCCAGGTGTCTAAACAACGAAGCCCTTCACTGCCCATCAGTTGGCATCTAGCTGTTCCCGACGGTAGATGGCCCAAGGCTCCCCGAAGACACAGGCAGTCCTTTCTCAGTACGTTTTGGAACCTAGCGCTGACAAGTGAGTCCAAAAGAGAGCTGATATGCTTCCTAGAGTTCAAGAACCACAGGGACTAAGGCTCTATGCAATCTGTTGTTTCGCTAAGTCTGTCATGAGAACACCTGGACGTTAGCTTGAGGCTAGAGGCCCCATGTGGTGGGCCCATTGCCTGAAGACTACTGAAGGATGACCACCTACCAAGGGATGGCAACCTCCAAGTTTCTTGCCTAGAAACTCACGTCATCACCAGGGCAATTGTGTTACGAAGAGAAGCTGTGCAGCAACAGTGTTTCTTGGGGAGAATTGAGCCCGCGGCTCTGTAAATCCCAATGAGGAAAATAAAGTTTCACTCGCAGCCTTACTTTCAAAAGGGACCACACAGAGCATTCACCCTGCTGTGTCTTTCTCTAGTTTGTACTCCCAAGGTGCGTTAGAAGGGAGATACTTGAGTTGTTTCACTTACCACATGCTAGATGTTTAGCAAAAGAAGGCCTTTACTGCCCTTCTTTTGGCATATGGTTGTCCTCAGCCGAACAGTTCTCTCAGCTCCTAGAAGCGATGGGCGGTCCCTTGTGTACATCTTGGATCCCAGTGCAGACCTGTTAGTCCTAAGACACCAGAAATGCTTCCTACACTTAAAGCACCGCTTTGACAAACGCTGCCTGGAACCTGTTGCCTGCCTATCTATCTGTGTGACGAACAAAACAGAAACTTAGCTTGGAGCCAGTCCTCCTATATTTTTGGCTTACTCACCGACGATTGCTGAGGGATGAGCACTTAGCAGGGACTGAAAGGCCACGTTTGCCTCACGGGGGGTGGGGATATGACTTGTCCTCACAAGGCAATTGTGCAATGAAGAAAAGATAGGCCACTACACTGTTCATCAGGTAACCTTGAGGCCGCATGTCGTCATTCCAGTGTGCCAAATAAACTTCCCATCACGCTTCAGTTTCCAAGGCGAGGGCACAGCGTCTTATGCTGCAGTTTCTGACTCCCTACTGGACGTTCAGCTGACCACCTAGACCCTTTCGTGAGTCAACTTTGTGATACACTTTGTGATACGGGGTCGTGATTGTGGTGAAAGGATTAGCAAGTCATGGGTTAGTGAGGCCGGTGTGTACAATGTATCTCCAGAATACCTGGCTTTCAAGGGAGAGCCTGAAATTTTTCAGGCTACACTGAAAGTCCAGTGGCCGCCTGGGGTAAATTGCATCACGTGCCAGTGCCCTGAAGGCGGGGTTGAATCACTGTATGTTTTGTGTGCTCTGGGTTCGGCAGAAAAGCAGACACGTTTTGCATGAAGGAATGAACAGAACGCTGATAGCTGGCTGTTTCTAAGCTATCCCAACCTAGGTGTTTCTCTGACGAAGCCCTTCACTGCCCATGATTCGGCATCTAGCTGCTGCCAGCGGTGCATTGCTCACAACTCCCTGAAGACACAGGAGGCCCTTTTAGTCCGTTTCGGATCCTAGTACAGCCCCGCGACTCAAGAGAGGACCTGATATGCTTCCTAGGGTTCGAGAAACCCAGGGACTAAGGCTGCATGGGGTCTGTCGCATGCCTACCTCGTTCATGAGAAAACCTGAACATTAGCTTAAGGCCAGAGGCCCCGTGTGGTTCTCCCCTTCCCTGAGGACAACTGAAGTAGGAGCACTTACCGAGGAACGGCAACATCCAATCTCCTTCCAGGAAACTCACTTGTCATCACAAAGGCAACTGTGCAACAACACTGTTTCCCAGGGAGAACTGAGCCCGCAGCTCTCTAAATCCCAATGAGGAAAATAAAGTATCCCTTCAAGCCTTAGTTTCAAAATGGACCGCAGAGCATTCACCCTGTTGTATCCGTCACTCCATGGCACGTCCAAGGTGCGCATAGCACGGAGATACTACATTCGTTTCAACTTGCCGCATCCTAGCATTTTAACAAAAGACGCCCTTCACAGCCCTTCTTTCAGCCTATAGTTGCCCTCAACTGAGCTTCGCTCACAAGGCCCAGAAAGGACGGGCAGTCCGTCGTTTACATCTTGGATCCTAGTGCAGACCCCCGTGTCCTAAGACACCAGAATCGCTTCCTAGATTTAAAGCACCGCTTTGACTAACGCTGCCGTGAGCCTGTGGTCCGCCTATGTCTGTGACGAGAGAAGTAAGTAGAACGTTGGACTGAGGCGAGTCGTCCAGGGTTGTGGGCGTACTCACGAACAATTATGGAGGGATGAGGACGTGGCAGGAATTGAAAGCCAAGTGCTCTTTCGTGGAAGCTAACTAGTCCTCCCAAAGATGACTGTGCAGCAAAGAGAAGATGGGCAACAACAGTGTTTACCAGGTAACCCTGAGGCCGCAAACTCTCTACTTTGCAATGAGGAAAATCAACTTCCCAGGAAGACTCAATTCCCAGCAGGACAAAGCAGCATATTACCAAGTCGCATCGGTCTCTCTCTTGTACATCCCGTGGACACAGTGGCTCGTGACACTAGTAACCATTGCCATGCTGGGAGTCCTTACTGTGGTGTAAGGATATCAAGGGGAGGGCTTAGTTAGGCCTAGGTGACGGTACTTCTCTAGACTATCTACCAGTTCTGGAAAACCCCTGTAGGTTTTGAAGCCGGACTTAAAGTGTAGTTGCCGCTTGAGGTAGACAGACGTCGTGGAGCAGCTCCCAGGAGCAGTGGTAGGCTAATTGTATCTTCTACTGCAGCTCAGGGTTCCTCCAGAGCGCAGACACCCTTTGCATGAAGGAAGGCATGGAACGTTGATAACTGGGTTGCTTTCAAGCTATCGCAATCCAGGTGTCTAAACAACGAAGCCCTTCACTGCCCATCAGTTGGCATCTAGCTGTTCCCGACGGTAGATGGCTCAAGGCTCCCCGAAGACACAGGCAGTCCTTTCTCAGTACGTTTTGGAACCTAGCGCTGACAAGTGAGTCCAAAAGAGAGCTGATATGCTTCCTAGAGTTCAAGAACCACAGGGACTAAGGCTCTATGCAATCTGTTGTTTCGCTAAGTCTGTCATGAGAACACCTGGACGTTAGCTTGAGGCTAGAGGCCCCATGTGGTGGGCCCATTCCCTGAAGACTACTGAAGGATGACCACCTACCAAGGGATGGCAACCTCCAAGTTTCTTGCCTAGAAACTCACGTCATCACCAGGGCAATTGTGTTACGAAGAGAAGCTGTGCAGCAACAGTGTTTCTTGGGGAGAATTGAGCCCGCGGCTCTGTAAATCCCAATGAGGAAAATAAAGTTTCACTCGCAGCCTTACTTTCAAAAGGGACCACACAGAGCATTCACCCTGCTGTGTCTTTCTCTAGTTTGTACTCCCAAGGTGCGTTAGAAGGGAGATACTTGAGTTGTTTCACTTACCACATGCTAGATGTTTAGCAAAAGAAGGCCTTTACTGCCCTTCTTTTGGCATATGGTTGTCCTCAGCCGAACAGTTCTCTCAGCTCCTAGAAGCGATGGGCGGTCCCTTGTGTACATCTTGGATCCCAGTGCAGACCTGTTAGTCCTAAGACACCAGAAATGCTTCCTACACTTAAAGCACCGCTTTGACAAACGCTGCCTGGAACCTGTTGCCTGCCTATCTATCTGTGTGACGAACAAAACAGTAACTTAGCTTGGAGCCAGTCCTCCTATATTTTTGGCTTACTCACCGACGATTGCTGAGGGATGAGCACTTAGCAGGGACTGAAAGGCCACGTTTGCCTCACGGGGGGCGGGGATATGACTTGTCCTCACAAGGCAATTGTGCAATGAAGAAAAGATAGGCCACTACACTGTTCATCAGGTAACCTTGAGGCCGCATGTCATCATTCCAGTGTGCCAAATAAACTTCCCATCACGGTTCAGTTTCCAAGGCGAGGGCACAGCGTCTTATGCTGCAGTTTCTGACTCCCTACTGAACGTTCAGCTGACCACCTAGACCCTTTCGTGAGTAAACTTTGTGATACACTTTGTGATACGGGGTCGTGATTGTGGTGAAAGGATTAGCAAGTCATGGGTTAGTGAGGCCGGTGTGTACAATGTATCTCCAGAGTACCTGGCTTTCAAGGGAGAGCCTGAAATTTTTCAGGCTACACTGAAAGTCCAGTGGCCGCCTGGGGTAAATTGCATCACGTGCGAGTGCCCTGAAGGCGGGGTCGAATCACTGTATGTTTTGTGTGCTCTGGGTTCGGCAGAAAAGCAGACACGTTTTGCATGAAGGAATGAACAGAACGCTGATAGCTGGCTGTTTCTAAGCTATCCCAACCTAGGTGTTTCTCTGACGAAGCCCTTCACTGCCCATGATTCGGCATCTAGCTGCTGCCAGCGGTGCATTGCTCACAACTCCCTGAAGACACAGGAGGCCCTTTTAGTCCGTTTCGGATCCTAGTACAGCCCCGCGACTCAAGAGAGGACCTGATATGCTTCCTAGGGTTCGAGAAACCCAGGGACTAAGGCTGCATGGGGTCTGTCGCATGCCTACCTCGTTCATGAGAAAACCTGAACATTAGCTTAAGGCCAGAGGCCCCGTGTGGTTCTCCCCTTCCCTGAGGACAACTGAAGTAGGAGCACTTACCGAGGAACGGCAACATCCAATCTCCTTCCAGGAAACTCACTTGTCATCACAAAGGCAACTGTGCAACAACAATTGTTTCCCAGGGAGAACTGAGCCCGCAGCTCTCTAAATCCCAATGAGGAAAATAAAGTTTCCCTTCAAGCCTTAGTTTCAAAATGGACCGCAGAGCATTCACCCTGTTGTATCCGTCACTCCATGGCACGTCCAAGGTGCGCATAGCACGGAGATACTACATTCGTTTCAACTTGCCGCATCCTAGCATTTTAACAAAAGACGCCCTTCACAGCCCTTCTTTCAGCCTATAGTTGCCCTCAACTGAGCTTCGCTCACAAGGCCCAGAAAGGACGGGCAGTCCGTCGTTTACATCTTGGATCCTAGTGCAGACCCCCGTGTCCTAAGACACCAGAATCGCTTCCTAGATTTAAAGCACCGCTTTGACTAACGCTGCCGTGAGCCTGTGGTCCGCCTATGTCTGTGACGAGAGAAGTAAGTAGAACGTTGGACTGAGGCGAGTCGTCCAGGGTTGTGGGCGTACTCACGAACAATTATGGAGGGATGAGGACGTGGCAGGAATTGAAAGCCAAGTGCTCTTTCGTGGAAGCTAACTAGTCCTCCCAAAGACGACTGTGCAGCAAAGAGAAGATGGGCAACAACAGTGTTTACCAGGTAACCCTGAGGCCGCAAACTCTCTACTTTGCAATGAGGAAAATCAACTTCCCAGGAAGACTCAATTCCCAGCAGGACAAAGCAGCATATTACCAAGTCGCATCGGTCTCTCTCTTGTACATCCCGTGGACACAGTGGCTCGTGACACTAGTAACCATTGCCATGCTGGGAGTCCTTACTGTGGTGTAAGGATATCAAGGGGAGGGCTTAGTTAGGCCTAGGTGACGGTACTTCTCTAGACTATCTACCAGTTCTGGAAAACCCCTGTAGGTTTTGAAGCCGGACTTAAAGTGTAGTTGCCGCTTGAGGTAGACAGACGTCGTGGAGCAGCTCCCAGGAGCAGTGGTAGGCTAATTGTATCTTCTACTGCAGCTCAGGGTTCCTCCAGAGCGCAGACACCCTTTGCATGAAGGAAGGCATGGAACGTTGATAACTGGGTTGCTTTCAAGCTATCGCAATCCAGGTGTCTAAACAACGAAGCCCTTCACTGCCCATCAGTTGGCATCTAGCTGTTCCCGACGGTAGATGGCTCAAGGCTCCCCGAAGACACAGGCAGTCCTTTCTCAGTACGTTTTGGAACCTAGCGCTGACAAGTGAGTCCAAAAGAGAGCTGATATGCTTCCTAGAGTTCAAGAACCACAGGGACTAAGGCTCTATGCAATCTGTTGTTTCGCTAAGTCTGTCATGAGAACACCTGGACGTTAGCTTGAGGCTAGAGGCCCCATGTGGTGGGCCCATTCCCTGAAGACTACTGAAGGATGACCACCTACCAAGGGATGGCAACCTCCAAGTTTCTTGCCTAGAAACTCACGTCATCACCAGGGCAATTGTGTTACGAAGAGAAGCTGTGCAGCAACAGTGTTTCTTGGGGAGAATTGAGCCCGCGGCTCTGTAAATCCCAATGAGGAAAATAAAGTTTCACTCGCAGCCTTACTTTCAAAAGGGACCACACAGAGCATTCACCCTGCTGTGTCTTTCTCTAGTTTGTACTCCCAAGGTGCGTTAGAAGGGAGATACTTGAGTTGTTTCACTTACCACATGCTAGATGTTTAGCAAAAGAAGGCCTTTACTGCCCTTCTTTTGGCATATGGTTGTCCTCAGCCGAACAGTTCTCTCAGCTCCTAGAAGCGATGGGCGGTCCCTTGTGTACATCTTGGATCCCAGTGCAGACCTGTTAGTCCTAAGACACCAGAAATGCTTCCTACACTTAAAGCACCGCTTTGACAAACGCTGCCTGGAACCTGTTGCCTGCCTATCTATCTGTGTGACGAACAAAACAGTAACTTAGCTTGGAGCCAGTCCTCCTATATTTTTGGCTTACTCACCGACGATTGCTGAGGGATGAGCACTTAGCAGGGACTGAAAGGCCACGTTTGCCTCACGGGGGGCGGGGATATGACTTGTCCTCACAAGGCAATTGTGCAATGAAGAAAAGATAGGCCACTACACTGTTCATCAGGTAACCTTGAGGCCGCATGTCGTCATTCCAGTGTGCCAAATAAACTTCCCATCACGGTTCAGTTTCCAAGGCGAGGGCACAGCGTCTTATGCTGCAGTTTCTGACTCCCTACTGAACGTTCAGCTGACCACCTAGACCCTTTCGTGAGTAAACTTTGTGATACACTTTGTGATACGGGGTCGTGATTGTGGTGAAAGGATTAGCAAGTCATGGGTTAGTGAGGCCGGTGTGTACAATGTATCTCCAGAGTACCTGGCTTTCAAGGGAGAGCCTGAAATTTTTCAGGCTACACTGAAAGTCCAGTGGCCGCCTGGGGTAAATTGCATCACGTGCGAGTGCCCTGAAGGCGGGGTCGAATCACTGTATGTTTTGTGTGCTCTGGGTTCGGCAGAAAAGCAGACACGTTTTGCATGAAGGAATGAACAGAACGCTGATAGCTGGCTGTTTCTAAGCTATCCCAACCTAGGTGTTTCTCTGACGAAGCCCTTCACTGCCCATGATTCGGCATCTAGCTGCTGCCAGCGGTGCATTGCTCACAACTCCCTGAAGACACAGGAGGCCCTTTTAGTCCGTTTCGGATCCTAGTACAGCCCCGCGACTCAAGAGAGGACCTGATATGCTTCCTAGGGTTCGAGAAACCCAGGGACTAAGGCTGCATGGGGTCTGTCGCATGCCTACCTCGTTCATGAGAAAACCTGAACATTAGCTTAAGGCCAGAGGCCCCGTGTGGTTCTCCCCTTCCCTGAGGACAACTGAAGTAGGAGCACTTACCGAGGAACGGCAACATCCAATCTCCTTCCAGGAAACTCACTTGTCATCACAAAGGCAACTGTGCAACAACAATTGTTTCCCAGGGAGAACTGAGCCCGCAGCTCTCTAAATCCCAATGAGGAAAATAAAGTTTCCCTTCAAGCCTTAGTTTCAAAATGGACCGCAGAGCATTCACCCTGTTGTATCCGTCACTCCATGGCACGTCCAAGGTGCGCATAGCACGGAGATACTACATTCGTTTCAACTTGCCGCATCCTAGCATTTTAACAAAAGACGCCCTTCACAGCCCTTCTTTCAGCCTATAGTTGCCCTCAACTGAGCTTCGCTCACAAGGCCCAGAAAGGACGGGCAGTCCGTCGTTTACATCTTGGATCCTAGTGCAGACCCCCGTGTCCTAAGACACCAGAAACGCTTCCTAGATTTAAAGCACCGCTTTGACTAACGCTGCCGTGAGCCTGTGGCCCGCCTATGTCTGTGACGAGAGAAGTAAGTAGAACGTTGGACTGAGGCGAGTCGTCCAGGGTTGTGGGCGTACTCACGAACAATTATGGAGGGATGAGGACGTGGCAGGAATTGAAAGCCAAGTGCTCTTTCGTGGAAGCTAACTAGTCCTCCCAAACACGACTGTGCAGCAAAGAGAAGATGGGCAACAACAGTGTTTACCAGGTGACCCTGAGGCCGCAAACTCTCTACTTTGCAATGAGGAAAATCAACTTCCCAGGAAGACTCAATTCCCAGCAGGACAAAGCAGCATATTACCAAGTCGCATCGGACTCTCTCTTGTACATCCCGTGGACACAGTGGCTCGTGACACTAGTAACCATTGCCATGCTGGGAGTCCTTACTGTGGTGTAAGGATATCAAGGGGAGGGCTTAGTTAGGCCTAGGTGACGGTACTTCTCTAGACTATCTACCAGTTCTGGAAAACCCTGTAGGTTTTGAAGCCGGACTTAAAGTGTAGTTGCCGCTTGAGGTAGACAGACGTCGTGGAGCAGCTCCCAGGAGCAGTGGTAGGCTAATTGTATTTTCTACTGCAGCTCAGGGTTCCTCCAGAGCGCAGACACCCTTTGCATGAAGGAAGGCATGGAACGTTGATAACTGGGTTGCTTTCAAGCTATCGCAATCCAGGTGTCTAAACAACGAAGCCCTTCACTGCCCATCAGTTGGCATCTAGCTGTTCCCGACGGTAGATGGCTCAAGGCTCCCCGAAGACACAGGCAGTCCTTTCTCAGTACGTTTTGGAACCTAGCGCTGACAAGTGAGTCCAAAAGAGAGCTGATATGCTTCCTAGAGTTCAAGAACCACAGGGACTAAGGCTCTATGCAATCGGTTGTTTCGCTAAGTCTGTCATGAGAACACCTGGACGTTAGCTTGAGGCTAGAGGCCCCATGTGGTGGGCCCATTCCCTGAAGACTACTGAAGGATGACCACCTACCAAGGGATGGCAACCTCCAAGTTTCTTGCCTAGAAACTCACGTCATCACCAGGGCAATTGTGTTACGAAGAGAAGCTGTGCAGCAACAGTGTTTCTTGGGGAGAATTGAGCCCGCGGCTCTGTAAATCCCAATGAGGAAAATAAAGTTTCACTCGCAGCCTTACTTTCAAAAGGGACCACACAGAGCATTCACCCTGCTGTGTCTTTCTCTAGTTTGTACTCCCAAGGTGCGTTAGAAGGGAGATACTTGAGTTGTTTCACTTACCACATGCTAGATGTTTAGCAAAAGAAGGCCTTTACTGCCCTTCTTTTGGCATATGGTTGTCCTCAGCCGAACAGTTCTCTCAGCTCCTAGAAGCGATGGGCGGTCCCTTGTGTACATCTTGGATCCCAGTGCAGACCTGTTAGTCCTAAGACACCAGAAATGCTTCCTACACTTAAAGCACCGCTTTGACAAACGCTGCCTGGAACCTGTTGCCTGCCTATCTATCTGTGTGACGAACAAAACAGTAACTTAGCTTGGAGCCAGTCCTCCTATATTTTTGGCTTACTCACCGACGATTGCTGAGGGATGAGCACTTAGCAGGGACTGAAAGGCCACGTTTGCCTCACGGGGGGCGGGGATATGACTTGTCCTCACAAGGCAATTGTGCAATGAAGAAAAGATAGGCCACTACACTGTTCATCAGGTAACCTTGAGGCCGCATGTCGTCATTCCAGTGTGCCAAATAAACTTCCCATCACGGTTCAGTTTCCAAGGCGAGGGCACAGCGTCTTATGCTGCAGTTTCTGACTCCCTACTGGACGTTCAGCTGACCACCTAGACCCTTTCGTGAGTAAACTTTGTGATACACTTTGTGATACGGGGTCGTGATTGTGGTGAAAGGATTAGCAAGTCATGGGTTAGTGAGGCCGGTGTGTACAATGTATCTCCAGAGTACCTGGCTTTCAAGGGAGAGCCTGAAATTTTTCAGGCTACACTGAAAGTCCAGTGGCCGCCTGGGGTAAATTGCATCACGTGCGAGTGCCGTGAAGGCGGGGTCGAATCACTGTATGTTTTGTGTGCTCTGGGTTCGGCAGAAAAGCAGACACGTTTTGCATGAAGGAATGAACAGAACGCTGATAGCTGGCTGTTTCTAAGCTATCCCAACCTAGGTGTTTCTCTGACGAAGCCCTTCACTGCCCATGATTCGGCATCTAGCTGCTGCCAGCGGTGCATTGCTCACAACTCCCTGAAGACACAGGAGGCCCTTTTAGTCCGTTTCGGATCCTAGTACAGCCCCGCGACTCAAGAGAGGACCTGATATGTTTCCTAGGGTTCGAGAAACCCAGGGACTAAGGCTGCATGGGGTCTGTCGCATGCCTACCTCGTTCATGAGAAAACCTGAACATTAGCTTAAGGCCAGAGGCCCCGTGTGGTTCTCCCCTTCCCTGAGGACAACTGAAGTAGGAGCACTTACCGAGGAATGGCAACATCCAATCTCCTTCCAGGAAACTCACTTGTCATCACAAAGGCAACTGTGCAACAACAATTGTTTCCCAGGGAGAACTGAGCCCGCAGCTCTCTAAATCCCAATGAGGAAAATAAAGTTTCCCTTCAAGCCTTAGTTTCAAAATGGACCGCAGAGCATTCACCCTGTTGTATCCGTCACTCCATGGCACGTCCAAGGTGCGCATAGCACGGAGATACTACATTCGTTTCAACTTGCCGCATCCTAGCATTTTAACAAAAGACTCCCTTCACAGCCCTTCTTTCAGCCTATAGTTGCCCTCAACTGAGCTTCGCTCACAAGGCCCAGAAAGGACGGGCAGTCCGTCGTTTACATCTTGGATCCTAGTGCAGACCCCCGTGTCCTAAGACACCAGAAACGATTCCTAGATTTAAAGCACCGCTTTGACTAACGCTGCCGTGAGCCTGTGGCCCGCCTATGTCTGTGACGAGAGAAGTAAGTAGAACGTTGGACTGAGGCGAGTCGTCCAGGGTTGTGGGCGTACTCACGAACAATTATGGAGGGATGAGGACGTGGCAGGAATTGAAAGCCAAGTGCTCTTTCGTGGAAGCTAACTAGTCCTCCCAAACACGACTGTGCAGCAAAGAGAAGATGGGCAACAACAGTGTTTACCAGGTGACCCTGAGGCCGCAAACTCTCTACTTTGCAATGAGGAAAATCAACTTCCCAGGAAGACTCAATTCCCAGCAGGACAAAGCAGCATATTACCAAGTCGCATCGGACTCTCTCTTGTACATCCCGTGGACACAGTGGCTCGTGACACTAGTAACCATTGCCATGCTGGGAGTCCTTACTGTGGTGTAAGGATATCAAGGGGAGGGCTTAGTTAGGCCTAGGTGACGGTACTTCTCTAGACTATCTACCAGTTCTGGAAAACCCTGTAGGTTTTGAAGCCGGACTTAAAGTGTAGTTGCCGCTTGAGGTAGACAGACGTCGTGGAGCAGCTCCCAGGAGCAGTGGTAGGCTAATTGTATTTTCTACTGCAGCTCAGGGTTCCTCCAGAGCGCAGACACCCTTTGCATGAAGGAAGGCATGGAACGTTGATAACTGGGTTGCTTTCAAGCTATCGCAATCCAGGTGTCTAAACAACGAAGCCCTTCACTGCCCATCAGTTGGCATCTAGCTGTTCCCGACGGTAGATGGCTCAAGGCTCCCCGAAGACACAGGCAGTCCTTTCTCAGTACGTTTTGGAACCTAGCGCTGACAAGTGAGTCCAAAAGAGAGCTGATATGCTTCCTAGAGTTCAAGAACCACAGGGACTAAGGCTCTATGCAATCTGTTGTTTCGCTAAGTCTGTCATGAGAACACCTGGACGTTAGCTTGAGGCTAGAGGCCCCATGTGGTGGGCCCATTCCCTGAAGACTACTGAAGGATGACCACCTACCAAGGGATGGCAACCTCCAAGTTTCTTGCCTAGAAACTCACGTCATCACCAGGGCAATTGTGTTACGAAGAGAAGCTGTGCAGCAACAGTGTTTCTTGGGGAGAATTGAGCCCGCGGCTCTGTAAATCCCAATGAGGAAAATAAAGTTTCACTCGCAGCCTTACTTTCAAAAGGGACCACACAGAGCATTCACCCTGCTGTGTCTTTCTCTAGTTTGTACTCCCAAGGTGCGTTAGAAGGGAGATACTTGAGTTGTTTCACTTACCACATGCTAGATGTTTAGCAAAAGAAGGCCTTTACTGCCCTTCTTTTGGCATATGGTTGTCCTCAGCCGAACAGTTCTCTCAGCTCCTAGAAGCGATGGGCGGTCCCTTGTGTACATCTTGGATCCCAGTGCAGACCTGTTAGTCCTAAGACACCAGAAATGCTTCCTACACTTAAAGCACCGCTTTGACAAACGCTGCCTGGAACCTGTTGCCTGCCTATCTATCTGTGTGACGAACAAAACAGTAACTTAGCTTAGAGCCAGTCCTCCTATATTTTTGGCTTACTCACCGACGATTGCTGAGGGATGAGCACTTAGCAGGGACTGAAAGGCCACGTTTGCCTCACGGGGGGCGGGGATATGACTTGTCCTCACAAGGCAATTGTGCAATGAAGAAAAGACAGGCCACTACACTGTTCATCAGGTAACCTTGAGGCCGCATGTCGTCATTCCAGTGTGCCAAATAAACTTCCCATCATGGTTCAGTTTCCAAGGCGAGGGCACAGCGTCTTATGCTGCAGTTTCTGACTCCCTACTGGACGTTCAGCTGACCACCTAGACCCTTTCGTGAGTAAACTTTGTGATACACTTTGTGATACGGGGTCGTGATTGTGGTGAAAGGATTAGCAAGTCATGGGTTAGTGAGGCCGGTGTGTACAATGTATCTCCAGAATACCTGGCTTTCAAGGGAGAGCCTGAAATTTTTCAGGCTACACTGAAAGTCCAGTGGCCGCCTGGGGTAAATTGCATCACGTGCGAGTGCCCTGAAGGCGGGGTCGAATCACTGTATGTTTTGTGTGCTCTGGGTTCGGCAGAAAAGCAGACACGTTTTGCATGAAGGAATGAACAGAACGCTGATAGCTGGCTGTTTCTAAGCTATCCCAACCTAGGTGTTTCTCTGACGAAGCCCTTCACTGCCCATGATTCGGCATCTAGCTGCTGCCAGCGGTGCATTGCTCACAACTCCCTGAAGACACAGGAGGCCCTTTTAGTCCGTTTCGGATCCTAGTACAGCCCCGCGACTCAAGAGAGGACCTGATATGCTTCCTAGGGTTCGAGAAACCCAGGGACTAAGGCTGCATGGGGTCTGTCGCATGCCTACCTGGTTCATGAGAAAACCTGAACATTAGCTTAAGGCCAGAGGCCCCGTGTGGTTCTCCCCTTCCCTGAGGACAACTGAAGTAGGAGCACTTACCGAGGAACGGCAACATCCAATCTCCTTCCAGGAAACTCACTTGTCATCACAAAGGCAACTGTGCAACAACACTGTTTCCCAGGGAGAACTGAGCCCGCAGCTCTCTAAATCCCAATGAGGAAAATAAAGTTTCCCTTCAAGCCTTAGTTTCAAAATGGACCGCAGAGCATTCACCCTGTTGTATCCGTCACTCCATGGCACGTCCAAGGTGCGCATAGCACGGAGATACTACATTCGTTTCAACTTGCCGCATCCTAGCATTTTAACAAAAGACGCCCTTCACAGCCCTTCTTTCAGCCTATAGTTGCCCTCAACTGAGCTTCGCTCACAAGGCCCAGAAAGGACGGGCAGTCCGTCGTTTACATCTTGGATCCTAGTGCAGAACCCCGTGTCCTAAGACACCAGAAACGCTTCCTAGATTTAAAGCACCGCTTTGACTAACGCTGCCGTGAGCCTGTGGTCCGCCTATGTCTGTGACGAGAGAAGTAAGTAGAACGTTGGACTGAGGCGAGTCGTCCAGGGTTGTGGGCGTACTCACGAACAATTATGGAGGGATGAGGACGTGGCAGGAATTGAAAGCCAAGTGCTCTTTCGTGGAAGCTAACTAGTCCTCCCAAACACGACTGTGCAGCAAAGAGAAGATGGGCAACAACAGTGTTTACCAGGTAACCCTGAGGCCGCAAACTCTCTATTTTGCAATGAGGAAAATCAACTTCCCAGGAAGACTCAATTCCCAGCAGGACAAAGCAGCATATTACCAAGTCGCATCGGACTCTCTCTTGTACATCCCGTGGACACAGTGGCTCGTGACACTAGTAACCATTGCCATGCTGGGAGTCCTTACTGTGGTGTAAGGATATCAAGGGGAGGGCTTAGTTAGGCCTAGGTGACGGTACTTCTCTAGACTATCTACCAGTTCTGTAAAAACCCCTGTAGGTTTTGAAGCCGGACTTAAAGTGTAGTTGCCGCTTGAGGTAGACAGACGTCGTGGAGCAGCTCCCAGGAGCAGTGGTAGGCTAATTGTATTTTCTACTGCAGCTCAGGGTTCCTCCAGAGCGCAGACACCCTTTGCATGAAGGAAGGCATGGAACGTTGATAACTGGGTTGCTTTCAAGCTATCGCAATCCAGGTGTCTAAACAACGAAGCCCTTCACTGCCCATCAGTTGGCATCTAGCTGTTCCCGACGGTAGATGGCTCAAGGCTCCCCGAAGACACAGGCAGTCCTTTCTCAGTACGTTTTGGAACCTAGCGCTGACAAGTGAGTCCAAAAGAGAGCTGATATGCTTCCTAGAGTTCAAGAACCACAGGGACTAAGGCTCTATGCAATCTGTTGTTTCGCTAAGTCTGTCATGAGAACACCTGGACGTTAGCTTGAGGCTAGAGGCCCCATGTGGTGGGCCCCTTCCCTGAAGACTACTGAAGGATGACCACCTACCAAGGGATGGCAACCTCCAAGTTTCTTGCCTAGAAACTCACGTCATCACCAGGGCAATTGTGTTACGAAGAGAAGCTGTGCAGCAACAGTGTTTCTTGGGGAGAATTGAGCCCGCGGCTCTGTAAATCCCAATGAGGAAAATAAAGTTTCACTCGCAGCCTTACTTTCAAAAGGGACCACACAGAGCATTCACCCTGCTGTGTCTTTCTCTAGTTTGTACTCCCAAGGTGCGTTAGAAGGGAGATACTTGAGTTGTTTCACTTACCACATGCTAGATGTTTAGCAAAAGAAGGCCTTTACTGCCCTTCTTTTGGCATATGGTTGTCCTCAGCCGAACAGTTCTCTCAGCTCCTAGAAGCGATGGGCGGTCCCTTGTGTACATCTTGGATCCCAGTGCAGACCTGTTAGTCCTAAGACACCAGAAATGCTTCCTACACTTAAAGCACCGCTTTGACAAACGCTGCCTGGAACCTGTTGCCTGCCTATCTATCTGTGTGACGAACAAAACAGTAACTTAGCTTGGAGCCAGTCCTCCTATATTTTTGGCTTACTCACCGACGATTGCTGAGGGATGAGCACTTAGCAGGGACTGAAAGGCCACGTTTGCCTCACGGGGGGCGGGGATATGACTTGTCCTCACAAGGCAATTGTGCAATGAAGAAAAGATAGGCCACTACACTGTTCATCAGGTAACCTTGAGGCCGCATGTCGTCATTCCAGTGTGCCAAATAAACTTCCCATCACGGTTCAGTTTCCAAGGCGAGGGCACAGCGTCTTATGCTGCAGTTTCTGACTCCCTACTGGACGTTCAGCTGACCACCTAGACCCTTTCGTGAGTAAACTTTGTGATACACTTTGTGATACGGGGTCGTGATTGTGGTGAAAGGATTAGCAAGTCATGGGTTAGTGAGGCCGGTGTGTACAATGTATCTCCAGAGTACCTGGCTTTCAAGGGAGAGCCTGAAATTTTTCAGGCTACACTGAAAGTCCAGTGGCCGCCTGGGGTAAATTGCATCACGTGCGAGTGCCCTGAAGGCGGGGTCGAATCACTGTATGTTTTGTGTGCTCTGGGTTCGGCAGAAAAGCAGACACGTTTTGCATGAAGGAATGAACAGAACGCTGATAGCTGGCTGTTTCTAAGCTATCCCAACCTAGGTGTTTCTCTGATGAAGCCCTTCACTGCCCATGATTCGGCATCTAGCTGCTGCCAGCGGTGCATTGCTCACAACTCCCTGAAGACACAGGAGGCCCTTTTAGTCCGTTTCGGATCCTAGTACAGCCCCGCAACTCAAGAGAGGACCTGATATGCTTCCTAGGGTTCGAGAAACCCAGGGACTAAGGCTGCATGGGGTCTGTCGCATGCCTACCTGGTTCATGAGAAAACCTGAACATTAGCTTAAGGCCAGAGGCCCCGTGTGGTTCTCCCCTTCCCTGAGGACAACTGAAGTAGGAGCACTTACCGAGGAACGGCAACATCCAATCTCCTTCCAGGAAACTCACTTGTCATCACAAAGGCAACTGTGCAACAACAATTGTTTCCCAGGGAGAACTGAGCCCGCAGCTCTCTAAATCCCAATGAGGAAAATAAAGTTTCCCTTCAAGCCTTAGTTTCAAAATGGACCGCAGAGCATTCACCCTGTTGTATCCGTCACTCCATGGCACGTCCAAGGTGCGCATAGCACGGAGATACTACATTCGTTTCAACTTGCCGCATCCTAGCATTTTAACAAAAGACGCCCTTCACAGCCCTTCTTTCAGCCTATAGTTGCCCTCAACTGAGCTTCGCTCACAAGGCCCAGAAAGGACGGGCAGTCCGTCGTTTACATCTTGGATCCTAGTGCAGACCCCCGTGTCCTAAGACACCAGAAACGCTTCCTAGATTTAAAGCACCGCTTTGACTAACGCTGCCGTGAGCCTGTGGCCCGCCTATGTCTGTGACGAGAGAAGTAAGTAGAACGTTGGACTGAGGCGAGTCGTCCAGGGTTGTGGGCGTACTCACGAACAATTATGGAGGGATGAGGACGTGGCAGGAATTGAAAGCCAAGTGCTCTTTCGTGGAAGCTAACTAGTCCTCCCAAACACGACTGTGCAGCAAAGAGAAGATGGGCAACAACAGTGTTTTCCAGGTAACCCTGAGGCCGCAAACTCTCTACTTTGCAATGAGGAAAATCAACTTCCCAGGAAGACTCAATTCCCAGCAGGACAAAGCAGCATATTACCAAGTCGCATCGGACTCTCTCTTGTACATCCCGTGGACACAGTGGCTCGTGACACTAGTAACCATTGCCATGCTGGGAGTCCTTACTGTGGTGTAAGGATATCAAGGGGAGGGCTTAGTTAGGCCTAGGTGACGGTACTTCTCTAGACTATCTACCAGTTCTGTAAAAACCCCTGTAGGTTTTGAAGCCGGACTTAAAGTGTAGTTGCCGCTTGAGGTAGACAGACGTCGTGGAGCAGCTCCCAGGAGCAGTGGTAGGCTAATTGTATTTTCTACTGCAGCTCAGGGTTCCTCCAGAGCGCAGACACCCTTTGCATGAAGGAAGGCATGGAACGTTGATAACTGGGTTGCTTTCAAGCTATCGCAATCCAGGTGTCTAAACAACGAAGCCCTTCACTGCCCATCAGTTGGCATCTAGCTGTTCCCGACGGTAGATGGCTCAAGGCTCCCCGAAGACACAGGCAGTCCTTTCTCAGTACGTTTTGGAACCTAGCGCTGACAAGTGAGTCCAAAAGAGAGCTGATATGCTTCCTAGAGTTCAAGAACCACAGGGACTAAGGCTCTATGCAATCTGTTGTTTCGCTAAGTCTGTCATGAGAACACCTGGACGTTAGCTTGAGGCTAGAGGCCCCATGTGGTGGGCCCCTTCCCTGAAGACTACTGAAGGATGACCACCTACCAAGGGATGGCAACCTCCAAGTTTCTTGCCTAGAAACTCACGTCATCACCAGGGCAATTGTGTTACGAAGAGAAGCTGTGCAGCAACAGTGTTTCTTGGGGAGAATTGAGCCCGCGGCTCTGTAAATCCCAATGAGGAAAATAAAGTTTCACTCGCAGCCTTACTTTCAAAAGGGACCACACAGAGCATTCACCCTGCTGTGTCTTTCTCTAGTTTGTACTCCCAAGGTGCGTTAGAAGGGAGATACTTGAGTTGTTTCACTTACCACATGCTAGATGTTTAGCAAAAGAAGGCCTTTACTGCCCTTCTTTTGGCATATGGTTGTCCTCAGCCGAACAGTTCTCTCAGCTCCTAGAAGCGATGGGCGGTCCCTTGTGTACATCTTGGATCCCAGTGCAGACCTGTTAGTCCTAAGACACCAGAAATGCTTCCTACACTTAAAGCACCGCTTTGACAAACGCTGCCTGGAACCTGTTGCCTGCCTATCTATCTGTGTGACGAACAAAACAGTAACTTAGCTTGGAGCCAGTCCTCCTATATTTTTGGCTTACTCACCGACGATTGCTGAGGGATGAGCACTTAGCAGGGACTGAAAGGCCACGTTTGCCTCACGGGGGGCGGGGATATGACTTGTCCTCACAAGGCAATTGTGCAATGAAGAAAAGATAGGCCACTACACTGTTCATCAGGTAACCTTGAGGCCGCATGTCGTCATTCCAGTGTGCCAAATAAACTTCCCATCACGGTTCAGTTTCCAAGGCGAGGGCACAGCGTCTTATGCTGCAGTTTCTGACTCCCTACTGGACGTTCAGCTGACCACCTAGACCCTTTCGTGAGTAAACTTTGTGATACACTTTGTGATACGGGGTCGTGATTGTGGTGAAAGGATTAGCAAGTCATGGGTTAGTGAGGCCGGTGTGTACAATGTATCTCCAGAGTACCTGGCTTTCAAGGGAGAGCCTGAAATTTTTCAGGCTACACTGAAAGTCCAGTGGCCGCCTGGGGTAAATTGCATCACGTGCGAGTGCCCTGAAGGCGGGGTCGAATCACTGTATGTTTTGTGTGCTCTGGGTTCGGCAGAAAAGCAGACACGTTTTGCATGAAGGAATGAACAGAACGCTGATAGCTGGCTGTTTCTAAGCTATCCCAACCTAGGTGTTTCTCTGATGAAGCCCTTCACTGCCCATGATTCGGCATCTAGCTGCTGCCAGCGGTGCATTGCTCACAACTCCCTGAAGACACAGGAGGCCCTTTTAGTCCGTTTCGGATCCTAGTACAGCCCCGCAACTCAAGAGAGGACCTGATATGCTTCCTAGGGTTCGAGAAACCCAGGGACTAAGGCTGCATGGGGTCTGTCGCATGCCTACCTGGTTCATGAGAAAACCTGAACATTAGCTTAAGGCCAGAGGCCCCGTGTGGTTCTCCCCTTCCCTGAGGACAACTGAAGTAGGAGCACTTACCGAGGAACGGCAACATCCAATCTCCTTCCAGGAAACTCACTTGTCATCACAAAGGCAACTGTGCAACAACAATTGTTTCCCAGGGAGAACTGAGCCCGCAGCTCTCTAAATCCCAATGAGGAAAATAAAGTTTCCCTTCAAGCCTTAGTTTCAAAATGGACCGCAGAGCATTCACCCTGTTGTATCCGTCACTCCATGGCACGTCCAAGGTGCGCATAGCACGGAGATACTACATTCGTTTCAACTTGCCGCATCCTAGCATTTTAACAAAAGACGCCCTTCACAGCCCTTCTTTCAGCCTATAGTTGCCCTCAACTGAGCTTCGCTCACAAGGCCCAGAAAGGACGGGCAGTCCGTCGTTTACATCTTGGATCCTAGTGCAGACCCCCGTGTCCTAAGACACCAGAAACGCTTCCTAGATTTAAAGCACCGCTTTGACTAACGCTGCCGTGAGCCTGTGGCCCGCCTATGTCTGTGACGAGAGAAGTAAGTAGAACGTTGGACTGAGGCGAGTCGTCCAGGGTTGTGGGCGTACTCACGAACAATTATGGAGGGATGAGGACGTGGCAGGAATTGAAAGCCAAGTGCTCTTTCGTGGAAGCTAACTAGTCCTCCCAAACACGACTGTGCAGCAAAGAGAAGATGGGCAACAACAGTGTTTTCCAGGTAACCCTGAGGCCGCAAACTCTCTACTTTGCAATGAGGAAAATCAACTTCCCAGGAAGACTCAATTCCCAGCAGGACAAAGCAGAATATTACCAAGTCGCATCGGACTCTCTCTTGTACATCCCGTGGACACAGTGGCTCGTGACACTAGTAACCATTGCCATGCTGGGAGTCCTTACTGTGGTGTAAGGATATCAAGGGGAGGGCTTAGTTAGGCCTAGGTGACGGTACTTCTCTAGACTATCTACCAGTTCTGGAAAACCCTGTAGGTTTTGAAGCCGGACTTAAAGTGTAGTTGCCGCTTGAGGTAGACAGACGTCGTGGAGCAGCTCCCAGGAGCAGTGGTAGGCTAATTGTATCTTCTACTGCAGCTCAGGGTTCCTCCAGAGCGCAGACACCCTTTGCATGAAGGAAGGCATGGAACGTTGATAACTGGGTTGCTTTCAAGCTATCGCAATCCAGGTGTCTAAACAACGAAGCCCTTCACTGCCCATCAGTTGGCATCTAGCTGTTCCCGACGGTAGATGGCTCAAGGCTCCCTGAAGACACAGGCAGTCCTTTCTCAGTACGTTTTGGAACCTAGCGCTGACAAGTGAGTCCAAAAGAGAGCTGATATGCTTCCTAGAGTTCAAGAACCACAGGGACTAAGGCTCTATGCAATCTGTTGTTTCGCTAAGTCTGTCATGAGAACACCTGGACGTTAGCTTGAGGCTAGAGGCCCCATGTGGTGGGCCCATTCCCTGAAGACTACTGAAGGATGACCACCTACCAAGGGATGGCAACCTCCAAGTTTCTTGCCTAGAAACTCACGTCATCACCAGGGCAATTGTGTTACGAAGAGAAGCTGTGCAGCAACAGTGTTTCTTGGGGAGAATTGAGCCCGCGGCTCTGTAAATCCCAATGAGGAAAATAAAGTTTCACTCGCAGCCTTACTTTCAAAAGGGACCACACAGAGCATTCACCCTGCTGTGTCTTTCTCTAGTTTGTACTCCCAAGGTGCGTTAGAAGGGAGATACTTGAGTTGTTTCACTTACCACATGCTAGATGTTTAGCAAAAGAAGGCCTTTACTGCCCTTCTTTTGGCATATGGTTGTCCTCAGCCGAACAGTTCTCTCAGCTCCTAGAAGCGATGGGCGGTCCCTTGTGTACATCTTGGATCCCAGTGCAGACCTGTTAGTCCTAAGACACCAGAAATGCTTCCTACACTTAAAGCACCGCTTTGACAAACGCTGCCTGGAACCTGTTGCCTGCCTATCTATCTGTGTGACGAACAAAACAGTAACTTAGCTTGGAGCCAGTCCTCCTATATTTTTGGCTTACTCACCGACGATTGCTGAGGGATGAGCACTTAGCAGGGACTGAAAGGCCACGTTTGCCTCACGGGGGGCGGGGATATGACTTGTCCTCACAAGGCAATTGTGCAATGAAGAAAAGATAGGCCACTACACTGTTCATCAGGTAACCTTGAGGCCGCATGTCGTCATTCCAGTGTGCCAAATAAACTTCCCATCACGGTTCAGTTTCCAAGGCGAGGGCACAGCGTCTTATGCTGCAGTTTCTGACTCCCTACTGGACGTTCAGCTGACCACCTAGACCCTTTCGTGAGTAAACTTTGTGATACACTTTGTGATACGGGGTCGTGATTGTGGTGAAAGGATTAGCAAGTCATGGGTTAGTGAGGCCGGTGTGTACAATGTATCTCCAGAGTACCTGGCTTTCAAGGGAGAGCCTGAAATTTTTCAGGCTACACTGAAAGTCCAGTGGCCGCCTGGGGTAAATTGCATCACGTGCGAGTGCCCTGAAGGCGGGGTCAAATCACTGTATGTTTTGTGTGCTCTGGGTTCGGCAGAAAAGCAGACACGTTTTGCATGAAGGAATGAACAGAACGCTGATAGCTGGCTGTTTCTAAGCTATCCCAACCTAGGTGTTTCTCTGACGAAGCCCTTCACTGCCCATGATTCGGCATCTAGCTGCTGCCAGCGGTGCATTGCTCACAACTCCCTGAAGACACAGGAGGCCCTTTTAGTCCGTTTCGGATCCTAGTACAGCCCCGCGACTCAAGAGAGGACCTGATATGCTTCCTAGGGTTCGAGAAACCCAGGGACTAAGGCTGCATGGGGTCTGTCGCATGCCTACCTGGTTCATGAGAAAACCTGAACATTAGCTTAAGGCCAGAGGCCCCGTGTGGTTCTCCCCTTCCCTGAGGACAACTGAAGTAGGAGCACTTACCGAGGAACGGCAACATCCAATCTCCTTCCAGGAAACTCACTTGTCATCACAAAGGCAACTGTGCAACAACAATTGTTTCCCAGGGAGAACTGAGCCCGCAGCTCTCTAAATCCCAATGAGGAAAATAAAGTTTCCCTTCAAGCCTTAGTTTCAAAATGGACCGCAGAGCATTCACCCTGTTGTATCCGTCACTCCATGGCACGTCCAAGGTGCGCATAGCACGGAGATACTACATTCGTTTCAACTTGCCGCATCCTAGCATTTTAACAAAAGACGCCCTTCACAGCCCTTCTTTCAGCCTATAGTTGCCCTCAACTGAGCTTCGCTCACAAGGCCCAGAAAGGACGGGCAGTCCGTCGTTTACATCTTGGATCCTAGTGCAGACCCCCGTGTCCTAAGACACCAGAAACGCTTCCTAGATTTAAAGCACCGCTTTGACTAACGCTGCCGTGAGCCTGTGGCCCGCCTATGTCTGTGACGAGAGAAGTAAGTAGAACGTTGGACTGAGGCGAGTCGTCCAGGGTTGTGGGCGTACTCACGAACAATTATGGAGGGATGAGGACGTGGCAGGAATTGAAAGCCAAGTGCTCTTTCGTGGAAGCTAACTAGTCCTCCCAAACACGACTGTGCAGCAAAGAGAAGATGGGCAACAACAGTGTTTACCAGGTAACCCTGAGGCCGCAAACTCTCTACTTTGCAATGAGGAAAATCAACTTCCCAGGAAGACTCAATTCCCAGCAGGACAAAGCAGCATATTACCAAGTCGCATCGGACTCTCTCTCTTGTACATCCCGTGGACACAGTGGCTCGTGACACTAGTAACCATTGCCATGCTGGGAGTCCTTACTGTGGTGTAAGGATATCAAGGTGAGGGCTCAGTTAGGCCTAGGTGACGGTACTTCTCTAGACTATCTACCAGTTCTGGAAAACCCTGTAGTTTTTGAAGCCGGACTTAAAGTGTAGTTGCCGCTTGAGGTAGACAGACGTCGTGGAGCAGCTCCCAGGAGCAGTGGTAGGCTAATTGTATTTTCTACTGCAGCTCAGGGTTCCTCCAGAGCGCAGACACCCTTTGCATGAAGGAAGGCATGGAACGTTGATAACTGGGTTGCTTTCAAGCTATCGCAATCCAGGTGTCTAAACAACGAAGCCCTTCACTGCCCATCAGTTGGCATCTAGCTGTTCCCGACGGTAGATGGCTCAAGGCTCCCCGAAGACACAGGCAGTCCTTTCTCAGTACGTTTTGGAACCTAGCGCTGACAAGTGAGTCCAAAAGAGAGCTGATATGCTTCCTAGAGTTCAAGAACCACAGGGACTAAGGCTCTATGCAATCGGTTGTTTCGCTAAGTCTGTCATGAGAACACCTGGACGTTAGCTTGAGGCTAGAGGCCCCATGTGGTGGGCCCATTCCCTGAAGACTACTGAAGGATGACCACCTACCAAGGGATGGCAACCTCCAAGTTTCTTGCCTAGAAACTCACGTCATCACCAGGGCAATTGTGTTACGAAGAGAAGCTGTGCAGCAACAGTGTTTCTTGGGGAGAATTGAGCCTGCGGCTCTGTAAATCCCAATGAGGAAAATAAAGTTTCACTCGCAGCCTTACTTTCAAAAGGGACCACACAGAGCATTCACCCTGCTGTGTCTTTCTCTAGTTTGTACTCCCAAGGTGCGTTAGAAGGGAGATACTTGAGTTGTTTCACTTACCACATGCTAGATGTTTAGCAAAAGAAGGCCTTTACTGCCCTTCTTTTGGCATATGGTTGTCCTCAGCCGAACAGTTCTCTCAGCTCCTAGAAGCGATGGGCGGTCCCTTGTGTACATCTTGGATCCCAGTGCAGACCTGTTAGTCCTAAGACACCAGAAATGCTTCCTACACTTAAAGCACCGCTTTGACAAACGCTGCCTGGAACCTGTTGCCTGCCTATCTATCTGTGTGACGAACAAAACAGTAACTTAGCTTGGAGCCAGTCCTCCTATATTTTTGGCTTACTCACCGACGATTGCTGAGGGATGAGCACTTAGCAGGGACTGAAAGGCCACGTTTGCCTCACGGGGGGCGGGGATATGACTTGTCCTCACAAGGCAATTGTGCAATGAAGAAAAGATAGGCCACTACACTGTTCATCAGGTAACCTTGAGGCCGCATGTCGTCATTCCAGTGTGCCAAATAAACTTCCCATCACGGTTCAGTTTCCAAGGCGAGGGCACAGCGTCTTATGCTGCAGTTTCTGACTCCCTACTGGACGTTCAGCTGACCACCTAGACCCTTTCGTGAGTAAACTTTGTGATACACTTTGTGATACGGGGTCGTGATTGTGGTGAAAGGATTAGCAAGTCATGGGTTAGTGAGGCCGGTGTGTACAATGTATCTCCAGAGTACCTGGCTTTCAAGGGAGAGCCTGAAATTTTTCAGTCTACACTGAAAGTCCAGTGGCCGCCTGGGGTAAATTGCATCACGTGCGAGTGCCCTGAAGGCGGGGTCGAATCACTGTATGTTTTGTGTGCTCTGGGTTCGGCAGAAAAGCAGACACGTTTTGCATGAAGGAATGAACAGAACGCTGATAGCTGGCTGTTTCTAAGCTATCCCAACCTAGGTGTTTCTCTGACGAAGCCCTTCACTGCCCATGATTCGGCATCTAGCTGCTGCCAGCGGTGCATTGCTCACAACTCCCTGAAGACACAGGAGGCCCTTTTAGTCCGATTCGGATCCTAGTACAGCCCCGCGACTCAAGAGAGGACCTGATATGCTTCCTAGGGTTCGAGAAACCCAGGGACTAAGGCTGCATGGGGTCTGTCGCATGCCTACCTGGTTCATGAGAAAACCTGAACATTAGCTTAAGGCCAGAGGCCCCGTGTGGTTCTCCCCTTCCCTGAGGACAACTGAAGTAGGAGCACTTACCGAGGAACGGCAACATCCAATCTCCTTCCAGGAAACTCACTTGTCATCACAAAGGCAACTGTGCAACAACAATTGTTTCCCAGGGAGAACTGAGCCCGCAGCTCTCTAAATCCCAATGAGGAAAATAAAGTTTCCCTTCAAGCCTTAGTTTCAAAATGGACCGCAGAGCATTCACCCTGTTGTATCCGTCACTCCATGGCACGTCCAAGGTGCGCATAGCACGGAGATACTACATTCGTTTCAACTTGCCGCATCCTAGCATTTTAACAAAAGACGCCCTTCACAGCCCTTCTTTCAGCCTATAGTTGCCCTCAACTGAGCTTCGCTCACAAGGCCCAGAAAGGACGGGCAGTCCGTCGTTTACATCTTGGATCCTAGTGCAGACCCCCGTGTCCTAAGACACCAGAAACGCTTCCTAGATTTAAAGCACCGCTTTGACTAACGCTGCCGTGAGCCTGTGGCCCGCCTATGTCTGTGACGAGAGAAGTAAGTAGAACGTTGGCCTGAGGCGAGTCGTCCAGGGTTGTGGGCGTACTCACGAACAATTATGGAGGGATGAGGACGTGGCAGGAATTGAAAGCCAAGTGCTCTTTCGTGGAAGCTAACTAGTCCTCCCAAACACGACTGTGCAGCAAAGAGAAGATGGGCAACAACAGTGTTTTCCAGGTAACCCTGAGGCCGCAAACTCTCTACTTTGCAATGAGGAAAATCAACTTCCCAGGAAGACTCAATTCCCAGCAGGACAAAGCAGAATATTACCAAGTCGCATCGGACTCTCTCTTGTACATCCCGTGGACACAGTGGCTCGTGACACTAGTAACCATTGCCATGCTGGGAGTCCTTACTGTGGTGTAAGGATATCAAGGGGAGGGCTTAGTTAGGCCTAGGTGACGGTACTTCTCTAGACTATCTACCAGTTCTGGAAAACCCTGTAGGTTTTGAAGCTGGACTTAAAGTGTAGTTGCCGCTTGAGGTAGACAGACGTCGTGGAGCAGCTCCCAGGAGCAGTGGTAGGCTAATTGTATCTTCTACTGCAGCTCAGGGTTCCTCCAGAGCGCAGACACCCTTTGCATGAAGGAAGGCATGGAACGTTGATAACTGGGTTGCTTTCAAGCTATCGCAATCCAGGTGTCTAAACAACGAAGCCCTTCACTGCCCATCAGTTGGCATCTAGCTGTTCCCGACGGTAGATGGCTCAAGGCTCCCTGAAGACACAGGCAGTCCTTTCTCAGTACGTTTTGGAACCTAGCGCTGACAAGTGAGTCCAAAAGAGAGCTGATATGCTTCCTAGAGTTCAAGAACCACAGGGACTAAGGCTCTATGCAATCTGTTGTTTCGCTAAGTCTGTCATGAGAACACCTGGACGTTAGCTTGAGGCTAGAGGCCCCATGTGGTGGGCCCATTCCCTGAAGACTACTGAAGGATGACCACCTACCAAGGGATGGCAACCTCCAAGTTTCTTGCCTAGAAACTCACGTCATCACCAGGGCAATTGTGTTACGAAGAGAAGCTGTGCAGCAACAGTGTTTCTTGGGGAGAATTGAGCCCGCGGCTCTGTAAATCCCAATGAGGAAAATAAAGTTTCACTCGCAGCCTTACTTTCAAAAGGGACCACACAGAGCATTCACCCTGCTGTGTCTTTCTCTAGTTTGTACTCCCAAGGTGCGTTAGAAGGGAGATACTTGAGTTGTTTCACTTACCACATGCTAGATGTTTAGCAAAAGAAGGCCTTTACTGCCCTTCTTTTGGCATATGGTTGTCCTCAGCCGAACAGTTCTCTCAGCTCCTAGAAGCGATGGGCGGTCCCTTGTGTACATCTTGGATCCCAGTGCAGACCTGTTAGTCCTAAGACACCAGAAATGCTTCCTACACTTAAAGCACCGCTTTGACAAACGCTGCCTGGAACCTGTTGCCTGCCTATCTATCTGTGTGACGAACAAAACAGTAACTTAGCTTGGAGCCAGTCCTCCTATATTTTTGGCTTACTCACCGACGATTGCTGAGGGATGAGCACTTAGCAGGGACTGAAAGGCCACGTTTGCCTCACGGGGGGCGGGGATATGACTTGTCCTCACAAGGCAATTGTGCAATGAAGAAAAGATAGGCCACTACACTGTTCATCAGGTAACCTTGAGGCCGCATGTCGTCATTCCAGTGTGCCAAATAAACTTCCCATCACGGTTCAGTTTCCAAGGCGAGGGCACAGCGTCTTATGCTGCAGTTTCTGACTCCCTACTGGACGTTCAGCTGACCACCTAGACCCTTTCGTGAGTAAACTTTGTGATACACTTTGTGATACGGGGTCGTGATTGTGGTGAAAGGATTAGCAAGTCATGGGTTAGTGAGGCCGGTGTGTACAATGTATCTCCAGAGTACCTGGCTTTCAAGGGAGAGCCTGAAATTTTTCAGGCTACACTGAAAGTCCAGTGGCCGCCTGGGGTAAATTGCATCACGTGCGAGTGCCCTGAAGGCGGGGTCGAATCACTGTATGTTTTGTGTGCTCTGGGTTCGGCAGAAAAGCAGACACGTTTTGCATGAAGGAATGAACAGAACGCTGATAGCTGGCTGTTTCTAAGCTATCCCAACCTAGGTGTTTCTCTGACGAAGCCCTTCACTGCCCATGATTCGGCATCTAGCTGCTGCCAGCGGTGCATTGCTCACAACTCCCTGAAGACACAGGAGGCCCTTTTAGTCCGTTTCGGATCCTAGTACAGCCCCGCGACTCAAGAGAGGGCCTGATATGCTTCCTAGGGTTCGAGAAACCCAGGGACTAAGGCTGTATGGGGTCTGTCGCATGCCTACCTCGTTCATGAGAAAACCTGAACATTAGCTTAAGGCCAGAGGCCCCGTGTGGTTCTCCCCTTCCCTGAGGACAACTGAAGTAGGAGCACTTACCGAGGAACGGCAACATCCAATCTCCTTCCAGGAAACTCACTTGTCATCACAAAGGCAACTGTGCAACAACAATTGTTTCCCAGGGAGAACTGAGCCCGCAGCTCTCTAAATCCCAATGAGGAAAATAAAGTTTCCCTTCAAGCCTTAGTTTCAAAATGGACCGCAGAGCATTCACCCTGTTGTATCCGTCACTCCATGGCACGTCCAAGGTGCGCATAGCACGGAGATACTACATTCGTTTCAACTTGCCGCATCCTAGCATTTTAACAAAAGACGCCCTTCACAGCCCTTCTTTCAGCCTATAGTTGCCCTCAACTGAGCTTCGCTCACAAGGCCCAGAAAGGACGGGCAGTCCGTCGTTTATATCTTGGATCCTAGTGCAGACACCCGTGTCCTAAGACACCAGAAACGCTTCCTAGATTTAAAGCACCGCTTTGACAAAGGCTCCCGTGAGCTTGCGGCCCGCCTATGTCTGTGATGAGAGAAGTAGAACGTGGCTTGAGGCGAGTCGTCCGGGGTTGTGGGCGTATTCACGAGTGATTTTTGAGGGGGGAGGACATGGCAGGAATTAAAAGCCAAGTGCTCTTTCGTGGAAGATAACTAGTCCTCCCAAAGACGACTGTGCAACAAAGAGAAGATGGGCAACAACAGTGTTTACCAGGTAACCCTGAGGCCGCAAACTCTCTACTTTGCAATGAGGAAAATCAACTTCCCAGGAAGACTCAATTCCCAGCAGGACAAAGCAGCATATTACCAAGTCGCATCGGACTCTCTCTTGTACATCCCGTGGACACAGTGGCTCGTGACACTAGTAACCATTGCCATGCTGGGAGTCCTTACTGTGGTGTAAGGATATCAAGGGGAGGGCTTAGTTAGGCCTAGGTGACGGTACTTCTCTAGACTATCTACCAGTTCTGGAAAACCCTGTAGGTTTTGAAGCCGGACTTAAAGTGTAGTTGCCGCTTGAGGTAGACAGACGTCGCGGAGCAGCTCCCAGGAGCAGTGGTAGGCTAATTGTATTTTCTACTGCAGCTCAGGGTTCATCCAGAGCACAGACACCCTTTGCATGAAGGAAGGCATGGAACGTTGATAACTGGGTTGCTTTCAAGCTATCGCAATCCAGGTGTCTAAACAACGAAGCCCTTCACTGCCCATCAGTTGGCATCTAGCTGTTCCCGACGGTAGATGGCTCAAGGCTCCCCGAAGACACAGGCAGTCCTTTCTCAGTACGTTTTGGAACCTAGCGCTGACAAGTGAGTCCAAAAGAGAGCTGATATGCTTCCTAGAGTTCAAGAACCACAGGGACTAAGGCTCTATGCAATCTGTTGTTTCGCTAAGTCTGTCATGAGAACACCTGGACGTTAGCTTGAGGCTAGAGGCCCCATGTGGTGGGCCCATTCCCTGAAGACTACTGAAGGATGACCACGTACCAAGGGATGGCAACCTCTAAGTTTCTTGCCTAGAAACTCATGTCATCACCAGGGCAATTGTGTTATGAAGAGAAGCTGTGCAGCAACAGTGTTTCTTGGGGAGAATTGAGCCCGCGGCTCTGTAAATCCCAATGAGGAAAATAAAGTTTCACTCGCAGCCTTACTTTCAAAAGGGACCACACAGAGCATTCACCCTGCTGTGTCTTTCTCTAGTTTGTACTCCCAAGGTGCGTTAGAAGGGAGATACTTGAGTTGTTTCACTTACCACATGCTAGATGTTTAGCAAAAGAAGGCCTTTACTGCCCTTCTTTTGGCATATGGTTGTCCTCAGCCGAACAGTTCTCTCAGCTCCTAGAAGCGATGGGCGGTCCCTTGTGTACATCTTGGATCCCAGTGCAGACCTGTTAGTCCTAAGACACCAGAAATGCTTCCTACACTTAAAGCACCGCTTTGACAAACGCTGCCTGGAACCTGTTGCCTGCCTATCTATCTGTGTGACGAACAAAACAGTAACTTAGCTTGGAGCCAGTCCTCCTATATTTTTGGCTTACTCACCGACGATTGCTGAGGGATGAGCACTTAGCAGGGACTGAAAGGCCACGTTTGCCTCACGGGGGGCGGGGATATGACTTGTCCTCACAAGGCAATTGTGCAATGAAGAAAAGATAGGCCACTACACTGTTCATCAGGTAACCTTGAGGCCGCATGTCGTCATTCCAGTGTGCCAAATAAACTTCGCATCACGGTTCAGTTTCCAAGGCGAGGGCACAGCGTCTTATGCTGCAGTTTCTGACTCCCTACTGGACGTTCAGCTGACCACCTAGACCCTTTCGTGAGTCAACTTTGTGATATACTTTGTGATACGGGGTCGTGATTGTGGTGAAAGGATTAGCAAGTCATAGGTTAGTGAGGCCGGTGTGTACAATGTATCTCCAGAGTACCTGGCTTTCAAGGGAGAGCCTGAAATTTTTCAGGCTACACTGAAAGTCCAGTGGCCGCCTGGGGTAAATTGCATCACGTGCGAGTGCCCTGAAGGCGGGGTCGAATCACTGTATGTTTTGTGTGCTCTGGGTTCAGCAGAAAAGCAGACACGTTTTGCATGAAGGAATGAACAGAACGCTGATAGCTGGCTGTTTTTAAGCTATCCCAACCTAGGTGTTTCTCTGACGAAGCCCTTCACTGCCCATGATTCGGCATCTAGCTGCTGCCAGCGGTGCATTGCTCACAACTCCCTGAAGACACAGGAGGCCCTTTTAGTCCGTTTCGGATCCTAGTACAGCCCCGCGACTCAAGAGAGGACCTGATATGCTTCCTAGGGTTCGAGAAACCCAGGGACTAAGGCTGCATGGGGTCTGTCGCATGCCTACCTCGTTCATGAGAAAACCTGAACATTAGCTTAAGGCCAGAGGCCCCGTGTGGTTCTCCCCTTCCCTGAGGACAACTGAAGTAGGAGCACTTACCGAGGAACGGCAACATCCAATCTCCTTCCAGGAAACTCACTTGTCATCACAAAGGCAACTGTGCAACAACAATTGTTTCCCAGGGAGAACTGAGCCCGCAGCTCTCTAAATCCCAATGAGGAAAATAAAGTTTCCCTTCAAGCCTTAGTTTCAAAATGGACCGCAGAGCATTCACCCTGTTGTATCCGTCACTCCATGGCACGTCCAAGGTGCGCATAGCACGGAGATACTACATTCGTTTCAACTTGCCGCATCCTAGCATTTTAACAAAAGACGCCCTTCACAGCCCTTCTTTCAGCCTATAGTTGCCCTCAACTGAGCTTCGTTCACAAGGCCCAGAAAGGACGGGCAGTCCGTCGTTTACATCTTGGATCCTAGTGCAGACCCCCGTGTCCTAAGACACCAGAAACGATTCCTAGATTTAAAGCACCGCTTTGACTAACGCTGCCGTGAGCCTGTGGCCCGCCTATGTCTGTGACGAGAGAAGTAAGTAGAACGTTGGACTGAGGCGAGTCGTCCAGGGTTGTGGGCGTACTCACGAACAATTATGGAGGGATGAGGACGTGGCAGGAATTGAAAGCCAAGTGCTCTTTCGTGGAAGCTAACTAGTCCTCCCAAACACGACTGTGCAGCAAAGAGAAGATGGGCAACAACAGTGTTTACCAGGTAACCCTGAGGCCGCAAACTCTCTACTTTGCAATGAGGAAAATCAACTTCCCAGGAAGACTCAATTCCCAGCAGGACAAAGCAGCATATTACCAAGTCGCATCGGACTCTCTCTTGTACATCCCGTGGACACAGTGGCTCGTGACACTAGTAACCATTGCCATGCTGGGAGTCCTTACTGTGGTGTAAGGATATCAAGGTGAGGGCTTATTTAGGCCTAGGTGACGGTACTTCTCTAGACTATCTAGCAGTTCTGGAAAACCCTGTAGGTTTTGAAGCCGGACTTAAAGTGTAGTTGCCGCTTGAGGTAGACAGACGTCGTGGAGCAGCTCCCAGGAGCAGTGGTAGGCTAATTGTATTTTCTACTGCAGCTCAGGGTTCCTCCAGAGCGCAGACACCCTTTGCATGAAGGAAGGCATGGAACGTTGATAACTGGGTTGCTTTCAAGCTATCGCAATCCAGGTGTCTAAACAACGAAGCCCTTCACTGCCCATCAGTTGGCATCTAGCTGTTCCTGACGGTAGATGGCTCAAGGCTCCCCGAAGACACAGGCAGTCCTTTCTCAGTACGTTTTGGAACCTAGCGCTGACAAGTGAGTCCAAAAGAGAGCTGATATGCTTCCTAGAGTTCAAGAACCACAGGGACTAAGGCTCTATGCAATCTGTTGTTTCGCTAAGTCTGTCATGAGAACACCTGGACGTTAGCTTGAGGCTAGAGGCCCCATGTGGTGGGCCCATTCCCTGAAGACTACTGAAGGATGACCACCTACCAAGGGATGGCAACCTCCAAGTTTCTTGCCTAGAAACTCACGTCATCACCAGGGCAATTGTGTTACGAAGAGAAGCTGTGCAGCAACAGTGTTTCTTGGGGAGAATTGAGCCCGCGGCTCTGTAAATCCCAATGAGGAAAATAAAGTTTCACTCGCAGCCTTACTTTCAAAAGGGACCACACAGAGCATTCACCCTGCTGTCTTTCTCTAGTTTGTACTCCCAAGGTGCGTTAGAAGGGAGATACTTGAGTTGTTTCACTTACCACATGCTAGATGTTTAGCAAAAGAAGGCCTTTACTGCCCTTCTTTTGGCATATGGTTGTCCTCAGCCGAACAGTTCTCTCAGCTCCTAGAAGCGATGGGCGGTCCCTTGTGTACATCTTGGATGCCAGTGCAGACCTGTTAGTCCTAAGACACCAGAAATGCTTCCTACACTTAAAGCACCGCTTTGACAAACGCTGCCTGGAACCTGTTGCCTGCCTATCTATCTGTGTGACGAACAAAACAGTAACTTAGCTTGGAGCCAGTCCTCCTATATTTTTGGCTTACTCACCGACGATTGCTGAGGGATGAGCACTTAGCAGGGACTGAAAGGCCACGTTTGCCTCACGGGGGGCGGGGATATGACTTGTCCTCACAAGGCAATTGTGCAATGAAGAAAAGATAGGCCACTACACTGTTCATCAGGTAACCTTGAGGCCGCATGTCGTCATTCCAGTGTGCCAAATAAACTTCGCATCACGGTTCAGTTTCCAAGGCGAGGGCACAGCGTCTTATGCTGCAGTTTCTGACTCCCTACTGGACGTTCAGCTGACCACCTAGACCCTTTCGTGAGTCAACTTTGTGATACACTTTGTGATACGGGGTCGTGATTGTGGTGAAAGGATTAGCAAGTCATGGGTTAGTGAGGCCGGTGTGTACAATGTATCTCCAGAGTACCTGGCTTTCAAGGGAGAGCCTGAAATTTTTCAGGCTACACTGAAAGTCCAGTGGCCGCCTGGGGTAAATTGCATCACGTGCGAGTGCCCTGAAGGCGGGGTCGAATCACTGTATGTTTTGTGTGCTCTGGGTTCGGCAGAAAAGCAGACACGTTTTGCATGAAGGAATGAACAGAACGCTGATAGTTGGCTGTTTCTAAGCTATCCCAACCTAGGTGTTTCTCTGACGAAGCCCTTCACTGCCCATGATTCGGCATCTAGCTGCTGCCAGCGGTGCATTGCTCACAACTCCCTGAAGACACAGGAGGCCCTTTTAGTCCGTTTCGGATCCTAGTACAGCCCCGCGACTCAAGAGAGGACCTGATATGCTTCCTAGGGTTCGAGAAAGCCAGGGAGTAAGGCTGCATGGGGTCTGTCGCATGCCTACCTGGTTCATGAGAAAACCTGAACATTAGCTTAAGGCCAGAGGCCCCGTGTGGTTCTCCCCTTCCCTGAGGACAACTGAAGTAGGAGCACTTACCGAGGAACGGCAACATCCAATCTCCTTCCAGGAAACTCACTTGTCATCACAAAGGCAACTGTGCAACAACAATTGTTTCCCAGGGAGAACTGAGCCCGCAGCTCTCTAAATCCCAATGAGGAAAATAAAGTTTCCCTTCAAGCCTTAGTTTCAAAATGGACCGCAGAGCATTCACCCTGTTGTATCCGTCACTCCATGGCACGTCCAAGGTGCGCATAGCACGGAGATACTACATTCGTTTCAACTTGCCGCATCCTAGCATTTTAACAAAAGACGCCCTTCACAGCCCTTCTTTCAGCCTATAGTTGCCCTCAACTGAGCTTCGCTCACAAGGCCCAGAAAGGACGGGCAGTCCGTCGTTTACATCTTGGATCCTAGTGCAGACCCCCGTGTCCTAAGACACCAGAAACGCTTCCTAGATTTAAAGCACCGCTTTGACTAACGCTGCCGTGAGCCTGTGGCCCGCCTATGTCTGTGACGAGAGAAGTAAGTAGAACGTTGGACTGAGGCGAGTCGTCCAGGGTTGTGGGCGTACTCACGAACAATTATGGAGGGATGAGGACGTGGCAGGAATTGAAAGCCAAGTGCTCTTTCGTGGAAGCTAACTAGTCCTCCCAAAGACGACTGTGCAGCAAAGAGAAGATGGGCAACAACAGTGTTTACCAGGTAACCCTGAGGCCGCAAACTCTCTACTTTGCAATGAGGAAAATCAACTTCCCAGGAAGACTCAATTCCCAGCAGGACAAAGCAGCATATTACCAAGTCGCATCGGACTCTCTCTTGTACATCCCGTGGACACAGTGGCTCGTGACACTAGTAACCATTGCCATGCTGGGAGTCCTTACTGTGGTGTAAGGATATCAAGGGGAGGGCTTAGTTAGGCCTAGGTGACGGTACTTCTCTAGACTATCTACCAGTTCTGGAAAACCCTGTAGGTTTTGAAGCCGGACTTAAAGTGTAGTTGCCGCTTGAGGTAGACAGACGTCGTGGAGCAGCTCCCAGGAGCAGTGGTAGGCTAATTGTATTTTCTACTGCAGCTCAGGGTTCCTCCAGAGCGCAGACACCCTTTGCATGAAGGAAGGCATGGAACGTTGATAACTGGGTTGCTTTCAAGCTATCGCAATCCAGGTGTCTAAACAACGAAGCCCTTCACTGCCCATCAGTTGGCATCTAGCTGTTCCCGACGGTAGATGGCTCAAGGCTCCCCGAAGACACAGGCAGTCCTTTCTCAGTACGTTTTGGAACCTAGCGCTGACAAGTGAGTCCAAAAGAGAGCTGATATGCTTCCTAGAGTTCAAGAACCACAGGGACTAAGGCTCTATGCAATCTGTTGTTTCGCTAAGTCTGTCATGAGAACACCTGGACGTTAGCTTGAGGCTAGAGGCCCCATGTGGTGGGCCCATTCCCTGAAGACTACTGAAGGATGACCACCTACCAAGGGATGGCAACCTCCAAGTTTCTTGCCTAGAAACTCACGTCATCACCAGGGCAATTGTGTTACGAAGAGAAGCTGTGCAGCAACAGTGTTTCTTGGGGAGAATTGAGCCCGCGGCTCTGTAAATCCCAATGAGGAAAATAAAGTTTCACTCGCAGCCTTACTTTCAAAAGGGACCACACAGAGCATTCACCCTGCTGTGTCTTTCTCTAGTTTGTACTCCCAAGGTGCGTTAGAAGGGAGATACTTGAGTTGTTTCACTTACCACATGCTAGATGTTTAGCAAAAGAAGGCCTTTACTGCCCTTCTTTTGGCATATGGTTGTCCTCAGCCGAACAGTTCTCTCAGCTCCTAGAAGCGATGGGCGGTCCCTTGTGTACATCTTGGATCCCAGTGCAGACCTGTTAGTCCTAAGACACCAGAAATGCTTCCTACACTTAAAGCACCGCTTTGACAAACGCTGCCTGGAACCTGTTGCCTGCCTATCTATCTGTGTGACGAACAAAACAGTAACTTAGCTTGGAGCCAGTCCTCCTATATTTTTGGCTTACTCACCGACGATTGCTGAGGGATGAGCACTTAGCAGGGACTGAAAGGCCACGTTTGCCTCACGGGGGGCGGGGATATGACTTGTCCTCACAAGGCAATTGTGCAATGAAGAAAAGATAGGCCACTACACTGTTCATCAGGTAACATTGAGGCCGCATGTCGTCATTCCAGTGTGCCAAATAAACTTCCCATCACGGTTCAGTTTCCAAGGCGAGGGCACAGCGTCTTATGCTGCAGTTTCTGACTCCCTACTGGACGTTCAGCTGACCACCTAGACCCTTTCGTGAGTAAACTTTGTGATACACTTTGTGATACGGGGTCGTGATTGTGGTGAAAGGATTAGCAAGTCATGGGTTAGTGAGGCCGGTGTGTACAATGTATCTCCAGAATACCTGGCTTTCAAGGGAGAGCCTGAAATTTTTCAGGCTACACTGAAAGTCCAGTGGCCGCCTGGGGTAAATTGCATCACGTGCGAGTGCCCTGAAGGCGGGGTCGAATCACTGTATGTTTTGTGTGCTCTGGGTTCGGCAGAAAAGCAGACACGTTTTGCATGAAGGAATGAACAGAACGCTGATAGCTGGCTGTTTCTAAGCTATCCCAACCTAGGTGTTTCTCTGACGAAGCCCTTCACTGCCCATGATTCGGCATCTAGCTGCTGCCAGCGGTGCATTGCTCACAACTCCCTGAAGACACAGGAGGCCCTTTTAGTCCATTTCGGATCCTAGTACAGCCCCGCGACTCAAGAGAGGGCCTGATATGCTTCCTAGGGTTCGAGAAACCCAGGGACTAAGGCTGCATGGGGTCTGTCGCATGCCTACCTCGTTCATGAGAAAACCTGAACATTAGCTTAAGGCCAGAGGCCCCGTGTGGTTCTCCCCTTCCCTGAGGACAACTGAAGTAGGAGCACTTACCGAGGAACGGCAACATCCAATCTCCTTCCAGGAAACTCACTTGTCATCACAAAGGCAACTGTGCAACAACAATTGTTTCCCAGGGAGAACTGAGCCCGCAGCTCTCTAAATCCCAATGAGGAAAATAAAGTTTCCCTTCAAGCCTTAGTTTCAAAATGGACCGCAGAGCATTCACCCTGTTGTATCCGTCACTCCATGGCACGTCCAAGGTGCGCATAGCACGGAGATACTACATTCGTTTCAACTTGCCGCATCCTAGCATTTTAACAAAAGACGCCCTTCACAGCCCTTCTTTCAGCCTATAGTTGCCCTCAACTGAGCTTCGCTCACAAGGCCCAGAAAGGACGGGCAGTCCGTCGTTTATATCTTTGATCCTAGTGCAGACCCCCGTGTCCTAAGACACCAGAAACGCTTCCTAGATTTAAAGCACCGCTTTGACAAAGGCTACCGTAAGCTTGCGGCCCGCCTATGTCTGTGATGAGAGAAGTAGAACGTGGCTTGAGGCGAGTCGTCCGGGGTTGTGGGCGTATTCACGAGTGATTTTTGAGGGAGGAGGACGTGGCAGGAATTAAAAGCCAAGTGCTCTTTCGTGGAAGATAACTAGTCCTCCCAAAGACGACTGTGCAACAAAGAGAAGATGGGCAACAACAGTGTTTACCAGGTAACCCTGAGGCCGCAAACTCTCTACTTTGCAATGAGGAAAATCAACTTCCCAGGAAGACTCAATTCCCAGCAGGACAAAGCAGCATATTACCAAGTCGCATCGGACTCTCTCTTGTACATCCCGTGGACACAGTGGCTCGTGACACTAGTAACCATTGCCATGCTGGGAGTCCTTACTGTGGTGTAAGGATATCAAGGGGAGGGCTTAGTTAGGCCTAGGTGACGGTACTTCTCTAGACTATCTACCAGTTCTGGAAAACCCTGTAGGTTTTGAAGCCGGACTTAAAGTGTAGTTGCCGCTTGAGGTAGACAGACGTCGTGGAGCAGCTCCCAGGAGCAGTGGTAGGCTAATTGTATTTTCTACTGCAGCTCAGGGTTCCTCCAGAGCACAGACACCCTTTGCATGAAGGAAGGCATGGAACGTTGATAACTGGGTTGCTTTCAAGCTATCGCAATCCAGGTGTCTAAACAACGAAGCCCTTCACTGCCCATCAGTTGGCATCTAGCTGTTCCCGACGGTAGATGGCTCAAGGCTCCCCGAAGACACAGGCAGTCCTTTCTCAGTACGTTTTGGAACCTAGCGCTGACAAGTGAGTCCAAAAGAGAGCTGATATGCTTCCTAGAGTTCAAGAACCACAGGGACTAAGGCTCTATGCAATCTGTTGTTTCGCTAAGTCTGTCATGAGAACACCTGGACGTTAGCTTGAGGCTAGAGGCCCCATGTGGTGGGCCCATTCCCTGAAGACTACTGAAGGATGACCACGTACCAAGGGATGGCAACCTCCAAGTTTCTTGCCTAGAAACTCACGTCATCACCAGGGCAATTGTGTTATGAAGAGAAGCTGTGCAGCAACAGTGTTTCTTGGGGAGAATTGAACCCGCGGCTCTGTAAATCCCAATGAGGAAAATAAAGTTTCACTCGCAGCCTTACTTTCAAAAGGGACCACACAGAGCATTCACCCTGCTGTGTCTTTCTCTAGTTTGTACTCCCAAGGTGCGTTAGAAGGGAGATACTTGAGTTGTTTCACTTACCACATACTAGATGTTTAGCAAAAGAAGGCCTTTACTGCCCTTCTTTTGGCATATGGTTTTCCTCAGCCGAACAGTTCTCTCAGCTCCTAGAAGCGATGGGCGGTCCCTTGTGTACATCTTGGATCCCAGTGCAGACCTGTTAGTCCTAAGACACCAGAAATGCTTCCTACACTTAAAGCACCGCTTTGACAAACGCTGCCTGGAACCTGTTGCCTGCCTATCTATCTGTGTGACGAACAAAACAGTAACTTAGCTTGGAGCCAGTCCTCCTATATTTTTGGCTTACTCACCGACGATTGCTGAGGGATGAGCACTTAGCAGGGACTGAAAGGCCACGTTTGCCTCACGGGGGGCGGGGATATGACTTGTCCTCACAAGGCAATTGTGCAATGAAGAAAAGATAGGCCACTACACTGTTCATCAGGTAACCTTGAGGCCGCATGTCGTCATTCCAGTGTGCCAAATAAACTTCCCATCACGGTTCAGTTTCCAAGGCGAGGGCACAGCGTCTTATGCTGCAGTTTCTGACTCCCTACTGGACGTTCAGCTGACCACCTAGACCCTTTCGTGAGTCAACTTTGTGATACACTTTGTGATACGGGGTCGTGATTGTGGTGAAAGGATTAGCAAGTCATGGGTTAGTGAGGCCGGTGTGTACAATGTATCTCCAGAGTACCTGGCTTTCAAGGGAGAGCCTGAAATTTTTCAGGCTACACTGAAAGTCCAGTGGCCGCCTGGGGTAAATTGCATCACGTGCGAGTGCCCTGAAGGCGGGGTCGAATCACTGTATGTTTTGTGTGCTCTGGGTTCGGCAGAAAAGCAGACACGTTTTGCATGAAGGAATGAACAGAACGCTGATAGCTGGCTGTTTCTAAGCTATCCCAACCTAGGTGTTTCTCTGACGAAGCCCTTCGCTGCCCATGATTGCGGCATCTAGCTGCTGCCAGCGGTGCATTGCTCACAACTCCCTGAAGACACAGGAGGCCCTTTTAGTCCGTTTCGGATCCTAGTACAGCCCCGCGACTCAAGAGAGGACCTGATATGCTTCCTAGGGTTCGAGAAACCCAGGGACTAAGGCTGCATGGGGTCTGTCGCATGCCTACCTGGTTCATGAGAAAACCTGAACATTAGCTTAAGGCCAGAGGCGCCGTGTGGTTCTCCCCTTCCCTGAGGACAACTGAAGTAGGAGCACTTACCGAGGAACGGCAACATCCAATCTCCTTCCAGGAAACTCACTTGTCATCACAAAGGCAACTGTGCAACAACAATTGTTTCCCAGGGAGAACTGAGCCCGCAGCTCTCTAAATCCCAATGAGGAAAATAAAGTTTCACTTCAAGCCTTAGTTTCAAAATGGACCGCAGAGCATTCACCCTGTTGTATCCGTCACTCCATGGCACGTCCAAGGTGCGCATAGCACGGAGATACTACATTCGTTTCAACTTGCCGCATCCTAGCATTTTAACAAAAGATGCCCTTCACAGCCCTTCTTTCAGCCTATAGTTGCCCTCAACTGAGCTTCGTTCACAAGGCCCAGAAAGGACGGGCAGTCCGTCGTTTACATCTTGGATCCTAGTGCAGACCCCCGTGTCCTAAGACACCAGAAACGATTCCTAGATTTAAAGCACCGCTTTGACTAACGCTGCCGTGAGCCTGTGGCCCGCCTATGTCTGTGACGAGAGAAGTAAGTAGAACGTTGGACTGAGGCGAGTCGTCCAGGGTTGTGGGCGTACTCACGAACAATTATGGAGGGATGAGGACGTGGCAGGAATTGAAAGCCAAGTGCTCTTTCGTGGAAGCTAACTAGTCCTCCCAAACACGACTGTGCAGCAAAGAGAAGATGGGCAACAACAGTGTTTACCAGGTAACCCTGAGGCCGCAAACTCTCTACTTTGCAATGAGGAAAATCAACTTCCCAGGAAGACTCAATTCCCAGCAGGACAAAGCAGCATATTACCAAGTCGCATCGGACTCTCTCTTGTACATCCCGTGGACACAGTGGCTCGTGACACTAGTAACCATTGCCATGCTGGGAGTCCTTACTGTGGTGTAAGGATATCAAGGTGAGGGCTTAGTTAGGCCTAGGTGACGGTACTTCTCTAGACTATCTACCAGTTCTGGAAAACCCTGTAGGTTTTGAAGCCGGACTTAAAGTGTAGTTGCCGCTTGAGGTAGACAGACGTCGTGGAGCAGCTCCCAGGAGCAGTGGTAGGCTAATTGTATTTTCTACTGCAGCTCAGGGTTCCTCCAGAGCGCAGACACCCTTTGCATGAAGGAAGGCATGGAACGTTGATAACTGGGTTGCTTTCAAGCTATCGCAATCCAGGTGTCTAAACAACGAAGCCCTTCACTGCCCATCAGTTGGCATCTAGCTGTTCCCGACGGTAGATGGCTCAAGGCTCCCCGAAGACACAGGCAGTCCTTTCTCAGTACGTTTTGGAACCTAGCGCTGACAAGTGAGTCCAAAAGAGAGCTGATATGCTTCCTAGAGTTCAAGAACCACAGGGACTAAGGCTCTATGCAATCTGTTGTTTCGCTAAGTCTGTCATGAGAACACCTGGACGTTAGCTTGAGGCTAGAGGCCCCATGTGGTGGGCCCATTCCCTGAAGACTACTGAAGGATGACCACCTACCAAGGGATGGCAACCTCCAAGTTTCTTGCCTAGAAACTCACGTCATCACCAGGGCAATTGTGTTACGAAGAGAAGCTGTGCAGCAACAGTGTTTCTTGGGGAGAATTGAGCCCGCGGCTCTGTAAATCCCAATGAGGAAAATAAAGTTTCACTCGCAGCCTTACTTTCAAAAGGGACCACACAGAGCATTCACCCTGCTGTGTCTTTCTCTAGTTTGTACTCCCAAGGTGCGTTAGAAGGGAGATACTTGAGTTGTTTCACTTACCACATGCTAGATGTTTAGCAAAAGAAGGCCTTTACTGCCCTTCTTTTGGCATATGGTTGTCCTCAGCCGAACAGTTCTCTCAGCTCCTAGAAGCGATGGGCGGTCCCTTGTGTACATCTTGGATCCCAGTGCAGACCTGTTAGTCCTAAGACACCAGAAATGCTTCCTACACTTAAAGCACCGCTTTGACAAACGCTGCCTGGAACCTGTTGCCTGCCTATCTATCTGTGTGACGAACAAAACAGTAACTTAGCTTGGAGCCAGTCCTCCTATATTTTTGGCTTACTCACCGACGATTGCTGAGGGATGAGCACTTAGCAGGGACTGAAAGGCCACGTTTGCCTCACGGGGGGCGGGGATATGACTTGTCCTCACAAGGCAATTGTGCAATGAAGAAAAGATAGGCCACTACACTGTTCATCAGGTAACATTGAGGCCGCATGTCATCATTCCAGTGTGCCAAATAAACTTCCCATCACGGTTCAGTTTCCAAGGCGAGGGCACAGCGTCTTATGCTGCAGTTTCTGACTCCCTACTGGACGTTCAGCTGACCACTTAGACCCTTTCGTGAGTAAACTTTGTGATACACTTTGTGATACGGGGTCGTGATTGTGGTGAAAGGATTAGCAAGTCATGGGTTAGTGAGGCCGGTGTGTACAATGTATCTCCAGAATACCTGGCTTTCAAGGGAGAGCCTGAAATTTTTCAGGCTACACTGAAAGTCCAGTGGCCGCCTGGGGTAAATTGCATCACGTGCGAGTGCCCTGAAGGCGGGGTCGAATCACTGTATGTTTTGTGTGCTCTGGGTTCGGCAGAAAAGCAGACACGTTTTGCATGAAGGAATGAACAGAACGCTGATAGCTGGCTGTTTCTAAGCTATCCCAACCTAGGTGTTTCTCTGACGAAGCCCTTCACTGCCCATGATTCGGCATCTAGCTGCTGCCAGCGGTGCATTGTTCACAACTCCCTGAAGACACAGGAGGCCCTTTTAGTCCGTTTCGGATCCTAGTACAGCCCCGCGACTCAAGAGAGGACCTGATATGCTTCCTAGGGTTCGAGAAACCCAGGGACTAAGGCTGCATGGGGTCTGTCGCATGCCTACCTGGTTCATGAGAAAACCTGAACATTAGCTTAAGGCCAGAGGCCCCGTGTGGTTCTCCCCTTCCCTGAGGACAACTGAAGTAGGAGCACTTACCGAGGAACGGCAACATCCAATCTCCTTCCAGGAAACTCACTTGTCATCACAAAGGCAACTGTGCAACAACAATTGTTTCCCAGGGAGAACTGAGCCCGCAGCTCTCTAAATCCCAATGAGGAAAATAAAGTTTCCCTTCAAGCCTTAGTTTCAAAATGGACCGCATAGCATTCACCCTGTTGTATCCGTCACTCCATGGCACGTCCAAGGTGCGCATAGCACGGAGATACTACATTCGTTTCAACTTGCCGCATCCTAGCATTTTAACAAAAGACGCCCTTCACAGCCCTTCTTTCAGCCTATAGTTGCCTCAACTGAGCATTGCTCACAAGGCCCAGAAAGGACGGGCAGTCCGTCGTTTACATCTTGGATCCTAGTGCAGACCCCCGTGTCCTAAGACACCAGAAACGCTTCCTAGATTTAAAGCACCGCTTTGACTAACGCTGCCGTGAGCCTGTGGTCCGCCTATGTCTGTGACGAGAGAAGTAAGTAGAACGTTGGACTGAGGCGAGTCGTCCAGGGTTGTGGGCGTACTCACGAACAATTATGGAGGGATGAGGACGTGGCAGGAATTGAAAGCCAAGTGCTCTTTCGTGGAAGCTAACTAGTCCTCCCAAACACGACTGTGCAGCAAAGAGAAGATGGGCAACAACAGTGTTTACCAGGTAACCCTGAGGCCGCAAACTCTCTACTTTGCAATGAGGAAAATCAACTTCCCAGGAAGACTCAATTCCCAGCAGGACAAAGCAGCATATTACCAAGTCGCATCGGACTCTCTCTTGTACATCCCGTGGACACAGTGGCTCGTGACACTAGTAACCATTGCCATGCTGGGAGTCCTTACTGTGGTGTAAGGATATCAAGGTGAGGGCTTAGTTAGGCCTAGGTGACGGTACTTCTCTAGACTATCTACCAGTTCTGGAAAACCCTGTAGGTTTTGAAGCCGGACTTAAAGTGTAGTTGCCGCTTGAGGTAGACAGACGTCGTGGAGCAGCTCCCAGGAGCAGTGGTAGGCTAATTGTATTTTCTACTGCAGCTCAGGGTTCCTCCAGAGCGCAGACACCCTTTGCATGAAGGAAGGCATGGAACGTTGATAACTGGGTTGCTTTCAAGCTATCGCAATCCAGGTGTCTAAACAACGAAGCCCTTCACTGCCCATCAGTTGGCATCTAGCTGTTCCCGACGGTAGATGGCTCAAGGCTCCCCGAAGACACAGGCAGTCCTTTCTCAGTACGTTTTGGAACCTAGCGCTGACAAGTGAGTCCAAAAGAGAGCTGATATGCTTCCTAGAGTTCAAGAACCACAGGGACTAAGGCTCTATGCAATCTGTTGTTTCGCTAAGTCTGTCATGAGAACACCTGGACGTTAGCTTGAGGCTAGAGGCCCCATGTGGTGGGCCCATTCCCTGAAGACTACTGAAGGATGACCACCTACCAAGGGATGGCAACCTCCAAGTTTCTTGCCTAGAAACTCACGTCATCACCAGGGCAATTGTGTTACGAAGAGAAGCTGTGCAGCAACAGTGTTTCTTGGGGAGAATTGAGCCCGCGGCTCTGTAAATCCCAATGAGGAAAATAAAGTTTCACTCGCAGCCTTACTTTCAAAAGGGACCACACAGAGCATTCACCCTGCTGTGTCTTTCTCTAGTTTGTACTCCCAAGGTGCGTTAGAAGGGAGATACTTGAGTTGTTTCACTTACCACATGCTAGATGTTTAGCAAAAGAAGGCCTTTACTGCCCTTCTTTTGGCATATGGTTGTCCTCAGCCGAACAGTTCTCTCAGCTCCTAGAAGCGATGGGCGGTCCCTTGTGTACATCTTGGATCCCAGTGCAGACCTGTTAGTCCTAAGACACCAGAAATGCTTCCTACACTTAAAGCACCGCTTTGACAAACGCTGCCTGGAACCTGTTGCCTGCCTATCTATCTGTGTGACGAACAAAACAGTAACTTAGCTTGGAGCCAGTCCTCCTATATTTTTGGCTTACTCACCGACGATTGCTGAGGGATGAGCACTTAGCAGGGACTGAAAGGCCACGTTTGCCTCACGGGGGGCGGGGATATGACTTGTCCTCACAAGGCAATTGTGCAATGAAGAAAAGATAGGCCACTACACTGTTCATCAGGTAACATTGAGGCCGCATGTCATCATTCCAGTGTGCCAAATAAACTTCCCATCACGGTTCAGTTTCCAAGGCGAGGGCACAGCGTCTTATGCTGCAGTTTCTGACTCCCTACTGGACGTTCAGCTGACCACTTAGACCCTTTCGTGAGTAAACTTTGTGATACACTTTGTGATACGGGGTCGTGATTGTGGTGAAAGGATTAGCAAGTCATGGGTTAGTGAGGCCGGTGTGTACAATGTATCTCCAGAATACCTGGCTTTCAAGGGAGAGCCTGAAATTTTTCAGGCTACACTGAAAGTCCAGTGGCCGCCTGGGGTAAATTGCATCACGTGCGAGTGCCCTGAAGGCGGGGTCGAATCACTGTATGTTTTGTGTGCTCTGGGTTCGGCAGAAAAGCAGACACGTTTTGCATGAAGGAATGAACAGAACGCTGATAGCTGGCTGTTTCTAAGCTATCCCAACCTAGGTGTTTCTCTGACGAAGCCCTTCACTGCCCATGATTCGGCATCTAGCTGCTGCCAGCGGTGCATTGCTCACAACTCCCTGAAGACACAGGAGGCCCTTTTAGTCCGTTTCGGATCCTAGTACAGCCCCGCGACTCAAGAGAGGACCTGATATGCTTCCTAGGGTTCGAGAAACCCAGGGACTAAGGCTGCATGGGGTCTGTCGCATGCCTACCTGGTTCATGAGAAAACCTGAACATTAGCTTAAGGCCAGAGGCCCCGTGTGGTTCTCCCCTTCCCTGAGGACAACTGAAGTAGGAGCACTTACCGAGGAACGGCAACATCCAATCTCCTTCCAGGAAACTCACTTGTCATCACAAAGGCAACTGTGCAACAACAATTGTTTCCCAGGGAGAACTGAGCCCGCAGCTCTCTAAATCCCAATGAGGAAAATAAAGTTTCCCTTCAAGCCTTAGTTTCAAAATGGACCGCATAGCATTCACCCTGTTGTATCCGTCACTCCATGGCACGTCCAAGGTGCGCATAGCACGGAGATACTACATTCGTTTCAACTTGCCGCATCCTAGCATTTTAACAAAAGACGCCCTTCACAGCCCTTCTTTCAGCCTATAGTTGCCTCAACTGAGCATTGCTCACAAGGCCCAGAAAGGACGGGCAGTCCGTCGTTTACATCTTGGATCCTAGTGCAGACCCCGGTGTCCTAAGACACCAGAAACGCTTCCTAGATTTAAAGCACCGCTTTGACTAACGCTGCCGTGAGCCTGTGGTCCGCCTATGTCTGTGACGAGAGAAGTAAGTAGAACGTTGGACTGAGGCGAGTCGTCCAGGGTTGTGGGCGTACTCACGAACAATTATGGAGGGATGAGGACGTGGCAGGAATTGAAAGCCAAGTGCTCTTTCGTGGAAGCTAACTAGTCCTCCCAAACACGACTGTGCAGCAAAGAGAAGATGGGCAACAACAATGTTTACCAGGTAACCCTGAGGCCGCAAACTCTCTACTTTGCAATGAGGAAAATCAACTTCCCAGGAAGACTCAATTCCCAGCAGGACAAAGCAGCATATTACCAAGTTGCATCGGACTCTCTCTTGTACATCCCGTGGACACAGTGGCTCGTGACACTAGTAAACATTGCCATGCTGGGAGTCCTTACTGTGGTGTAAGGATATCAAGGTGAGGGCTTAGTTAGGCCTAGGTGACGGTACTTCTCTAGACTATCTACCAGTTCTGGAAAACCCCTGTAGGTTTTGAAGCCGGACTTAAAGTGTAGTTGCCGCTTGAGGTAGACAGACGTCGTGGAGCAGCTCCCAGGAGCAGTGGTAGGCTAATTGTATTTTCTACTGCAGCTCAGGGTTCCTCCAGAGCGCAGACACACTTTGCATGAAGGAAGGCATGGAACGTTGATAACTGGGTTGCTTTCAAGCTATCGCAATCCAGGTGTCTAAACAACGAAGCCCTTCACTGCCCATCAGTTGGCATCTAGCTGTTCCCGACGGTAGATGGCTCAAGGCTCCCCGAAGACACAGGCAGTCCTTTCTCAGTACGTTTTGGAACCTAGCACTGACAAGTGAGTCCAAAAGAGAGCTGATATGCTTCCTAGAGTTCAAGAACCACAGGGACTAAGGCTCTATGCAATCTGTTGTTTCACTAAGTCTGTCATGAGAACACCTGGACGTTAGCTTGAGGCTAGAGGCCCCATGTGGTGGGCCCATTCCCTGAAGACTACTGAAGGATGACCACCTACCAAGGGATGGCAACCTCCAAGTTTCTTGCCTAGAAACTCACGTCATCACCAGGGCAATTGTGTTACGAAGAGAAGCTGTGCAGCAACAGTGTTTCTTGGGGAGAATTGAGCCCGCGGCTCTGTAAATCCCAATGAGGAAAATAAAGTTTCACTCGCAGCCTTACTTGCAAAAGGGACCACACAGAGCATTCACCCTGCTGTGTCTTTCTCTAGTTTGTACTCCCAAGGTGCGTTAGAAGGGAGATACTTGAGTTGTTTCACTTACCACATGCTAGATGTTTAGCAAAAGAAGGCCTTTACTGCCCTTCTTTTGGCATATGGTTGTCCTCAGCCGAACAGTTCTCTCAGCTCCTAGAAGCGATGGGCGGTCCCTTGTGTACATCTTGGATCCCAGTGCAGACCTGTTAGTCCTAAGACACCAGAAATGCTTCCTACACTTAAAGCACCGCTTTGACAAACGCTGCCTGGAACCTGTTGCCTGCCTATCTATCTGTGTGACGAACAAAACAGTAACTTAGCTTGGAGCCAGTCCTCCTATATTTTTGGCTTACTCACCGACGATTGCTGAGGGATGAGCACTTAGCAGGGAATGAAAGGCCACGTTTGCCTCACGGGGGGCGGGGATATGACTTGTCCTCACAAGGCAATTGTGCAATGAAGAAAAGATAGGCCACTACACTGTTCATCAGGTAACCTTGAGGCCGCATGTCGTCATTCCAGTGTGCCAAATAAACTTCCCATCACGGTTCAGTTTCCAAGGCGAGGGCACAGCGTCTTATGCTGCAGTTTCTGACTCCCTACTGGACGTTCAGCTGACCACCTAGACCCTTTCGTGAGTAAACTTTGTGATACACTTTGTGATACGGGGTGGTGATTGTGGTGAAAGGATTAGCAAGTCATGGGTTAGTGAGGCCGGTGTGTACAATGTATCTCCAGAATACCTGGCTTTCAAGGGAGAGCCTGAAATTTTTCAGGCTACACTGAAAGTCCAGTGGCCGCCTGGGGTAAATTGCATCACGTGCGAGTGCCCTGAAGGCGGGGTCGAATCACTGTATGTTTTGTGTGCTCTGGGTTCGGCAGAAAAGCAGACACGTTTTGCATGAAGGAATGAACAGAACGCTGATAGCTGGCTGTTTCTAAGCTATCCCAACCTAGGTGTTTCTCTGACGAAGCCCTTCACTGCCCATGATTCGGCATCTAGCTGCTGCCAGCGGTGCATTGCTCACAACTCCCTGAAGACACAGGAGGCCCTTTTAGTCCGTTTCGGATCCTAGTACAGCCCTGCGACTCAAGAGAGGACCTGATATGCTTCCTAGGGTTCGAGAAACCCAGGGACTAAGGCTGCATGGGGTCTGTCGCATGCCTAACTGGTTCATGAGAAAACCTGAACATTAGCTTAAGGCCAGAGGCCCCGTGTGGTTCTCCCCTTCCCTGAGGACAACTGAAGTAGGAGCACTTACCGAGGAACGGCAACATCCAATCTCCTTCCAGGAAACTCACTTGTCATCACAAAGGCAACTGTGCAACAACAATTGTTTCCCAGGGAGAACTGAGCCCGCAGCTCTCTAAATCCCAATGAGGAAAATAAAGTTTCCCTTCAAGCCTTAGTTTCAAAATGGACTGCAGAGCATTCACCCTGTTGTATCCGTCACTCCATGGCACGTCCAAGGTGCGCATAGCACGGAGATACTACATTCGTTTCAACTTGCCGCATCCTAGCATTTTAACAAAAGACGCCCTTCACAGCCCTTCTTTCAGCCTATAGTTGCCCTCAACTGAGCATCGCTCACAAGGCCCAGAAAGGACGGGCAGTCCGTCGTTTACATCTTGGATCCTAGTGCAGACCCCCGTGTCCTAAGACACCAGAAACGCTTCCTAGATTTAAAGCACCGCTTTGACTAACGCTGCCGTGAGCCTGTGGTCCGCCTATGTCTGTGACGAGAGAAGTAAGTAGAACGTTGTACTGAGGCGAGTCATCCAGGGTTGTGGGCGTAGTCACGAACAATTATGGAGGGATGAGGACGTGGCAGGAATTGAAAGCCAAGTGCTCTTTCGTGGAAGCTAACTAGTCCTCCCAAACACGACTGTGCAGCAAAGAGAAGATGGGCAACAACAGTGTTTACCAGGTAACCCTGAGGCCGCAAACTCTCTACTTTGCAATGAGGAAAATCAACTTCCCAGGAAGACTCAATTCCCAGCAGGACAAAGCAGCATATTACCAAGTCGCATCGGACTCTCTCTTGTACATCCCGTGGACACAGTGGCTCGTGACACTAGTAACCATTGCCATGCTGGGAGTCCTTACTGTGGTGTAAGGATATCAAGGTGAGGGCTTAGTTAGGCCTAGGTGACGGTACTTCTCTAGACTATCTACCAGTTCTGGAAAACCCCTGTAGGTTTTGAAGCCGGACTTAAAGTGTAGTTGCCGCTTGAGGTAGACAGACGTCGTGGAGCAGCTCCCAGGAGCAGTGGTAGGCTAATTGTATTTTCTACTGCAGCTCAGGGTTCCTCCAGAGCGCAGACACCCTTTGCATGAAGGAAGGCATGGAACGTTGATAACTGGGTTGCTTTCAAGCTATCGCAATCCAGGTGTCTAAACAACGAAGCCCTTCACTGCCCATCAGTTGGCATCTAGCTGTTCCCGACGGTAGATGGCTCAAGGCTCCCCGAAGACACAGGCAGTCCTTTCTCAGTACGTTTTGGAACCTAGCGCTGACAAGTGAGTCCAAAAGAGAGCTTATATGCTTCCTAGAGTTCAAGAACCACAGGGACTAAGGCTCTATGCAATCTGTTGTTTCGCTAAGTCTGTCATGAGAACACCTGGACGTTAGCTTGAGGCTAGAGGCCCCATGTGGTGGGCCCATTCCCTGAAGACTACTGAAGGATGACCACCTACCAAGGGATGGCAACCTCCAAGTTTCTTGCCTAGAAACTCACGTCATCACCAGGGCAATTGTGTTACGAAGAGAAGCTGTGCAGCAACAGTGTTTCTTGGGGAAAATTGAGCCCGCGGCTCTGTAAATCCCAATGAGGAAAATAAAGTTTCACTCGCAGCCTTACTTTCAAAAGGGACCACACAGAGCATTCACCCTGCTGTGTCTTTCTCTAGTTTGTACTCCCAAGGTGCGTTAGAAGGGAGATACTTGAGTTGTTTCACTTACCACATGCTAGATGTTTAGCAAAAGAAGGCCTTTACTGCCCTTCTTTTGGCATATGGTTGTCCTCAGCCGAACAGTTCTCTCAGCTCCTAGAAGCGATGGGCGGTCCCTTGTGTACATCTTGGATCCCAGTGCAGACCTGTTAGTCCTAAGACACCAGAAATGCTTCCTACACTTAAAGCACCGCTTTGACAAACGCTGCCTGGAACCTGTTGCCTGCCTATCTATCTGTGTGACGAACAAAACAGTAACTTAGCTTGGAGCCAGTCCTCCTATATTTTTGGCTTACTCACCGACGATTGCTGAGGGATGAGCACTTAGCAGGGACTGAAAGGCCACGTTTGCCTCACGGGGGGCGGGGATATGACTTGTCCTCACAAGGCAATTGTGCAATGAAGAAAAGATAGGCCACTACACTGTTCATCAGGTAACCTTGAGGCCGCATGTCATCATTCCAGTGTGCCAAATAAACTTCCCATCACGGTTCAGTTTCCAAGGCGAGGGCACAGCGTCTTATGCTGCAGTTTCTGACTCCCTACTGGACGTTCAGCTGACCACCTAGACCCTTTCGTGAGTAAACTTTGTGATACACTTTGTGATACGGGGTGGTGATTGTGGTGAAAGGATTAGCAAGTCATGGGTTAGTGAGGCCGGTGTGTACAATGTATCTCCAGAATACCTGGCTTTCAAGGGAGAGCCTGAAATTTTTCAGGCTACACTGAAAGTCCAGTGGCCGCCTGGGGTAAATTGCATCACGTGCGAGTGCCCTGAAGGCGGGGTCGAATCACTGTATGTTTTGTGTGCTCTGGGTTCGGCAGAAAAGCAGACACGTTTTGCATGAAGGAATGAACAGAACGCTGATAGCTGGCTGTTTCTAAGCTATCCCAACCTAGGTGTTTCTCTGACGAAGCCCTTCGCTGCCCATGATTCGGCATCTAGCTGCTGCCAGCGGTGCATTGCTCACAACTCCCTGAAGACACAGGAGGCCCTTTTAGTCCGTTTCAGATCCTAGTACAGCCCCGCGACTCAAGAGAGGACCTGATATGCTTCCTAGGGTTCGAGAAACCCAGGGACTAAGGCTGCATGGGGTCTGTCGCATGCCTACCTGGTTCATGAGAAAACCTGAACATTAGCTTAAGGCCAGAGGCCCCGTGTGGTTCTCCCCTTCCCTGAGGACAACTGAAGTAGGAGCACTTACCGAGGAACGGCAACATCCAATCTCCTTCCAGGAAACTCACTTGTCATCACAAAGGCAACTGTGCAACAACAATTGTTTCCCAGGGAGAACTGAGCCCGCAGCTCTCTAAATCCCAATGAGGAAAATAAAGTTTCCCTTCAAGCCTTAGTTTCAAAATGGACCGCAGAGCATTCACCCTTTTGTATCCGTCACTCCATGGCACGTCCAAGGTGCGCATAGCACGGAGATACTACATTCGTTTCAACTTGCTGCATCCTAGCATTTTAACAAAAGACGCCCTTCACAGCCCTTCTTTCAGCCTATAGTTGCCCTCAACTGAGCTTCGCTCACAAGGCCCAGAAAGGACGGGCAGTCCGTCGTTTACATCTTGGATCCTAGTGCAGATCCCCGTGTCCTTAGACACCAGAAACGATTCCTAGATTTAAAGCACCGCTTTGACTAACGCTGCCGTGAGCCTGTGGCCCGCCTATGTCTGTGACGAGAGAAGTAAGTAGAACGTTGGACTGAGGCGAGTCGTCCAGGGTTGTGGGCGTACTCACGAACAATTATGGAGGGATGAGGACGTGGCAGGAATTGAAAGCCAAGTGCTCTTTCGTGGAAGATAACTAGTCCTCCCAAAGACGACTGTGCAGCAAAGAGAAGATGGGCAACAACAGTGTTTACCAGGTAACCCTGAGGCCGCAAACTCTCTACTTTGCAATGAGGAAAATCAACTTCCCAGGAAGACTCAATTCCCAGCAGGACAAAGCAGCATATTACCAAGTCGCATCGGACTCTCTCTTGTACATCCCGTGGACACAGTGGCTCGTGACACTAGTAACCATTGCCATGCTGGGAGTCCTTACTGTGGTGTAAGGATATCAAGGGGAGGGCTTAGTTAGGCCTAGGTGACGGTACTTCTCTAGACTATCTACCAGTTCTGGAAAACCCTGTAGGTTTTGAAGCCGGACTTAAAGTGTAGTTGCCGCTTGAGGTAGACAGACGTCGTGGAGCAGCTCCCAGGAGCAGTGGTAGGCTAATTGTATTTTCTACTGCAGCTCAGGGTTCCTCCAGAGCGCAGACACCCTTTGCATGAAGGAAGGCATGGAACGTTGATAACTGGGTTGCTTTCAACCTATCGCAATCCAGGTGTCTAAACAACGAAGCCCTTCACTGCCCATCAGTTGGCATCTAGCTGTTCCCGACGGTAGATGGCTCAAGGCTCCCCGAAGACACAGGCAGTCCTTTCTCAGTACGTTTTGGAACCTAGCACTGACAAGTGAGTCCAAAAGAGAGCTGATATGCTTCCTAGAGTTCAAGAACCACAGGGACTAAGGCTCTATGCAATCTGTTGTTTCGCTAAGTCTGTCATGAGAACACCTGGACGTTAGCTTGAGGCTAGAGGCCCCATGTGGTGGGCCCATTCCCTGAAGACTACTGAAGGATGACCACCTACCAAGGGATGGCAACCTCCAAGTTTCTTGCCTAGAAACTCACGTCATCACCAGGGCAATTGTGTTACGAAGAGAAGCTGTGCAGCAACAGTGTTTCTTGGGGAGAATTGAGCCCGCGGCTCTGTAAATCCCAATGAGGAAAATAAAGTTTCACTCGCAGCCTTACTTTCAAAAGGGACCACACAGAGCATTCACCCTGCTGTGTCTTTCTCTAGTTTGTACTCCCAAGGTGCGTTAGAAGGGAGATACTTGAGTTGTTTCACTTACCACATGCTAGATGTTTAGCAAAAGAAGGCCTTTACTGCCCTTCTTTTGGCATATGGTTGTCCTCAGCCGAACAGTTCTCTCAGCTCCTAGAAGCGATGGGCGGTCCCTTGTGTACATCTTGGATCCCAGTGCAGACCTGTTAGTCCTAAGACACCAGAAATGCTTCCTACACTTAAAGCACCGCTTTGACAAACGCTGCCTGGAACCTGTTGCCTGCCTATCTATCTGTGTGACGAACAAAACAGTAACTTAGCTTGGAGCCAGTCCTCCTATATTTTTGGCTTACTCACCGACGATTGCTGAGGGATGAGCACTTAGCAGGGACTGAAAGGCCACGTTTGCCTCACGGGGGGCGGGGATATGACTTGTCCTCACAAGGCAATTGTGCAATGAAGAAAAGATAGGCCACTACACTGTTCATCAGGTAACCTTGAGGCCGCATGTCGTCATTCCAGTGTGCCAAATAAACTTCCCATCACGGTTCAGTTTCCAAGGCGAGGGCACAGCGTCTTATGCTGCAGTTTCTGACTCCCTACTGGACGTTCAGCTGACCACCTAGACCCTTTCGTGAGTAAACTTTGTGATACACTTTGTGATACGGGGTCGTGATTGTGGTGAAAGGATTAGCAAGTCATGGGTTAGTGAGGCCGGTGTGTACAATGTATCTCCAGAATACCTGGCTTTCAAGGGAGAGCCTGAAATTTTTCAGGCTACACTGAAAGTCCAGTGGCCGCCTGGGGTAAATTGCATCACGTGCGAGTGCCCTGAAGGCGGGGTCGAATCACTGTATGTTTTGTGTGCTCTGGGTTCGGCAGAAAAGCAGACACGTTTTGCATGAAGGAATGAACAGAACGCTGATAGCTGGCTGTTTCTAAGCTATCCCAACCTAGGTGTTTCTCTGACGAAGCCCTTCGCTGCCCATGATTCGGCATCTAGCTGCTGCCAGCGGTGCATTGCTCACAACTCCCTGAAGACACAGGAGGCCCTTTTAGTCCGTTTCAGATCCTAGTACAGCCCCGCGACTCAAGAGAGGACCTGATATGCTTCCTAGGGTTCGAGAAACCCAGGGACTAAGGCTGCATGGGGTCTGTCGCATGCCTACCTGGTTCATGAGAAAACCTGAACATTAGCTTAAGGCCAGAGGCCCCGTGTGGTTCTCCCCTTCCCTGAGGACAACTGAAGTAGGAGCACTTACCGAGGAACGGCAACATCCAATCTCCTTCCAGGAAACTCACTTGTCATCACAAAGGCAACTGTGCAACAACAATTGTTTCCCAGGGAGAACTGAGCCCGCAGCTCTCTAAATCCCAATGAGGAAAATAAAGTTTCCCTTCAAGCCTTAGTTTCAAAATGGACCGCAGAGCATTCACCCTTTTGTATCCGTCACTCCATGGCACGTCCAAGGTGCGCATAGCACGGAGATACTACATTCGTTTCAACTTGCCGCATCCTAGCATTTTAACAAAAGACGCCCTTCACAGCCCTTCTTTCAGCCTATAGTTGCCCTCAACTGAGCTTCGCTCACAAGGCCCAGAAAGGACGGGCAGTCTGTCGTTTACATCTTGGATCCTAGTGCAGATCCCCGTGTCCTTAGACACCAGAAACGCTTCCTAGATTTAAAGCACCGCTTTGACAAATGCTGCCGTGAGCCTGTGGCCCGCCTATGTCTGTGACGAGAGAAGTAAGTAGAACGTTGGACTGAGGCGAGTCGTCCAGGGTTGTGGGCGTACTCACGAACAATTATGGAGGGATGAGGACGTGGCAGGAATTGAAAGCCAAGTGCTCTTTCGTGGAAGATAACTAGTCCTCCCAAAGACGACTGTGCAGCAAAGAGAAGATGGGCAACAACAGTGTTTACCAGGTAACCCTGAGGCCGCAAACTCTCTACTTTGCAATGAGGAAAATCAACTTCCCAGGAAGACTCAATTCCCAGCAGGACAAAGCAGCATATTACCAAGTCGCATCGGACTCTCTCTTGTACATCCCGTGGACACAGTGGCTCGTGACACTAGTAACCATTGCCATGCTGGGAGTCCTTACTGTGGTGTAAGGATATCAAGGGGAGGGCTTAGTTAGGCCTAGGTGACGGTACTTCTCTAGACTATCTACCAGTTCTGGAAAACCCTGTAGGTTTTGAAGCCGGACTTAAAGTGTAGTTGCCGCTTGAGGTAGACAGACGTCATGGAGCAGCTCCTAGGAGCAGTGGTAGGCTAATTGTATTTTCTACTGCAGCTCAGGGTTCCTCCAGAGCGCAGACACCCTTTGCATGAAGGAAGGCATGGAACGTTGATAACTGGGTTGCTTTCAAGCTATCACAATCCAGGTGTCTAAACAACGAAGCCCTTCACTGCCCATCAGTTGGCATCTAGCTGTTCCCGACAGTAGATGGCTCAAGGCTCCCCGAAGACACAGGCAGTCCTTTCTCAGTACGTTTTGGAACCTAGCGCTGACAAGTGAGTCCAAAAGAGAGCTGATATGCTTCCTAGAGTTCAAGAACCACAGGGACTAAGGCTCTATGCAATCTGTTGTTTCGCTAAGTCTGTCATGAGAACACCTGGACGTTAGCTTGAGGCTAGAGGCCCCATGTGGTGGGCCCATTCCCTGAAGACTACTGAAGGATGACCACCTACCAAGGGATGGCAACCTCCAAGTTTCTTGCCTAGAAACTCACGTCATCACCAAGGCAATTGTGTTACGAAGAGAAGCTGTGCAGCAACAGTGTTTCTTGGGGAGAATTGAGCCCGCGGCTCTGTAAATCCCAATGAGGAAAATAAAGTTTCACTCGCAGCCTTACTTTCAAAAGGGACCACACAGAGCATTCACCCTGCTGTGTCTTTCTCTAGTTTGTACTCCCAAGGTGCGTTAGAAGGGAGATACTTGAGTTGTTTCACTTACCACATGCTAGATGTTTAGCAAAAGAAGGCCTTTACTGCCCTTCTTTTGGCATATGGTTGTCCTCAGCCGAACAGTTCTCTCAGCTCCTAGAAGCGATGGGCGGTCCCTTGTGTACATCTTGGATCCCAGTGCAGACCTGTTAGTCCTAAGACACCAGAAATGCTTCCTACACTTAAAGCACCGCTTTGACAAACGCTGCCTGGAACCGGTTGCCTGCCTATCTATCTGTGTGACGAACAAAACAGTAACTTAGCTTGGAGCCAGTCCTCCTATATTTTTGGCTTAGTCACCGACGATTGCTGAGGGATGAGCACTTAGCAGGGAGTGAAAGGCCACGTTTGCCTCACGGGGGGCGGGGATATGACTTGTCCTCACAAGGCAATTGTGCAATGAAGAAAAGATAGGCCACTACACTGTTCATCAGGTAACCTTGAGGCCGCATGTCGTCATTCCAGTGTGCCAAATAAACTTCCCATCACGGTTCAGTTTCCAAGGCGAGGGCACAGCGTCTTATGCTGCAGTTTCTGACTCCCTACTGGACGTTCAGCTGACCACCTAGACCCTTTCGTGAGTAAACTTTGTGATACACTTTGTGATACGGGGTCGTGATTGTGGTGAAAGGATTAGCAAGTCATGGGTTAGTGAGGCCGGTGTGTACAACGTATCTCCAGAATACCTGGCTTTCAAGGGAGAGCCTGAAATTTTTCAGGCTACACTGAAAGTCCAGTGGCCGCCTGGGGTAAATTGCATCACGTGCGAGTGCCCTGAAGGCGGGGTCGAATCACTGTATGTTTTGTGTGCTCTGGGTTCGGCAGAAAAGCAGACACGTTTTGCATGAAGGAATGAACAGAACGCTGATAGCTGGCTGTTTCTAAGCTATCCCAACCTAGGTGTTTCTCTGACGAAGCCCTTCGCTGCCCATGATTCGGCATCTAGCTGCTGCCAGCGGTGCATTGCTCACAACTCCCTGAAGACACAGGAGGCCCTTTTAGTCCATTTCGGATCCTAGTACAGCTCCGCGACTCAAGAGAGGACCTGATATGCTTCCTAGGGTTCGAGAAACCCAGGGACTAAGGCTGCATGGGGTCTGTCGCATGCCTACCTTGTTCATGAGAAAACCTGAACATTAGCTTAAGGCCAGAGGCCCCGTGTGGTTCTCCCCTTCCCTGAGGACAACTGAAGTAGGAGCACTTACCGAGGAACGGCAACATCCAATCTCCTTCCAGGAAACTCACTTGTCATCACAAAGGCAACTGTGCAACAACAATTGTTTCCCAGGGAGAACTGAGCCCGCAGCTCTCTAAATCCCAATGAGGAAAATAAAGTTTCCCTTCAAGCCTTAGTTTCAAAATGGACCGCATAGCATTCACCCTGTTGTATCCGTCACTCCATGGCACGTCCAAGGTGCGCATAGCACGGAGATACTACATTCGTTTCAACTTGCCACATCCTAGCATTTTAACAAAAGACGCCCTTCACAGCCCTTCTTTCAGCCTATAGTTGCCCTCAACTGAGCATTGCTCACAAGGCCCAGAAAGGACGGGCAGTCCGTCGTTTACATCTTGGATCCTAGTGCAGACCCCCGTGTCCTAAGACACCAGAAACGCTTCCTAGATTTAAAGCACCGCTTTGACAAAGGCTGCCGTGAGCTTGCGGCCCGCCTATGTCTGTGATGAGAGAAGTAGAACGTTGGCTTGAGGCGAGTCATCCGGGGTTGTGGGCGTACTCACGAATGATTTTTGAGGGAGGAGGACGTGGCAGGTATTGAAAGCCAAGTGCTCTTTCGTGGAAGATAACTAGTCCTCCCAAACACGACTGTGCAGCAAAGAGAAGATGGGCAACAACAGTGTTTACCAGGTAACCCTGAGGCCGCAAACTCTCTACTTTGCAATGAGGAAAATCAACTTCCCAGGAAGACTCAATTCCCAGCAGGACAAAGCAGCATATTACCAAGTCGCATCGGACTCTCTCTTGTACATCCCGTGGACACAGTGGCTCGTGACACTAGTAACCATTGCCATGCTGGGAGTCCTTACTGTGGTGTAAGGATATCAAGGAGAGGGCTTAGTTAGGCCTAGGTGACGGTACTTCTCTAGACTATCTACCAGTTCTGGAAAACCCTGTAGGTTTTGAAGCCGGACTTAAAGTGTAGTTGCCGCTTGAGGTAGACAGACGTCGTGGAGCAGCTCCCAGGAGCAGTGGTAGGCTAATTGTATTTTCTACTGCAGCTCAGGGTTCCTCCAGAGCGCAGACACCCTTTGCATGAAGGAAGGCATGGAACGTTGATAACTGGGTTGCTTTCAAGCTATCGCAATCCAGGTGTCTAAACAACGAAGCCCTTCACTGCCCATCAGTTGGCATCTAGCTGTTCCCGACGGTAGATGGCTCAAGGCTCCCCGAAGACACAGGCAGTCCTTTCTCAGTACGTTTTGGAACCTAGCGCTGACAAGTGAGTCCAAAAGAGAGCTGATATGCTTCCTAGAGTTCAAGAACCACAGGGACTAAGGCTCTATGCAATCGGTTGTTTCGCTAAGTCTGTCATGAGAACACCTGGACGTTAGCTTGAGGCTAGAGGCCCCATGTGGTGGGCCCATTCCCTGAAGACTACTGAAGGATGACCACCTACCAAGGGATGGCAACCTCCAAGTTTCTTGCCTAGAAACTCACGTCATCACGAGGGCAATTGTGTTACGAAGAGAAGCTGTGCAGCAACAGTGTTTCTTGGGGAGAATTGAGCCCGCGGCTCTGTAAATCCCAATGAGGAAAATAAAGTTTCACTCGCAGCCTTACTTTCAAAAGGGACCACACAGAGCATTCACCCTGCTGTGTCTTTCTCTAGTTTGTACTCCCAAGGTGCGTTAGAAGGGAGATACTTGAGTTGTTTCACTTACCACATGCTAGATGTTTAGCAAAAGAAGGCCTTTACTGCCCTTCTTTTGGCATATGGTTGTCCTCAGCCGAACAGTTCTCTCAGCTCCTAGAAGCGATGGGCGGTCCCTTGTGTACATCTTGGATCCCAGTGCAGACCTGTTAGTCCTAAGACACCAGAAATGCTTCCTACACTTAAAGCACCGCTTTGACAAACGCTGCCTGGAACCTGTTGCCTGCCTATCTATCTGTGTGATGAACAAAACAGTAACTTAGCTTGGAGCCAGTCCTCCTATATGTTTGGCTTACTCACTGACGATTGCTGAGGGATGAGCACTTAGCAGGGACTGAAAGGCCACGTTTGCCTCACGGGGGGCGGGGATATGACTTGTCCTCACAAGGCAATTGTGCAATGAAGAAAAGATAGGCCACTACACTGTTCATCAGGTAACCTTGAGGCCGCATGTCGTCATTCCAGTGTGCCAAATAAACTTCCCATCACGGTTCAGTTTCCAAGGCGAGGGCACAGCGTCTTATGCTGCAGTTTCTGACTCCCTACTGGACGTTCAGCTGACCACCTAGACCCTTTCGTGAGTAAACTTTGTGATACACTTTGTGATACGGGGTCGTGATTGTGGTGAAAGGATTAGCAAGTCATGGGTTAGTGAGGCCGGTGTGTACAATGTATCTCCAGAGTACCTGGCTTTCAAGGGAGAGCCTGAAATTTTTCAGGCTACACTGAAAGTCCAGTGGCCGCCTGGGGTAAATTGCATCACGTGCGAGTTCCCTGAAGGCGGGGTCGAATCACTGTATGTTTTGTGTGCTCTGGGTTCGGCAGAAAAGCAGACACGTTTTGCATGAAGGAATGAACAGAACGCTGATAGCTGGCTGTTTCTAAGCTATCCCAACCTAGGTGTTTCTCTGACGAAGCCCTTCACTGCCCATGATTCGGCATCTAGCTGCTGCCAGCGGTGCATTGCTCACAACTCCCTGAAGACACAGGAGGTCCTTTTAGTCCGTTTCGGATCCTAGTACAGCCCTGGGACTCAAGAGAGGACCTGATATGCTTCCTAGGGTTCGAGAAACCCAGGGACTAAGGCTGCATGGGGTCTGTCGCATGCCTACCTGGTTCATGAGAAAACCTGAACATTAGCTTAAGGCCAGAGGCCCCGTGTGGTTCTCCCCTTCCCTGAGGACAACTGAAGTAGGAGCACTTACCGAGGAACGGCAACATCCAATCTCCTTCCAGGAAACTCACTTGTCATCACAAAGGCAACTGTGCAACAACAATTGTTTCCCAGGGAGAACTGAGCCCACAGCTCTCTAAATCCCAATGAGGAAAATAAAGTTTCCCTTCAAGCCTTAGTTTCTCAATGGACCACAGAGCATTCACCCTGTGCTTTCCATCTCTCCATGGCAAGTCCAAGGTGCGCATAGCGCGGAGATACTACAGTCATTTCAACTTGCCGCATCCTAGCATTTTAACAAAAGACGCCCTTCACAGCCCTTCTTTCAGCCTATAGTTGCCCTCAACTGAGCATTGCTCACAAGGCCCAGAAAGGACGGGCAGTCCATCGTTTATATCTTGGATCCTAGTGCAGACCCCCGTGTCCTAAGACACCAGAAACGCTTCCTAGATTTAAAGCACTGCTTTGACAAAGGCTGCCGTGAGCTTGCGGCCCGCCTATGTCTGTGATGAGAGAAGTAGAACGTTGGCTTGAGGCGAGTCATCCGGGGTTGTGGGCGTACTCACGAATGATTTTTGAGGGAGGAGGACGTGGCAGGAATTGAAAGCCAAGTGCTCTTTCCTGGAAGATAACTAGTCCTCCCAAAGACGACTGTGCAGCAAAGAGAAGATGGGCAACAACAGTGTTTACCAGGTAACCCTGAGGCCGCAAACTCTCTACTTTGCAATGAGGAAAATCAACTTCCCAGGAAGACTCAATTCCCAGCAGGACAAAGCAGCATATTACCAAGTCGCATCGGACTCTCTCTTGTACATCCCGTGGACACAGTGGCTCGTGACACTAGTAACCATTGCCATGCTGGGAGTCCTTACTGTGTGTAAGGATATCAAGGTGAGGGCTTAGTTAGGCCTAGGTGACGGTACTTCTCTAGACTATCTACCAGTTCTGGAAAACCCCTGTAGGTTTTGAATCCGGACTTAAAGTGTAGTTGCCGCTTGAGGTAGACAGACGTCGTGGAGCAGCTCCCAGGAGCAGTGGTAGGCTAATTGTATTTTCTACTGCAGCTCAGGGTTCCTCCAGAGCGCAGACACCCTTTGCATGAAGGAAGGCATGGAACTTGATAACTGGGTTGCTTTCAAGCTATCGCAATCCAGGTGTCTAAACAACGAAGCCCTTCACTGCCCATCAGTTGGCATCTAGCTGTTCCCGACGGTAGATGGCTCAAGGCTCCCCGAAGACACAGGCAGTCCTTTCTCAGTACGTTTTGGAACCTAGCACTGACAAGTGAGTCCAAAAGAGAGCTGATATGCTTCCTAGAGTTCAAGAACCACAGGGACTAAGGCTCTATGCAATCGGTTGTTTCGCTAAGTCTGTCATGAGAACACCTGGACGTTAGCTTGAGGCTAGAGGCCCCATGTGGTGGGCCCATTCCCTGAAGACTACTGAAGGATGACCACCTACCAAGGGATGGCAACCTCCAAGTTTCTTGCCTAGAAACTCACGTCATCACCAGGGCAATTGTGTTACGAAGAGAAGCTGTGCAGCAACAGTGTTTCTTGGGGAAAATTGAGCCCGCGGCTCTGTAAATCCCAATGAGGAAAATAAAGTTTCACTCGCAGCCTTACTTTCAAAAGGGACCACACAGAGCATTCACCCTGCTGTGTCTTTCTCTAGTTTGTACTCCCAAGGTGCGTTAGAAGGGAGATACTTGAGTTGTTTCACTTACCACATGCTAGATGTTTAGCAAAAGAAGGCCTTTACTGCCCTTCTTTTGGCATATGGTTGTCCTCAGCCGAACAGTTCTCTCAGCTCCTAGAAGCGATGGGCGGTCCCTTGTGTACATCTTGGATCCCAGTGCAGACCTGTTAGTCCTAAGACACCAGAAATGCTTCCTACACTTAAAGCACCGCTTTGACAAACGCTGCCTGGAACCTGTTGCCTGCCTATCTATCTGTGTGACGAACAAAACAGTAACTTAGCTTGGAGCCAGTCCTCCTATATGTTTGGCTTACTCACTGACGATTGCTGAGGGATGAGCACTTAGCAGGGACTGAAAGGCCACGTTTGCCTCACGGGGGGCGGGGATATGACTTGTCCTCACAAGGCAATTGTGCAATGAAGAAAAGATAGGCCACTACACTGTTCATCAGGTAACCTTGAGGCCGCATGTCGTCATTCCAGTGTGCCAAATAAACTTCCCATCACGGTTCAGTTTCCAAGGCGAGGGCACAGCATCTTATGCTGCAGTTTCTGACTCCCTACTGGACGTTCAGCTGACCACCTAGACCCTTTCGTGAGTAAACTTTGTGATACACTTTGTGATACGGGGTCGTGATTGTGGTGAAAGGATTAGCAAGTCATGGGTTAGTGAGGCCGGTGTGTACAATGTATCTCCAGAGTACCTGGCTTTCAAGGGAGAGCCTGAAATTTTTCAGGCTACACTGAAAGTCCAGTGGCCGCCTGGGGTAAATTGCATCACGTGCGAGTTCCCTGAAGGCGGGGTCGAATCACTGTATGTTTTGTGTGCTCTGGGTTCGGCAGAAAAGCAGACACGTTTTGTATGAAGGAATGAACAGAACGCTGATAGCTGGCTGTTTCTAAGCTATCCCAACCTAGGTGTTTCTCTGACGAAGCCCTTCACTGCCCATGATTCGGCATCTAGCTGCTGCCAGCGGTGCATTGCTCACAACTCCCTGAAGACACAGGAGGCCCTTTTAGTCCGTTTCGGATCCTAGTACAGCCCCGCGACTCAAGAGAGGACCTGATATGCTTCCTAGGGTTCGAGAAACCCAGGGACTAAGGCTGCATGGGGTCTGTCGCATGCCTACCTGGTTCATGAGAAAACCTGAACATTAGCTTAAGGCCAGAGGCCCCGTGTGGTTCTCCCCTTCCCTGAGGACAACTGAAGTAGGAGCACTTACCGAGGAACGGCAACATCCAATCTCCTTCCAGGAAACTCACTTGTCATCACAAAGGCAACTGTGCAACAACAATTGTTTCCCAGGGAGAACTGAGCCCACAGCTCTCTAAATCCCAATGAGGAAAATAAAGTTTCCCTTCAAGCCTTAGTTTCAAAATGGACCGCAGAGCATTCACCCTGTTGTATCCGTCACTCCATGGCACGTCCAAGGTGCGCATAGCACGGAGATACTACATTCGTTTCAACTTGCCGCATCCTAGCATTTTAACAAAAGACGCCCTTCACAGCCCTTCTTTCAGCCTATAGTTGCCCTCAACTGAGCTTCGCTCACAAGGCCCAGAAAGGACGGGCAGTCCGTCGTTTACATCTTGGATCCTAGTGCAGACCCCCGTGTCCTAAGACACCAGAAACGCTTCCTAGATTTAAAGCACCGCTTTCACAAAGGCTGCCGTGAGCCTGCGGCCCGCCTATGTCTGTGACGAGAGAAGTAAGTAGAACGTTGGACTGAGGCAAGTCGTCCAGGGTTGTGGGCGTACTCATGAACAATTATGGAGGGATGAGGACGTGGCAGGAATTGAAAGCCAAGTGCTCTTTCGTGGAAGATAACTAGTCCTCCCAAACACGACTGTGCAGCAAAGAGAAGATGGGCAACAACAGTGTTTACCAGGTAACCCTGAGGCCGCAAACTCTCTACTTTGCAGTGAGGAAAATCAACTTCCCAGGAAGACTCAATTCCCAGCAGGACAAAGCAGCATATTACCAAGTCGCATCGGAGTCTCTCTTGTACATCCCGTGGACACAGTGGCTCGTGACACTAGTAACCATTGCCATGCTGGGAGTCCTTACTGTGGTGTAAGGATATCAAGGTGAGGGCTTAGTTAGGCCTAGGTGACGGTACTTCTCTAGACTATCTACCAGTTCTGGAAAACCCCTGTAGGTTTTGAAGCCGGACTTAAAGTGTAGTTGCCGCTTGAGGTAGACAGACGTCGTGGAGCAGCTCCCAGGAGCAGTGGTAGGCTAATTGTATTTTCTACTGCAGCTCAGGGTTCCTCCAGAGCGCAGACACCCTTTGCATGAAGGAAGGCATGGAACGTTGATAACTGGGTTGCTTTCAAGCTATCGCAATCCAGGTGTCTAAACAACGAAGCCCTTCACTGCCCATCAGTTGGCATCTAGCTGTTCCCGACGGTAGATGGCTCAAGGCTCCCCGAAGACACAGGCAGTCCTTTCTCAGTACGTTTTGGAACCTAGCGCTGACAAGTGAGTCCAAAAGAGAGCTGATATGCTTCCTAGAGTTCAAGAACCACAGGGACTAAGGCTCTATGCAATCGGTTGTTTCGCTAAGTCTGTCATGAGAACACCTGGACGTTAGCTTGAGGCTAGAGGCCCCATGTGGTGGGCCCATTCCCTGAAGACTACTGAAGGATGACCACCTACCAAGGGATGGCAACCTCCAAGTTTCTTGCCTAGAAACTCACGTCATCACCAGGGCAATTGTGTTACGAAGAGAAGCTGTGCAGCAACAGTGTTTCTTGGGGAGAATTGAGCCCGCGGCTCTGTAAATCCCAATGAGGAAAATAAAGTTTCACTCGCAGCCTTACTTTCAAAAGGGACCACACAGAGCATTCACCCTGCTGTGTCTTTCTCTAGTTTGTACTCCCAAGGTGCGTTAGAAGGGAGATACTTGAGTTGTTTCACTTACCACATGCTAGATGTTTAGCAAAAGAAGGCCTTTACTGCCCTTCTTTTGGCATATGGTTGTCCTCAGCCGAACAGTTCTCTCAGCTCCTAGAAGCGATGGGCGGTCCCTTGTGTACATCTTGGATCCCAGTGCAGACCTGTTAGTCCTAAGACACCAGAAATGCTTCCTACACTTAAAGCACCGCTTTGACAAACGCTGCCTGGAACCTGTTGCCTGCCTATCTATCTGTGTGACGAACAAAACAGTAACTTAGCTTGGAGCCAGTCCTCCTATATGTTTGGCTTACTCACCGACGATTGCTGAGGGATGAGCACTTAGCAGGGACTGAAAGGTCACGTTTGCCTCACGGGGGGCGGGGATATGACTTGTCCTCACAAGGCAATTGTGCAATGAAGAAAAGATAGGCCACTACACTGTTCATCAGGTAACCTTGAGGCCGCATGTCGTCATTCCAGTGTGCCAAATAAACTTCCCATCACGGTTCAGTTTCCAAGGCGAGGGCACAGCGTCTTATGCTGCAGTTTCTGACTCCCTACTGGACGTTCAGCTGACCACCTAGACCCTTTCGTGAGTAAACTTTGTGATACACTTTGTGATACGGGGTCGTGATTGTGGTGAAAGGATTAGCAAGTCATGGGTTAGTGAGGCCGGTGTGTACAATGTATCTCCAGAGTACCTGGCTTTCAAGGGAGAGCCTGAAATTTTTCAGGCTACACTGAAAGTCCAGTGGCCGCCTGGGGTAAATTGCATCACGTGCGAGTTCCCTGAAGGCGGGGTCGAATCACTGTATGTTTTGTGTGCTCTGGGTTCGGCAGAAAAGCAGACACGTTTTGCATGAAGGAATGAACAGAACGCTGATAGCTGGCTGTTTCTAAGCTATCCCAACCTAGGTGTTTCTCTGACGAAGCCCTTCACTGCCCATGATTCGGCATCTAGCTGCTGCCAGCGGTGCATTGCTCACAACTCCCTGAAGACACAGGAGGCCCTTTTAGTCCGTTTTGGATCCTAGTACAGCCCAGCGACTCAAGAGAGGACCTGATATGCTTCCTAGGGTTCGAGAAACCCAGGGACTAAGGCTGCATGGGGTCTGTCGCATGCCTACCTGGTAAATGAGAAAACCTGAACATTAGCTTAAGGCCAGAGGCCCCGTGTGGTTCTCCCCTTCCCTGAGGACAACTGAAGTAGGAGCACTTACCGAGGAACGGCAACATCCAATCTCCTTCCAGGAAACTCACTTGTCATCACAAAGGCAACTGTGCAACAACAATTGTTTCCCAGGGAGAACTGAGCCCACAGCTCTCTAAATCCCAATGAGGAAAATAAAGTTTCCCTTCAAGCCTTAGTTTCAAAATGGACCGCAGAGCATTCACCCTGTTGTATCCGTCACTCCATGGCACGTCCAAGGTGCGCATAGCACGGAGATACTACATTCGTTTCAACTTGCCGCATCCTAGCATTTTAACAAAAGACGCCCTTCACAGCCCTTCTTTCAGCCTATAGTTGCCCTCAACTGAGCTTCGCTCACAAGGCCCAGAAAGGACGGGCAGTCCGTCGTTTACATCTTGGATCCTAGTGCAGACCCCCGTGTCCTAAGACACCAGAAACGCTTCCTAGATTTAAAGCACCGCTTTCACAAAGGCTGCCGTGAGCCTGCGGCCCGCCTATGTCTGTGACGAGAGAAGTAAGTAGAACGTTGGACTGAGGCGAGTCGTCCAGGGTTGTGGGCGTACTCATGAACAATTATGGAGGGATGAGGACGTGGCAGGAATTGAAAGCCAAGTGCTCTTTCGTGGAAGATAACTAGTCCTCCCAAACACGACTGTGCAGCAAAGAGAAGATGGGCAACAACAGTGTTTACCAGGTAACCCTGAGGCCGCAAACTCTCTACTTTGCAGTGAGGAAAATCAACTTCCCAGGAAGACTCAATTCCCAGCAGGACAAAGCAGCATATTACCAAGTCGCATCGGAGTCTCTCTTGTACATCCCGTGGACACAGTGGCTCGTGACACTAGTAACCATTGCCATGCTGGGAGTCCTTACTGTGGTGTAAGGATATCAAGGTGAGGGCTTAGTTAGGCCTAGGTGACGGTACTTCTCTAGACTATCTACCAGTTCTGGAAAACCCCTGTAGGTTTTGAAGCCGGACTTAAAGTGTAGTTGCCGCTTGAGGTAGACAGACATCGTGGAGCAGCTCCCAGGAGCAGTGGTAGGCTAATTGTATTTTCTACTGCAGCTCAGGGTTCCTCCAGAGCGCAGACACCCTTTGCATGAAGGAAGGCATGGAACGTTGATAACTGGGTTGCTTTCAAGCTATCGCAATCCAGGTGTCTAAACAACGAAGCCCTTCACTGCCCATCAGTTGGCATCTAGCTGTTCCCGACGGTAGATGGCTCAAGGCTCCCCGAAGACACAGGCAGTCCTTTCTCAGTACGTTTTGGAACCTAGCGCTGACAAGTGAGTCCAAAAGAGAGCTGATATGCTTCCTAGAGTTCAAGAACCACAGGGACTAAGGCTCTATGCAATCTGTTGTTTCGCTAAGTCTGTCATGAGAACACCTGGACGTTAGCTTGAGGCTAGAGGCCCCATGTGGTGGGCCCATTCCCTGAAGACTACTGAAGGATGACCACCTACCAAGGGATGGCAACCTCCAAGTTTCTTGCCTAGAAACTCACGTCATCACCAGGGCAATTGTGTTACGAAGAGAAGCTGTGCAGCAACAGTGTTTCTTGGGGAGAATTGAGCCCGCGGCTCTGTAAATCCCAATGAGGAAAATAAAGTTTCACTCGCAGCCTTACTTTCAAAAGGGACCACACAGAGCATTCACCCTGCTGTGTCTTTCTCTAGTTTGTACTCCCAAGGTGCGTTAGAAGGGAGATACTTGAGTTGTTTCACTTACCACATGCTAGATGTTTAGCAAAAGAAGGCCTTTACTGCCCTTCTTTTGGCATATGGTTGTCCTCAGCCGAACAGTTCTCTCAGCTCCTAGAAGCGATGGGCGGTCCCTTGTGTACATCTTGGATCCCAGTGCAGACCTGTTAGTCCTAAGACACCAGAAATGCTTCCTACACTTAAAGCACCGCTTTGACAAACGCTGCCTGGAACCTGTTGCCTGCCTATCTATCTGTGTGACGAACAAAACAGTAACTTAGCTTGGAGCCAGTCCTCCTATATGTTTGGCTTACTCACCGACGATTGCTGAGGGATGAGCACTTAGCAGGGACTGAAAGGCCACGTTTGCCTCACGGGGGGCGGGGATATGACTTGTCCTCACAAGGCAATTGTGCAATGAAGAAAAGATAGGCCACTACACTGTTCATCAGGTAACCTTGAGGCCGCATGTCGTCATTCCAGTGTGCCAAATAAACTTCCCATCACGGTTCAGTTTCCAAGGCGAGGGCACAGCGTCTTATGCTGCAGTTTCTGACTCCCTACTGGACGTTCAGCTGACCACCTAGACCCTTTCGTGAGTAAACTTTGTGATACACTTTGTGATACGGGGTCGTGATTGTGGTGAAAGGATTAGCAAGTCATGGGTTAGTGAGGCCGGTGTGTACAATGTATCTCCAGAGTACCTGGCTTTCAAGGGAGAGCCTGAAATTTTTCAGGCTACACTGAAAGTCCAGTGGCCGCCTGGGGTAAATTGCATCACGTGCGAGTTCCCTGAAGGCGGGGTCGAATCACTGTATGTTTTGTGTGCTCTGGGTTCGGCAGAAAAGCAGACACGTTTTGCATGAAGGAATGAACAGAACGCTGATAGCTGGCTGTTTCTAAGCTATCCCAACCTAGGTGTTTCTCTGACGAAGCCCTTCACTGCCCATGATTCGGCATCTAGCTGCTGCCAGCGGTGCATTGCTCACAACTCCCTGAAGACACAGGAGGCCCTTTTAGTCCGTTTTGGATCCTAGTACAGCCCAGCGACTCAAGAGAGGACCTGATATGCTTCCTAGGGTTCGAGAAACCCAGGGACTAAGGCTGCATGGGGTCTGTCGCATGCCTACCTGGTTCATGAGAAAACCTGAACATTAGCTTAAGGCCAGAGGCCCCGTGTGGTTCTCCCCTTCCCTGAGGACAACTGAAGTAGGAGCACTTACCGAGGAACGGCAACATCCAATCTCCTTCCAGGAAACTCACTTGTCATCACAAAGGCAACTGTGCAACAACAATTGTTTCCCAGGGAGAACTGAGCCCACAGCTCTCTAAATCCCAATGAGGAAAATAAAGTTTCCCTTCAAGCCTTAGTTTCAAAATGGACCGCAGAGCATTCACCCTGTTGTATCCGTCACTCCATGGCACGTCCAAGGTGCGCATAGCACGGAGATACTACATTCGTTTCAACTTGCCGCATCCTAGCATTTTAACAAAAGACGCCCTTCACAGCCCTTCTTTCAGCCTATAGTTGCCCTCAACTGAGCTTCGCTCACAAGGCCCAGAAAGGACGGGCAGTCCGTCGTTTACATCTTGGATCCTAGTGCAGACCCCCGTGTCCTAAGACACCAGAAACGCTTCCTAGATTTAAAGCACCGCTTTGACAAATGCTGCCGTGAGCCTGCGGCCCGCCTATGTCTGTGACGAGAGAAGTAAGTAGAACGTTGGACTGAGGCGAGTCGTCCAGGGTTGTGGGCGTACTCACGAACAATTATGGAGGGATGAGGACGTGGCAGGAATTGAAAGCCAAGTGCTCTTTCGTGGAAGATAACTAGTCCTCCCAAAGACGACTGTGCAGCAAAGAGAAGATGGGCAACAACAGTGTTTACCAGGTAACCCTGAGGCCGCAAACTCTCTACTTTGCAATGAGGAAAATCAACTTCCCAGGAAGACTCAATTCCCAGCAGGACAAAGCAGCATATTACCAAGTCGCATCGGAGTCTCTCTTGTACATCCCGTGGACACAGTGGCTCGTGACACTAGTAACCATTGCCATGCTGGGAGTCCTTACTGTGGTGTAAGGATATCAAGGTGAGGGCTTAGTTAGGCCTAGGTGACGGTACTTCTCTAGACTATCTACCAGTTCTGGAAAACCCTGTAGGTTTTGAAGCCGGACTTAAAGTGTAGTTGCCGCTTGAGGTAGACAGACATCGTGGAGCAGCTCCCAGGAGCAGTGGTAGGCTAATTGTATTTTCTACTGCAGCTCAGGGTTCCTCCAGAGCGCAGACACCCTTTGCATGAAGGAAGGCATGGAACGTTGATAACTGGGTTGCTTTCAAGCTATCGCAATCCAGGTGTCTAAACAACGAAGCCCTTCACTGCCCATCAGTTGGCATCTAGCTGTTCCCGACGGTAGATGGCTCAAGGCTCCCCGAAGACACAGGCAGTCCTTTCTCAGTACGTTTTGGAACCTAGCGCTGACAAGTGAGTCCAAAAGAGAGCTGATATGCTTCCTAGAGTTCAAGAACCACAGGGACTAAGGCTCTATGCAATCTGTTGTTTCGCTAAGTCTGTCATGAGAACACCTGGACGTTAGCTTGAGGCTAGAGGCCCCATGTGGTGGGCCCATTCCCTGAAGACTACTGAAGGATGACCACCTACCAAGGGATGGCAACCTCCAAGTTTCTTGCCTAGAAACTCACGTCATCACCAGGGCAATTGTGTTACGAAGAGAAGCTGTGCAGCAACAGTGTTTCTTGGGGAGAATTGAGCCCGCGGCTCTGTAAATCCCAATGAGGAAAATAAAGTTTCACTCGCAGCCTTACTTTCAAAAGGGACCACACAGAGCATTCACCCTGCTGTGTCTTTCTCTAGTTTGTACTCCCAAGGTGCGTTAGAAGGGAGATACTTGAGTTGTTTCACTTACCACATGCTAGATGTTTAGCAAAAGAAGGCCTTTACTGCCCTTCTTTTGGCATATGGTTGTCCTCAGCCGAACAGTTCTCTCAGCTCCTAGAAGCGATGGGCGGTCCCTTGTGTACATCTTGGATCCCAGTGCAGACCTGTTAGTCCTAAGACACCAGAAATGCTTCCTACACTTAAAGCACCGCTTTGACAAACGCTGCCTGGAACCTGTTGCCTGCCTATCTATCTGTGTGACGAACAAAACAGTAACTTAGCTTGGAGCCAGTCCTCCTATATGTTTGGCTTACTCACCGACGATTGCTGAGGGATGAGCACTTAGCAGGGACTGAAAGGCCACGTTTGCCTCACGGGGGGCGGGGATATGACTTGTCCTCACAAGGCAATTGTGCAATGAAGAAAAGATAGGCCACTACACTGTTCATCAGGTAACCTTGAGGCCGCATGTCGTCATTCCAGTGTGCCAAATAAACTTCCCATCACGGTTCAGTTTCCAAGGCGAGGGCACAGCGTCTTATGCTGCAGTTTCTGACTCCCTACTGGACGTTCAGCTGACCACCTAGACCCTTTCGTGAGTAAACTTTGTGATACACTTTGTGATACGGGGTCGTGATTGTGGTGAAAGGATTAGCAAGTCATGGGTTAGTGAGGCCGGTGTGTACAATGTATCTCCAGAGTACCTGGCTTTCAAGGGAGAGCCTGAAATTTTTCAGGCTACACTGAAAGTCCAGTGGCCGCCTGGGGTAAATTGCATCACGTGCGAGTTCCCTGAAGGCGGGGTCGAATCACTGTATGTTTTGTGTGCTCTGGGTTCGGCAGAAAAGCAGACACGTTTTGCATGAAGGAATGAACAGAACGCTGATAGCTGGCTGTTTCTAAGCTATCCCAACCTAGGTGTTTCTCTGACGAAGCCCTTCACTGCCCATGATTCGGCATCTAGCTGCTGCCAGCGGTGCATTGCTCACAACTCCCTGAAGACACAGGAGGCCCTTTTAGTCCGTTTCGGATCCTAGTACAGCCCCGCGACTCAAGAGAGGACCTGATATGCTTCCTAGGGTTCGAGAAACCCAGGGACTAAGGCTGCATGGGGTCTGTCGCATGCCTACCTTGTTCATGAGAAAACCTGAACATTAGCTTAAGGCCAGAGGCCCCGTGTGGTTCTCCCCTTCCCTGAGGACAACTGAAGTAGGAGCACTTACCGAGGAACGGCAACATCCAATCTCCTTCCAGGAAACTCACTTGTCATCACAAAGGCAACTGTGCAACAACAATTGTTTCCCAGGGAGAACTGAGCCCACAGCTCTCTAAATCCCAATGAGGAAAATAAAGTTTCCCTTCAAGCCTTAGTTTCAAAATGGACCGCAGAGCATTCACCCTGTTGTATCCGTCACTCCATGGCACGTCCAAGGTGCGCATAGCACGGAGATACTACATTCGTTTCAACTTGCCGCATCCTAGCATTTTAACAAAAGACGCCCTTCACAGCCCTTCTTTCAGCCTATAGTTGCCCTCAACTGAGCTTCGCTCACAAGGCCCAGAAAGGACGGGCAGTCCGTCGTTTACATCTTGGATCCTAGTGCAGACCCCCGTGTCCTAAGACACCAGAAACGCTTCCTAGATTTAAAGCACCGCTTTGACAAATGCTGCCGTGAGCCTGCGGCCCGCCTATGTCTGTGACGAGAGAAGTAAGTAGAACGTTGGACTGAGGCGAGTCGTCCAGGGTTGTGGGCGTACTCACGAACAATTATGGAGGGATGAGGACGTGGCAGGAATTGAAAGCCAAGTGCTCTTTCGTGGAAGATAAGTAGTCCTCCCAAACACGACTGTGCAGCAAAGAGAAGATGGGCAACAACAGTGTTTACCAGGTAACCCTGAGGCCGCAAACTCTCTACTTTGCAATGAGGAAAATCAACTTCCCAGGAAGACTCAATTCCCAGCAGGACAAAGCAGCATATTACCAAGTCGCATCGGAGTCTCTCTTGTACATCCCGTGGACACAGTGGCTCGTGACACTAGTAACCATTGCCATGCTGGGAGTCCTTACTGTGGTGTAAGGATATCAAGGTGAGGGCTTAGTTAGGCCTAGGTGACGGTACTTCTCTAGACTATCTACCAGTTCTGGAAAACCCTGTAGGTTTTGAAGCCGGACTTAAAGTGTAGTTGCTGCTTGAGGTAGACAGACATCGTGGAGCAGCTCCCAGGAGCAGTGGTAGGCTAATTGTATTTTCTACTGCAGCTCAGGGTTCCTCCAGAGCGCAGACACCCTTTGCATGAAGGAAGGCATGGAACGTTGATAACTGGGTTGCTTTCAAGCTATCGCAATCCAGGTGTCTAAACAACGAAGCCCTTCACTGCCCATCAGTTGGCATCTAGCTGTTCCCGACGGTAGATGGCTCAAGGCTCCCCGAAGACACAGGCAGTCCTTTCTCAGTACGTTTTGGAACCTAGCGCTGACAAGTGAGTCCAAAAGAGAGCTGATATGCTTCCTAGAGTTCAAGAACCACAGGGACTAAGGCTCTATGCAATCTGTTGTTTCGCTAAGTCTGTCATGAGAACACCTGGACGTTAGCTTGAGGCTAGAGGCCCCATGTGGTGGGCCCATTCCCTGAAGACTACTGAAGGATGACCACCTACCAAGGGATGGCAACCTCCAAGTTTCTTGCCTAGAAACTCACGTCATCACGAGGGCAATTGTGTTACGAAGAGAAGCTGTGCAGCAACAGTGTTTCTTGGGGAGAATTGAGCCCGCGGCTCTGTAAATCCCAATGAGGAAAATAAAGTTTCACTCGCAGCCTTACTTTCAAAAGGGACCACACAGAGCATTCACCCTGCTGTGTCTTTCTCTAGTTTGTACTCCCAAGGTGCGTTAGAAGGGAGATACTTGAGTTGTTTCACTTACCACATGCTAGATGTTTAGCAAAAGAAGGCCTTTACTGCCCTTCTTTTGGCATATGGTTGTCCTCAGCCGAACAGTTCTCTCAGCTCCTAGAAGCGATGGGCGGTCCCTTGTGTACATCTTGGATCCCAGTGCAGACCTGTTAGTCCTAAGACACCAGAAATGCTTCCTACACTTAAAGCACCGCTTTGACAAACGCTGCCTGGAACCTGTTGCCTGCCTATCTATCTGTGTGACGAACAAAACAGTAACTTAGCTTGGAGCCAGTCCTCCTATATTTTTGGCTTACTCACCGACGATTGCTGAGGGATGAGCACTTAGCAGGGACTGAAAGGCCACGTTTGCCTCACGGGGGGCGGGGATATGACTTGTCCTCACAAGGCAATTGTGCAATGAAGAAAAGATAGGCCACTACACTGTTCATCAGGTAACCTTGAGGCCGCATGTCGTCATTCCAGTGTGCCAAATAAACTTCCCATCACGGTTCAGTTTCCAAGGCGAGGGCACAGCGTCTTATGCTGCAGTTTCTGACTCCCTACTGGACGTTCAGCTGACCACCTAGACCCTTTCGTGAGTAAACTTTGTGATACACTTTGTGATACGGGGTCGTGATTGTGGTGAAAGGATTTAGCAAGTCATGGGTTAGTGAGGCCGGTGTGTACAATGTATCTCCAGAATACCTGGCTTTCAAGGGAGAGCCTGAAATTTTTCAGGCTACACTGAAAGTCCAGTGGCCGCCTGGGGTAAATTCCATCACGTGCGAGTGCCCTGAAGGCAGGGTCGAATCACTGTATGTTTTGTGTGCTCTGGGTTCGGCAGCAAAGCAGACACGTTTTGCATGAAGGAATGAACAGAACGCTGATAGCTGGCTGTTTCTAAGCTATCCCAACCTAGGTGTTTCTCTGACGAAGCCCTTCACTGCCCATGATTCGGCATCTAGCTGCTGCCAGCGGTGCATTGCTCACAACTCCCTGAAGACACAGGAGGCCCTTTTAGTCCGTTTCGGATTCTAGTACAGCCCAGCGACTCAAGAGAGGACCTGATATGCTTCCTAGGGTTCGAGAAACCCAGGGACTAAGGCTGCATGGGGTCTGTCGCATGCCTACCTCATTCATGAGAAAACCTGAACATTAGCTTAAGGCCAGAGGCCCCGTGTGGTTCTCCCCTTCCCTGAGGACAACTGAAGTAGGAGCACTTACCGAGGAACGGCAACATCCAATCTCCTTCCAGGAAACTCACTTGTCATCACAAAGGCTACTGTGCAACAACAATTGTTTCCCAGGGAGAACTGAGCCCACAGCTCTCTAAATCCCAATGAGGAAAATAAAGTTTCCCTTCAAGCCTTAGTTTCAAAATGGACCGCATAGCATTCACCCTGTTGTATCCGTCACTCCATGGCACGTCCAAGGTGCGCATAGCACGGAGATACTACATTCGTTTCAACTTGCCGCATCCTAGCATTTTAACAAAAGACGCCCTTCACAGCCCTTCTTTCAGCCTATAGTTGCCCTCAACTGAGCATTGCTCACAAGGCCCAGAAAGGACGGGCAGTCCTTCGTTTACATCTTGGATCCTAGTGCAGACCCCCGTGTCCTAAGACACCAGAAACGCTTCCTAGATTTAAAGCACCGCTTTGACTAACGCTGCCGTGAGCCTGTGGCCCGCCTATGTCTGTGACGAGAGAAGGAAGTAGAACGTTGGACTGAGGTGAGTCGTCCAGGGTTGTGGGCGTACTCACGAACAATTATGGAGGGATGAGGACGTGGCAGGAATTGAAAGCCAAGTGCTCTTTCGTGGAAGCTAACTAGTCCTCGCAAACACGACTGTGCAGCAAAGAGAAGATGGGCAACAACAGTGTTTACCAGGTAAACCTGAGGCCGCAAACTCTCTACTTTGCAATGAGGAAAATCAACTTCCCAGGAAGACTCAATTCCCAGCAGGACAAAGCAGCATATTACCAAGTCGCATCGGACTCTCTCTTGTACATCCCGTGGACACAGTGGCTCGTGACACTAGTAACCATTGCCATGCTGGGAGTCCTTACTGTGGTGTAAGGATATCAAGGGGAGGGCTTAGTTAGGCCTAGGTGACGGTACTTCTCTAGACTATCTACCAGTTCTGGAAAACCCTGTAGGTTTTGAAGCCGGACTTAAAGTGTAGTTGCCGCTTGAGGTAGACAGACGTCGTGGAGCAGCTCCCAGGAGCAGTGGTAGGCTAATTGTATTTTCTACTGCAGCTCAGGGTTCCTCCAGAGCGCAGACACCCTTTGCATGAAGGAAGGCATGGAACGTTGATAACTGGGTTGCTTTCAAGCTATCGCAATCCAGGTGTCTAAACAACGAAGCCCTTCACTGCCCATCAGTTGGCATCTAGCTGTTCCCGACGGTAGATGGCTCAAGGCTCCCCGAAGACACAGGCAGTCCTTTCTCAGTACGTTTTGGAACCTAGCACTGACAAGTGAGTCCAAAAGAGAGCTGATATGCTTCCTAGAGTTCAAGAACCACAGGGACTAAGGCTCTATGCAATCTGTTGTTTCGCTAAGTCTGTCATGAGAACACCTGGACGTTAGCTTGAGGCTAGAGGCCCCATGTGGTGGGCCCATTCCCTGAAGACTACTGAAGGATGACCACCTACCAAGGGATGGCAACCTCCAAGTTTCTTGCCTAGAAACTCACGTCATCACCAGGGCAATTGTGTTACGAAGAGAAGCTGTGCAGCAACAGTGTTTCTTGGGGAGAATTGAGCCCGCGGCTCTGTAAATCCCAATGAGGAAAATAAAGTTTCACTCGCAGCCTTACTTTCAAAAGGGACCACACAGAGCATTCACCCTGCTGTGTCTTTCTCTAGTTTGTACTCCCAAGGTGCGTTAGAAGGGAGATACTTGAGTTGTTTCACTTACCACATGCTAGATGTTTAGCAAAAGAAGGCCTTTACTGCCCTTCTTTTGGCATATGGTTGTCCTCAGCCGAACAGTTCTCTCAGCTCCTAGAAGCGATGGGCGGTCCCTTGTGTACATCTTGGATCCCAGTGCAGACCTGTTAGTCCTAAGACACCAGAAATGCTTCCTACACTTAAAGCACCGCTTTGACAAACGCTGCCTGGAACCTGTTGCCTGCCTATCTATCTGTGTGACGAACAAAACAGTAACTTAGCTTGGAGCCAGTCCTCCTATATGTTTGGCTTACTCACCGACGATTGCTGAGGGATGAGCACTTAGCAGGGACTGAAAGGCCACGTTTGCCTCATGGGGGGCGGGGATATGACTTGTCCTCACAAGGCAATTGTGCAATGAAGAAAAGATAGGCCACTACACTGTTCATCAGGTAACCTTGAGGCCGCATGTCGTCATTCCAGTGTGCCAAATAAACTTCCCATCACGGTTCAGTTTCCAAGGCGAGGGCACAGCGTCTTATGCTGCAGTTTCTGACTCCCTACTGGACGTTCAGCTGACCACCTAGACCCTTTTGTGAGTAAACTTTGTGATACACTTTGTGATACGGGGTTGTGATTGTGGTGAAAGGATTAGCAAGTCATGGGTTAGTGAGGCCGGTGTGTACAATGTATCTCCAGAGTACCTGGCTTTCAAGGGAGAGCCTGAAATTTTTCAGGCTACACTGAAAGTCCAGTGGCCGCCTGGGGTAAATTGCATCATGTGCGAGTTCCCTGAAGGCGGGGTCGAATCACTGTATGTTTTGTGTGCTCTGGGTTTGGCAGAAAAGCAGACACGTTTTGCATGAAGGAATGAACAGAACGCTGATAGCTGGCTGTTTCTAAGCTATCCCAACCTAGGTGTTTCTCTGACGAAGCCCTTCACTGCCCATGATTCGGCATCTAGCTGCTGCCAGCGGTGCATTGCTCACAACTCCCTGAAGACACAGGAGGCCCTTTTAGTCCGTTTCGGATCCTAGTACAGCCCAGCGACTCAAGAGAGGACCTGATATGCTTCCTAGGGTTCGAGAAACCCAGGGACTAAGGCTGCATGGGGTCTGTCGCATGCCTACCTGGTTCATGAGAAAACCTGAACATTAGCTTAAGGCCAGAGGCCCCGTGTGGTTCTCCCCTTCCCTGAGGACAACTGAAGTAGGAGCACTTACCGAGGAACGGCAACATCCAATCTCCTTCCAGGAAACTCACTTGTCATCACAAAGGCAACTGTGCAACAACAATTTTTTCCCAGGGAGAACTGAGCCCACAGCTCTCTAAATCCCAATGAGGAAAATAAAGTTTCCCTTCAAGCCTTAGTTTCAAAATGGACCGCAGAGCATTCACCCTGTGCTTTCCGTCTCTCCATGGCAAGTCCAAGGTGCGCATAGCACGGAGATACTACAGTCATTTCAACTTGCCGCATCCTAGCATTTTAACAAAAGACGCCCTTCACAGCCCTTCTTTCAACCTATAGTTGCCCTCAACTGAGCATTGCTCACAAGGCCCAGAAAGGTCGGGCAGTCCGTCGTTTATATCTTGGATCCTAGTGCAGACACCCGTGTCCTAAGACACCAGAAACGCTTCCTAGATTTAAAGCACCGCTTTGACAAAGGCTGCCGTGAGCTTGCGGCCCGCCTATGTCTGTGATGAGAGAAGTAGAACGTTGGCTTGAGGCGAGTCATCCGGGGTTGTGGGCGTACTCACGAATGATTTTTGAGGGAGGAGGACGTGGCAGGAATTGAAAGCCAAGTGCTCTTTCGTGGAAGATAACTAGTCCTCCCAAACACGACAGTGCAGCAAAGAGAAGATGGGCAACAACAGTGTTTACCAGGTAACCCTGAGGCCGCAAACTCTCTACTTTGCAATGAGGAAAATCAACTTCCCAGGAAGACTCAATTCCCAGCAGGACAAAGCAGCATATTACCAAGTCGCATCGGACTCTCTCTTGTACATCCCGTGGACACAGTGGCTCGTGACACTAGTAACCATTGCCATGCTGGGAGTCCTTACTGTGGTGTAAGGATATCAAGGGGAGGGATTAGTTAGGCCTAGGTGACGGTACTTCTCTAGACTATCTAGCAGTTCTGGAAAACCCTGTAGGTTTTGAAGCCGGACTTAAAGTGTAGTTGCCGCTTGAGGTAGACAGACGTCGTGGAGCAGCTCCCAGGAGCAGTGGTAGGCTAATTGTATTTTCTACTGCAGCTCAGGGTTCCTCCAGAGCGCAGACACCCTTTGCATGAAGGAAGGCATGGAACGTTGATAACTGGGTTGCTTTCAAGCTATCGCAATCCAGGTGTCTAAACAACGAAGCCCTTCACTGCCCATCAGTTGGCATCTAGCTGTTCCCGACGGTAGATGGCTCAAGGCTCCCCGAAGACACAGGCAGTCCTTTCTCAGTACGTTTTGGAACCTAGCGCTGACAAGTGAGTCCAAAAGAGAGCTGATATGCTTCCTAGAGTTCAAGAACCACAGGGACTAAGGCTCTATGCAATCGGTTGTTTCTCTAAGTCTGTCATGAGAACACCTGGACGTTAGCTTGAGGCTAGAGGCCCCATGTGGTGGGCCCATTCCCTGAAGACTACTGAAGGATGACCACCTACCAAGGGATGGCAACCTCCAAGTTTCTTGCCTAGAAACTCACGTCATCACCAGGGCAATTGTGTTACGAAGAGAAGCTGTGCAGCAACAGTGTTTCTTGGGGAGAATTGAGCCCGCGGCTCTGTAAATCCCAATGAGGAAAATAAAGTTTCACTCGCAGCCTTACTTTCAAAAGGGACCACACAGAGCATTCACCCTGCTGTGTCTTTCTCTAGTTTGTACTCCCAAGGTGCGTTAGAAGGGAGATACTTGAGTTGTTTCACTTACCACATGCTAGATGTTTAGCAAAAGAAGGCCTTTACTGCCCTTCTTTTGGCATATGGTTGTCCTCAGCCGAACAGTTCTCTCAGCTCCTAGAAGCGATGGGCGGTCCCTTGTGTACATCTTGGATCCCAGTGCAGACCTGTTAGTCCTAAGACACCAGAAATGCTTCCTACACTTAAAGCACCGCTTTGACAAACGCTGCCTGGAACCTGTTGCCTGCCTATCTATCTGTGTGACGAACAAAACAGTAACTTAGCTTGGAGCCAGTCCTCCTATATTTTTGGCTTACTCACCGACGATTGCTGAGGGATGAGCACTTAGCAGGGACTGAAAGGCCACGTTTGCCTCACGGGGGACGGGGATATGACTTGTCCTCACAAGGCAATTGTGCAATGAAGAAAAGATAGGCCACTACACTGTTCATCAGGTAACCTTGAGGCCGCATGTCGTCATTCCAGTGTGCCAAATAAACTTCCCATCACGGTTCAGTTTCCAAGGCGAGGGCACAGCGTCTTATGCTGCAGTTTCTGACTCCCTACTGGACGTTCAGCTGACCACCTAGACCCTTTCGTGAGTAAACTTTGTGATACACTTTGTGATACGGGGTCGTGATTGTGGTGAAAGGATTAGCAAGTCATGGGTTAGTGAGGCCGGTGTGTACAATGTATCTCCAGAGTACCTGGCTTTCAAGGGAGAGCCTGAAATTTTTCAGGCTACACTGAAAGTCCAGTGGCCGCCTGGGGTAAATTGCATCACGTGCGAGTGCCCTGAAGGCGGGGTCGAATCACTGTATGTTTTGTGTGCTCTGGGTTCGGCAGAAAAGCAGACACGTTTTGCATGAAGGAATGAACAGAACGCTGATAGCTGGCTGTTTCTAAGCTATCCCAACCTAGGTGTTTCTCTGACGAAGCCCTTCACTGCCCATGATTCGGCATCTAGCTGCTGCCAGCGGTGCATTGCTCACAACTCCCTGAAGACACAGGAGGCCCTTTTAGTCCGTTTCGGATCCTAGTACAGCCCCGCGACTCAAGAGAGGACCTGATATGCTTCCTAGGGTTCGAGAAACCCAGGGACTAAGGCTGCATGGGGTCTGTCGCATGCCTACCTGGTTCATGAGAAAACCTGAACATTAGCTTAAGGCCAGAGGCCCCGTGTGGTTCTCCCCTTCCCTGAGGACAACTGAAGTAGGAGCACTTACCGAGGAACGGCAACATCCAATCTCCTTCCAGGAAACTCACTTGTCATCACAAAGGCAACTGTGCAACAACAATTGTTTCCCAGGGTGAACTGAGCCCGCAGCTCTCTAAATCCCAATGAGGAAAATAAAGTTTCCCTTCAAGCCTTAGTTTCAAAATGGACCGCAGAGCATTCACCCTGTTGTATCCGTCACTCCATGGCACGTCCAAGGTGCGCATAGCACGGAGATACTACATTCGTTTCAACTTGCCGCATCCTAGCATTTTAACAAAAGACGCCCTTCACAGCCCTTCTTTCAGCCTATAGTTGCCCTCAACTGAGCTTCGCTCACAAGGCCCAGAAAGGACGGGCAGTCCGTCGTTTACATCTTGGATCCTAGTGCAGACCCCCGTGTCCTAAGACACCAGAAACGCTTCCTAGATTTAAAGCACCGCTTTGACTAACGCTGCCGTGAGCCTGTGGCCCGCCTATGTCTGTGACGAGAGAAGTAAGTAGAACGTTGGACTGAGGTGAGTCGTCCAGGGTTGTGGGCGTACTCACGAACAATTATGGAGGGATGAGGACGTGGCAGGAATTGAAAGCCAAGTGCTCTTTCGTGGAAGCTAACTAGTCCTCCCAAACACGACTGTGCAGCAAAGAGAAGATGGGCAACAACAGTGTTTACCAGGTAACCCTGAGGCCGCAAACTCTCTACTTTGCAATGAGGAAAATCAACTTCCCAGGAAGACTCAATTCCCAGCAGGACAAAGCAGCATATTACCAAGTCGCATCGGACTCTCTCTTGTACATCCCGTGGACACAGTGGATCGTGACACTAGTAACCATTGCCATGCTGGGAGTCCTTACTGTGGTGTAAGGATATCAAGGGGAGGGCTTAGTTAGGCCTAGGTGATGGTACTTCTCTAGACTATCTACCAGTTCTGGAAAACCCCTGTAGGTTTTGAAGCCGGACTTAAAGTGTAGTTGCCGCTTGAGGTAGACAGACGTCGTGGAGCAGCTCCCAGGAGCAGTGGTAGGCTAATTGTATTTTCCAGTGCAGCTCAGGGTTCCTCCAGAGCGCAGACACCCTTTGCATGAAGGAAGGCATGGAACGTTGATAACTGGGTTGCTTTCAAGCTATCGCAATCCAGGTGTCTAAACAACGAAGCCCTTCACTGCCCATCAGTTGGCATCTAGCTGTTCCCGACGGTAGATGGCTCAAGGCTCCCCGAAGACACAGGCAGTCCTTTCTCAGTACGTTTTGGAACCTAGCGCTGACAAGTGAGTCCAAAAGAGAGCTGATATGCTTCCTAGAGTTCAAGAACCACAGGGACTAAGGCTCTATGCAATCTGTTGTTTCGCTAAGTCTGTCATGAGAACACCTGGACGTTAGCTTGAGGCTAGAGGCCCCATGTGGTGGGCCCATTCCCTGAAGACTACTGAAGGATGACCACCTACCAAGGGATGGCAACCTCCAAGTTTCTTGCCTAGAAACTCACGTCATCACCAGGGCAATTGTGTTACGAAGAGAAGCTGTGCAGCAACAGTGTTTCTTGGGGAGAATTGAGCCCGCGGCTCTGTAAATCCCAATGAGGAAAATAAAGTTTCACTCGCAGCCTTACTTTCAAAAGGGACCACACAGAGCATTCACCCTGCTGTGTCTTTCTCTAGTTTGTACTCCCAAGGTGCGTTAGAAGGGAGATACTTGAGTTGTTTCACTTACCACATGCTAGATGTTTAGCAAAAGAAGGCCTTTACTGCCCTTCTTTTGGCATATGGTTGTCCTCAGCCGAACAGTTCTCTCAGCTCCTAGAAGCGATGGGCGGTCCCTTGTGTACATCTTGGATCCCAGTGCAGACCTGTTAGTCCTAAGACACCAGAAATGCTTCCTACACTTAAAGCACCGCTTTGACAAACGCTGCCTGGAACCTGTTGCCTGCCTATCTATCTGTGTGACGAACAAAACAGTAACTTAGCTTGGAGCCAGTCCTCCTATATTTTTGGCTTACTCACCGACGATTGCTGAGGGATGAGCACTTAGCAGGGACTGAAAGGCCACGTTTGCCTCACGGGGGGCGGGGATATGACTTGTCCTCACAAGGCAATTGTGCAATGAAGAAAAGATAGGCCACTACACTGTTCATCAGGTAACCTTGAGGCCGCATGTCGTCATTCCAGTGTGCCAAATAAACTTCCCATCACGGTTCAGTTTCCAAGGCGAGGGCACAGCGTCTTATGCTGCAGTTTCTGACTCCCTACTGGACGTTCAGCTGACCACCTAGACCCTTTCGTGAGTAAACTTTGTGATACACTTTGTGATACGGGGTCGTGATTGTGGTGAAAGGATTAGAAAGTCATGGGTTAGTGAGGCCGGTGTGTACAATGTATCTCCAGAGTACCTGGCTTTCAAGGGAGAGCCTGAAATTTTTCAGGCTACACTGAAAGTTCAGTGGCCGCCTGGGGTAAATTGCATCACGTGCGAGTGCCTTGAAGGCGGGGTCGAATCACTGTATGTTTTGTGTGCTCTGGGTTCGGCAGAAAACCAGACACGTTTTGCATGAAGGAATGAACAGAACGCTGATAGCTGGCTGTTTCTAAGCTATCCCAACCTAGGTGTTTCTCTGACGAAGCCCTTCACTGCCCATGATTCGGCATCTAGCTGCTGCCAGCGGTGCATTGCTCACAACTCCCTGAAGACACAGGAGGCCCTTTTAGTCCGTTTCGGATCCTAGTACAGCCCCGCGACTCAAGAGAGGGCCTGATATGCTTCCTAGGGTTCAAGAAACCCAGGGACTAAGGCTGCATGGGGTCTGTCGCATGCCTACCTGGTTCATGAGAAAACCTGAACATTAGCTTAAGGCCAGAGGCCCCGTGTGGTTCTCCCCTTCCCTGAGGACAACTGAAGTAGGAGCACTTACCGAGGAACGGCAACATCCAATCTCCTTCCAGGAAACTCACTTGTCATCACAAAGGCAACTGTGCAACAACAATTGTTTCCCAGGGAGAACTGAGCCCGCAGCTCTCTAAATCCCAATGAGGAAAATAAAGTTTCCCTTCAAGCCTTAGTTTCAAAATGGACCGCATAGCATTCACCCTCTTGTATCCGTCACTCCATGGCACGTCCAAGGTGCGCATAGCACGGAGATACTACATTCGTTTCAACTTGCCGCATCCTAGCATTTTAACAAAAGACGCCCTTCACAGCCCTTCTTTCAGCCTATAGTTGCCCTCAACTGAGCTTCGCTCACAAGGCCCAGAAAGGACGGGCAGTCCGTCGTTTACATCTTGGATCCTAGTGCAGACCCCCGAGTCCTAAGACACCAGAAACGCTTCCTAGATTTAAAGCACCGCTTTGACTAACGCTGCCCTGAGCCTGTGGCCCGCCTATGTCTGTGACGAGAGAAGTAAGTAGAACGTTGGACTGAGGCGAGTCGTCCAGGGTTGTGGGCGTACTCACGAACAATTATGGGGGGAGGAGGACGTGGCAGGAATTGAAAGCCAAGTGCTCTTTCGTGGAAGCTAACTAGTCCTCCCAAACACGACTGTGCAGCAAAGAGAAGATGGGCAACAACAGTGTTTACCAGGTAACCCTGAGGCCGCAAACTCTCTACTTTGCAATGAGGAAAATCAACTTCCCAGGAAGACTCAATTCCCAGCAGGACAAAGCAGAATATTACCAAGTCGCATCGGACTCTCTCTTGTACATCCCGTGGACACAGTGGCTCGTGACACTAGTAACCATTGCCATGCTGGGAGTCCTTACTGTGGTGTAAGTATATCAAGGGGAGGGCTTAGTTAGGCCTAGGTGACGGTACTTCTCTAGACTATCTACCAGTTCTGGAAAACCCTGTAGGTTTTGAAGCCGGACTTAAAGTGTAGTTGCCGCTTGAGGTAGACAGACGTCGTGGAGCAGCTCCCAGGAGCAGTGGTAGGCTAATTGTATCTTCTACTGCAGCTCAGGGTTCCTCCAGAGCGCAGACACCCTTTGCATGAAGGAAGGCATGGAACGTTGATAACTGGGTTGCTTTCAAGCTATCGCAATCCAGGTGTCTAAACAACGAAGCCCTTCACTGCCCATCAGTTGGCATCTAGCTGTTCCCGACGGTAGATGGCTCAAGGCTCCCCGAAGACACAGGCAGTCCTTTCTCAGTACGTTTTGGAACCTAGCGCTGACAAGTGAGTCCAAAAGAGAGCTGATATGCTTCCTAGAGTTCAAGAACCACAGGGACTAAGTCTCTATGCAATCGGTTGTTTCGCTAAGTCTGTCATGAGAACACCTGGACGTTAGCTTGAGGCTAGAGGCCCCATGTGGTGGGCCCATTCCCTGAAGACTACTGAAGGATGACCACGTACCAAGGGATGGCAACCTCCAAGTTTCTTGCCTAGAAACTCACGTCATCACCAGGGCAATTGTGTTATGAAGAGAAGCTGTGCAGCAACAGTGTTTCTTGGGGAGAATTGAGCCCGCGGCTCTGTAAATCCCAATGAGGAAAATAAAGTTTCACTCGCAGCCTTACTTTCAAAAGGGACCACACAGAGCATTCACCCTGCTGTGTCTTTCTCTAGTTTGTACTCCCAAGGTGCGTTAGAAGGGAGATACTTGAGTTGTTTCACTTACCACATGCTAGATGTTTAGCAAAAGAAGGCCTTTACTGCCCTTCTTTTGGCATATGGTTGTCCTCAGCCGAACAGTTCTCTCAGCTCCTAGAAGCGATGGGCGGTCCCTTGTGTACATCTTGGATCCCAGTGCAGACCTGTTAGTCCTAAGACACCAGAAATGCTTCCTACACTTAAAGCACCGCTTTGACAAACGCTGCCTGGAACCTGTTGCCTGCCTATCTATCTGTGTGACGAACAAAACAGTAACTTAGCTTGGAGCCAGTCCTCCTATATTTTTGGCTTACTCACCGACGATTGCTGAGGGATGAGCACTTAGCAGGGACTGAAAGGCCACGTTTGCCTCACGGGGGGCGGGGATATGACTTGTCCTCACAAGGCAATTGTGCAATGAAGAAAAGATAGGCCACTACACTGTTCATCAGGTAACCTTGAGGCCGCATGTCGTCATTCCAGTGTGCCAAATAAACTTCCCATCACGGTTCAGTTTCCAAGGCGAGGGCACAGCGTCTTATGCTGCAGTTTCTGACTCCCTACTGGACGTTCAGCTGACCACCTAGACCCTTTCGTGAGTAAACTTTGTGATACACTTTGTGATACGGGGTCGTGATTGTGGTGAAAGGATTAGCAAGTCATGGGTTAGTGAGGCCGGTGTGTACAATGTATCTCCAGAGTACCTGGCTTTCAAGGGAGAGCCTGAAATTTTTCAGGCTACACTGAAAGTCCAGTGGCCGCCTGGGGTAAATTGCATCACGTGCGAGTGCCCTGAAGGCGGGGTCGAATCACTGTATGTTTTGTGTGCTCTGGGTTCGGCAGAAAAGCAGACACGTTTTGCATGAAGGAATGAACAGAACGCTGATAGCTGGCTGTTTCTAAGCTATCCCAACCTAGGTGTTTCTCTGACGAAGCCCTTCACTGCCCATGATTCGGCATCTAGCTGCTGCCAGCGGTGCATTGCTCACAACTCCCTGAAGACACAGGAGGCCCTTTTAGTCCGTTTCGGATCCTAGTACAGCCCCGCGACTCAAGAGAGGGCCTGATATGCTTCCTAGGGTTCGAGAAACCCAGGGACTAAGGCTGCATGGGGTCTGTCGCATGCCTACCTCGTTCATGAGAAAACCTGAACATTAGCTTAAGGCCAGAGGCCCCGTGTGGTTCTCCCCTTCCCTGAGGACAACTGAAGTAGGAGCACTTACCGAGGAATGGCAACATCCAATCTCCTTCCAGGAAACTCACTTGTCATCACAAAGGCAACTGTGCAACAACAATTGTTTCCCAGGGAGAACTGAGCCCGCAGCTCTCTAAATCCCAATGAGGAAAATAAAGTTTCCCTTCAAGCCTTAGTTTCAAAATGGACCACAGAGCATTCACCCTGTTGTATCCGTCACTCCATGGCACGTCCAAGGTGCGCATAGCACGGAGATACTACATTCGTTTCAACTTGCCGCATCCTAGCATTTTAACAAAAGACGCCCTTCACAGCCCTTCTTTCAGCCTATAGTTGCCCTCAACTGAGCTTCGCTCACAAGGCCCAGAAAGGACGGGCAGTCCGTCGTTTATATCTTGGATCCTAGTGCAGACCCCCGTGTACTAAGACACCAGAAACGCTTCCTAGATTTAAAGCACCGCTTTGACAAAGGCTGCCGTGAGCTTGCGGCCCGCCTATGTCTGTGATGAGAGAAGTAGAACGTGGCTTGAGGCGAGTCGTCCGGGGTTGTGGGCGTATTCACGAGTGATTTTTGAGGGAGGAGGACGTGGCAGGAATTAAAAGCCAAGTGCTCTTTCGTGGAAGATAACTAGTCCTCCCAAAGACGACTGTGCAACAAAGAGAAGATGGGCAACAACAGTGTTTACCAGGTAACCCTGAGGCCGCAAACTCTCTACTTTGCAATGAGGAAAATCAACTTCCCAGGAAGACTCAATTCCCAGCAGGACAAAGCAGCATATTACCAAGTCGCATCGGACTCTCTCTTGTACATCCCGTGGACACAGTGGCTCGTGACACTAGTAACCATTGCCATGCTGGGAGTCCTTACTGTGGTGTAAGGATATCAAGGGGAGGGCTTAGTTAGGCCTAGGTGACGGTACTTCTCTAGACTATCTACCAGTTCTGGAAAACCCTGTAGGTTTTGAAGCCGGACTTAAAGTGTAGTTGCCGCTTGAGGTAGACAGACGTCGTGGAGCAGCTCCCAGGAGCAGTGGTAGGCTAATTGTATTTTCTACTGCAGCTCAGGGTTCATCCAGAGCGCAGACACCCTTTGCATGAAGGAAGGCATGGAACGTTGATAACTGGGTTGCTTTCAAGCTATCACAATCCAGGTGTCTAAACAACGAAGCCCTTCACTGCCCATCAGTTGGCATCTAGCTGTTCCCGACGGTAGATGGCTCAAGGCTCCCCGAAGACACAGGCAGTCCTTTCTCAGTACGTTTTGGAACCTAGCGCTGACAAGTGAGTCCAAAAGAGAGCTGATATGCTTCCTAGAGTTCAAGAACCACAGGGACTAAGGCTCTATGCAATAGGTTGTTTCGCTAAGTCTGTCATGAGAACACCTGGACGTTAGCTTGAGGCTAGAGGCCCCATGTGGTGGGCCCATTCCCTGAAGACTACTGAAGGATGACCACGTACCAAGGGATGGCAACCTCCAAGTTTCTTGCCTAGAAACTCACGTCATCACCAGGGCAATTGTGTTATGAAGAGAAGCTGTGCAGCAACAGTGTTTCTTGGGGAGAATTGAGCCCGCGGCTCTGTAAATCCCAATGAGGAAAATAAAGTTTCACTCGCAGCCTTACTTTCAAAAGGGACCACACAGAGCATTCACCCTGCTGTGTCTTTCTCTAGTTTGTACTCCCAAGGTGCGTTAGAAGGGAGATACTTGAGTTGTTTCACTTACCACATGCTAGATGTTTAGCAAAAGAAGGCCTTTACTGCCCTTCTTTTGGCATATGGTTGTCCTCAGCCGAACAGTTCTCTCAGCTCCTAGAAGCGATGGGCGGTCCCTTGTGTACATCTTGGATCCCAGTGCAGACCTGTTAGTCCTAAGACACCAGAAATGCTTCCTACACTTAAAGCACCGCTTTGACAAACGCTGCCTGGAACCTGTTGCCTGCCTATCTATCTGTGTGACGAACAAAACAGTAACTTAGCTTGGAGCCAGTCCTCCTATATTTTTGGCTTACTCACCGACGATTGCTGAGGGATGAGCACTTAGCAGGGACTGAAAGGCCACGTTTGCCTCACGGGGGGCGGGGATATGACTTGTCCTCACAAGGCAATTGTGCAATGAAGAAAAGATAGGCCACTACACTGTTCATCAGGTAACCTTGAGGCCGCATGTCGTCATTCCAGTGTGCCAAATAAACTTCCCATCACGGTTCAGTTTCCAAGGCGAGGGCACAGCGTCTTATGCTGCAGTTTCTGACTCCCTACTGGACGTTCAGCTGACCACCTAGACCCTTTCGTGAGTAAACTTTGTGATACACTTTGTGATACGGGGTCGTGATTGTGGTGAAAGGATTAGCAAGTCATGGGTTAGTGAGGCCGGTGTGTACAATGTATCTCCAGAGTACCTGGCTTTCAAGGGAGAGCCTGAAATTTTTCAGGCTACACTGAAAGTCCAGTGGCCGCCTGGGGTAAATTGCATCACGTGCGAGTGCCCTGAAGGCGGGGTCGAATCACTGTATGTTTTGTGTGCTCTGGGTTCGGCAGAAAAGCAGACACGTTTTGCATGAAGGAATGAACAGAACGCTGATAGCTGGCTGTTTCTAAGCTATCCCAACCTAGGTGTTTCTCTGACGAAGCCCTTCACTGCCCATGATTCGGCATCTAGCTGCTGCCAGCGGTGCATTGCTCACAACTCCCTGAAGACACAGGAGGCCCTTTTAGTCCGTTTCGGATCCTAGTACAGCCCCGCGACTCAAGAGAGGACCTGATATGCTTCCTAGGGTTCGAGAAACCCAGGGACTAAGGCTGCATGGGGTCTGTCGCATGCCTACCTCGTTCATGAGAAAACCTGAACATTAGCTTAAGGCCAGAGGCCCCGTGTGGTTCTCCCCTTCCCTGAGGACAACTGAAGTAGGAGCACTTACCGAGGAATGGCAACATCCAATCTCCTTCCAGGAAACTCACTTGTCATCACAAAGGCAACTGTGCAACAACAATTGTTTCCCAGGGAGAACTGAGCCCGCAGCTCTCTAAATCCCAATGAGGAAAATAAAGTTTCCCTTCAAGCCTTAGTTTCAAAATGGACCACAGAGCATTCACCCTGTTGTATCCGTCACTCCATGGCACGTCCAAGGTGCGCATAGCACGGAGATACTACATTCGTTTCAACTTGCCGCATCCTAGCATTTTAACAAAAGACGCCCTTCACAGCCCTTCTTTCAGCCTATAGTTGCCCTCAACTGAGCTTCGCTCACAAGGCCCAGAAAGGACGGGCAGTCCGTCGTTTACATCTTGGATCCTAGTGCAGACCCCCGTGTCCTAAGACACCAGAAACGCTTCCTAGATTTAAAACACCGCTTTGACTAACGCTGCCGTGAGCCTGCGGCCCGCCTATGTCTGTGACGAGAGAACTAAGTAGAACATTGGACAGAGGCGAGTCGTCCAGGGTTGTGGGCGGACTCACGAACAATTATGGAGGGATGAGGACGTGGCAGGAATTGAAAGCCAAGTGCTCTTTCGTGGAAGATAACTAGTCCTCCCAAAGACGACTGTGCAGCAAAGAGAAGATGGGCAACAACAGTGTTTACCAGGTAACCCTGAGGCCGCAAACTCTCTACTTTGCAATGAGGAAAATCAACTTCCCAGGAAGACTCAATTCCCAGCAGGACAAAGCAGCATATTACCAAGTCGCATCGGACTCTCTCTTGTACATCCCGTGGACACAGTGGCTCGTGACACTAGTAACCATTGCCATGCTGGGAGTCCTTACTGTGGTGTAAGGATATCAAGGTGAGGGCTTAGTTAGGCCTAGGTGACGGTACTTCTCTAGACTATCTACCAGTTCTGGAAAACCCCTGTAGGTTTTGAAGCCGGACTTAAAGTGTAGTTGCCGCTTGAGGTAGACAGACGTCGTGGAGCAGCTCCCAGGAGCAGTGGTAGGCTAATTGTATTTTCTACTGCAGCTCAGGGTTCCTCCAGAGCGCAGACACCCTTTGCATGAAGGAAGGCATGGAACGTTGATAACTGGGTTGCTTTCAAGCTATCGCAATCCAGGTGTCTAAACAACGAAGCCCTTCACTGCCCATCAGTTGGCATCTAGCTGTTCCCGACGGTAGATGGCTCAAGGCTCCCCGAAGACACAGGCAGCCCTTTCTCAGTACGTTTTGGAACCTAGCGCTGACAAGTGAGTCCAAAAGAGAGCTGATATGCTTCCTAGAGTTCAAGAACCACAGGGACTAAGGCTCTATGCAATCTGTTGTTTCGCTAAGTCTGTCATGAGAACACCTGGACGTTAGCTTGAGGCTAGAGGCCCCATGTGGTGGGCCCATTCCCTGAAGACTACTGAAGGATGACCACCTACCAAGGGATGGCAACCTCCAAGTTTCTTGCCTAGAAACTCACGTCATCACCAGGGCAATTGTGTTACGAAGAGAAGCTGTGCAGCAACAGTGTTTCTTGGGGAGAATTGAGCCCGCGGCTCTGTAAATCCCAATGAGGAAAATAAAGTTTCACTCGCAGCCTTACTTTCAAAAGGGACCACACAGAGCATTCACCCTGCTGTGTCTTTCTCTAGTTTGTACTCCCAAGGTGCGTTAGAAGGGAGATACTTGAGTTGTTTCACTTACCACATGCTAGATGTTTAGCAAAAGAAGGCCTTTACTGCCCTTCTTTTGGCATATGGTTGTCCTCAGCCGAACAGTTCTCTCAGCTCCTAGAAGCGATGGGCGGTCCCTTGTGTACATCTTGGATCCCAGTGCAGACCTGTTAGTCCTAAGACACCAGAAATGCTTCCTACACTTAAAGCACCGCTTTGACAAACGCTGCCTGGAACCTGTTGCCTGCCTATCTATCTGTGTGACGAACAAAACAGTAACTTAGCTTGGAGCCAGTCCTCCTATATTTTTGGCTTACTCACCGACGATTGCTGAGGGATGAGCACTTAGCAGGGACTGAAAGGCCACGTTTGCCTCACGGGGGGCGGGGATATGACTTGTCCTCACAAGGCAATTGTGCAATGAAGAAAAGATAGGCCACTACACTGTTCATCAGGTAACCTTGAGGCCGCATGTCGTCATTCCAGTGTGCCAAATAAACTTCCCATCACGGTTCAGTTTCCAAGGCGAGGGCACAGCATCTTATGCTGCAGTTTCTGACTCCCTACTGGACGTTCAGCTGACCACCTAGACCCTTTCGTGAGTAAACTTTGTGATACACTTTGTGATACGGGGTCGTGATTGTGGTGAAAGGATTAGCAAGTCATGGGTTAGTGAGGTCGGTGTGTACAATGTATCTCCAGAATACCTGGCTTTCAAGCGAGAGCCTGAAATTTTTCAGGCTACACTGAAAGTCCAGTGGCCGCCTGGGGTAAATTCCATCACGTGCGAGTTCCCTGAAGGCGGGGTCGAATCACTGTATGTTTTGTGTGCTCTGGGTTCGGCAGAAAAGCAGACACGTTTTGCATGAAGGAATGAACAGAACGCTGATAGCTGGCTGTTTCTAAGCTATCCCAACCTAGGTGTTTCTCTGACGAAGCCCTTCACTGCCCATGATTCGGCATCTAGCTGCTGCCAGTGGTGCATTGCTCACAACTCCCTGAAGACACAGGAGGCCCTTTTAGTCCGATTCGGATCCTAGTACAGCCCCGCGACTCAAGAGAGGACCTGATATGCTTCCTAGGGTTCGAGAAACCCAGGGACTAAGGCTGCATGGGGTCTGTCGGATGCCTACCTGGTTCATGAGAAAACCTGAACATTAGCTTAAGGCCAGAGGCCCCGTGTGGTTCTCCCCTTCCCTGAGGACAACTGAAGTAGGAGCACTTACCGAGGAACGGCAACATCCAATCTCCTTCCAGGAAACTCACTTGTCATCACAAAGGCAACTGTGCAACAACAATTGTTTCCCAGGGAGAACTGAGCCCGCAGCTCTCTAAATCCCAATGAGGAAAATAAAGTTTCCCTTCAAGCCTTAGTTTCAAAATGGACCGCAGAGCATTCACCCTGTTGTATCCGTCACTCATTGGCACGTCCAAGGTGCGCATAGCACGGAGATACTACATTCGTTTCAACTTGCCGCATCCTAGCATTTTAACAAAAGACGCCCTTCACAGCCCTTCTTTCAGCCTATAGTTGCCCTCAACTGAGCTTCGCTCACAAGGCCCAGAAAGGACGGGCAGTCCGTCGTTTACATCTTGGATCCTAGTGCAGACCCCCGTGTCCTAAGACACCAGAAACGCTTCCTAGATTTAAAACACCGCTTTGACTAACGCTGCCGTGAGCCTGCAGCCCGCCTCTGTCTGTGACGAGAGAACTAAGTAGAACATTGGACAGAGGCGAGTCGTCCAGGGTTGTGGGCGGACTCACGAACAATTATGGAGGGATGAGGACGTGGCAGGAATTGAAAGCCAAGTGCTCTTTCGTGGAAGATAACTAGTCCTCCCAAAGACGACTGTGCAGCAAAGAGAAGATGGGCAACAACAGTGTTTACCAGGTAACCCTGAGGCCGCAAACTCTCTACTTTGCAATGAGGAAAATCAACTTCCCAGGAAGACTCAATTCCCAGCAGGACAAAGCAGCATATTACCAAGTCGCATCGGACTCTCTCTTGTACATCCCGTGGACACAGTGGCTCGTGACACTAGTAACCATTGCCATGCTGGGAGTCCTTACTGTGGTGTAAGGATATCAAGGTGAGGGCTTAGTTAGGCCTAGGTGACGGTACTTCTCTAGACTATCTACCAGTTCTGGAAAACCCCTGTAGGTTTTGAAGCCGGACTTAAAGTGTAGTTGCCGCTTGAGGTAGACAGACGTCGTGGAGCAGCTCCCAGGAGCAGTGGTAGGCTAATTGTATTTTCTACTGCAGCTCAGGGTTCCTCCAGAGCGCAGACACCCTTTGCATGAAGGAAGGCATGGAACGTTGATAACTGGGTTGCTTTCAAGCTATCGCAATCCAGGTGTCTAAACAACGAAGCCCTTCACTGCCCATCAGTTGGCATCTAGCTGTTCCCGACGGTAGATGGCTCAAGGCTCCCCGAAGACACAGGCAGCCCTTTCTCAGTACGTTTTGGAACCTAGCGCTGACAAGTGAGTCCAAAAGAGAGCTGATATGCTTCCTAGAGTTCAAGAACCACAGGGACTAAGGCTCTATGCAATCTGTTGTTTCGCTAAGTCTGTCATGAGAACACCTGGACGTTAGCTTGAGGCTAGAGGCCCCATGTGGTGGGCCCATTCCCTGAAGACTACTGAAGGATGACCACCTACCAAGGGATGGCAACCTCCAAGTTTCTTGCCTAGAAACTCACGTCATCACCAGGGCAATTGTGTTACGAAGAGAAGCTGTGCAGCAACAGTGTTTCTTGGGGAGAATTGAGCCCGCGGCTCTGTAAATCCCAATGAGGAAAATAAAGTTTCACTCGCAGCCTTACTTTCAAAAGGGACCACACAGAGCATTCACCCTGCTGTGTCTTTCTCTAGTTTGTACTCCCAAGGTGCGTTAGAAGGGAGATACTTGAGTTGTTTCACTTACCACATGCTAGATGTTTAGCAAAAGAAGGCCTTTACTGCCCTTCTTTTGGCATATGGTTGTCCTCAGCCGAACAGTTCTCTCAGCTCCTAGAAGCGATGGGCGGTCCCTTGTGTACATCTTGGATCCCAGTGCAGACCTGTTAGTCCTAAGACACCAGAAATGCTTCCTACACTTAAAGCACCGCTTTGACAAACGCTGCCTGGAACCTGTTGCCTGCCTATCTATCTGTGTGACGAACAAAACAGTAACTTAGCTTGGAGCCAGTCCTCCTATATTTTTGGCTTACTCACCGACGATTGCTGAGGGATGAGCACTTAGCAGGGACTGAAAGGCCACGTTTGCCTCACGGGGGGCGGGGATATGACTTGTCCTCACAAGGCAATTGTGCAATGAAGAAAAGATAGGCCACTACACTGTTCATCAGGTAACCTTGAGGCCGCATGTCGTCATTCCAGTGTGCCAAATAAACTTCCCATCACGGTTCAGTTTCCAAGGCGAGGGCACAGCATCTTATGCTGCAGTTTCTGACTCCCTACTGGACGTTCAGCTGACCACCTAGACCCTTTCGTGAGTAAACTTTGTGATACACTTTGTGATACGGGGTCGTGATTGTGGTGAAAGGATTAGCAAGTCATGGGTTAGTGAGGTCGGTGTGTACAATGTATCTCCAGAATACCTGGCTTTCTAGCGAGAGCCTGAAATTTTTCAGGCTACACTGAAAGTCCAGTGGCCGCCTGGGGTAAATTCCATCACGTGCGAGTTCCCTGAAGGCGGGGTCGAATCACTGTATGTTTTGTGTGCTCTGGGTTCGGCAGAAAAGCAGACACGTTTTGCATGAAGGAATGAACAGAACGCTGATAGCTGGCTGTTTCTAAGCTATCCCAACCTAGGTGTTTCTCTGACGAAGCCCTTCACTGCCCATGATTCGGCATCTAGCTGCTGCCAGCGGTGCATTGCTCACAACTCCCTGAAGATACAGGAGGCCCTTTTAGTCCGTTTTGGATCCTAGTACAGCCCAGCGACTCAAGAGAGGACCTGATATGCTTCCTAGGGTTCGAGAAACCCAGGGACTAAGGCTGCATGGGGTCTGTCGCATGCCTACCTGGTTCATGAGAAAACCTGAACATTAGCTTAAGGCCAGAGGCCCCGTGTGGTTCTCCCCTTCCCTGAGGACAACTGAAGTAGGAGCACTTACCGAGGAACGGCAACATCCAATCTCCTTCCAGGAAACTCACTTGTCATCACAAAGGCAACTGTGCAACAACAATTGTTTCCCAGGGAGAACTGAGCCCGCAGCTCTCTAAATCCCAATGAGGAAAATAAAGTTTCCCTTCAAGCCTTAGTTTCAAAATGGACCGCAGAGCATTCACCCTGTTGTATCCGTCACTCCATGGCACGTCCAAGGTGCGCATAGCACGGAGATACTACATTCGTTTCAACTTGCCGCATCCTAGCATTTTAACAAAAGACGCCCTTCACAGCCCTTCTTTCAGCCTATAGTTGCCCTCAACTGAGCTTCGCTCACAAGGCCCAGAAAGGACGGGCAGTCCGTCGTTTACATCTTGGATCCTAGTGCAGACCCCCGTGTCCTAAGACACCAGAAACGCTTCCTAGATTTAAAGCACCGCTTTGACAAAGGCTGCCGTGAGCCTGCGGCCCGCCTATGTCTGTGACGAGAGAAGTAAGTAGAACGTTGGACTGAGGCGAGTCGTTCAGGGTTGTGGGCCTACTCACGAACAATTATGGAGGGATGAGGACGTGGCAGGAATTGAAAGCCAAGTGCTCTTTCGTGGAAGCTAACTAGTCCTCCCAAAGACGACTGTGCAGCAAAGAGAAGATGGGCAACAACAGTGTTTACCAGGTAACCCTGGGGCCGCAAACTCTCCACTTTGCAATGAGGAAAATCAACTTCCCAGGAAGACTCAATTCCCAGCAGGACAAAGCAGCATATTACCAAGTCGCATCGGACTCTCTCTTGTACATCCCGTGGACACAGTGGATCGTGACACTAGTCACCATTGCCATGCTGGGAGTCCTGACTGTGTTGTAAGGATATCAAGGTGTGGGCTTAGTTAGGTCTAGGTGACGGTACTTCTCTAGACTATCTACCAGTTCTGGAAAACCCTGTAGGTTTTGAAGCCGGACTTAAAGTGTAGTTGCCGCTTGAGGTAGACAGACGTCGTGGAGCAGCACCCAGGAGCAGTGGTAGGCTAATTGTATTTTCTACTGCAGCTCAGGTTCCTCCAGAGCGCAGACACCCTTTGCATGAAGGAAGGCATGGAACGTTGATAACTGGGTTGCTTTCAAGCTATCGCAATCCAGGTGTCTAAACAACGAAGCCCTTCACTGCCCATCAGTTGGCATCTAGCTGTTCCCGACGGTAGATGGCTCAAGGCTCCCCGAAGACACAGGCAGTCCTTTCTCAGTACGTTTTGGAACCTAGCGCTGACAAGTGAGTCCAAAAGAGAGCTGATATGCTTCCTAGAGTTCAAGAACCACAGGGACTAAGGCTCTATGCAATCTGTTGTTTCGCTAAGTCTGTCATGAGAACACCTGGACGTTAGCTTGAGGCTAGAGGCCCCATGTGGTGGGCCCATTCCCTGAAGACTACTGAAGGATGACCACCTACCAAGGGATGGCAACCTCCAAGTTTCTTGCCTAGAAACTCACGTCATCACCAGGGCAATTGTGTTACGAAGAGAAGCTGTGCAGCAACAGTGTTTCTTGGGGAGAATTGAGCCCGCGGCTCTGTAAATCCCAATGAGGAAAATAAAGTTTCACTCGCAGCCTTACTTTCAAAAGGGACCACACAGAGCATTCACCCTGCTGTGTCTTTCTCTAGTTTGTACTCCCAAGGTGCGTTAGAAGGGAGATACTTGAGTTGTTTCACTTACCACATGCTAGATGTTTAGCAAAAGAAAGCCTTTACTGCCCTTCTTTTGGCATATGGTTGTCCTCAGCCGAACAGTTCTCTCAGCTCCTAGAAGTGAAGGGCGGTCCCTTGTGTACATCTTGGATGCCAGTGCAGACCTGTTAGTCCTAAGACACCAGAAATGCTTCCTACACTTAAAGCACCGCTTTGACAAACGCTGCCTGGAACCTGTTGCCTGCCTATCTATCTGTGTGACGAACAAAACAGTAACTTAGCTTGGAGCCAGTCCTCCTATATTTTTGGCTTACTCACCGACGATTGCTGAGGGATGAGCACTTAGCAGGGACTGAAAGGCCACGTTTGCCTCACGGGGGGCGGGGATATGACTTGTCCTCACAAGGCAATTGTGCAATGAAGAAAAGATAGGCCACTACACTGTTCATCAGGTAACCTTGAGGCCGCGTGTCGTCATTCCAGTGTGCCAAATAAACTTCCCATCACGGTTCAGTTTCCAAGGCGAGGGCACAGCGTCTTATGCTGCAGTTTCTGACTCCCTACTGGACGTTCAGCTGACCACCTAGACCCTTTCGTGAGTAAACTTTGTGATACACTTTGTGATACGGGGTCGTGATTGTGGTGAAAGGATTAGCAAGTCATGGGTTAGTGAGGCCGGTGTGTACAATGTATCTCCAGAGTACCTGGCTTTCAAGGGAGAGCCTGAAATTTTTCAGGCTACACTGAAAGTCCAGTGGCCGCCTGGGGTAAATTGCATCACGTGCGAGTGCCCTGAAGGCGGGGTCGAATCACTGTATGTTTTGTGTGCTCTGGGTTCGGCAGAAAAGCAGACACGTTTTGCATGAAGGAATGAACAGAACGCTGATAGCTGGCTGTTTCTAAGCTATCCCAACCTAGGTGTTTCTCTGACGAAGCCCTTCACTGCCCATGACTCGGCATCTAGCTGCTGCCAGCGGTGCATTGCTCACAACTCCCTGAAGACACAGGAGGCCCTTTTAGTCCGTTTCGGATCCTAGTACAGCCCCGTGACTCAAGAGAGGTCCTGATATGCTTCCTAGGGTTCGAGAAACCCAGGGACTAAGGCTGCATGGGGTCTGTCGCATGCCTACCTCGTTCATGAGAAAACCTGAACATTAGCTTAAGGCCAGAGGCCCCGTGTGGTTCTCCCCTTCCCTGAGGACAACTGAAGTAGGAGCACTTACCGAGGAACGGCAACATCCAATCTCCTTCCAGGAAACTCACTTGTCATCACAAAGGCAACTGTGCAACAACACTGTTTCCCAGGGAGAACTGAGCCCGCAGCTCTCTAAATCCCAATGAGGAAAATAAAGTTTCCCTTCAAGCCTTAGTTTCAAAATGGACCACAGAGCATTCACCCTGTTGTATCCGTCACTCCATGGCACGTCCAAGGTGCGCATAGCACGGAGATACTACATTCGTTTCAACTTGCCGCATCCTAGCATTTTAACAAAAGACGCCCTTCACAGCCCTTCTTTCAGCCTATAGTTGCCCTCAACTGAGCTTCGCTCACAAGGCCCAGAAAGGACGGGCAGTCCGTCGTTTACATCTTGGATCCTAGTGCAGACCCCCGTGTCCTAAGACACCAGAAACGCTTCCTAGATTTAAAGCACCGCTTTGACTAACGCTGCCGTGAGCCTGCGGCCCGCCTATGTCTGTGACGAGAGAAGTAAGTAGAACGTTGGACTGAGGCGAGTCGTCCAGGGTTGTGGGCGGACTCACGAACAATTATGGAGGGATGAGGACGTGGCAGGAATTGAAAGCCAAGTGCTCTTTCGTGGAAGCTAACTAGTCCTCCCAAACACGACTGTGCAGCAAAGAGTAGATGGGCAACAACAGTGTTTACCAGGTAACCCTGAGGCCGCAAACTCTCTACTTTGCAATGAGGAAAATCAACTTCCCAGGAAGACTCAATTCCCAGCAGGACAAAGCAGCATATTACCAAGTCGCATCGGACTCTCTCTTGTACATCCCGTGGACACAGTGGCTCGTGACACTAGTAACCATTGCCATGCTGGGAGTCCTTACTGTCGTGTAAGGATATCAAGGGGAGGGCTTAGTTAGGCCTAGGTGACAGTACTTCTCTAGACTATCTACCAGTTCTGGAAAACCCTGTAGGTTTTGAAGCCGGACTTAAAGTGTAGTTGCCGCTTGAGGTAGACAGACGTCGTGGAGCAGCTCCCAGGAGCAGTGGTAGGCTAATTGTATTTTCTACTGCAGCTCAGGGTTCCTCCAGAGTGCAGACACCCTTTGCATGAAGGAAGGCATGGAACGTTGATAACTGGGTTGCTTTCAAGCTATCGCAATCCAGGTGTCTAAACAACGAAGCCCTTCACTGCCCATCAGTTGACATCTAGCTGTTCCCGATGGTAGATGGCTCAAGGCTCCCCGAAGACACAGGCAGTCCTTTCTCAGTACGTTTTGGAACCTAGCGCTGACAAGTGAGTCCAAAAGAGAGCTGATATGCTTCCTAGAGTTCAAGAACCACAGGGACTAAGGCTCTATGCAATCTGTTGTTTCGCTAAGTCTGTCATGAGAACACCTGGACGTTAGCTTGAGGCTAGAGGCCCCATGTGGTGGGCCCATTCCCTGAAGACTACTGAAGGATGACCACCTACCAAGGGATGGCAACCTCCAAGTTTCTTGCCTAGAAACTCACGTCATCACCAGGGCAATTGTGTTACGAAGAGAAGCTGTGCAGCAACAGTGTTTCTTGGGGAGAATTGAGCCCGCGGCTCTGTAAATCCCAATGAGGAAAATAAAGTTTCACTCGCAGCCTTACTTTCAAAAGGGACCACACAGAGCATTCACCCTGCTGTGTCTTTCTCTAGTTTGTACTCCCAAGGTGCGTTAGAAGGGAGATACTTGAGTTGTTTCACTTACCACATGCTAGATGTTTAGCAAAAGAAGGCCTTTACTGCCCTTCTTTTGGCATATGGTTGTCCTCAGCCGAACAGTTCTCTCAGCTCCTAGAAGCGATGGGCGGTCCCTTGTGTACATCTTGGATCCCAGTGCAGACCTGTTAGTCCTAAGACACCAGAAATGCTTCCTACACTTAAAGCACCGCTTTGACAAACGCTGCCTGGAACCTGTTGCCTGCCTATCTATCTGTGTGACGAACAAAACAGTAACTTAGCTTGGAGCCAGTCCTCCTATATTTTTGGCTTACTCACCGACGATTGCTGAGGGATGAGCACTTAGCAGGGACTGAAAGGCCACGTTTGCCTCACGGGGGGCGGGGATATGACTTGTCCTCACAAGGCAATTGTGCAATGAAGAAAAGATAGGCCACTACACTGTTCATCAGGTAACCTTGAGGCCGCATGTCGTCATTCCAGTGTGCCAAATAAACTTCCCATCACGGTTCAGTTTCCAAGGCGAGGGCACAGCGTCTTATGCTGCAGTTTCTGACTCCCTACTGGACGTTCAGCTGACCACCTAGACCCTTTCGTGAGTAAACTTTGTGATACACTTTGTGATACGGGGTCGTTATTGTGGTGAAAGGATTAGCAAGTCATGGGTTAGTGAGGCCGGTGTGTACAATGTATCTCCAGAGTACCTGGCTTTCAAGGGAGAGCCTGAAATTTTTCAGGCTACACTGAAAGTCCAGTGGCCGCCTGGGGTAAATTCCATCACGTGCGAGTGCCCTGAAGGCGGGGTCGAATCACTGTATGTTTTGTGTGCTCTGGGTTCGGCAGAAAAGCAGACACGTTTTGCATGAAGGAATGAACAGAACGCTGATAGCTGGCTGTTTCTAAGCTATCCCAACCTAGGTGTTTCTCTGACGAAGCCCTTCACTGCCCATGATTCGGCATCTAGCTGCTGCCAGCGGTGCATTGCTCACAACTCCCTGAAGACACAGGAGGCCCTTTTAGTCCGTTTCGGATCCTAGTACAGCCCCGCGACTCAAGAGAGGACCTGATATGCTTCCTAGGGTTCGAGAAACCCAGAGACTAAGGCTGCATGGGGTCTGTCGCATGCCTACCTGGTTCATGAGAAAACCTGAACATTAGCTTAAGGCCAGAGGCCCCGTGTGGTTCTCCCCTTCCCTGAGGACAACTGAAGTAGGAGCACTTACCGAGGAACGGCAACATCCAATCTCCTTCCAGGAAACTCACTTGTCATCACAAAGGCAACTGTGCAACAACACTGTTTCCCAGGGAGAACTGAGCCCGCAGCTCTCTAAATCCCAATGAGGAAAATAAAGTATCCCTTCAAGCCTTAGTTTCAAAATGGACCGCAGAGCATTCACCCTGTTGTATCCGTCACTCCATGGCACGTCCAAGGTGCGCATAGCACGGAGATACTACATTCGTTTCAACTTGCCGCATCCTAGCATTTTAACAAAAGACGCCCTTCACAGCCCTTCTTTCAGCCTATAGTTGCCCTCAACTGAGCTTCGCTCACAAGGCCCAGAAAGGACGGGCAGTCCGTTGTTTACATCTTGGATCCTAGTGCAGACCCCCGTGTCCTAAGACACCAGAAACGCTTCCTAGATTTAAAGCACCGCTTTGACTAACGCTGCCGTGAGCCTGTGGCCCGCCTATGTCTGTGACGAGAGAAGTAAGTAGAACGTTGGACTGAGGCGAGTCGTTCAGGGTTGTGGGCGGACTCACAAACAATTATGGAGGGATGAGGACGTGGCAGGAATTGAAAGCCAAGTGCTCTTTCGTGGAAGCTAACTAGTCCTCCCAAACACGACTGTGCAGCAAAGAGAAGATGGGCAACAACAGTGTTTACCAGGTAACCCTGAGGCCGCAAACTCTCTACTTTGCAATGAGGAAAATCAACTTCCCAGGAAGACTCAATTCCCAGCAGGACAAAGCAGCATATTACCAAGTCGCATCGGACTCTCTCTTGTACATCCCGTGGACACAGTGGCTCGTGACACTAGTAACCATTGCCATGCTGGGAGTCCTTACTGTGGTGTAAGGATATCAAGGGGAGGGCTTAGTTAGGCCTAGGTGACGGTACTTCTCTAGACTATCTAGCAGTTCTGGAAAACCCTGTAGGTTTTGAAGCCGGACTTAAAGTGTAGTTGCCGCTTGAGGTAGACAGACGTCGTGGAGCAGCTCCCAGGAGCAGTGGTAGGCTAGTTGTATTTTCTACTGCAGCTCAGGCTTCCTCCAGAGTGCAGACACCCTTTGCATGAAGGAAGGCATGGAACGTTGATAACTGGGTTGCTTTCAAGCTATCGCAATCCAGGTGTCTAAACAACGAAGCCCTTCACTGCCCATCAGTTGGCATCTAGCTGTTCCCGACGGTAGATGGCTCAAGGCTCCCCGAAGACACAGGCAGTCCTTTCTCAGTACGTTTTGGAACCTAGCGCTGACAAGTGAGTCCAAAAGAGAGCTGATATGCTTCCTAGAGTTCAAGAACCACAGGGACTAAGGCTCTATGCAATCTGTTGTTTCGCTAAGTCTGTCATGAGAACACCTGGACGTTAGCTTGAGGCTAGAGGCCCCATGTGGTGGGCCCATTCCCTGAAGACTACTGAAGGATGACCACCTACCAAGGGATGGCAACCTCCAAGTTTCTTGCCTAGAAACTCACGTCATCACCAGGGCAATTGTGTTACGAAGAGAAGCTGTGCAGCAACAGTGTTTCTTGGGGAGAATTGAGCCCGCGGCTCTGTAAATCCCAATGAGGAAAATAAAGTTTCACTCGCAGCCTTACTTTCAAAAGGGACCACACAGAGCATTCACCCTGCTGTGTCTTTCTCTAGTTTGTACTCCCAAGGTGCGTTAGAAGGGAGATACTTGAGTTGTTTCACTTACCACATGCTAGATGTTTAGCAAAAGAAGGCCTTTACTGCCCTTCTTTTGGCATATGGTTGTCCTCAGCCGAACAGTTCTCTCAGCTCCTAGAAGCGATGGGCGGTCCCTTGTGTACATCTTGGATCCCAGTGCAGACCTGTTAGTCCTAAGACACCAGAAATGCTTCCTACACTTAAAGCACCGCTTTGACAAACGCTGCCTGGAACCTGTTGCCTGCCTATCTATCTGTGTGACGAACAAAACAGTAACTTAGCTTGGAGCCAGTCCTCCTATATTTTTGGCTTACTCACCGACGATTGCTGAGGGATGAGCACTTAGCAGGGACTGAAAGGCCACGTTTGCCTCACGGGGGGCGGGGATATGACTTGTCCTCACAAGGCAATTGTGCAATGAAGAAAAGATAGGCCACTACACTGTTCATCAGGTAACCTTGAGGCCGCATGTCGTCATTCCAGTGTGCCAAATAAACTTCCCATCACGGTTCAGTTTCCAAGGCGAGGGCACAGCGTCTTATGCTGCAGTTTCTGACTCCCTACTGGACGTTCAGCTGACCACCTAGACCCTTTCGTGAGTAAACTTTGTGATACACTTTGTGATACGGGGTCGTTATTGTGGTGAAAGGATTAGCAAGTCATGGGTTAGTGAGGCCGGTGTGTACAATGTATCTCCAGAGTACCTGGCTTTCAAGGGAGAGCCTGAAATTTTTCAGGCTACACTGAAAGTCCAGTTGCCGCCTGGGGTAAATTCCATCACGTGCGAGTGCCCTGAAGGCGGGGTCGAATCACTGTATGTTTTGTCTGCTCTGGGTTCGGCAGAAAAGCAGACACGTTTTGCATGAAGGAATGAACAGAACGCTGATAGCTGGCTGTTTCTAAGCTATCCCAACCTAGGTGTTTCTCTGACGAAGCCCTTCACTGCCCATGATTGCGGCATCTAGCTGCTGCCAGCGGTGCATTGCTCACAACTCCCTGAAGACACAGGAGGCCCTTTTAGTCCGTTTCGGATCCTAGTACAGCCCCGCGACTCAAGAGAGGACCTGATATGCTTCCTAGGGTTCGAGAAACCCAGGGACTAAGGCTGCATGGGGTCTGTCGCATGCCTACCTGGTTCATGAGAAAACCTGAACATTAGCTTAAGGCCAGAGGCCCCGTGTGGTTCTCCCCTTCCCTGAGGACAACTGAAGTAGGAGCACTTACCGAGGAACGGCAACATCCAATCTCCTTCCAGGAAACTCACTTGTCATCACAAAGGCAACTGTGCAACAACACTGTTTCCCAGGGAGAACTGAGCCCGCAGCTCTCTAAATCCCAATGAGGAAAATAAAGTATCCCTTCAAGCCTTAGTTTCAAAATGGACCGCAGAGCATTCACCCTGTTGTATCCGTCACTCCATGGCACGTCCAAGGTGCGCATAGCACGGAGATACTACATTCGTTTCAACTTGCCGCATCCTAGCATTTTAACAAAAGACGCCCTTCACAGCCCTTCTTTCAGCCTATAGTTGCCCTCAACTGAGCTTCGCTCACAAGGCCCAGAAAGGACGGGCAGTCCGTCGTTTACATCTTGGATCCTAGTGCAGACCCCCGTGTCCTAAGACACCAGAAATGCTTCCTAGATTTAAAGCACCACTTTGACTAACGCTGCCGTGAGCCTGCGGCCCGCCTCTGTCTGTGACGAGAGAAGTAAGTAGAACGTTGGACTGAGGCGAGTCGTCCAGGGTTGTGGGCGGACTCACGAACAATTATGGAGGGATGAGGACGTGGCAGGAATTGAAAGCCAAGTGCTCTTTCGTGGAAGCTAACTAGTCCTCCCAAACACGACTGTGCAGCAAAGAGAAGATGGGCAACAACAGTGTTTACCAGGTAACCCTGAGGCCGCAAACTCTCTACTTTGCAATGAGGAAAATCAACTTCCCAGGAAGACTCAATTCCCAGCAGGACAAAGCAGCATATTACCAAGTCGCATCGGACTCTCTCTTGTACATCCCGTGGACACAGTGGCTCGTGACACTAGTAACCATTGCCATGCTGGGAGTCCTTACTGTGGTGTAAGGATATCAAGGGGAAGGCTTAGTTAGGCCTAGGTGACGGTACTTCTCTAGACTATCTACCAGTTCTGGAAAACCCTGTAGGTTTTGAAGCCGGACTTAAAGTGTAGTTGCCGCTTGAGGTAGACAGACGTCGTGGAGCAGCTCCCAGGAGCAGTGGTAGGCTAATTGTATCTTCTACTGCAGCTCAGGCTTCCTCCAGAGTGCAGACACCCTTTGCATGAAGGAAGGCATGGAACGTTGATAACTGGGTTGCTTTCAAGCTATCGCAATCCAGGTGTCTAAACAACGAAGCCCTTCACTGCCCATCAGTTGGCATCTAGCTGTTCCCGACGGTAGATGGCTCAAGGCTCCCCGAAGACACAGGCAGTCCTTTCTCAGTACGTTTTGGAACCTAGCGCTGACAAGTGAGTCCAAAAGAGAGCTGATATGCTTCCTAGAGTTCAAGAACCACAGGGACTAAGGCTCTATGCAATCTGTTGTTTCGCTAAGTCTGTCATGAGAACACCTGGACGTTAGCTTGAGGCTAGAGGCCCCATGTGGTGGGCCCATTCCCTGAAGACTACTGAAGGATGACCACCTACCAAGGGATGGCAACCTCCAAGTTTCTTGCCTAGAAACTCACGTCATCACCAGGGCAATTGTGTTACGAAGAGAAGCTGTGCAGCAACAGTGTTTCTTGAGGAGAATTGAGCCCGCGGCTCTGTAAATCCCAATGAGGAAAATAAAGTTTCACTCGCAGCCTTACTTTCAAAAGGGACCACACAGAGCATTCACCCTGCTGTGTCTTTCTCTAGTTTGTACTCCCAAGGTGCGTTAGAAGGGAGATACTTGAGTTGTTTCACTTACCACATGCTAGATGTTTAGCAAAAGAAGGCCTTTACTGCCCTTCTTTTGGCATATGGTTGTCCTCAGCCGAACAGTTCTCTCAGCTCCTAGAAGCGATGGGCGGTCCCTTGTGTACATCTTGGATCCCAGTGCAGACCTGTTAGTCCTAAGACACCAGAAATGCTTCCTACACTTAAAGCACCGCTTTGACAAACGCTGCCTGGAACCTGTTGCCTGCCTATCTATCTGTGTGACGAACAAAACAGTAACTTAGCTTGGAGCCAGTCCTCCTATATTTTTGGCTTACTCACCGACGATTGCTGAGGGATGAGCACTTAGCAGGGACTGAAAGGCCACGTTTGCCTCACGGGGGGCGGGGATATGACTTGTCCTCACAAGGCAATTGTGCAATGAAGAAAAGATAGGCCACTACACTGTTCATCAGGTAACCTTGAGGCCGCATGTCGTCATTCCAGTGTGCCAAATAAACTTCCCATCACGGTTCAGTTTCCAAGGCGAGGGCACAGCGTCTTATGCTGCAGTTTCTGACTCCCTACTGGACGTTCAGCTGACCACCTAGACCCTTTCGTGAGTAAACTTTGTGATACACTTTGTGATACGGGGTCGTTATTGTGGTGAAAGGATTAGCAAGTCATGGGTTAGTGAGGCCGGTGTGTACAATGTATCTCCAGAGTACCTGGCTTTCAAGGGAGAGCCTGAAATTTTTCAGGCTACACTGAAAGTCCAGTGGCCGCCTGGGGTAAATTCCATCACGTGCGAGTGCCCTGAAGGCGGGGTCGAATCACTGTATGTTTTGTCTGCTCTGGGTTCGGCAGAAAAGCAGACACGTTTTGCATGAAGGAATGAACAGAACGCTGATAGCTGGCTGTTTCTAAGCTATCCCAACCTAGGTGTTTCTCTGACGAAGCCCTTCACTGCCCATGATTGCGGCATCTAGCTGCTGCCAGCGGTGCATTGCTCACAACTCCCTGAAGACACAGGAGGCCCTTTTAGTCCGTTTCGGATCCTAGTACAGCCCCGCGACTCAAGAGAGGACCTGATATGCTTCCTAGGGTTCGAGAAACCCAGGGACTAAGGCTGCATGGGGTCTGTCGCATGCCTACCTGGTTCATGAGAAAACCTGAACATTAGCTTAAGGCCAGAGGCCCCGTGTGGTTCTCCCCTTCCCTGAGGACAACTGAAGTAGGAGCACTTACCGAGGAACGGCAACATCCAATCTCCTTCCAGGAAACTCACTTGTCATCACAAAGGCAACTGTGCAACAACACTGTTTCCCAGGGAGAACTGAGCCCGCAGCTCTCTAAATCCCAATGAGGAAAATAAAGTATCCCTTCAAGCCTTAGTTTCAAAATGGACCGCAGAGCATTCACCCTGTTGTATCCGTCACTCCATGGCACGTCCAAGGTGCGCATAGCACGGAGATACTACATTCGTTTCAACTTGCTGCATCCTAGCATTTTAACAAAAGACGCCCTTCACAGCCCTTCTTTCAGCCTATAGTTGCCCTCAACTGAGCTTCGCTCACAAGGCCCAGAAAGGACGGGCAGTCCGTCGTTTACATCTTGGATCCTAGTGCAGACCCCCGTGTCCTAAGACACCAGAAACGCTTCCTAGATTTAAAGCACCGCTTTGACTAACGCTGCCGTGAGCCTGCGGCCCGCCTATGTCTGTGACGAGAGAAGTAAGTAGAACGTTGGACTGAGGCGAGTCGTCCAGGGTTGTGGGCGGACTCACGAACAATTATGGAGGGATGAGGACGTGGCAGGAATTGAAAGCCAAGTGCTCTTTCGTGGAAGCTAACTAGTCCTCCCAAAGACGACTGTGCAGCAAAGAGAAGATGGGCAACAACAGTGTTTACCAGGTAACCCTGAGGCCGCAAACTCTCTACTTTGCAATGAGGAAAATCAACTTCCCAGGAAGACTCAATTCCCAGCAGGACAAAGCAGCATATTACCAAGTCGCATCGGACTCTCTCTTGTACATCCCGTGGACACAGTGGCTCGTGACACTAGTAACCATTGCCATGCTGGGAGTCCTTACTGTGGTGTAAGGATATCAAGGGGAGGGCTTAGTTAGGCCTAGGTGACGGTACTTCTCTAGACTATCTACCAGTTCTGGAAAACCCTGTAGGTTTTGAAGCCGGACTTAAAGTGTAGTTGCCGCTTGAGGTAGACAGACGTCGTGGAGCAGCTCCCAGGAGCAGTGGTAGGCTAATTGTATTTTCTACTGCAGCTCAGGGTTCCTCCAGAGCACAGACACCCTTTGCATGAAGGAAGGCATGGAACGTTGATAACTGGGTTGCTTTCAAGCTATCGCAATCCAGGTGTCTAAACAACGAAGCCCTTCACTGCCCATCAGTTGGCATCTAGCTGTTCCCGACGGTAGATGGCTCAAGGCTCCCCGAAGACACAGGCAGTCCTTTCTCAGTACGTTTTGGAACCTAGCGCTGACAAGTGAGTCCAAAAGAGAGCTGATATGCTTCCTAGAGTTCAAGAACCACAGGGACTAAGGCTCTATGCAATCTGTTGTTTCGCTAAGTCTGTCATGAGAACACCTGGACGTTAGCTTGAGGCTAGAGGCCCCATGTGGTGGGCCCATTCCCTGAAGACTACTGAAGGATGACCACCTACCAAGGGATGGCAACCTCCAAGTTTCTTGCCTAGAAACTCACGTCATCACCAGGGCAATTGTGTTACGAAGAGAAGCTGTGCAGCAACAGTGTTTCTTGGGGAGAATTGAGCCCGCGGCTCTGTAAATCCCAATGAGGAAAATAAAGTTTCACTCGCAGCCTTACTTTCAAAAGGGACCACACAGAGCATTCACCCTGCTGTGTCTTTCTCTAGTTTGTACTCCCAAGGTGCGTTAGAAGGGAGATACTTGAGTTGTTTCACTTACCACATGCTAGATGTTTAGCAAAAGAAGGCCTTTACTGCCCTTCTTTTGGCATATGGTTGTCCTCAGCCGAACAGTTCTCTCAGCTCCTAGAAGCGATGGGCGGTCCCTCGTGTACATCTTGGATCCCAGTGCAGACCTGTTAGTCCTAAGACACCAGAAATGCTTCCTACACTTAAAGCACCGCTTTGACAAACGCTGCCTGGAACCTGTTGCCTGCCTATCTATCTGTGTGACGAACAAAACAGTAACTTAGCTTGGAGCCAGTCCTCCTATATTTTTGGCTTACTCACCGACGATTGCTGAGGGATGAGCACTTAGCAGGGACTGAAAGGCCACGTTTGCCTCACGGGGGGCGGGGATATGACTTGTCCTCACAAGGCAATTGTGCAATGAAGAAAAGATAGGCCACTACACTGTTCATCAGGTAACCTTGAGGCCGCATGACGTCATTCCAGTGTGCCAAATAAACTTCCCATCACGGTTCAGTTTCCAAGGCGAGGGCACAGCGTCTTATGCTGCAGTTTCTGACTCCCTACTGGACGTTCAGCTGACCACCTAGACCCTTTCGTGAGTAAACTTTGTGATACACTTTGTGATACGGGGTCGTGATTGTGGTGAAAGGATTAGCAAGTCATGGGTTAGTGAGGCCGGTGTGTACAATGTATCTCCAGAGTACCTGGCTTTCAAGGGAGAGCCTGAAATTTTTCAGGCTACACTGAAAGTCCAGTGGCCGCCTGGGGTAAATTCCATCACGTGCGAGTGCCCTGAAGGCGGGGTCGAATCACTGTATGTTTTGTGTGCTCTGGGTTCGGCAGAAAAGCAGACACGTTTTGCATGAAGGAATGAACAGAACGCTGATAGCTGGCTGTTTCTAAGCTATCCCAACCTAGGTGTTTCTCTGACGAAGCCCTTCACTGCCCATGATTCGGCATCTAGCTGCTGCCAGCGGTGCATTGCTCACAACTCCCTGAAGACACAGGAGGCCCTTTTAGTCCGTTTCGGATCCTAGTACAGCCCCGCGACTCAAGAGAGGACCTGATATGCTTCCTAGGGTTCGAGAAACCCAGGGACTAAGGCTGCATGGGGTCTGTCGCATGCCTACCTGGTTCATGAGAAAACCTGAACATTAGCTTAAGGCCAGAGGCCCCGTGTGGTTCTCCCCTTCCCTGAGGACAACTGAAGTAGGAGCACTTACCGAGGAACGGCAACATCCAATCTCCTTCCAGGAAACTCACTTGTCATCACAAAGGCAACTGTGCAACAACACTGTTTCCCAGGGAGAACTGAGCCCGCAGCTCTCTAAATCCCAATGAGGAAAATAAAGTATCCCTTCAAGCCTTAGTTTCAAAATGGACCGCAGAGCATTCACCCTGTTGTATCCGTCACTCCATGGCACGTCCAAGGTGCGCATAGCACGGAGATACTACATTCGTTTCAACTTGCCGCATCCTAGCATTTTAACAAAAGACGCCCTTCACAGCCCTTCTTTCAGCCTATAGTTGCCCTCAACTGAGCTTCGCTCACAAGGCCCAGAAAGGACGGGCAGTCCGTCGTTTACATCTTGGATCCTAGTGCAGACCCCCGTGTCCTAAGACACCAGAAACGCTTCCTAGATTTAAAGCACCGCTTTGACTAACGCTGCCGTGAGCCTGCGGCCCGCCTATGTCTGTGACGAGAGAAGTAAGTAGAACGTTGGACTGAGGCGAGTCGTCCAGGGTTGTGGGCGGACTCACGAACAATTATGGAGGGATGAGGACGTGGCAGGAATTGAAAGCCAAGTGCTCTTTCGTGGAAGCTAACTAGTCCTCCCAAAGACGACTGTGCAGCAAAGAGAAGATGGGCAACAACAGTGTTTACCAGGTAACCCTGAGGCCGCAAACTCTCTACTTTGCAATGAGGAAAATCAACTTCCCAGGAAGACTCAATTCCCAGCAGGACAAAGCAGCATATTACCAAGTCGCATCGGACTCTCTCTTGTACATCCCGTGGACACAGTGGCTCGTGACACTAGTAACCATTGCCATGCTGGGAGTCCTTACTGTGGTGTAAGGATATCAAGGGGAGGGCTTAGTTAGGCCTAGGTGACGGTACTTCTCTAGACTATCTACCAGTTCTGGAAAACCCTGTAGGTTTTGAAGCCGGACTTAAAGTGTAGTTGCCGCTTGAGGTAGACAGACGTCGTGGAGCAGCTCCCAGGAGCAGTGGTAGGCTAATTGTATTTTCTACTGCAGCTCAGGGTTCCTCCAGAGCACAGACACCCTTTGCATGAAGGAAGGCATGGAACGTTGATAACTGGGTTGCTTTCAAGCTATCGCAATCCAGGTGTCTAAACAACGAAGCCCTTCACTGCCCATCAGTTGGCATCTAGCTGTTCCCGACGGTAGATGGCTCAAGGCTCCCCGAAGACACAGGCAGTCCTTTCTCAGTACGTTTTGGAACCTAGCGCTGACAAGTGAGTCCAAAAGAGAGCTGATATGCTTCCTAGAGTTCAAGAACCACAGGGACTAAGGCTCTATGCAATCTGTTGTTTCGCTAAGTCTGTCATGAGAACACCTGGACGTTAGCTTGAGGCTAGAGGCCCCATGTGGTGGGCCCATTCCCTGAAGACTACTGAAGGATGACCACCTACCAAGGGATGGCAACCTCCAAGTTTCTTGCCTAGAAACTCACGTCATCACCAGGGCAATTGTGTTACGAAGAGAAGCTGTGCAGCAACAGTGTTTCTTGGGGAGAATTGAGCCCGCGGCTCTGTAAATCCCAATGAGGAAAATAAAGTTTCACTCACAGCCTTACTTTCAAAAGGGACCACACAGAGCATTCACCCTGCTGTGTCTTTCTCTAGTTTGTACTCCCAAGGTGCGTTAGAAGGGAGATACTTGAGTTGTTTCACTTACCACATGCTAGATGTTTAGCAAAAGAAGGCCTTTACTGCCCTTCTTTTGGCATATGGTTGTCCTCAGCCGAACAGTTCTCTCAGCTCCTAGAAGCGACGGGCGGTCCCTCGTGTACATCTTGGATCCCAGTGCAGACCTGTTAGTCCTAAGACACCAGAAATGCTTCCTACACTTAAAGCACCGCTTTGACAAACGCTGCCTGGAACCTGTTGCCTGCCTATCTATCTGTGTGACGAACAAAACAGTAACTTAGCTTGGAGCCAGTCCTCCTATATTTTTGGCTTACTCACCGACGATTGCTGAGGGATGAGCACTTAGCAGGGACTGAAAGGCCACGTTTGCCTCACGGGGGGCGGGGATATGACTTGTCCTCACAAGGCAATTGTGCAATGAAGAAAAGATAGGCCACTACACTGTTCATCAGGTAACCTTGAGGCCGCATGACGTCATTCCAGTGTGCCAAATAAACTTCCCATCACGGTTCAGTTTCCAAGGCGAGGGCACAGCGTCTTATGCTGCAGTTTCTGACTCCCTACTGGACGTTCAGCTGACCACCTAGACCCTTTCGTGAGTAAACTTTGTGATACACTTTGTGATACGGGGTCGTGATTGTGGTGAAAGGATTAGCAAGTCATGGGTTAGTGAGGCCGGTGTGTACAATGTATCTCCAGAGTACCTGGCTTTCAAGGGAGAGCCTGAAATTTTTCAGGCTACACTGAAAGTCCAGTGGCCGCCTGGGGTAAATTCCATCACGTGCGAGTGCCCTGAAGGCGGGGTCGAATCACTGTATGTTTTGTGTGCTCTGGGTTCGGCAGAAAAGCAGACACGTTTTGCATGAAGGAATGAACAGAACGCTGATAGCTGGCTGTTTCTAAGCTATCCCAACCTAGGTGTTTCTCTGACGAAGCCCTTCACTGCCCATGATTCGGCATCTAGCTGCTGCCAGCGGTGCATTGCTCACAACTCCCTGAAGACACAGGAGGCCCTTTTAGTCCGTTTCGGATCCTAGTACAGCCCCGCGACTCAAGAGAGGACCTGATATGCTTCCTAGGGTTCGAGAAACCCAGGGACTAAGGCTGCATGGGGTCTGTCGCATGCCTACCTGGTTCATGAGAAAACCTGAACATTAGCTTAAGGCCAGAGGCCCCGTGTGGTTCTCCCCTTCCCTGAGGACAACTGAAGTAGGAGCACTTACCGAGGAACGGCAACATCCAATCTCCTTCCAGGAAACTCACTTGTCATCACAAAGGCAACTGTGCAACAACACTGTTTCCCAGGGAGAACTGAGCCCGCAGCTCTCTAAATCCCAATGAGGAAAATAAAGTATCCCTTCAAGCCTTAGTTTCAAAATGGACCGCAGAGCATTCACCCTGTTGTATCCGTCACTCCATGGCACGTCCAAGGTGCGCATAGCACGGAGATACTACATTCGTTTCAACTTGCCGCATCCTAGCATTTTAACAAAAGACGCCCTTCACAGCCCTTCTTTCAGCCTATAGTTGCCCTCAACTGAGCTTCGCTCACAAGGCCCAGAAAGGACGGGCAGTCCGTCGTTTACATCTTGGATCCTAGTGCAGACCCCCGTGTCCTAAGACACCAGAAACGCTTCCTAGATTTAAAGCACCGCTTTGACTAACGCTGCCGTGAGCCTGCGGCCCGCCTATGTCTGTGACGAGAGAAGTAAGTAGAACGTTGGACTGAGGCGAGTCGTCCAGGGTTGTGGGCGGACTCACGAACAATTATGGAGGGATGAGGACGTGGCAGGAATTGAAAGCCAAGTGCTCTTTCGTGGAAGCTAACTAGTCCTCCCAAAGACGACTGTGCAGCAAAGAGAAGATGGGCAACAACAGTGTTTACCAGGTAACCCTGAGGCCGCAAACTCTCTACTTTGCAATGAGGAAAATCAACTTCCCAGGAAGACTCAATTCCCAGCAGGACAAAGCAGCATATTACCAAGTCGCATCGGACTCTCTCTTGTACATCCCGTGGACACAGTGGCTCGTGACACTAGTAACCATTGCCATGCTGGGAGTCCTTACTGTGGTGTAAGGATATCAAGGGGAGGGCTTAGTTAGGCCTAGGTGACGGTACTTCTCTAGACTATCTACCAGTTCTGGAAAACCCTGTAGGTTTTGAAGCCGGACTTAAAGTGTAGTTGCCGCTTGAGGTAGACAGACGTCGTGGAGCAGCTCCCAGGAGCAGTGGTAGGCTAATTGTATTTTCTACTGCAGCTCAGGGTTCCTCCAGAGCACAGACACCCTTTGCATGAAGGAAGGCATGGAACGTTGATAACTGGGTTGCTTTCAAGCTATCGCAATCCAGGTGTCTAAACAACGAAGCCCTTCACTGCCCATCAGTTGGCATCTAGCTGTTCCCGACGGTAGATGGCTCAAGGCTCCCCGAAGACACAGGCAGTCCTTTCTCAGTACGTTTTGGAACCTAGCGCTGACAAGTGAGTCCAAAAGAGAGCTGATATGCTTCCTAGAGTTCAAGAACCACAGGGACTAAGGCTCTATGCAATCTGTTGTTTCGCTAAGTCTGTCATGAGAACACCTGGACGTTAGCTTGAGGCTAGAGGCCCCATGTGGTGGGCCCATTCCCTGAAGACTACTGAAGGATGACCACCTACCAAGGGATGGCAACCTCCAAGTTTCTTGCCTAGAAACTCACGTCATCACCAGGGCAATTGTGTTACGAAGAGAAGCTGTGCAGCAACAGTGTTTCTTGGGGAGAATTGAGCCCGCGGCTCTGTAAATCCCAATGAGGAAAATAAAGTTTCACTCGCAGCCTTACTTTCAAAAGGGACCACACAGAGCATTCACCCTGCTGTGTCTTTCTCTAGTTTGTACTCCCAAGGTGCGTTAGAAGGGAGATACTTGAGTTGTTTCACTTACCACATGCTAGATGTTTAGCAAAAGAAGGCCTTTACTGCCCTTCTTTTGGCATATGGTTGTCCTCAGCCGAACAGTTCTCTCAGCTCCTAGAAGCGACGGGCGGTCCCTCGTGTACATCTTGGATCCCAGTGCAGACCTGTTAGTCCTAAGACACCAGAAATGCTTCCTACACTTAAAGCACCGCTTTGACAAACGCTGCCTGGAACCTGTTGCCTGCCTATCTATCTGTGTGACGAACAAAACAGTAACTTAGCTTGGAGCCAGTCCTCCTATATTTTTGGCTTACTCACCGACGATTGCTGAGGGATGAGCACTTAGCAGGGACTGAAAGGCCACGTTTGCCTCACGGGGGGCGGGGATATGACTTGTCCTCACAAGGCAATTGTGCAATGAAGAAAAGATAGGCCACTACACTGTTCATCAGGTAACCTTGAGGCCGCATGACGTCATTCCAGTGTGCCAAATAAACTTCCCATCACGGTTCAGTTTCCAAGGCGAGGGCACAGCGTCTTATGCTGCAGTTTCTGACTCCCTACTGGACGTTCAGCTGACCACCTAGACCCTTTCGTGAGTAAACTTTGTGATACACTTTGTGATACGGGGTCGTGATTGTGGTGAAAGGATTAGCAAGTCATGGGTTAGTGAGGCCGGTGTGTACAATGTATCTCCAGAGTACCTGGCTTTCAAGGGAGAGCCTGAAATTTTTCAGGCTACACTGAAAGTCCAGTGGCCGCCTGGGGTAAATTCCATCACGTGCGAGTGCCCTGAAGGCGGGGTCGAATCACTGTATGTTTTGTGTGCTCTGGGTTCGGCAGAAAAGCAGACACGTTTTGCATGAAGGAATGAACAGAACGCTGATAGCTGGCTGTTTCTAAGCTATCCCAACCTAGGTGTTTCTCTGACGAAGCCCTTCACTGCCCATGATTCGGCATCTAGCTGCTGCCAGCGGTGCATTGCTCACAACTCCCTGAAGACACAGGAGGCCCTTTTAGTCCGTTTCGGATCCTAGTACAGCCCCGCGACTCAAGAGAGGACCTGATATGCTTCCTAGGGTTCGAGAAACCCAGGGACTAAGGCTGCATGGGGTCTGTCGCATGCCTACCTGGTTCATGAGAAAACCTGAACATTAGCTTAAGGCCAGAGGCCCCGTGTGGTTCTCCCCTTCCCTGAGGACAACTGAAGTAGGAGCACTTACCGAGGAACGGCAACATCCAATCTCCTTCCAGGAAACTCACTTGTCATCACAAAGGCAACTGTGCAACAACACTGTTTCCCAGGGAGAACTGAGCCCGCAGCTCTCTAAATCCCAATGAGGAAAATAAAGTATCCCTTCAAGCCTTAGTTTCAAAATGGACCGCAGAGCATTCACCCTGTTGTATCCGTCACTCCATGGCACGTCCAAGGTGCGCATAGCACGGAGATACTACATTCGTTTCAACTTGCCGCATCCTAGCATTTTAACAAAAGACGCCCTTCACAGCCCTTCTTTCAGCCTATAGTTGCCCTCAACTGAGCTTCGCTCACAAGGCCCAGAAAGGACGGGCAGTCCGTCGTTTACATCTTGGATCCTAGTGCAGACCCCCGTGTCCTAAGACACCAGAAACGCTTCCTAGATTTAAAGCACCGCTTTGACTAACGCTGCCGTGAGCCTGCGGCCCGCCTATGTCTGTGACGAGAGAAGTAAGTAGAACGTTGGACTGAGGCGAGTCGTCCAGGGTTGTGGGCGGACTCACGAACAATTATGGAGGGATGAGGACGTGGCAGGAATTGAAAGCCAAGTGCTCTTTCGTGGAAGCTAACTAGTCCTCCCAAAGACGACTGTGCAGCAAAGAGAAGATGGGCAACAACAGTGTTTACCAGGTAACCCTGAGGCCGCAAACTCTCTACTTTGCAATGAGGAAAATCAACTTCCCAGGAAGACTCAATTCCCAGCAGGACAAAGCAGCATATTACCAAGTCGCATCGGACTCTCTCTTGTACATCCCGTGGACACAGTGGCTCGTGACACTAGTAACCATTGCCATGCTGGGAGTCCTTACTGTGGTGTAAGGATATCAAGGGGAGGGCTTAGTTAGGCCTAGGTGACGGTACTTCTCTAGACTATCTACCAGTTCTGGAAAACCCTGTAGGTTTTGAAGCCGGACTTAAAGTGTAGTTGCCGCTTGAGGTAGACAGACGTCGTGGAGCAGCTCCCAGGAGCAGTGGTAGGCTAATTGTATTTTCTACTGCAGCTCAGGGTTCCTCCAGAGCACAGACACCCTTTGCATGAAGGAAGGCATGGAACGTTGATAACTGGGTTGCTTTCAAGCTATCGTAATCCAGGTGTCTAAACAACGAAGCCCTTCACTGCCCATCAGTTGGCATCTAGCTGTTCCCGACGGTAGATGGCTCAAGGCTCCCCGAAGACACAGGCAGTCCTTTCTCAGTACGTTTTGGAACCTAGCGCTGACAAGTGAGTCCAAAAGAGAGCTGATATGCTTCCTAGAGTTCAAGAACCACAGGGACTAAGGCTCTATGCAATCTGTTGTTTCGCTAAGTCTGTCATGAGAACACCTGGACGTTAGCTTGAGGCTAGAGGCCCCATGTGGTGGGCCCATTCCCTGAAGACTACTGAAGGATGACCACCTACCAAGGGATGGCAACCTCCAAGTTTCTTGCCTAGAAACTCACGTCATCACCAGGGCAATTGTGTTACGAAGAGAAGCTGTGCAGCAACAGTGTTTCTTGGGGAGAATTGAGCCCGCGGCTCTGTAAATCCCAATGAGGAAAATAAAGTTTCACTCACAGCCTTACTTTCAAAAGGGACCACACAGAGCATTCACCCTGCTGTGTCTTTCTCTAGTTTGTACTCCCAAGGTGCGTTAGAAGGGAGATACTTGAGTTGTTTCACTTACCACATGCTAGATGTTTAGCAAAAGAAGGCCTTTACTGCCCTTCTTTTGGCATATGGTTGTCCTCAGCCGAACAGTTCTCTCAGCTCCTAGAAGCGACGGGCGGTCCCTCGTGTACATCTTGGATCCCAGTGCAGACCTGTTAGTCCTAAGACACCAGAAATGCTTCCTACACTTAAAGCACCGCTTTGACAAACGCTGCCTGGAACCTGTTGCCTGCCTATCTATCTGTGTGACGAACAAAACAGTAACTTAGCTTGGAGCCAGTCCTCCTATATTTTTGGCTTACTCACCGACGATTGCTGAGGGATGAGCACTTAGCAGGGACTGAAAGGCCACGTTTGCCTCACGGGGGGCGGGGATATGACTTGTCCTCACAAGGCAATTGTGCAATGAAGAAAAGATAGGCCACTACACTGTTCATCAGGTAACCTTGAGGCCGCATGACGTCATTCCAGTGTGCCAAATAAACTTCCCATCACGGTTCAGTTTCCAAGGCGAGGGCACAGCGTCTTATGCTGCAGTTTCTGACTCCCTACTGGACGTTCAGCTGACCACCTAGACCCTTTCGTGAGTAAACTTTGTGATACACTTTGTGATACGGGGTCGTGATTGTGGTGAAAGGATTAGCAAGTCATGGGTTAGTGAGGCCGGTGTGTACAATGTATCTCCAGAGTACCTGGCTTTCAAGGGAGAGCCTGAAATTTTTCAGGCTACACTGAAAGTCCAGTGGCCGCCTGGGGTAAATTCCATCACGTGCGAGTGCCCTGAAGGCGGGGTCGAATCACTGTATGTTTTGTGTGCTCTGGGTTCGGCAGAAAAGCAGACACGTTTTGCATGAAGGAATGAACAGAACGCTGATAGCTGGCTGTTTCTAAGCTATCCCAACCTAGGTGTTTCTCTGACGAAGCCCTTCACTGCCCATGATTCGGCATCTAGCTGCTGCCAGCGGTGCATTGCTCACAACTCCCTGAAGACACAGGAGGCCCTTTTAGTCCGTTTCGGATCCTAGTACAGCCCCGCGACTCAAGAGAGGACCTGATATGCTTCCTAGGGTTCGAGAAACCCAGGGACTAAGGCTGCATGGGGTCTGTCGCATGCCTACCTGGTTCATGAGAAAACCTGAACATTAGCTTAAGGCCAGAGGCCCCGTGTGGTTCTCCCCTTCCCTGAGGACAACTGAAGTAGGAGCACTTACCGAGGAACGGCAACATCCAATCTCCTTCCAGGAAACTCACTTGTCATCACAAAGGCAACTGTGCAACAACACTGTTTCCCAGGGAGAACTGAGCCCGCAGCTCTCTAAATCCCAATGAGGAAAATAAAGTATCCCTTCAAGCCTTAGTTTCAAAATGGACCGCAGAGCATTCACCCTGTTGTATCCGTCACTCCATGGCACGTCCAAGGTGCGCATAGCACGGAGATACTACATTCGTTTCAACTTGCCGCATCCTAGCATTTTAACAAAAGACGCCCTTCACAGCCCTTCTTTCAGCCTATAGTTGCCCTCAACTGAGCTTCGCTCACAAGGCCCAGAAAGGACGGGCAGTCCGTCGTTTACATCTTGGATCCTAGTGCAGACCCCCGTGTCCTAAGACACCAGAAACGCTTCCTAGATTTAAAGCACCGCTTTGACTAACGCTGCCGTGAGCCTGCGGCCCGCCTATGTCTGTGACGAGAGAAGTAAGTAGAACGTTGGACTGAGGCGAGTCGTCCAGGGTTGTGGGCGGACTCACGAACAATTATGGAGGGATGAGGACGTGGCAGGAATTGAAAGCCAAGTGCTCTTTCGTGGAAGCTAACTAGTCCTCCCAAAGACGACTGTGCAGCAAAGAGAAGATGGGCAACAACAGTGTTTACCAGGTAACCCTGAGGCCGCAAACTCTCTACTTTGCAATGAGGAAAATCAACTTCCCAGGAAGACTCAATTCCCAGCAGGACAAAGCAGCATATTACCAAGTCGCATCGGACTCTCTCTTGTACATCCCGTGGACACAGTGGCTCGTGACACTAGTAACCATTGCCATGCTGGGAGTCCTTACTGTGGTGTAAGGATATCAAGGGGAGGGCTTAGTTAGGCCTAGGTGACGGTACTTCTCTAGACTATCTACCAGTTCTGGAAAACCCTGTAGGTTTTGAAGCCGGACTTAAAGTGTAGTTGCCGCTTGAGGTAGACAGACGTCGTGGAGCAGCTCCCAGGAGCAGTGGTAGGCTAATTGTATTTTCTACTGCAGCTCAGGGTTCCTCCAGAGCGCAGACACCCTTTGCATGAAGGAAGGCATGGAACGTTGATAACTGGGTTGCTTTCAAGCTATCGCAATCCAGGTGTCTAAACAACGAAGCCCTTCACTGCCCATCAGTTGGCATCTAGCTGTTCCCGACGGTAGATGGCTCAAGGCTCCCCGAAGACACAGGCAGTCCTTTCTCAGTACGTTTTGGAACCTAGCGCTGACAAGTGAGTCCAAAAGAGAGCTGATATGCTTCCTAGAGTTCAAGAACCACAGGGACTAAGGCTCTATGCAATCTGTTGTTTCGCTAAGTCTGTCATGAGAACACCTGGACGTTAGCTTGAGGCTAGAGGCCCCATGTGGTGGGCCCATTCCCTGAAGACTACTGAAGGATGACCACCTACCAAGGGATGGCAACCTCCAAGTTTCTTGCCTAGAAACTCACGTCATCACCAGGGCAATTGTGTTACGAAGAGAAGCTGTGCAGCAACAGTGTTTCTTGGGGAGAATTGAGCCCGCGGCTCTGTAAATCCCAATGAGGAAAATAAAGTTTCACTCGCAGCCTTACTTTCAAAAGGGACCACACAGAGCATTCACCCTGCTGTGTCTTTCTCTAGTTTGTACTCCCAAGGTGCGTTAGAAGGGAGATACTTGAGTTGTTTCACTTACCACATGCTAGATGTTTAGCAAAAGAAGGCCTTTACTGCCCTTCTTTTGGCATATGGTTGTCCTCAGCCGAACAGTTCTCTCAGCTCCTAGAAGCGACGGGCGGTCCCTCGTGTACATCTTGGATCCCAGTGCAGACCTGTTAGTCCTAAGACACCAGAAATGCTTCCTACACTTAAAGCACCGCTTTGACAAACGCTGCCTGGAACCTGTTGCCTGCCTATCTATCTGTGTGACGAACAAAACAGTAACTTAGCTTGGAGCCAGTCCTCCTATATTTTTGGCTTACTCACCGACGATTGCTGAGGGATGAGCACTTAGCAGGGACTGAAAGGCCACGTTTGCCTCACGGGGAGCGGGGATATGACTTGTCCTCACAAGGCAATTGTGCAATGAAGAAAAGATAGGCCACTACACTGTTCATCAGGTAACCTTGAGGCCGCATGTCGTCATTCCAGTGTGCCAAATAAACTTCCCATCACGGTTCAGTTTCCAAGGCGAGGGCACAGCGTCTTATGCTGCAGTTTCTGACTCCCTACTGGACGTTCAGCTGACCACCTAGACCCTTTCGTGAGTAAACTTTGTGATACACTTTGTGATACGGGGTCGTGATTGTGGTGAAAGGATTAGCAAGTCATGGGTTAGTGAGGCCGGTGTGTACAATGTATCTCCAGAGTACCTGGCTTTCAAGGGAGAGCCTGAAATTTTTCAGGCTACACTGAAAGTCCAGTGGCCGCCTGGGGTAAATTGCATCACGTGCGAGTGTCCTGAAGGCGGGGTCGAATCACTGTATGTTTTGTGTGCTCTGGGTTCGGCAGAAAAGCAGACACGTTTTGCATGAAGGAATGAACAGAACGCTGATAGCTGGCTGTTTCTAAGCTATCCCAACCTAGGTGTTTCTCTGACGAAGCCCTTCACTGCCCATGATTCGGCATCTAGCTGCTGCCAGCGGTGCATTGCTCACAACTCCCTGAAGACACAGGAGGCCCTTTTAGTCCGTTTCGGATCCTAGTACAGCCCCGCGACTCAAGAGAGGACCTGATATGCTTCCTAGGGTTCGAGAAACCCAGGGACTAAGGCTGCATGGGGTCTGTCGTATGCCTACCTCGTTCATGAGAAAACCTGAACATTAGCTTAAGGCCAGAGGCCCCGTGTGGTTCTCCCCTTCCCTGAGGACAACTGAAGTAGGAGCACTTACCGAGGAACGGCAACATCCAATCTCCTTCCAGGAAACTCACTTGTCATCACAAAGGCAACTGTGCAACAACACTGTTTCCCAGGGAGAACTGAGCCCGCAGCTCTCTAAATCCCAATGAGGAAAATAAAGTATCCCTTCAAGCCTTAGTTTCAAAATGGACCGCAGAGCATTCACCCTGTTGTATCCGTCACTCCATGGCACGTCCAAGGTGCGCATAGCACGGAGATACTACATTCGTTTCAACTTGCCGCATCCTAGCATTTTAACAAAAGACGCCCTTCACAGCCCTTCTTTCAGCCTATAGTTGCCCTCAACTGAGCTTCGCTCACAAGGCCCAGAAAGGACGGGCAGTCCGTCGTTTACATCTTGGATCCTAGTGCAGACCCCCGTGTCCTAAGACACCAGAAACGCTTCCTAGATTTAAAGCACCGCTTTGACTAACGCTGCCGTGAGCCTGCGGCCCGCCTATGTCTGTGACGAGAGAAGTAAGTAGAACGTTGGACTGAGGCGAGTCGTCCAGGGTTGTGGGCGGACTCACGAACAATTATGGAGGGATGAGGACGTGGCAGGAATTGAAAGCCAAGTGCTCTTTCGTGGAAGCTAACTAGTCCTCCCAAAGACGACTGTGCAGCAAAGAGAAGATGGGCAACAACAGTGTTTACCAGGTAACCCTGAGGCCGCAAACTCTCTACTTTGCAATGAGGAAAATCAACTTCCCAGGAAGACTCAATTCCCAGCAGGACAAAGCAGCATATTACCAAGTCGCATCGGACTCTCTCTTGTACATCCCGTGGACACAGTGGCTCGTGACACTAGTAACCATTGCCATGCTGGGAGTCCTTACTGTGGTGTAAGGATATCAAGGGGAGGGCTTAGTTAGGCCTAGGTGACGGTACTTCTCTAGACTATCTACCAGTTCTGGAAAACCCTGTAGGTTTTGAAGCCGGACTTAAAGTGTAGTTGCCGCTTGAGGTAGACAGACGTCGTGGAGCAGCTCCCAGGAGCAGTGGTAGGCTAGTTGTATTTTCTACTGCAGCTCAGGCTTCCTCCAGAGTGCAGACACCCTTTGCATGAAGGAAGGCATGGAACGTTGATAACTGGGTTGCTTTCAAGCTATCGCAATCCAGGTGTCTAAACAACGAAGCCCTTCACTGCCCATCAGTTGGCATCTAGCTGTTCCCGACGGTAGATGGCTCAAGGCTCCCCGAAGACACAGGCAGTCCTTTCTCAGTACGTTTTGGAACCTAGCGCTGACAAGTGAGTCCAAAAGAGAGCTGATATGCTTCCTAGAGTTCAAGAACCACAGGGACTAAGGCTCTATGCAATCTGTTGTTTCGCTAAGTCTGTCATGAGAACACCTGGACGTTAGCTTGAGGCTAGAGGCCCCATGTGGTGGGCCCATTCCCTGAAGACTACTGAAGGATGACCACCTACCAAGGGATGGCAACCTCCAAGTTTCTTGCCTAGAAACTCACGTCATCACCAGGGCAATTGTGTTACGAAGAGAAGCTGTGCAGCAACAGTGTTTCTTGGGGAGAATTGAGCCCGCGGCTCTGTAAATCCCAATGAGGAAAATAAAGTTTCACTCGCAGCCTTACTTTCAAAAGGGACCACACAGAGCATTCACCCTGCTGTGTCTTTCTCTAGTTTGTACTCCCAAGGTGCGTTAGAAGGGAGATACTTGAGTTGTTTCACTTACCACATGCTAGATGTTTAGCAAAAGAAGGCCTTTACTGCCCTTCTTTTGGCATATGGTTGTCCTCAGCCGAACAGTTCTCTCAGCTCCTAGAAGCGACGGGCGGTCCCTCGTGTACATCTTGGATCCCAGTGCAGACCTGTTAGTCCTAAGACACCAGAAATGCTTCCTACACTTAAAGCACCGCTTTGACAAACGCTGCCTGGAACCTGTTGCCTGCCTATCTATCTGTGTGACGAACAAAACAGTAACTTAGCTTGGAGCCAGTCCTCCTATATTTTTGGCTTACTCACCGACGATTGCTGAGGGATGAGCACTTAGCAGGGACTGAAAGGCCACGTTTGCCTCACGGGGGGCGGGGATATGACTTGTCCTCACAAGGCAATTGTGCAATGAAGAAAAGATAGGCCACTACACTGTTCATCAGGTAACCTTGAGGCCGCATGTCGTCATTCCAGTGTGCCAAATAAACTTCCCATCACGGTTCAGTTTCCAAGGCGAGGGCACAGCGTCTTATGCTGCAGTTTCTGACTCCCTACTGGACGTTCAGCTGACCACCTAGACCCTTTCGTGAGTAAACTTTGTGATACACTTTGTGATACGGGGTCGTGATTGTGGTGAAAGGATTAGCAAGTCATGGGTTAGTGAGGCCGGTGTGTACAATGTATCTCCAGAGTACCTGGCTTTCAAGGGAGAGCCTGAAATTTTTCAGGCTACACTGAAAGTCCAGTGGCCGCCTGGGGTAAATTCCATCACGTGCGAGTGCCCTGAAGGCGGGGTCGAATCACTGTATGTTTTGTGTGCTCTGGGTTCGGCAGAAAAGCAGACACGTTTTGCATGAAGGAATGAACAGAACGCTGATAGCTGGCTGTTTCTAAGCTATCCCAACCTAGGTGTTTCTCTGACGAAGCCCTTCACTGCCCATGATTCGGCATCTAGCTGCTGCCAGCGGTGCATTGCTCACAACTCCCTGAAGACACAGGAGGCCCTTTTAGTCCGTTTCGGATCCTAGTACAGCCCCGCGACTCAAGAGAGGACCTGATATGCTTCCTAGGGTTCGAGAAACCCAGGGACTAAGGCTGCATGGGGTCTGTCGCATGCCTACCTGGTTCATGAGAAAACCTGAACATTAGCTTAAGGCCAGAGGCCCCGTGTGGTTCTCCCCTTCCCTGAGGACAACTGAAGTAGGAGCACTTACCGAGGAACGGCAACATCCAATCTCCTTCCAGGAAACTCACTTGTCATCACAAAGGCAACTGTGCAACAACACTGTTTCCCAGGGAGAACTGAGCCCGCAGCTCTCTAAATCCCAATGAGGAAAATAAAGTATCCCTTCAAGCCTTAGTTTCAAAATGGACCGCAGAGCATTCACCCTGTTGTATCCGTCACTCCATGGCACGTCCAAGGTGCGCATAGCACGGAGATACTACATTCGTTTCAACTTGCCGCATCCTAGCATTTTAACAAAAGACGCCCTTCACAGCCCTTCTTTCAGCCTATAGTTGCCCTCAACTGAGCTTCGCTCACAAGGCCCAGAAAGGACGGGCAGTCCGTCGTTTACATCTTGGATCCTAGTGCAGACCCCCGTGTCCTAAGACACCAGAAACGCTTCCTAGATTTAAAGCACCGCTTTGACTAACGCTGCCGTGAGCCTGCGGCCCGCCTATGTCTGTGACGAGAGAAGTAAGTAGAACGTTGGACTGAGGCGAGTCGTCCAGGGTTGTGGGCGGACTCACGAACAATTATGGAGGGATGAGGACGTGGCAGGAATTGAAAGCCAAGTGCTCTTTCGTGGAAGCTAACTAGTCCTCCCAAAGACGACTGTGCAGCAAAGAGAAGATGGGCAACAACAGTGTTTACCAGGTAACCCTGAGGCCGCAAACTCTCTACTTTGCAATGAGGAAAATCAACTTCCCAGGAAGACTCAATTCCCAGCAGGACAAAGCAGCATATTACCAAGTCGCATCGGACTCTCTCTTGTACATCCCGTGGACACAGTGGCTCGTGACACTAGTAACCATTGCCATGCTGGGAGTCCTTACTGTGGTGTAAGGATATCAAGGGGAGGGCTTAGTTAGGCCTAGGTGACGGTACTTCTCTAGACTATCTACCAGTTCTGGAAAACCCTGTAGGTTTTGAAGCCGGACTTAAAGTGTAGTTGCCGCTTGAGGTAGACAGACGTCGTGGAGCAGCTCCCAGGAGCAGTGGTAGGCTAATTGTATTTTCTACTGCAGCTCAGGGTTCCTCCAGAGCGCAGACACCCTTTGCATGAAGGAAGGCATGGAACGTTGATAACTGGGTTGCTTTCAAGCTATCGCAATCCAGGTGTCTAAACAACGAAGCCCTTCACTGCCCATCAGTTGGCATCTAGCTGTTCCCGACGGTAGATGGCTCAAGGCTCCCCGAAGACACAGGCAGTCCTTTCTCAGTACGTTTTGGAACCTAGCGCTGACAAGTGAGTCCAAAAGAGAGCTGATATGCTTCCTAGAGTTCAAGAACCACAGGGACTAAGGCTCTATGCAATCTGTTGTTTCGCTAAGTCTGTCATGAGAACACCTGGACGTTAGCTTGAGGCTAGAGGCCCCATGTGGTGGGCCCATTCCCTGAAGACTACTGAAGGATGACCACCTACCAAGGGATGGCAACCTCCAAGTTTCTTGCCTAGAAACTCACGTCATCACCAGGGCAATTGTGTTACGAAGAGAAGCTGTGCAGCAACAGTGTTTCTTGGGGAGAATTGAGCCCGCGGCTCTGTAAATCCCAATGAGGAAAATAAAGTTTCACTCGCAGCCTTACTTTCAAAAGGGACCACACAGAGCATTCACCCTGCTGTGTCTTTCTCTAGTTTGTACTCCCAAGGTGCGTTAGAAGGGAGATACTTGAGTTGTTTCACTTACCACATGCTAGATGTTTAGCAAAAGAAGGCCTTTACTGCCCTTCTTTTGGCATATGGTTGTCCTCAGCCGAACAGTTCTCTCAGCTCCTAGAAGCGACGGGCGGTCCCTCGTGTACATCTTGGATCCCAGTGCAGACCTGTTAGTCCTAAGACACCAGAAATGCTTCCTACACTTAAAGCACCGCTTTGACAAACGCTGCCTGGAACCTGTTGCCTGCCTATCTATCTGTGTGACGAACAAAACAGTAACTTAGCTTGGAGCCAGTCCTCCTATATTTTTGGCTTACTCACCGACGATTGCTGAGGGATGAGCACTTAGCAGGGACTGAAAGGCCACGTTTGCCTCACGGGGAGCGGGGATATGACTTGTCCTCACAAGGCAATTGTGCAATGAAGAAAAGATAGGCCACTACACTGTTCATCAGGTAACCTTGAGGCCGCATGTCGTCATTCCAGTGTGCCAAATAAACTTCCCATCACGGTTCAGTTTCCAAGGCGAGGGCACAGCGTCTTATGCTGCAGTTTCTGACTCCCTACTGGACGTTCAGCTGACCACCTAGACCCTTTCGTGAGTAAACTTTGTGATACACTTTGTGATACGGGGTCGTGATTGTGGTGAAAGGATTAGCAAGTCATGGGTTAGTGAGGCCGGTGTGTACAATGTATCTCCAGAGTACCTGGCTTTCAAGGGAGAGCCTGAAATTTTTCAGGCTACACTGAAAGTCCAGTGGCCGCCTGGGGTAAATTCCATCACGTGCGAGTGCCCTGAAGGCGGGGTCGAATCACTGTATGTTTTGTGTGCTCTGGGTTCGGCAGAAAAGCAGACACGTTTTGCATGAAGGAATGAACAGAACGCTGATAGCTGGCTGTTTCTAAGCTATCCCAACCTAGGTGTTTCTCTGACGAAGCCCTTCACTGCCCATGATTCGGCATCTAGCTGCTGCCAGCGGTGCATTGCTCACAACTCCCTGAAGACACAGGAGGCCCTTTTAGTCCGTTTCGGATCCTAGTACAGCCCCGCGACTCAAGAGAGGACCTGATATGCTTCCTAGGGTTCGAGAAACCCAGGGACTAAGGCTGCATGGGGTCTGTCGCATGCCTACCTGGTTCATGAGAAAACCTGAACATTAGCTTAAGGCCAGAGGCCCCGTGTGGTTCTCCCCTTCCCTGAGGACAACTGAAGTAGGAGCACTTACCGAGGAACGGCAACATCCAATCTCCTTCCAGGAAACTCACTTGTCATCACAAAGGCAACTGTGCAACAACACTGTTTCCCAGGGAGAACTGAGCCCGCAGCTCTCTAAATCCCAATGAGGAAAATAAAGTATCCCTTCAAGCCTTAGTTTCAAAATGGACCGCAGAGCATTCACCCTGTTGTATCCGTCACTCCATGGCACGTCCAAGGTGCGCATAGCACGGAGATACTACATTCGTTTCAACTTGCCGCATCCTAGCATTTTAACAAAAGACGCCCTTCACAGCCCTTCTTTCAGCCTATAGTTGCCCTCAACTGAGCTTCGCTCACAAGGCCCAGAAAGGACGGGCAGTCCGTCGTTTACATCTTGGATCCTAGTGCAGACCCCCGTGTCCTAAGACACCAGAAACGCTTCCTAGATTTAAAGCACCGCTTTGACTAACGCTGCCGTGAGCCTGCGGCCCGCCTATGTCTGTGACGAGAGAAGTAAGTAGAACGTTGGACTGAGGCGAGTCGTCCAGGGTTGTGGGCGGACTCACGAACAATTATGGAGGGATGAGGACGTGGCAGGAATTGAAAGCCAAGTGCTCTTTCGTGGAAGCTAACTAGTCCTCCCAAAGACGACTGTGCAGCAAAGAGAAGATGGGCAACAACAGTGTTTACCAGGTAACCCTGAGGCCGCAAACTCTCTACTTTGCAATGAGGAAAATCAACTTCCCAGGAAGACTCAATTCCCAGCAGGACAAAGCAGCATATTACCAAGTCGCATCGGACTCTCTCTTGTACATCCCGTGGACACAGTGGCTCGTGACACTAGTAACCATTGCCATGCTGGGAGTCCTTACTGTGGTGTAAGGATATCAAGGGGAGGGCTTAGTTAGGCCTAGGTGACGGTACTTCTCTAGACTATCTACCAGTTCTGGAAAACCCTGTAGGTTTTGAAGCCGGACTTAAAGTGTAGTTGCCGCTTGAGGTAGACAGACGTCGTGGAGCAGCTCCCAGGAGCAGTGGTAGGCTAATTGTATTTTCTACTGCAGCTCAGGGTTCCTCCAGAGCGCAGACACCCTTTGCATGAAGGAAGGCATGGAACGTTGATAACTGGGTTGCTTTCAAGCTATCGCAATCCAGGTGTCTAAACAACGAAGCCCTTCACTGCCCATCAGTTGGCATCTAGCTGTTCCCGACGGTAGATGGCTCAAGGCTCCCCGAAGACACAGGCAGTCCTTTCTCAGTACGTTTTGGAACCTAGCGCTGACAAGTGAGTCCAAAAGAGAGCTGATATGCTTCCTAGAGTTCAAGAACCACAGGGACTAAGGCTCTATGCAATCTGTTGTTTCGCTAAGTCTGTCATGAGAACACCTGGACGTTAGCTTGAGGCTAGAGGCCCCATGTGGTGGGCCCATTCCCTGAAGACTACTGAAGGATGACCACCTACCAAGGGATGGCAACCTCCAAGTTTCTTGCCTAGAAACTCACGTCATCACCAGGGCAATTGTGTTACGAAGAGAAGCTGTGCAGCAACAGTGTTTCTTGGGGAGAATTGAGCCCGCGGCTCTGTAAATCCCAATGAGGAAAATAAAGTTTCACTCGCAGCCTTACTTTCAAAAGGGACCACACAGAGCATTCACCCTGCTGTGTCTTTCTCTAGTTTGTACTCCCAAGGTGCGTTAGAAGGGAGATACTTGAGTTGTTTCACTTACCACATGCTAGATGTTTAGCAAAAGAAGGCCTTTACTGCCCTTCTTTTGGCATATGGTTGTCCTCAGCCGAACAGTTCTCTCAGCTCCTAGAAGCGACGGGCGGTCCCTCGTGTACATCTTGGATCCCAGTGCAGACCTGTTAGTCCTAAGACACCAGAAATGCTTCCTACACTTAAAGCACCGCTTTGACAAACGCTGCCTGGAACCTGTTGCCTGCCTATCTATCTGTGTGACGAACAAAACAGTAACTTAGCTTGGAGCCAGTCCTCCTATATTTTTGGCTTACTCACCGACGATTGCTGAGGGATGAGCACTTAGCAGGGACTGAAAGGCCACGTTTGCCTCACGGGGAGCGGGGATATGACTTGTCCTCACAAGGCAATTGTGCAATGAAGAAAAGATAGGCCACTACACTGTTCATCAGGTAACCTTGAGGCCGCATGTCGTCATTCCAGTGTGCCAAATAAACTTCCCATCACGGTTCAGTTTCCAAGGCGAGGGCACAGCGTCTTATGCTGCAGTTTCTGACTCCCTACTGGACGTTCAGCTGACCACCTAGACCCTTTCGTGAGTAAACTTTGTGATACACTTTGTGATACGGGGTCGTGATTGTGGTGAAAGGATTAGCAAGTCATGGGTTAGTGAGGCCGGTGTGTACAATGTATCTCCAGAGTACCTGGCTTTCAAGGGAGAGCCTGAAATTTTTCAGGCTACACTGAAAGTCCAGTGGCCGCCTGGGGTAAATTGCATCACGTGCGAGTGTCCTGAAGGCGGGGTCGAATCACTGTATGTTTTGTGTGCTCTGGGTTCGGCAGAAAAGCAGACACGTTTTGCATGAAGGAATGAACAGAACGCTGATAGCTGGCTGTTTCTAAGCTATCCCAACCTAGGTGTTTCTCTGACGAAGCCCTTCACTGCCCATGATTCGGCATCTAGCTGCTGCCAGCGGTGCATTGCTCACAACTCCCTGAAGACACAGGAGGCCCTTTTAGTCCGTTTCGGATCCTAGTACAGCCCCGCGACTCAAGAGAGGACCTGATATGCTTCCTAGGGTTCGAGAAACCCAGGGACTAAGGCTGCATGGGGTCTGTCGTATGCCTACCTCGTTCATGAGAAAACCTGAACATTAGCTTAAGGCCAGAGGCCCCGTGTGGTTCTCCCCTTCCCTGAGGACAACTGAAGTAGGAGCACTTACCGAGGAACGGCAACATCCAATCTCCTTCCAGGAAACTCACTTGTCATCACAAAGGCAACTGTGCAACAACACTGTTTCCCAGGGAGAACTGAGCCCGCAGCTCTCTAAATCCCAATGAGGAAAATAAAGTATCCCTTCAAGCCTTAGTTTCAAAATGGACCGCAGAGCATTCACCCTGTTGTATCCGTCACTCCATGGCACGTCCAAGGTGCGCATAGCACGGAGATACTACATTCGTTTCAACTTGCCGCATCCTAGCATTTTAACAAAAGACGCCCTTCACAGCCCTTCTTTCAGCCTATAGTTGCCCTCAACTGAGCTTCGCTCACAAGGCCCAGAAAGGACGGGCAGTCCGTCGTTTACATCTTGGATCCTAGTGCAGACCCCCGTGTCCTAAGACACCAGAAACGCTTCCTAGATTTAAAGCACCGCTTTGACTAACGCTGCCGTGAGCCTGCGGCCCGCCTATGTCTGTGACGAGAGAAGTAAGTAGAACGTTGGACTGAGGCGAGTCGTCCAGGGTTGTGGGCGGACTCACGAACAATTATGGAGGGATGAGGACGTGGCAGGAATTGAAAGCCAAGTGATCTTTCGTGGAAGCTAACTAGTCCTCCCAAACACGACTGTGCAGCAAAGAGAAGATGGGCAACAACAGTGTTTACCAGGTAACCCTGAGGCCGCAAACTCTCTACTTTGCAATGAGGAAAATCAACTTCCCAGGAAGACTCAATTCCCAGCAGGACAAAGCAGCATATTACCAAGTCGCATCGGACTCTCTCTTGTACATCCCGTGGACACAGTGGCTCGTGACACTAGTAACCATTGCCATGCTGGGAGTCCTTACTGTGGTGTAAGGATATCAAGGGGAGGGCTTAGTTAGGCCTAGGTGACGGTACTTCTCTAGACTATCTACCAGTTCTGGAAAACCCTGTAGGTTTTGAAGCCGGACTTAAAGTGTAGTTGCCGCTTGAGGTAGACAGACGTCGTGGAGCAGCTCCCAGGAGCAGTGGTAGGCTAGTTGTATTTTCTACTGCAGCTCAGGCTTCCTCCAGAGTGCAGACACCCTTTGCATGAAGGAAGGCATGGAACGTTGATAACTGGGTTGCTTTCAAGCTATCGCAATCCAGGTGTCTAAACAACGAAGCCCTTCACTGCCCATCAGTTGGCATCTAGCTGTTCCCGACGGTAGATGGCTCAAGGCTCCCCGAAGACACAGGCAGTCCTTTCTCAGTACGTTTTGGAACCTAGCGCTGACAAGTGAGTCCAAAAGAGAGCTGATATGCTTCCTAGAGTTCAAGAACCACAGGGACTAAGGCTCTATGCAATCTGTTGTTTCGCTAAGTCTGTCATGAGAACACCTGGACGTTAGCTTGAGGCTAGAGGCCCCATGTGGTGGGCCCATTCCCTGAAGACTACTGAAGGATGACCACCTACCAAGGGATGGCAACCTCCAAGTTTCTTGCCTAGAAACTCACGTCATCACCAGGGCAATTGTGTTACGAAGAGAAGCTGTGCAGCAACAGTGTTTCTTGGGGAGAATTGAGCCCGCGGCTCTGTAAATCCCAATGAGGAAAATAAAGTTTCACTCGCAGCCTTACTTTCAAAAGGGACCACACAGAGCATTCACCCTGCTGTGTCTTTCTCTAGTTTGTACTCCCAAGGTGCGTTAGAAGGGAGATACTTGAGTTGTTTCACTTACCACATGCTAGATGTTTAGCAAAAGAAGGCCTTTACTGCCCTTCTTTTGGCATATGGTTGTCCTCAGCCGAACAGTTCTCTCAGCTCCTAGAAGCGACGGGCGGTCCCTCGTGTACATCTTGGATCCCAGTGCAGACCTGTTAGTCCTAAGACACCAGAAATGCTTCCTACACTTAAAGCACCGCTTTGACAAACGCTGCCTGGAACCTGTTGCCTGCCTATCTATCTGTGTGACGAACAAAACAGTAACTTAGCTTGGAGCCAGTCCTCCTATATTTTTGGCTTACTCACCGACGATTGCTGAGGGATGAGCACTTAGCAGGGACTGAAAGACCACGTTTGCCTCACGGGGGGCGGGGATATGACTTGTCCTCACAAGGCAATTGTGCAATGAAGAAAAGATAGGCCACTACACTGTTCATCAGGTAACCTTGAGGCCGCATGTCGTCATTCCAGTGTGCCAAATAAACTTCCCATCACGGTTCAGTTTCCAAGGCGAGGGCACAGCGTCTTATGCTGCAGTTTCTGACTCCCTACTGGACGTTCAGCTGACCACCTAGACCCTTTCGTGAGTAAACTTTGTGATACACTTTGTGATACGGGGTCGTGATTGTGGTGAAAGGATTAGCAAGTCATGGGTTAGTGAGGCCGGTGTGTACAATGTATCTCCAGAGTACCTGGCTTTCAAGGGAGAGCCTGAAATTTTTCAGGCTACACTGAAAGTCCAGTGGCCGCCTGGGGTAAATTGCATCACGTGCGAGTGCCCTGAAGGCGGGGTCGAATCACTGTATGTTTTGTGTGCTCTGGGTTCGGCAGAAAAGCAGACACGTTTTGCATGAAGGAATGAACAGAACGCTGATAGCTGGCTGTTTCTAAGCTATCCCAACCTAGGTGTTTCTCTGACGAAGCCCTTCACTGCCCATGATTCGGCATCTAGCTGCTGCCAGCGGTGCATTGCTCACAACTCCCTGAAGACACAGGAGGCCCTTTTAGTCCGTTTCGGATCCTAGTACAGCCCCGCGACTCAAGAGAGGACCTGATATGCTTCCTAGGGTTCGAGAAACCCAGGGACTAAGGCTGCATGGGGTCTGTCGCATGCCTACCTCATTCATGAGAAAACCTGAACATTAGCTTAAGGCCAGAGGCCCCGTGTGGTTCTCCCCTTCCCTGAGGACAACTGAAGTAGGAGCACTTACCGAGGAACGGCAACATCCAATCTCCTTCCAGGAAACTCACTTGTCATCACAAAGGCAACTGTGCAACAACACTGTTTCCCAGGGAGAACTGAGCCCGCAGCTCTCTAAATCCCAATGAGGAAAATAAAGTTTCCCTTCAAGCCTTAGTTTCAAAATGGACCGCAGAGCATTCACCCTGTTTTATCCGTCACTCCATGGCACGTCCAAGGTGCGCATAGCACGGAGATACTACATTCGTTTCAACTTGCCGCATCCTAGCATTTTAACAAAAGACGCCCTTCACAGCCCTTCTTTCAGCCTATAGTTGCCCTCAACTGAGCTTCGCTCACAAGGCCCAGAAAGGACGGGCAGTCCGTCGTTTACATCTTGGATCCTAGTGCAGACCCCCGTGTCCTAAGACACCAGAAACGCTTCCTAGATTTAAAGCACCGCTTTGACTAACGCTGCCGTGAGCCTGCGGCCCGCCTATGTCTGTGACGAGAGAAGTAAGTAGAACGTTGGACTGAGGCGAGTCGTCCAGGGTTGTGGGCGGACTCACGAACAATTATGGAGGGATGAGGACGTGGCAGGAATTGAAAGCCAAGTGCTCTTTCGTGGAAGCTAACTAGTCCTCCCAAAGACGACTGTGCAGCAAAGAGAAGATGGGCAACAACAGTGTTTACCAGGTAACCCTGAGGCCGCAAACTCTCTACTTTGCAATGAGGAAAATCAACTTCCCAGGAAGACTCAATTCCCAGCAGGACAAAGCAGCATATTACCAAGTCGCATCGGACTCTCTCTTGTACATCCCGTGGACACAGTGGCTCGTGACACTAGTAACCATTGCCATGCTGGGAGTCCTTACTGTGGTGTAAGGATATCAAGGGGAGGGCTTAGTTAGGCCTAGGTGACGGTACTTCTCTAGACTATCTACCAGTTCTGGAAAACCCTGTAGGTTTTGAAGCCGGACTTAAAGTGTAGTTGCCGCTTGAGGTAGACAGACGTCGTGGAGCAGCTCCCAGGAGCAGTGGTAGGCTAATTGTATTTTCTACTGCAGCTCAGGGTTCCTCCAGAGCGCAGACACCCTTTGCATGAAGGAAGGCATGGAACGTTGATAACTGGGTTGCTTTCAAGCTATCGCAATCCAGGTGTCTAAACAACGAAGCCCTTCACTGCCCATCAGTTGGCATCTAGCTGTTCCCGACGGTAGATGGCTCAAGGCTCCCCGAAGACACAGGCAGTCCTTTCTCAGTACGTTTTGGAACCTAGCGCTGACAAGTGAGTCCAAAAGAGAGCTGATATGCTTCCTAGAGTTCAAGAACCACAGGGACTAAGGCTCTATGCAATCTGTTGTTTCGCTAAGTCTGTCATGAGAACACCTGGACGTTAGCTTGAGGCTAGAGGCCCCATGTGGTGGGCCCATTCCCTGAAGACTACTGAAGGATGACCACCTACCAAGGGATGGCAACCTCCAAGTTTCTTGCCTAGAAACTCACGTCATCACCAGGGCAATTGTGTTACGAAGAGAAGCTGTGCAGCAACAGTGTTTCTTGGGGAGAATTGAGCCCGCGGCTCTGTAAATCCCAATGAGGAAAATAAAGTTTCACTCGCAGCCTTACTTTCAAAAGGGACCACACAGAGCATTCACCCTGCTGTGTCTTTCTCTAGTTTGTACTCCCAAGGTGCGTTAGAAGGGAGATACTTGAGTTGTTTCACTTACCACATGCTAGATGTTTAGCAAAAGAAGGCCTTTACTGCCCTTCTTTTGGCATATGGTTGTCCTCAGCCGAACAGTTCTCTCAGCTCCTAGAAGCGACGGGCGGTCCCTCGTGTACATCTTGGATCCCAGTGCAGACCTGTTAGTCCTAAGACACCAGAAATGCTTCCTACACTTAAAGCACCGCTTTGACAAACGCTGCCTGGAACCTGTTGCCTGCCTATCTATCTGTGTGACGAACAAAACAGTAACTTAGCTTGGAGCCAGTCCTCCTATATTTTTGGCTTACTCACCGACGATTGCTGAGGGATGAGCACTTAGCAGGGACTGAAAGGCCACGTTTGCCTCACGGGGAGCGGGGATATGACTTGTCCTCACAAGGCAATTGTGCAATGAAGAAAAGATAGGCCACTACACTGTTCATCAGGTAACCTTGAGGCCGCATGTCGTCATTCCAGTGTGCCAAATAAACTTCCCATCACGGTTCAGTTTCCAAGGCGAGGGCACAGCGTCTTATGCTGCAGTTTCTGACTCCCTACTGGACGTTCAGCTGACCACCTAGACCCTTTCGTGAGTAAACTTTGTGATACACTTTGTGATACGGGGTCGTGATTGTGGTGAAAGGATTAGCAAGTCATGGGTTAGTGAGGCCGGTGTGTACAATGTATCTCCAGAGTACCTGGCTTTCAAGGGAGAGCCTGAAATTTTTCAGGCTACACTGAAAGTCCAGTGGCCGCCTGGGGTAAATTGCATCACGTGCGAGTGTCCTGAAGGCGGGGTCGAATCACTGTATGTTTTGTGTGCTCTGGGTTCGGCAGAAAAGCAGACACGTTTTGCATGAAGGAATGAACAGAACGCTGATAGCTGGCTGTTTCTAAGCTATCCCAACCTAGGTGTTTCTCTGACGAAGCCCTTCACTGCCCATGATTCGGCATCTAGCTGCTGCCAGCGGTGCATTGCTCACAACTCCCTGAAGACACAGGAGGCCCTTTTAGTCCGTTTCGGATCCTAGTACAGCCCCGCGACTCAAGAGAGGACCTGATATGCTTCCTAGGGTTCGAGAAACCCAGGGACTAAGGCTGCATGGGGTCTGTCGCATGCCTACCTCGTTCATGAGAAAACCTGAACATTAGCTTAAGGCCAGAGGCCCCGTGTGGTTCTCCCCTTCCCTGAGGACAACTGAAGTAGGAGCACTTACCGAGGAACGGCAACATCCAATCTCCTTCCAGGAAACTCACTTGTCATCACAAAGGCAACTGTGCAACAACACTGTTTCCCAGGGAGAACTGAGCCCGCAGCTCTCTAAATCCCAATGAGGAAAATAAAGTATCCCTTCAAGCCTTAGTTTCAAAATGGACCGCAGAGCATTCACCCTGTTGTATCCGTCACTCCATGGCACGTCCAAGGTGCGCATAGCACGGAGATACTACATTCGTTTCAACTTGCCGCATCCTAGCATTTTAACAAAAGACGCCCTTCACAGCCCTTCTTTCAGCCTATAGTTGCCCTCAACTGAGCTTCGCTCACAAGGCCCAGAAAGGACGGGCAGTCCGTCGTTTACATCTTGGATCCTAGTGCAGACCCCCGTGTCCTAAGACACCAGAAACGCTTCCTAGATTTAAAGCACCGCTTTGACTAACGCTGCCGTGAGCCTGCGGCCCGCCTATGTCTGTGACGAGAGAAGTAAGTAGAACGTTGGACTGAGGCGAGTCGTCCAGGGTTGTGGGCGGACTCACGAACAATTATGGAGGGATGAGGACGTGGCAGGAATTGAAAGCCAAGTGATCTTTCGTGGAAGCTAACTAGTCCTCCCAAACACGACTGTGCAGCAAAGAGAAGATGGGCAACAACAGTGTTTACCAGGTAACCCTGAGGCCGCAAACTCTCTACTTTGCAATGAGGAAAATCAACTTCCCAGGAAGACTCAATTCCCAGCAGGACAAAGCAGCATATTACCAAGTCGCATCGGACTCTCTCTTGTACATCCCGTGGACACAGTGGCTCGTGACACTAGTAACCATTGCCATGCTGGGAGTCCTTACTGTGGTGTAAGGATATCAAGGGGAGGGCTTAGTTAGGCCTAGGTGACGGTACTTCTCTAGACTATCTACCAGTTCTGGAAAACCCTGTAGGTTTTGAAGCCGGACTTAAAGTGTAGTTGCCGCTTGAGGTAGACAGACGTCGTGGAGCAGCTCCCAGGAGCAGTGGTAGGCTAGTTGTATTTTCTACTGCAGCTCAGGCTTCCTCCAGAGTGCAGACACCCTTTGCATGAAGGAAGGCATGGAACGTTGATAACTGGGTTGCTTTCAAGCTATCGCAATCCAGGTGTCTAAACAACGAAGCCCTTCACTGCCCATCAGTTGGCATCTAGCTGTTCCCGACGGTAGATGGCTCAAGGCTCCCCGAAGACACAGGCAGTCCTTTCTCAGTACGTTTTGGAACCTAGCGCTGACAAGTGAGTCCAAAAGAGAGCTGATATGCTTCCTAGAGTTCAAGAACCACAGGGACTAAGGCTCTATGCAATCTGTTGTTTCGCTAAGTCTGTCATGAGAACACCTGGACGTTAGCTTGAGGCTAGAGGCCCCATGTGGTGGGCCCATTCCCTGAAGACTACTGAAGGATGACCACCTACCAAGGGATGGCAACCTCCAAGTTTCTTGCCTAGAAACTCACGTCATCACCAGGGCAATTGTGTTACGAAGAGAAGCTGTGCAGCAACAGTGTTTCTTGGGGAGAATTGAGCCCGCGGCTCTGTAAATCCCAATGAGGAAAATAAAGTTTCACTCGCAGCCTTACTTTCAAAAGGGACCACACAGAGCATTCACCCTGCTGTGTCTTTCTCTAGTTTGTACTCCCAAGGTGCGTTAGAAGGGAGATACTTGAGTTGTTTCACTTACCACATGCTAGATGTTTAGCAAAAGAAGGCCTTTACTGCCCTTCTTTTGGCATATGGTTGTCCTCAGCCGAACAGTTCTCTCAGCTCCTAGAAGCGACGGGCGGTCCCTCGTGTACATCTTGGATCCCAGTGCAGACCTGTTAGTCCTAAGACACCAGAAATGCTTCCTACACTTAAAGCACCGCTTTGACAAACGCTGCCTGGAACCTGTTGCCTGCCTATCTATCTGTGTGACGAACAAAACAGTAACTTAGCTTGGAGCCAGTCCTCCTATATTTTTGGCTTACTCACCGACGATTGCTGAGGGATGAGCACTTAGCAGGGACTGAAAGGCCACGTTTGCCTCACGGGGGGCGGGGATATGACTTGTCCTCACAAGGCAATTGTGCAATGAAGAAAAGATAGGCCACTACACTGTTCATCAGGTAACCTTGAGGCCGCATGTCGTCATTCCAGTGTGCCAAATAAACTTCCCATCACGGTTCAGTTTCCAAGGCGAGGGCACAGCGTCTTATGCTGCAGTTTCTGACTCCCTACTGGACGTTCAGCTGACCACCTAGACCCTTTCGTGAGTAAACTTTGTGATACACTTTGTGATACGGGGTCGTGATTGTGGTGAAAGGATTAGCAAGTCATGGGTTAGTGAGGCCGGTGTGTACAATGTATCTCCAGAGTACCTGGCTTTCAAGGGAGAGCCTGAAATTTTTCAGGCTACACTGAAAGTCCAGTGGCCGCCTGGGGTAAATTGCATCACGTGCGAGTGCCCTGAAGGCGGGGTCGAATCACTGTATGTTTTGTGTGCTCTGGGTTCGGCAGAAAAGCAGACACGTTTTGCATGAAGGAATGAACAGAACGCTGATAGCTGGCTGTTTCTAAGCTATCCCAACCTAGGTGTTTCTCTGACGAAGCCCTTCACTGCCCATGATTCGGCATCTAGCTGCTGCCAGCGGTGCATTGCTCACAACTCCCTGAAGACACAGGAGGCCCTTTTAGTCCGTTTCGGATCCTAGTACAGCCCCGCGACTCAAGAGAGGACCTGATATGCTTCCTAGGGTTCGAGAAACCCAGGGACTAAGGCTGCATGGGGTCTGTCGCATGCCTACCTCATTCATGAGAAAACCTGAACATTAGCTTAAGGCCAGAGGCCCCGTGTGGTTCTCCCCTTCCCTGAGGACAACTGAAGTAGGAGCACTTACCGAGGAACGGCAACATCCAATCTCCTTCCAGGAAACTCACTTGTCATCACAAAGGCAACTGTGCAACAACACTGTTTCCCAGGGAGAACTGAGCCCGCAGCTCTCTAAATCCCAATGAGGAAAATAAAGTTTCCCTTCAAGCCTTAGTTTCAAAATGGACCGCAGAGCATTCACCCTGTTTTATCCGTCACTCCATGGCACGTCCAAGGTGCGCATAGCACGGAGATACTACATTCGTTTCAACTTGCCGCATCCTAGCATTTTAACAAAAGACGCCCTTCACAGCCCTTCTTTCAGCCTATAGTTGCCCTCAACTGAGCTTCGCTCACAAGGCCCAGAAAGGACGGGCAGTCCGTCGTTTACATCTTGGATCCTAGTGCAGACCCCCGTGTCCTAAGACACCAGAAACGCTTCCTAGATTTAAAGCACCGCTTTGACTAACGCTGCCGTGAGCCTGCGGCCCGCCTATGTCTGTGACGAGAGAAGTAAGTAGAACGTTGGACTGAGGCGAGTCGTCCAGGGTTGTGGGCGGACTCACGAACAATTATGGAGGGATGAGGACGTGGCAGGAATTGAAAGCCAAGTGCTCTTTCGTGGAAGCTAACTAGTCCTCCCAAAGACGACTGTGCAGCAAAGAGAAGATGGGCAACAACAGTGTTTACCAGGTAACCCTGAGGCCGCAAACTCTCTACTTTGCAATGAGGAAAATCAACTTCCCAGGAAGACTCAATTCCCAGCAGGACAAAGCAGCATATTACCAAGTCGCATCGGACTCTCTCTTGTACATCCCGTGGACAGAGTGGCTCGTGACACTAGTAACCATTGCCATGCTGGGAGTCCTTACTGTGGTGTAAGGATATCAAGGGGAGGGCTTAGTTAGGCCTAGGTGACGGTACTTCTCTAGACTATCTACCAGTTCTGGAAAACCCTGTAGGTTTTGAAGCCGGACTTAAAGTGTAGTTGCCGCTTGAGGTAGACAGACGTCGTGGAGCAGCTCCCAGGAGCAGTGGTAGGCTAATTGTATTTTCTACTGCAGCTCAGGGTTCCTCCAGAGCGCAGACACCCTTTGCATGAAGGAAGGCATGGAACGTTGATAACTGGGTTGCTTTCAAGCTATCGCAATCCAGGTGTCTAAACAACGAAGCCCTTCACTGCCCATCAGTTGGCATCTAGCTGTTCCCGACGGTAGATGGCTCAAGGCTCCCCGAAGACACAGGCAGTCCTTTCTCAGTACGTTTTGGAACCTAGCGCTGACAAGTGAGTCCAAAAGAGAGCTGATATGCTTCCTAGAGTTCAAGAACCACAGGGACTAAGGCTCTATGCAATCTGTTGTTTCGCTAAGTCTGTCATGAGAACACCTGGACGTTAGCTTGAGGCTAGAGGCCCCATGTGGTGGGCCCATTCCCTGAAGACTACTGAAGGATGACCACCTACCAAGGGATGGCAACCTCCAAGTTTCTTGCCTAGAAACTCACGTCATCACCAGGGCAATTGTGTTACGAAGAGAAGCTGTGCAGCAACAGTGTTTCTTGGGGAGAATTGAGCCCGCGGCTCTGTAAATCCCAATGAGGAAAATAAAGTTTCACTCGCAGCCTTACTTTCAAAAGGGACCACACAGAGCATTCACCCTGCTGTGTCTTTCTCTAGTTTGTACTCCCAAGGTGCGTTAGAAGGGAGATACTTGAGTTGTTTCACTTACCACATGCTAGATGTTTAGCAAAAGAAGGCCTTTACTGCCCTTCTTTTGGCATATGGTTGTCCTCAGCCGAACAGTTCTCTCAGCTCCTAGAAGCGACGGGCGGTCCCTCGTGTACATCTTGGATCCCAGTGCAGACCTGTTAGTCCTAAGACACCAGAAATGCTTCCTACACTTAAAGCACCGCTTTGACAAACGCTGCCTGGAACCTGTTGCCTGCCTATCTATCTGTGTGACGAACAAAACAGTAACTTAGCTTGGAGCCAGTCCTCCTATATTTTTGGCTTACTCACCGACGATTGCTGAGGGATGAGCACTTAGCAGGGACTGAAAGGCCACGTTTGCCTCACGGGGGGCGGGGATATGACTTGTCCTCACAAGGCAATTGTGCAATGAAGAAAAGATAGGCCACTACACTGTTCATCAGGTAACCTTGAGGCCGCATGACGTCATTCCAGTGTGCCAAATAAACTTCCCATCACGGTTCAGTTTCCAAGGCGAGGGCACAGCGTCTTATGCTGCAGTTTCTGACTCCCTACTGGACGTTCAGCTGACCACCTAGACCCTTTCGTGAGTAAACTTTGTGATACACTTTGTGATACGGGGTCGTGATTGTGGTGAAAGGATTAGCAAGTCATGGGTTAGTGAGGCCGGTGTGTACAATGTATCTCCAGAGTACCTGGCTTTCAAGGGAGAGCCTGAAATTTTTCAGGCTACACTGAAAGTCCAGTGGCCGCCTGGGGTAAATTCCATCACGTGCGAGTGCCCTGAAGGCGGGGTCGAATCACTGTATGTTTTGTGTGCTCTGGGTTCGGCAGAAAAGCAGACACGTTTTGCATGAAGGAATGAACAGAACGCTGATAGCTGGCTGTTTCTAAGCTATCCCAACCTAGGTGTTTCTCTGACGAAGCCCTTCACTGCCCATGATTCGGCATCTAGCTGCTGCCAGCGGTGCATTGCTCACAACTCCCTGAAGACACAGGAGGCCCTTTTAGTCCGTTTCGGATCCTAGTACAGCCCCGCGACTCAAGAGAGGACCTGATATGCTTCCTAGGGTTCGAGAAACCCAGGGACTAAGGCTGCATGGGGTCTGTCGCATGCCTACCTGGTTCATGAGAAAACCTGAACATTAGCTTAAGGCCAGAGGCCCCGTGTGGTTCTCCCCTTCCCTGAGGACAACTGAAGTAGGAGCACTTACCGAGGAACGGCAACATCCAATCTCCTTCCAGGAAACTCACTTGTCATCACAAAGGCAACTGTGCAACAACACTGTTTCCCAGGGAGAACTGAGCCCGCAGCTCTCTAAATCCCAATGAGGAAAATAAAGTATCCCTTCAAGCCTTAGTTTCAAAATGGACCGCAGAGCATTCACCCTGTTGTATCCGTCACTCCATGGCACGTCCAAGGTGCGCATAGCACGGAGATACTACATTCGTTTCAACTTGCCGCATCCTAGCATTTTAACAAAAGACGCCCTTCACAGCCCTTCTTTCAGCCTATAGTTGCCCTCAACTGAGCTTCGCTCACAAGGCCCAGAAAGGACGGGCAGTCCGTCGTTTACATCTTGGATCCTAGTGCAGACCCCCGTGTCCTAAGACACCAGAAACGCTTCCTAGATTTAAAGCACCGCTTTGACTAACGCTGCCGTGAGCCTGCGGCCCGCCTATGTCTGTGACGAGAGAAGTAAGTAGAACGTTGGACTGAGGCGAGTCGTCCAGGGTTGTGGGCGGACTCACGAACAATTATGGAGGGATGAGGACGTGGCAGGAATTGAAAGCCAAGTGATCTTTCGTGGAAGCTAACTAGTCCTCCCAAAGACGACTGTGCAGCAAAGAGAAGATGGGCAACAACAGTGTTTACCAGGTAACCCTGAGGCCGCAAACTCTCTACTTTGCAATGAGGAAAATCAACTTCCCAGGAAGACTCAATTCCCAGCAGGACAAAGCAGCATATTACCAAGTCGCATCGGACTCTCTCTTGTACATCCCGTGGACACAGTGGCTCGTGACACTAGTAACCATTGCCATGCTGGGAGTCCTTACTGTGGTGTAAGGATATCAAGGGGAGGGCTTAGTTAGGCCTAGGTGACGGTACTTCTCTAGACTATCTACCAGTTCTGGAAAACCCTGTAGGTTTTGAAGCCGGACTTAAAGTGTAGTTGCCGCTTGAGGTAGACAGACGTCGTGGAGCAGCTCCCAGGAGCAGTGGTAGGCTAATTGTATTTTCTACTGCAGCTCAGGGTTCCTCCAGAGCGCAGACACCCTTTGCATGAAGGAAGGCATGGAACGTTGATAACTGGGTTGCTTTCAAGCTATCGCAATCCAGGTGTCTAAACAACGAAGCCCTTCACTGCCCATCAGTTGGCATCTAGCTGTTCCCGACGGTAGATGGCTCAAGGCTCCCCGAAGACACAGGCAGTCCTTTCTCAGTACGTTTTGGAACCTAGCGCTGACAAGTGAGTCCAAAAGAGAGCTGATATGCTTCCTAGAGTTCAAGAACCACAGGGACTAAGGCTCTATGCAATCTGTTGTTTCGCTAAGTCTGTCATGAGAACACCTGGACGTTAGCTTGAGGCTAGAGGCCCCATGTGGTGGGCCCATTCCCTGAAGACTACTGAAGGATGACCACCTACCAAGGGATGGCAACCTCCAAGTTTCTTGCCTAGAAACTCACGTCATCACCAGGGCAATTGTGTTACGAAGAGAAGCTGTGCAGCAACAGTGTTTCTTGGGGAGAATTGAGCCCGCGGCTCTGTAAATCCCAATGAGGAAAATAAAGTTTCACTCGCAGCCTTACTTTCAAAAGGGACCACACAGAGCATTCACCCTGCTGTGTCTTTCTCTAGTTTGTACTCCCAAGGTGCGTTAGAAGGGAGATACTTGAGTTGTTTCACTTACCACATGCTAGATGTTTAGCAAAAGAAGGCCTTTACTGCCCTTCTTTTGGCATATGGTTGTCCTCAGCCGAACAGTTCTCTCAGCTCCTAGAAGCGACGGGCGGTCCCTCGTGTACATCTTGGATCCCAGTGCAGACCTGTTAGTCCTAAGACACCAGAAATGCTTCCTACACTTAAAGCACCGCTTTGACAAACGCTGCCTGGAACCTGTTGCCTGCCTATCTATCTGTGTGACGAACAAAACAGTAACTTAGCTTGGAGCCAGTCCTCCTATATTTTTGGCTTACTCACCGACGATTGCTGAGGGATGAGCACTTAGCAGGGACTGAAAGGCCACGTTTGCCTCACGGGGAGCGGGGATATGACTTGTCCTCACAAGGCAATTGTGCAATGAAGAAAAGATAGGCCACTACACTGTTCATCAGGTAACCTTGAGGCCGCATGTCGTCATTCCAGTGTGCCAAATAAACTTCCCATCACGGTTCAGTTTCCAAGGCGAGGGCACAGCGTCTTATGCTGCAGTTTCTGACTCCCTACTGGACGTTCAGCTGACCACCTAGACCCTTTCGTGAGTAAACTTTGTGATACACTTTGTGATACGGGGTCGTGATTGTGGTGAAAGGATTAGCAAGTCATGGGTTAGTGAGGCCGGTGTGTACAATGTATCTCCAGAGTACCTGGCTTTCAAGGGAGAGCCTGAAATTTTTCAGGCTACACTGAAAGTCCAGTGGCCGCCTGGGGTAAATTGCATCACGTGCGAGTGTCCTGAAGGCGGGGTCGAATCACTGTATGTTTTGTGTGCTCTGGGTTCGGCAGAAAAGCAGACACGTTTTGCATGAAGGAATGAACAGAACGCTGATAGCTGGCTGTTTCTAAGCTATCCCAACCTAGGTGTTTCTCTGACGAAGCCCTTCACTGCCCATGATTCGGCATCTAGCTGCTGCCAGCGGTGCATTGCTCACAACTCCCTGAAGACACAGGAGGCCCTTTTAGTCCGTTTCGGATCCTAGTACAGCCCCGCGACTCAAGAGAGGACCTGATATGCTTCCTAGGGTTCGAGAAACCCAGGGACTAAGGCTGCATGGGGTCTGTCGTATGCCTACCTCGTTCATGAGAAAACCTGAACATTAGCTTAAGGCCAGAGGCCCCGTGTGGTTCTCCCCTTCCCTGAGGACAACTGAAGTAGGAGCACTTACCGAGGAACGGCAACATCCAATCTCCTTCCAGGAAACTCACTTGTCATCACAAAGGCAACTGTGCAACAACACTGTTTCCCAGGGAGAACTGAGCCCGCAGCTCTCTAAATCCCAATGAGGAAAATAAAGTATCCCTTCAAGCCTTAGTTTCAAAATGGACCGCAGAGCATTCACCCTGTTGTATCCGTCACTCCATGGCACGTCCAAGGTGCGCATAGCACGGAGATACTACATTCGTTTCAACTTGCCGCATCCTAGCATTTTAACAAAAGACGCCCTTCACAGCCCTTCTTTCAGCCTATAGTTGCCCTCAACTGAGCTTCGCTCACAAGGCCCAGAAAGGACGGGCAGTCCGTCGTTTACATCTTGGATCCTAGTGCAGACCCCCGTGTCCTAAGACACCAGAAACGCTTCCTAGATTTAAAGCACCGCTTTGACTAACGCTGCCGTGAGCCTGCGGCCCGCCTATGTCTGTGACGAGAGAAGTAAGTAGAACGTTGGACTGAGGCGAGTCGTCCAGGGTTGTGGGCGGACTCACGAACAATTATGGAGGGATGAGGACGTGGCAGGAATTGAAAGCCAAGTGATCTTTCGTGGAAGCTAACTAGTCCTCCCAAACACGACTGTGCAGCAAAGAGAAGATGGGCAACAACAGTGTTTACCAGGTAACCCTGAGGCCGCAAACTCTCTACTTTGCAATGAGGAAAATCAACTTCCCAGGAAGACTCAATTCCCAGCAGGACAAAGCAGCATATTACCAAGTCGCATCGGACTCTCTCTTGTACATCCCGTGGACACAGTGGCTCGTGACACTAGTAACCATTGCCATGCTGGGAGTCCTTACTGTGGTGTAAGGATATCAAGGGGAGGGCTTAGTTAGGCCTAGGTGACGGTACTTCTCTAGACTATCTACCAGTTCTGGAAAACCCTGTAGGTTTTGAAGCCGGACTTAAAGTGTAGTTGCCGCTTGAGGTAGACAGACGTCGTGGAGCAGCTCCCAGGAGCAGTGGTAGGCTAGTTGTATTTTCTACTGCAGCTCAGGCTTCCTCCAGAGTGCAGACACCCTTTGCATGAAGGAAGGCATGGAACGTTGATAACTGGGTTGCTTTCAAGCTATCGCAATCCAGGTGTCTAAACAACGAAGCCCTTCACTGCCCATCAGTTGGCATCTAGCTGTTCCCGACGGTAGATGGCTCAAGGCTCCCCGAAGACACAGGCAGTCCTTTCTCAGTACGTTTTGGAACCTAGCGCTGACAAGTGAGTCCAAAAGAGAGCTGATATGCTTCCTAGAGTTCAAGAACCACAGGGACTAAGGCTCTATGCAATCTGTTGTTTCGCTAAGTCTGTCATGAGAACACCTGGACGTTAGCTTGAGGCTAGAGGCCCCATGTGGTGGGCCCATTCCCTGAAGACTACTGAAGGATGACCACCTACCAAGGGATGGCAACCTCCAAGTTTCTTGCCTAGAAACTCACGTCATCACCAGGGCAATTGTGTTACGAAGAGAAGCTGTGCAGCAACAGTGTTTCTTGGGGAGAATTGAGCCCGCGGCTCTGTAAATCCCAATGAGGAAAATAAAGTTTCACTCGCAGCCTTACTTTCAAAAGGGACCACACAGAGCATTCACCCTGCTGTGTCTTTCTCTAGTTTGTACTCCCAAGGTGCGTTAGAAGGGAGATACTTGAGTTGTTTCACTTACCACATGCTAGATGTTTAGCAAAAGAAGGCCTTTACTGCCCTTCTTTTGGCATATGGTTGTCCTCAGCCGAACAGTTCTCTCAGCTCCTAGAAGCGACGGGCGGTCCCTCGTGTACATCTTGGATCCCAGTGCAGACCTGTTAGTCCTAAGACACCAGAAATGCTTCCTACACTTAAAGCACCGCTTTGACAAACGCTGCCTGGAACCTGTTGCCTGCCTATCTATCTGTGTGACGAACAAAACAGTAACTTAGCTTGGAGCCAGTCCTCCTATATTTTTGGCTTACTCACCGACGATTGCTGAGGGATGAGCACTTAGCAGGGACTGAAAGGCCACGTTTGCCTCACGGGGGGCGGGGATATGACTTGTCCTCACAAGGCAATTGTGCAATGAAGAAAAGATAGGCCACTACACTGTTCATCAGGTAACCTTGAGGCCGCATGTCGTCATTCCAGTGTGCCAAATAAACTTCCCATCACGGTTCAGTTTCCAAGGCGAGGGCACAGCGTCTTATGCTGCAGTTTCTGACTCCCTACTGGACGTTCAGCTGACCACCTAGACCCTTTCGTGAGTAAACTTTGTGATACACTTTGTGATACGGGGTCGTGATTGTGGTGAAAGGATTAGCAAGTCATGGGTTAGTGAGGCCGGTGTGTACAATGTATCTCCAGAGTACCTGGCTTTCAAGGGAGAGCCTGAAATTTTTCAGGCTACACTGAAAGTCCAGTGGCCGCCTGGGGTAAATTGCATCACGTGCGAGTGCCCTGAAGGCGGGGTCGAATCACTGTATGTTTTGTGTGCTCTGGGTTCGGCAGAAAAGCAGACACGTTTTGCATGAAGGAATGAACAGAACGCTGATAGCTGGCTGTTTCTAAGCTATCCCAACCTAGGTGTTTCTCTGACGAAGCCCTTCACTGCCCATGATTCGGCATCTAGCTGCTGCCAGCGGTGCATTGCTCACAACTCCCTGAAGACACAGGAGGCCCTTTTAGTCCGTTTCGGATCCTAGTACAGCCCCGCGACTCAAGAGAGGACCTGATATGCTTCCTAGGGTTCGAGAAACCCAGGGACTAAGGCTGCATGGGGTCTGTCGCATGCCTACCTCATTCATGAGAAAACCTGAACATTAGCTTAAGGCCAGAGGCCCCGTGTGGTTCTCCCCTTCCCTGAGGACAACTGAAGTAGGAGCACTTACCGAGGAACGGCAACATCCAATCTCCTTCCAGGAAACTCACTTGTCATCACAAAGGCAACTGTGCAACAACACTGTTTCCCAGGGAGAACTGAGCCCGCAGCTCTCTAAATCCCAATGAGGAAAATAAAGTTTCCCTTCAAGCCTTAGTTTCAAAATGGACCGCAGAGCATTCACCCTGTTTTATCCGTCACTCCATGGCACGTCCAAGGTGCGCATAGCACGGAGATACTACATTCGTTTCAACTTGCCGCATCCTAGCATTTTAACAAAAGACGCCCTTCACAGCCCTTCTTTCAGCCTATAGTTGCCCTCAACTGAGCTTCGCTCACAAGGCCCAGAAAGGACGGGCAGTCCGTCGTTTACATCTTGGATCCTAGTGCAGACCCCCGTGTCCTAAGACACCAGAAACGCTTCCTAGATTTAAAGCACCGCTTTGACTAACGCTGCCGTGAGCCTGCGGCCCGCCTATGTCTGTGACGAGAGAAGTAAGTAGAACGTTGGACTGAGGCGAGTCGTCCAGGGTTGTGGGCGGACTCACGAACAATTATGGAGGGATGAGGACGTGGCAGGAATTGAAAGCCAAGTGCTCTTTCGTGGAAGCTAACTAGTCCTCCCAAAGACGACTGTGCAGCAAAGAGAAGATGGGCAACAACAGTGTTTACCAGGTAACCCTGAGGCCGCAAACTCTCTACTTTGCAATGAGGAAAATCAACTTCCCAGGAAGACTCAATTCCCAGCAGGACAAAGCAGCATATTACCAAGTCGCATCGGACTCTCTCTTGTACATCCCGTGGACACAGTGGCTCGTGACACTAGTAACCATTGCCATGCTGGGAGTCCTTACTGTGGTGTAAGGATATCAAGGGGAGGGCTTAGTTAGGCCTAGGTGACGGTACTTCTCTAGACTATCTACCAGTTCTGGAAAACCCTGTAGGTTTTGAAGCCGGACTTAAAGTGTAGTTGCCGCTTGAGGTAGACAGACGTCGTGGAGCAGCTCCCAGGAGCAGTGGTAGGCTAATTGTATTTTCTACTGCAGCTCAGGGTTCCTCCAGAGCGCAGACACCCTTTGCATGAAGGAAGGCATGGAACGTTGATAACTGGGTTGCTTTCAAGCTATCGCAATCCAGGTGTCTAAACAACGAAGCCCTTCACTGCCCATCAGTTGGCATCTAGCTGTTCCCGACGGTAGATGGCTCAAGGCTCCCCGAAGACACAGGCAGTCCTTTCTCAGTACGTTTTGGAACCTAGCGCTGACAAGTGAGTCCAAAAGAGAGCTGATATGCTTCCTAGAGTTCAAGAACCACAGGGACTAAGGCTCTATGCAATCTGTTGTTTCGCTAAGTCTGTCATGAGAACACCTGGACGTTAGCTTGAGGCTAGAGGCCCCATGTGGTGGGCCCATTCCCTGAAGACTACTGAAGGATGACCACCTACCAAGGGATGGCAACCTCCAAGTTTCTTGCCTAGAAACTCACGTCATCACCAGGGCAATTGTGTTACGAAGAGAAGCTGTGCAGCAACAGTGTTTCTTGGGGAGAATTGAGCCCGCGGCTCTGTAAATCCCAATGAGGAAAATAAAGTTTCACTCGCAGCCTTACTTTCAAAAGGGACCACACAGAGCATTCACCCTGCTGTGTCTTTCTCTAGTTTGTACTCCCAAGGTGCGTTAGAAGGGAGATACTTGAGTTGTTTCACTTACCACATGCTAGATGTTTAGCAAAAGAAGGCCTTTACTGCCCTTCTTTTGGCATATGGTTGTCCTCAGCCGAACAGTTCTCTCAGCTCCTAGAAGCGACGGGCGGTCCCTCGTGTACATCTTGGATCCCAGTGCAGACCTGTTAGTCCTAAGACACCAGAAATGCTTCCTACACTTAAAGCACCGCTTTGACAAACGCTGCCTGGAACCTGTTGCCTGCCTATCTATCTGTGTGACGAACAAAACAGTAACTTAGCTTGGAGCCAGTCCTCCTATATTTTTGGCTTACTCACCGACGATTGCTGAGGGATGAGCACTTAGCAGGGACTGAAAGGCCACGTTTGCCTCACGGGGGGCGGGGATATGACTTGTCCTCACAAGGCAATTGTGCAATGAAGAAAAGATAGGCCACTACACTGTTCATCAGGTAACCTTGAGGCCGCATGACGTCATTCCAGTGTGCCAAATAAACTTCCCATCACGGTTCAGTTTCCAAGGCGAGGGCACAGCGTCTTATGCTGCAGTTTCTGACTCCCTACTGGACGTTCAGCTGACCACCTAGACCCTTTCGTGAGTAAACTTTGTGATACACTTTGTGATACGGGGTCGTGATTGTGGTGAAAGGATTAGCAAGTCATGGGTTAGTGAGGCCGGTGTGTACAATGTATCTCCAGAGTACCTGGCTTTCAAGGGAGAGCCTGAAATTTTTCAGGCTACACTGAAAGTCCAGTGGCCGCCTGGGGTAAATTCCATCACGTGCGAGTGCCCTGAAGGCGGGGTCGAATCACTGTATGTTTTGTGTGCTCTGGGTTCGGCAGAAAAGCAGACACGTTTTGCATGAAGGAATGAACAGAACGCTGATAGCTGGCTGTTTCTAAGCTATCCCAACCTAGGTGTTTCTCTGACGAAGCCCTTCACTGCCCATGATTCGGCATCTAGCTGCTGCCAGCGGTGCATTGCTCACAACTCCCTGAAGACACAGGAGGCCCTTTTAGTCCGTTTCGGATCCTAGTACAGCCCCGCGACTCAAGAGAGGACCTGATATGCTTCCTAGGGTTCGAGAAACCCAGGGACTAAGGCTGCATGGGGTCTGTCGCATGCCTACCTGGTTCATGAGAAAACCTGAACATTAGCTTAAGGCCAGAGGCCCCGTGTGGTTCTCCCCTTCCCTGAGGACAACTGAAGTAGGAGCACTTACCGAGGAACGGCAACATCCAATCTCCTTCCAGGAAACTCACTTGTCATCACAAAGGCAACTGTGCAACAACACTGTTTCCCAGGGAGAACTGAGCCCGCAGCTCTCTAAATCCCAATGAGGAAAATAAAGTATCCCTTCAAGCCTTAGTTTCAAAATGGACCGCAGAGCATTCACCCTGTTGTATCCGTCACTCCATGGCACGTCCAAGGTGCGCATAGCACGGAGATACTACATTCGTTTCAACTTGCCGCATCCTAGCATTTTAACAAAAGACGCCCTTCACAGCCCTTCTTTCAGCCTATAGTTGCCCTCAACTGAGCTTCGCTCACAAGGCCCAGAAAGGACGGGCAGTCCGTCGTTTACATCTTGGATCCTAGTGCAGACCCCCGTGTCCTAAGACACCAGAAACGATTCCTAGATTTAAAGCACCGCTTTGACTAACGCTGCCGTGAGCCTGCGGCCCGCCTATGTCTGTGACGAGAGAAGTAAGTAGAACGTTGGACTGAGGCGAGTCGTCCAGGGTTGTGGGCGGACTCACGAACAATTATGGAGGGATGAGGACGTGGCAGGAATTGAAAGCCAAGTGATCTTTCGTGGAAGCTAACTAGTCCTCCCAAACACGACTGTGCAGCAAAGAGAAGATGGGCAACAACAGTGTTTACCAGGTAACCCTGAGGCCGCAAACTCTCTACTTTGCAATGAGGAAAATCAACTTCCCAGGAAGACTCAATTCCCAGCAGGACAAAGCAGCATATTACCAAGTCGCATCGGACTCTCTCTTGTACATCCCGTGGACACAGTGGCTCGTGACACTAGTAACCATTGCCATGCTGGGAGTCCTTACTGTGGTGTAAGGATATCAAGGGGAGGGCTTAGTTAGGCCTAGGTGACGGTACTTCTCTAGACTATCTACCAGTTCTGGAAAACCCTGTAGGTTTTGAAGCCGGACTTAAAGTGTAGTTGCCGCTTGAGGTAGACAGACGTCGTGGAGCAGCTCCCAGGAGCAGTGGTAGGCTAATTGTATTTTCTACTGCAGCTCAGGGTTCCTCCAGAGCGCAGACACCCTTTGCATGAAGGAAGGCATGGAACGTTGATAACTGGGTTGCTTTCAAGCTATCGCAATCCAGGTGTCTAAACAACGAAGCCCTTCACTGCCCATCAGTTGGCATCTAGCTGTTCCCGACGGTAGATGGCTCAAGGCTCCCCGAAGACACAGGCAGTCCTTTCTCAGTACGTTTTGGAACCTAGCGCTGACAAGTGAGTCCAAAAGAGAGCTGATATGCTTCCTAGAGTTCAAGAACCACAGGGACTAAGGCTCTATGCAATCTGTTGTTTCGCTAAGTCTGTCATGAGAACACCTGGACGTTAGCTTGAGGCTAGAGGCCCCATGTGGTGGGCCCATTCCCTGAAGACTACTGAAGGATGACCACCTACCAAGGGATGGCAACCTCCAAGTTTCTTGCCTAGAAACTCACGTCATCACCAGGGCAATTGTGTTACGAAGAGAAGCTGTGCAGCAACAGTGTTTCTTGGGGAGAATTGAGCCCGCGGCTCTGTAAATCCCAATGAGGAAAATAAAGTTTCACTCGCAGCCTTACTTGCAAAAGGGACCACACAGAGCATTCACCCTGCTGTGTCTTTCTCTAGTTTGTACTCCCAAGGTGCGTTAGAAGGGAGATACTTGAGTTGTTTCACTTACCACATGCTAGATGTTTAGCAAAAGAAGGCCTTTACTGCCCTTCTTTTGGCATATGGTTGTCCTCAGCCGAACAGTTCTCTCAGCTCCTAGAAGCGATGGGCGGTCCCTTGTGTACATCTTGGATCCCAGTGCAGACCTGTTAGTCCTAAGACACCAGAAATGCTTCCTACACTTAAAGCACCGCTTTGACAAACGCTGCCTGGAACCTGTTGCCTGCCTATCTATCTGTGTGACGAACAAAACAGTAACTTAGCTTGGAGCCAGTCCTCCTATATTTTTGGCTTACTCACCGACGATTGCTGAGGGATGAGCACTTAGCAGGGACTGAAAGGCCACGTTTGCCTCACGGGGGGCGGGGATATGACTTGTCCTCACAAGGCAATTGTGCAATGAAGAAAAGATAGGCCACTACACTGTTCATCAGGTAACCTTGAGGCCGCATGTCGTCATTCCAGTGTGCCAAATAAACTTCCCATCACGGTTCAGTTTCCAAGGCGAGGGCACAGCGTCTTATGCTGCAGTTTCTGACTCCCTACTGGACGTTCAGCTGACCACCTAGACCCTTTCGTGAGTAAACTTTGTGATACACTTTGTGATACGGGGTCGTGATTGTGGTGAAAGGATTAGCAAGTCATGGGTTAGTGAGGCCGGTGTGTACAATGTATCTCCAGAGTACCTGGCTTTCAAGGGAGAGCCTGAAATTTTTCAGGCTACACTGAAAGTCCAGTGGCCGCCTGGGGTAAATTCCATCACGTGCGAGTGCCCTGAAGGTGGGGTCGAATTACTGTATGTTTTGTGTGCTCTGGGTTCGGCAGAAAAGCAGACACGTTTTGCATGAAGGAATGAACAGAACGCTGATAGCTGGCTGTTTCTAAGCTATCCCAACCTAGGTGTTTCTCTGACGAAGCCCTTCACTGCCCATGATTCGGCATCTAGCTGCTGCCAGCGGTGCATTGCTCACAACTCCCTGAAGACACAGGAGGCCCTTTTAGTCCGTTTCGGATCCTAGTACAGCCCCGCGACTCAAGAGAGGACCTGATATGCTTCCTACGGTTCGAGAAACCCAGGGACTAAGGCTGCATGGGGTCTGTCGCATGCCTACCTCGTTCATGAGAAAACCTGAACATTAGCTTAAGGCCAGAGGCCCCGTGTGGTTCTCCCCTTCCCTGAGGACAACTGAAGTAGGAGCACTTACCGAGGAACGGCAACATCCAATCTCCTTCCAGGAAACTCACTTGTCATCACAAAGGCAACTGTGCAACAACACTGTTTCCCAGGGAGAACTGAGCCCGCAGCTCTCTAAATCCCAATGAGGAAAATAAAGTATCCCTTCAAGCCTTAGTTTCAAAATGGACCGCAGAGCATTCACCCTGTTTTATCCGTCACTCCATGGCACGTCCAAGGTGCGCATAGCATGGAGATACTACATTCGTTTCAACTTGCCGCATCCTAGCATTTTAACAAAAGACGCCCTTCACAGCCCTTCTTTCAGCCTATAGTTGCCCTCAACTGAGCTTCGCTCACAAGGCCCAGAAAGGACGGGCAGTCCGTCGTTTACATCTTGGATCCTAGTGCAGACCCCCGTGTCCTAAGACACCAGAAACGATTCCTAGATTTAAAGCACCGCTTTGACTAACGCTGCCGTGAGCCTGCGGCCCGCCTATGTCTGTGACGAGAGAAGTAAGTAGAACGTTGGACTGAGGCGAGTCGTCCAGGGTTGTGGGCGGACTCACGAACAATTATGGAGGGATGAGGACGTGGCAGGAATTGAAAGCCAAGTGATCTTTCGTGGAAGCTAACTAGTCCTCCCAAACACGACTGTGCAGCAAAGAGAAGATGGGCAACAACAGTGTTTACCAGGTAACCCTGAGGCCGCAAACTCTCTACTTTGCAATGAGGAAAATCAACTTCCCAGGAAGACTCAATTCCCAGCAGGACAAAGCAGCATATTACCAAGTCGCATCGGACTCTCTCTTGTACATCCCGTGGACACAGTGGCTCGTGACACTAGTAACCATTGCCATGCTGGGAGTCCTTACTGTGGTGTAAGGATATCAAGGGGAGGGCTTAGTTAGGCCTAGGTGACGGTACTTCTCTAGACTATCTACCAGTTCTGGAAAACCCTGTAGGTTTTGAAGCCGGACTTAAAGTGTAGTTGCCGCTTGAGGTAGACAGACGTCGTGGAGCAGCTCCCAGGAGCAGTGGTAGGCTAATTGTATTTTCTACTGCAGCTCAGGGTTCCTCCAGAGCGCAGACACCCTTTGCATGAAGGAAGGCATGGAACGTTGATAACTGGGTTGCTTTCAAGCTATCGCAATCCAGGTGTCTAAACAACGAAGCCCTTCACTGCCCATCAGTTGGCATCTAGCTGTTCCCGACGGTAGATGGCTCAAGGCTCCCCGAAGACACAGGCAGTCCTTTCTCAGTACGTTTTGGAACCTAGCGTTGACAAGTGAGTCCAAAAGAGAGCTGATATGCTTCCTAGAGTTCAAGAACCACAGGGACTAAGGCTCTATGCAATCTGTTGTTTCGCTAAGTCTGTCATGAGAACACCTGGACGTTAGCTTGAGGCTAGAGGCCCCATGTGGTGGGCCCATTCCCTGAAGACTACTGAAGGATGACCACCTACCAAGGGATGGCAACCTCCAAGTTTCTTGCCTAGAAACTCACGTCATCACCAGGGCAATTGTGTTACGAAGAGAAGCTGTGCAGCAACAGTGTTTCTTGGGGAGAATTGAGCCCGCGGCTCTGTAAATCCCAATGAGGAAAATAAAGTTTCACTCGCAGCCTTACTTGCAAAAGGGACCACACAGAGCATTCACCCTGCTGTGTCTTTCTCTAGTTTGTACTCCCAAGGTGCGTTAGAAGGGAGATACTTGAGTTGTTTCACTTACCACATGCTAGATGTTTAGCAAAAGAAGGCCTTTACTGCCCTTCTTTTGGCATATGGTTGTCCTCAGCCGAACAGTTCTCTCAGCTCCTAGAAGCGATGGGCGGTCCCTTGTGTACATCTTGGATCCCAGTGCAGACCTGTTAGTCCTAAGACACCAGAAATGCTTCCTACACTTAAAGCACCGCTTTGACAAACGCTGCCTGGAACCTGTTGCCTGCCTATCTATCTGTGTGACGAACAAAACAGTAACTTAGCTTGGAGCCAGTCCTCCTATATTTTTGGCTTACTCACCGACGATTGCTGAGGGATGAGCACTTAGCAGGGACTGAAAGGCCACGTTTGCCTCACGGGGGGCGGGGATATGACTTGTCCTCACAAGGCAATTGTGCAATGAAGAAAAGATAGGCCACTACACTGTTCATCAGGTAACCTTGAGGCCGCATGTCGTCATTCCAGTGTGCCAAATAAACTTCCCATCACGGTTCAGTTTCCAAGGCGAGGGCACAGCGTCTTATGCTGCAGTTTCTGACTCCCTACTGGACGTTCAGCTGACCACCTAGACCCTTTCGTGAGTAAACTTTGTGATACACTTTGTGATACGGGGTCGTGATTGTGGTGAAAGGATTAGCAAGTCATGGGTTAGTGAGGCCGGTGTGTACAATGTATCTCCAGAGTACCTGGCTTTCAAGGGAGAGCCTGAAATTTTTCAGGCTACACTGAAAGTCCAGTGGCCGCCTGGGGTAAATTCCATCACGTGCGAGTGCCCTGAAGGTGGGGTCGAATTACTGTATGTTTTGTGTGCTCTGGGTTCGGCAGAAAAGCAGACACGTTTTGCATGAAGGAATGAACAGAACGCTGATAGCTGGCTGTTTCTAAGCTATCCCAACCTAGGAGTCTCTCTGACGAAGCCCTTCACTGCCCATGATTCGGCATCTAGCTGCTGCCAGCGGTGCATTGCTCACAACTCCCTGAAGACACAGGAGGCCCTTTTAGTCCGTTTCGGATCCTAGTACAGCCCCGCGACTCAAGAGAGGACCTGATATGCTTCCTAGGGTTCGAGAAACCCAGGGACTAAGGCTGCATGGGGTCTGTCGCATGCCTACCTGGTTCATGAGAAAACCTGAACATTAGCTTAAGGCCAGAGGCCCCGTGTGGTTCTCCCCTTCCCTGAGGACAACTGAAGTAGGAGCACTTACTGAGGAACGGCAACATCCAATCTCCTTCCAGGAAACTCACTTGTCATCACAAAGGCAACTGTGCAACAACAATTGTTTCCCAGGGAGAACTGAGCCCGCAGCTCTCTAAATCCCAATGAGGAAAATAAAGTATCCCTTCAAGCCTTAGTTTCAAAATGGACCGCAGAGCATTCACCCTGTTTTATCCGTCACTCCATGGCACGTCCAAGGTGCGCATAGCACGGAGATACTACATTCGTTTCAACTTGCCGCATCCTAGCATTTTAACAAAAGATGCCCTTCACAGCCCTTCTTTCAGCCTATAGTTGCCCTCAACTGAGCATTGCTCACAAGGCCCAGAAAGGACGGGCAGTCCGTCGTTTACATCTTGGATCCTAGTGCAGACCCCCGTGTCCTAAGACACCAGAAACGATTCCTAGATTTAAAGCACCGCTTTGACTAACGCTGCCGTGAGCCTGTGGCCCGCCTATGTCTGTGACGAGAGAAGTAAGTAGAACGTTGGACTGAGGCGAGTCGTCCAGGGTTGTGGGCGGACTCACGAACAATTATGGAGGGATGAGGACGTGGCAGGAATTGAAAGCCAAGTGCTCTTTCGTGGAAGCTAACTAGTCCTCCCAAACACGACTGTGCAGCAAAGAGAAGATGGGCAACAACAGTGTTTACCAGGTAACCCTGAGGCCGCAAACTCTCTACTTTGCAATGAGGAAAATCAACTTCCCAGGAAGACTCAATTCCCAGCAGGACAAAGCAGCATATTACCAAGTCGCATCGGACTCTCTCTTGTACATCCCGTGGACACAGTGGCTCGTGACACTAGTAACCATTGCCATGCTGGGAGTCCTTACTGTGGTGTAAGGATATCAAGGTGAGGGCTTAGTTAGGCCTAGGTGACGGTACTTCTCTAGACTATCTACCAGTTCTGGAAAACCCCTGTAGGTTTTGAAGCCGGACTTAAAGTGTAGTTGCCGCTTGAGGTAGACAGACGTCGTGGAGCAGCTCCCAGGAGCAGTGGTAGGCTAATTGTATTTTCTACTGCAGCTCAGGGTTCCTCCAGAGCGCAGACACCCTTTGCATGAAGGAAGGCATGGAACGTTGATAACTGGGTTGCTTTCAAGCTATCGCAATCCAGGTGTCTAAACAACGAAGCCCTTCACTGCCCATCAGTTGGCATCTAGCTGTTCCCGACGGTAGATGGCTCAAGGCTCCCCGAAGACACAGGCAGTCCTTTCTCAGTACGTTTTGGAACCTAGCGCTGACAAGTGAGTCCAAAAGAGAGCTGATATGCTTCCTAGAGTTCAAGAACCACAGGGACTAAGGCTCTATGCAATCGGTTGTTTCGCTAAGTCTGTCATGAGAACACCTGGACGTTAGCTTGAGGCTAGAGGCCCCATGTGGTGGGCCCATTCCCTGAAGACTACTGAAGGATGACCACCTACCAAGGGATGGCAACCTCCAAGTTTCTTGCCTAGAAACTCACGTCATCACCAGGGCAATTGTGTTACGAAGAGAAGCTGTGCAGCAACAGTGTTTCTTGGGGAGAATTGAGCCCGCGGCTCTGTAAATCCCAATGAGGAAAATAAAGTTTCACTCGCAGCCTTACTTTCAAAAGGGACCACACAGAGCATTCACCCTGCTGTGTCTTTCTCTAGTTTGTACTCCCAAGGTGCGTTAGAAGGGAGATACTTGAGTTGTTTCACTTACCACATGCTAGATGTTTAGCAAAAGAAGGCCTTTACTGCCCTTCTTTTGGCATATGGTTGTCCTCAGCCGAACAGTTCTCTCAGCTCCTAGAAGCGATGGGCGGTCCCTTGTGTACATCTTGGATCCCAGTGCAGACCTGTTAGTCCTAAGACACCAGAAATGCTTCCTACACTTAAAGCACCGCTTTGACAAACGCTGCCTGGAACCTGTTGCCTGCCTATCTATCTGTGTGACGAACATAACAGTAACTTAGCTTGGAGCCAGTCCTCCTATATTTTTGGCTTACTCACCGACGATTGCTGAGGGATGAGCACTTAGCAGGGACTGAAAGGCCACGTTTGCCTCACGGGGAGCGGGGATATGACTTGTCCTCACAAGGCAATTGTGCAATGAAGAAAAGATAGGCCACTACACTGTTCATCAGGTAACCTTGAGGCCGCATGACGTCATTCCAGTGTGCCAAATAAACTTCCCATCACGGTTCAGTTTCCAAGGCGAGGGCACAGCGTCTTATGCTGCAGTTTCTGACTCCCTACTGGACGTTCAGCTGACCACCTAGACCCTTTCGTGAGTAAACTTTGTGATACACTTTGTGATACGGGGTCGTGATGGTGGTGAAAGGATTAGCAAGTCATGGGTTAGTGAGGCCGGTGTGTACAATGTATCTCCAGAGTACCTGGCTTTCAAGGGAGAGCCTGAAATTTTTCAGGCTACACTGAAAGTCCAGTGGCCGCCTGGGGTAAATTGCATCACGTGCGAGTGCCCTGAAGGCGGGGTCGAATCACTGTATGTTTTGTGTGCTCTGGGTTCGGCAGAAAAGCAGACACGTTTTGCATGAAGGAATGAACAGAACACTGATAGCTGGCTGTTTCTAAGCTATCCCAACCTAGGTGTTTCTCTGACGAAGCCCTTCACTGCCCATGATTCGGCATCTAGCTGCTGCCAGCGGTGCATTGCTCACAACTCCCTGAAGACACAGGAGGCCCTTTTAGTCCGTTTCGGATCCTAGTACAGCCCCGCGACTCAAGAGAGGACCTGATATGCTTCCTAGGGTTCGAGAAACCCAGGGACTAAGGCTGCATGGGGTCTGTCGCATGCCTACCTCGTTCATGAGAAAACCTGAACATTAGCTTAAGGCCAGAGGCCCCGTGTGGTTCTCCCCTTCCCTGAGGACAACTGAAGTAGGAGCACTTACCGAGGAACGGCAACATCCAATCTCCTTCCAGGAAACTCACTTGTCATCACAAAGGCAACTGTGCAACAACAATTGTTTCCCAGGGAGAACTGAGCCCGCAGCTCTCTAAATCCCAATGAGGAAAATAAAGTTTCCCTTCAAGCCTTAGTTTCAAAATGGACCGCAGAGCATTCACCCTGTTGTATCCGTCACTCCATGGCACGTCCAAGGTGCGCATAGCACGGAGATACTACATTCGTTTCAACTTGCCGCATCCTAGCATTTTAACAAAAGACGCCCTTCACAGCCCTTCTTTCAGCCTATAGTTGCCCTCAACTGAGCTTCGCTCACAAGGCCCAGAAAGGACGGGCAGTCCGTCGTTTACATCTTGGATCCTAGTGCAGACCCCCGTGTCCTAAGACACCAGAAACGCTTCCTAGATTTAAAGCACCGCTTTGACAAAGGCTGCCGTGAGCCTGCGGCCCGCCTATGTCTGTGACGAGAGAAGTAAGTAGAACGTTGGACTGAGGCGAGTCGTCCAGTGTTGTGGGCGTACTCACGAACAATTATGGAGGGATGAGGACGTGGCAGGAATTGAAAGCCAAGTGCCCTTTCGTGGAAGCTAACTAGTCCTCCCAAAGACGACTGTGCAGCAAAGAGAAGATGGGCAACAACAGTGTTTACCAGGTAACCCTGAGGCCGCAAACTCTCTACTTTGCAATGAGGAAAATCAACTTCCCAGGAAGACTCAATTCCCAGCAGGACAAAGCAGCATATTACCAAGTCGCATCGGACTCTCTCTTGTACATCCCGTGGACACAGTGGCTCGTGACACTAGTAACCATTGCCATGCTGGGAGTCCTTACTGTGGTGTAAGGATATCAAGGTGAGGGCTTAGTTAGGCCTAGGTGACGGTACTTCTCTAGACTATCTACCAGTTCTGGAAAACCCTGTAGGTTTTGAAGCCGGACTTAAAGTGTAGTTGCCGCTTGAGGTAGACAGACGTCGTGGAGCAGCTCCCAGGAGCAGTGGTAGGCTAATTGTATTTTCTACTGCAGCTCAGGGTTCCTCCAGAGCGCAGACACCCTTTGCATGAAGGAAGGCATGGAACGTTGATAACTGGGTTGCTTTCAAGCTATCGCAATCCAGGTGTCTAAACAACGAAGCCCTTCACTGCCCATCAGTTGGCATCTAGCTGTTCCCGACGGTAGATGGCTCAAGGCTCCCCGAAGACACAGGCAGTCCTTTCTCAGTACGTTTTGGAACCTAGCACTGACAAGTGAGTCCAAAAGAGAGCTGATATGCTTCCTAGAGTTCAAGAACCACAGGGACTAAGGCTCTATGCAATCTGTTGTTTCGCTAAGTCTGTCATGAGAACACCTGGACGTTAGCTTGAGGCTAGAGGCCCCATGTGGTGGGCCCATTCCCTGAAGACTACTGAAGGATGACCACCTACCAAGGGATGGCAACCTCCAAGTTTCTTGCCTAGAAACTCACGTCATCACCAGGGCAATTGTGTTACGAAGAGAAGCTGTGCAGCAACAGTGTTTCTTGGGGAGAATTGAGCCCGCGGCTCTGTAAATCCCAATGAGGAAAATAAAGTTTCACTCGCAGCCTTACTTTCAAAAGGGACCACACAGAGCATTCACCCTGCTGTGTCTTTCTCTAGTTTGTACTCCCAAGGTGCGTTAGAAGGGAGATACTTGAGTTGTTTCACTTACCACATGCTAGATGTTTAGCAAAAGAAGGCCTTTACTGCCCTTCTTTTGGCATATGGTTGTCCTCAGCCGAACAGTTCTCTCAGCTCCTAGAAGCGATGGGTGGTCCCTTGTGTACATCTTGGATCCCAGTGCAGACCTGTTAGTCCTAAGACACCAGAAATGCTTCCTACACTTAAAGCACCGCTTTGACAAACGCTGCCTGGAACCTGTTGCCTGCCTATCTATCTGTGTGACGAACAAAACAGTAACTTAGCTTGGAGCCAGTCCTCCTATATTTTTGGCTTACTCACCGACGATTGCTGAGGGATGAGCACTTAGCAGGGACTGAAAGGCCACGTTTGCCTCACGGGGGGCGGGGATATGACTTGTCCTCACAAGGCAATTGTGCAATGAAGAAAAGATAGGCCACTACACTGTTCATCAGGTAACCTTGAGGCCGCATGTCGTCATTCCAGTGTGCCAAATAAACTTCCCATCACGGTTCAGTTTCCAAGGCGAGGGCACAGCGTCTTATGCTGCAGTTTCTGACTCCCTACTGGACGTTCAGCTGACCACCTAGACCCTTTCGTGAGTCAACTTTGTGATACACTTTGTGATACGGGGTCGTGATTGTGGTGAAAGGATTAGCAAGTCATGGGTTAGTGAGGCCGGTGTGTACAATGTATCTCCAGAGTACCTGGCTTTCAAGGGAGAGCCTGAAATTTTTCAGGCTACACTGAAAGTCCAGTGGCCGCCTGGGGTAAATTGCATCACGTTCGAGTGCACTGAAGGCGGGGTCGTATCACTGTATGTTTTGTGTGCTCTGGGTTCGGCAGAAAAGCAGACACGTTTTGCATGAAGGAATGAACAGAACGCTGATAGCTGGCTGTTTCTAAGCTATCCCAACCTAGGTGTTTCTCTGACGAAGCCCTTCACTGCCCATGATTCGGCATCTAGCTGCTGCCAGCGGTGCATTGCTCACAACTCCCTGAAGACACAGGAGGCCCTTTTAGTCCGTTTCGGATCCTAGTACAGCCCCGCGACTCAAGAGAGGACCTGATATGCTTCCTAGGGTTCGAGAAACCCAGGGACTAAGGCTGCATGGGGTCTGTCGCATGCCTACCTGGTTCATGAGAAAACCTGAACATTAGCTTAAGGCCAGAGGCCCCGTGTGGTTCTCCCCTTCCCTGAGGACAACTGAAGTAGGAGCACTTACCGAGGAACGGCAACATCCAATCTCCTTCCAGGAAACTCACTTGTCATCACAAAGGCAACTGTGCAACAACAATTGTTTCCCAGGGAGAACTGAGCCCACAGCTCTCTAAATCCCAATGAGGAAAATAAAGTTTCCCTTCAAGCCTTAGTTTCTAAATGGACCGCAGAGCATTCACCCTGTGCTTTCCGTCTCTCCATGGCAAGTCCAAGGTGCCCATAGCACGGAGATACTACAGTCATTTCAACTTGCCGCATCCTAGCATTTATCAAAGGACGCCCTTCACAGCCCTTCTTTCAGCCTATAGTTGCCCTCAACTGAGCTTCGCTCACAAGGCCCAGAAAGGATGGGCAGTCCGTCGTTTACATCTTGGATCCTAGTGCAGACCCCCGTGTCCTAAGACACCAGAAACGCTTCCTAGATTTAAAGCACCGCTTTGACAAAGGCTGCCGTGAGCTTGCGGCCCGCCTATGTCTGTGATGAGAGAAGTAGAACGTTGGCTTGAGACTAGTCGTCCGGGGTTGTGGGCGTACTCACGAATGATTTTTGAGGGATGAGGACGTGGCAGGAATTGAAAGCCAAGTGCTCTTTCGTGGAAGATAACTAGTCCTCCCAAAGACGACTGTGCAGCAAAGAGAAGATGGGCAACAACAGTGTTTACCAGGTAACCCTGAGGCCGCAAACTCTCTACTTTGCAATGAGGAAAATCAACTTCCCAGGAAGACTCAATTCCCAGCAGGACAAAGCAGCATATTACCAAGTCGCATCGGACTCTCTCTTGTACATCCCGTGGACACAGTGGCTCGTGACACTAGTAACCATTGCCATGCTGGGAGTCCTTACTGTGGTGTAAGGATATCAAGGTGAGGGCTTAGTTAGGCCTAGGTGACGGTACTTCTCTAGACTATCTACCAGTTCTGGAAAACCCTGTAGGTTTTGAAGCCGGACTTAAAGTGTAGTTGCCGCTTGAGGTAGACAGACGTCGTGGAGCAGCTCCCAGGAGCAGTGGTAGGCTAATTGTATTTTCTACTGCAGCTCAGGGTTCCTCCAGAGCGCAGACACCCTTTGCATGAAGGAAGGCATGGAACGTTGATAACTGGGTTGCTTTCAAGCTATCGCAATCCAGGTGTCTAAACAACGAAGCCCTTCACTGCCCATCAGTTGGCATCTAGCTGTTCCCGACGGTAGATGGCTCAAGGCTCCCCGAAGACACAGGCAGTCCTTTCTCAGTACGTTTTGGAACCTAGCGCTGACAAGTGAGTCCAAAAGAGAGCTGATATGCTTCCTAGAGTTCAAGAACCACAGGGACTAAGGCTCTATGCAATCTGTTGTTTCGCTAAGTCTGTCATGAGAACACCTGGACGTTAGCTTGAGGCTAGAGGCCCCATGTGGTGGGCCCATTCCCTGAAGACTACTGAAGGATGACCACCTACCAAGGGATGGCAACCTCCAAGTTTCTTGCCTAGAAACTCACGTCATCACCAGGGCAATTGTGTTACGAAGAGAAGCTGTGCAGCAACAGTGTTTCTTGGGGAGAATTGAGCCCGCGGCTCTGTAAATCCCAATGAGGAAAATAAAGTTTCACTCGCAGCCTTACTTTCAAAAGGGACCACACAGAGCATTCACCCTGCTGTGTCTTTCTCTAGTTTGTACTCCCAAGGTGCGTTAGAAGGGAGATACTTGAGTTGTTTCACTTACCACATGCTAGATGTTTAGCAAAAGAAGGTCTTTACTGCCCTTCTTTTGGCATATGGTTGTCCTCAGCCGAACAGTTCTCTCAGCTCCTAGAAGCGATGGGCGGTCCCTTGTGTACATCTTGGATCCCAGTGCAGACCTGTTAGTCCTAAGACACCAGAAATGCTTCCTACACTTAAAGCACCGCTTTGACAAACGCTGCCTGGAACCTGTTGCCTGCCTATCTATCTGTGTGACGAACAAAACAGTAACTTAGCTTGGAGCCAGTCCTCCTATATTTTTGGCTTACTCACCGACGATTGCTGAGGGATGAGCACTTAGCAGGGACTGAAAGGCCACGTTTGCCTCACGGGGGGCGGGGATATGACTTGTCCTCACAAGGCAATTGTGCAATGAAGAAAAGATAGGCCACTACACTGTTCATCAGGTAACCTTGAGGCCGCATGTCGTCATTCCAGTGTGCCAAATAAACTTCCCATCACGGTTCAGTTTCCAAGGCGAGGGCACAGCGTCTTATGCTGCAGTTTCTGACTCCCTACTGGACGTTCAGCTGACCACCTAGACCCTTTCGTGAGTAAAATTTGTGATACACTTTGTGATACGGGGTCGTGATTGTGGTGAAAGGATTTAGCAAGTCATGGGTTAGTGAGGCCGGTGTGTACAATGTATCTCCAGAATACCTGGCTTTCAAGGGAGAGCCTGAAATTTTTCAGGCTACACTGAAAGTCCAGTGGCCGCCTGGGGTAAATTGCATCACGTGCGAGTGCCCTGAAGGCGGGGTCGAATCACTGTATGTTTTGTGTGCTCTGGGTTCGGCAGAAAAGCAGACACGTTTTGCATGAAGGAATGAACAGAACGCTGATAGCTGGCTGTTTCTAAGCTATCCCAACCTAGGTGTTTCTCTGACGAAGCCCTTCACTGCCCATGATTCGGCATCTAGCTGCTGCCAGCGGTGCATTGCTCACAACTCCCTGAAGACACAGGAGGCCCTTTTAGTCCGTTTCGGATCCTAGTACAGCCCCGCGACTCAAGAGAGGACCTGATATGCTTCCTAGGGTTCGAGAAACCCAGGGACTAAGGCTGCATGGGGTCTGTCGCATGCCTACCTGGTTCATGAGAAAACCTGAACATTAGCTTAAGGCCAGAGGCCCCGTGTGGTTCTCCCCTTCCCTGAGGACAACTGAAGTAGGAGCACTTACCGAGGAACGGCAACATCCAATCTCCTTCCAGGAAACTCACTTGTCATCACAAAGGCAACTGTGCAACAACAATTGTTTCCCAGGGAGAACTGAGCCCGCAGCTCTCTAAATCCCAATGAGGAAAATAAAGTTTCCCTTCAAGCCTTAGTTTCAAAATGGACCGCAGAGCATTCACCCTGTTGTATCCGTCACTCCATGGCACGTCCAAGGTGCGCATAGCACGGAGATACTACATTCGTTTCAACTTGCCGCATCCTAGCATTTTAACAAAAGACGCCCTTCACAGCCCTTCTTTCAGCCTATAGTTGCCCTCAACTGAGCTTCGCTCACAAGGCCCAGAAAGGACGGGCAGTCCGTCGTTTACATCTTGGATCCTAGTGCAGACCCCCGTGTCCTAAGACACCAGAAACGCTTCCTAGATTTAAAGCACCGCTTTGACAAAGGCTGCCGTGAGCCTGCGGCCCGCCTATGTCTGTGACGAGAGAAGTAAGTAGAACGTTGGACTGAGGCGAGTCGTCCAGGGTTGTGGGCGTACTCACGAACAATTATGGAGGGATGAGGACGTGGCAGGAATTGAAAGCCAAGTGCTCTTTCGTGGAAGCTAACTAGTCCTCCCAAAGACGACTGTGCAGCAAAGAGAAGATGGGCAACAACAGTGTTTACCAGGTAACCCTGAGGCCGCAAACTCTCTACTTTGCAATGAGGAAAATCAACTTCCCAGGAAGACTCAATTCCCAGCAGGACAAAGCAGCATATTACCAAGTCGCATCGGACTCTCTCTTGTACATCCCGTGGACACAGTGGCTCGTGACACTAGTAACCATTGCCATGCTGGGAGTCCTTACTGTGGTGTAAGGATATCAAGGGGAGGGCTTAGTTAGGCCTAGGTGACGGTACTTCTCTAGACTATCTACCAGTTCTGGAAAACCCTGTAGGTTTTGAAGCCGGACTTAAAGTGTAGTTGCCGCTTGAGGTAGACAGACGTCGTGGAGCAGCTCCCAGGAGCAGTGGTAGGCTAATTGTATTTTCTACTGCAGCTCAGGGTTCCTCCAGAGCGCAGACACCCTTTGCATGAAGGAAGGCATGGAACGTTGATAACTGGGTTGCTTTCAAGCTATCGCAATCCAGGTGTCTAAACAACGAAGCCCTTCACTGCCCATCAGTTGGCATCTAGCTGTTCCCGACGGTAGATGGCTCAAGGCTCCCCGAAGACACAGGCAGTCCTTTCTCAGTACGTTTTGGAACCTAGCACTGACAAGTGAGTCCAAAAGAGAGCTGATATGCTTCCTAGAGTTCAAGAACCACAGGGACTAAGGCTCTATGCAATCTGTTGTTTCGCTAAGTCTGTCATGAGAACACCTGGACGTTAGCTTGAGGCTAGAGGCCCCATGTGGTGGGCCCATTCCCTGAAGACTACTGAAGGATGACCACCTACCAAGGGATGGCAACCTCCAAGTTTCTTGCCTAGAAACTCACGTCATCACGAGGGCAATTGTGTTACGAAGAGAAGCTGTGCAGCAACAGTGTTTCTTGGGGAGAATTGAGCCCGCGGCTCTGTAAATCCCAATGAGGAAAATAAAGTTTCACTCGCAGCCTTACTTTCAAAAGGGACCACACAGAGCATTCACCCTGCTGTGTCTTTCTCTAGTTTGTACTCCCAAGGTGCGTTAGAAGGGAGATACTTGAGTTGTTTCACTTACCACATGCTAGATGTTTAGCAAAAGAAGGCCTTTACTGCCCTTCTTTTGGCATATGGTTGTCCTCAGCCGAACAGTTCTCTCAGCTCCTAGAAGCGATGGGCGGTCCCTTGTGTACATCTTGGATCCCAGTGCAGACCTGTTAGTCCTAAGACACCAGAAATGCTTCCTACACTTAAAGCACCGCTTTGACAAACGCTGCCTGGAACCTGTTGCCTGCCTATCTATCTGTGTGACGAACAAAACAGTAACTTAGCTTGGAGCCAGTCCTCCTATATGTTTGGCTTACTCACCGACGATTGCTGAGGGATGAGCACTTAGCAGGGACTGAAAGGCCACGTTTGCCTCACGGGGGGCGGGGATATGACTTGTCCTCACAAGGCAATTGTGCAATGAAGAAAAGATAGGCCACTACACTGTTCATCAGGTAACCTTGAGGCCGCATGTCGTCATTCCAGTGTGCCAAATAAACTTCCCATCACGGTTCAGTTTCCAAGGCGAGGGCACAGCGTCTTATGCTGCAGTTTCTGACTCCCTACTGGACGTTCAGCTGACCACCTAGACCCTTTCGTGAGTCAACTTTGTGATACACTTTGTGATACGGGGTCGTGATTGTGGTGAAAGGATTAGCAAGTCATGGGTTAGTGAGGCCGGTGTGTACAATGTATCTCCAGAGTACCTGGCTTTCAAGGGAGAGCCTGAAATTTTTCAGGCTACACTGAAAGTCCAGTGGCCGCCTGGGGTAAATTGCATCACGTGCGAGTGCCCTGAAGGCGGGGTCGAATCACTGTATGTTTTGTGTGCTCTGGGTTCGGCAGAAAAGCAGACACGTTTTGCATGAAGGAATGAACAGAACGCTGATAGCTGGCTGTTTCTAAGCTATCCCAACCTAGGTGTTTCTCTGACGAAGCCCTTCACTGCCCATGATTCGGCATCTAGCTGCTGCCAGCGGTGCATTGCTCACAACTCCCTGAAGACACAGGAGGCCCTTTTAGTCCGTTTCGGATCCTAGTACAGCCCCGCGACTCAAGAGAGGACCTGATATGCTTCCTAGGGTTCGAGAAACCCAGGGACTAAGGCTGCATGGGGTCTGTCGCATGCCTACCTCGTTCATGAGAAAACCTGAACATTAGCTTAAGGCCAGAGGCCCCGTGTGGTTCTCCCCTTCCCTGAGGACAACTGAAGTAGGAGCACTTACCGAGGAACGGCAACATCCAGTCTCCTTCCAGGAAACTCACTTGTCATCACAAAGGCAACTGTGCAACAACAATTGTTTCCCAGGGAGAACTGAGCCCACAGCTCTCTAAATCCCAATGAGGAAAATAAAGTTTCCCTTCAAGCCTTAGTTTCTAAATGGACCGCAGAGCATTCACCCTGTGCTTTCCGTCTCTCCATGGCAAGTCCAAGGTGCCCATAGCACGGAGATACTACAGTCATTTCAACTTGCCGCATACTAGCATTTATCAAAGGACGCCCTTCACAGCCCTTCTTTCAGCCTATAGTTGCCCTCAACTGAGCTTCGCTCACAAGGCCCAGAAAGGATGGGCAGTCCGTCGTTTACATCTTGGATCCTAGTGCAGACCCCCGTGTCCTAAGACACCAGAAACGCTTCCTAGATTTAAAGCACCGCTTTGACAAAGGCTGCCGTGAGCTTGCGGCCCGCCTATGTCTGTGATGAGAGAAGTAGAACGTTGGCTTGAGACGAGTCGTCCGGGGTTGTGGGCGTACTCACGAATGATTTTTGAGGGATGAGGACGTGGCAGGAATTGAAAGCCAAGTGCTCTTTCGTGGAAGATAACTAGTCCTCCCAAAGACGACTGTGCAGCAAAGAGAAGATGGGCAACAACAGTGTTTACCAGGTAACCCTGAGGCCGCAAACTCTCTACTTTGCAATGAGGAAAATCAACTTCCCAGGAAGACTCAATTCCCAGCAGGACAAAGCAGCATATTACCAAGTCGCATCGGACTCTCTCTTGTACATCCCGTGGACACAGTGGCTCGTGACACTAGTAACCATTGCCATGCTGGGAGTCCTTACTGTGGTGTAAGGATATCAAGGGGAGGGCTTAGTTAGGCCTAGGTGACGGTACTTCTCTAGACTATCTACCAGTTCTGGAAAACCCTGTAGGTTTTGAAGCCGGACTTAAAGTGTAGTTGCCGCTTGAGGTAGACAGACGTCGTGGAGCAGCTCCCAGGAGCAGTGGTAGGCTAATTGTATTTTCTACTGCAGCTCAGGGTTCCTCCAGAGCGCAGACACCCTTTGCATGAAGGAAGGCATGGAACGTTGATAACTGGGTTGCTTTCAAGCTATCGCAATCCAGGTGTCTAAACAACGAAGCCCTTCACTGCCCATCAGTTGGCATCTAGCTGTTCCCGACGGTAGATGGCTCAAGGCTCCCCGAAGACACAGGCAGTCCTTTCTCAGTACGTTTTGGAACCTAGCGCTGACAAGTGAGTCCAAAAGAGAGCTGATATGCTTCCTAGAGTTCAAGAACCACAGGGACTAAGGCTCTATGCAATCTGTTGTTTCGCTAAGTCTGTCATGAGAACACCTGGACGTTAGCTTGAGGCTAGAGGCCCCATGTGGTGGGCCCATTCCCTGAAGACTACTGAAGGATGACCACCTACCAAGGGATGGCAACCTCCAAGTTTCTTGCCTAGAAACTCACGTCATCACCAGGGCAATTGTGTTACGAAGAGAAGCTGTGCAGCAACAGTGTTTCTTGGGGAGAATTGAGCCCGCGGCTCTGTAAATCCCAATGAGGAAAATAAAGTTTCACTCGCAGCCTTACTTTCAAAAGGGACCACACAGAGCATTCACCCTGCTGTGTCTTTCTCTAGTTTGTACTCCCAAGGTGCGTTAGAAGGGAGATACTTGAGTTGTTTCACTTACCACATGCTAGATGTTTAGCAAAAGAAGGCCTTTACTGCCCTTCTTTTGGCATATGGTTGTCCTCAGCCGAACAGTTCTCTCAGCTCCTAGAAGCGATGGGCGGTCCCTTGTGTACATCTTGGATCCCAGTGCAGACCTGTTAGTCCTAAGACACCAGAAATGCTTCCTACACTTAAAGCACCGCTTTGACAAACGCTGCCTGGAACCTGTTGCCTGCCTATCTATCTGTGTGACGAACAAAACAGTAACTTAGCTTGGAGCCAGTCCTCCTATATGTTTGGCTTACTCACCGACGATTGCTGAGGGATGAGCACTTAGCAGGGACTGAAAGGCCACGTTTGCCTCACGGGGGGCGGGGATATGACTTGTCCTCACAAGGCAATTGTGCAATGAAGAAAAGATAGGCCACTACACTGTTCATCAGGTAACCTTGAGGCCGCATGTCGTCATTCCAGTGTGCCAAATAAACTTCCCATCACGGTTCAGTTTCCAAGGCGAGGGCACAGCGTCTTATGCTGCAGTTTCTGACTCCCTACTGGACGTTCAGCTGACCACCTAGACCCTTTCGTGAGTAAAATTTGTGATACACTTTGTGATACGGGGTCGTGATTGTGGTGAAAGGATTTAGCAAGTCATGGGTTAGTGAGGCCGGTGTGTACAATGTATCTCCAGAATACCTGGCTTTCAAGGGAGAGCCTGAAATTTTTCAGGCTACACTGAAAGTCCAGTGGCCGCCTGGGGTAAATTGCATCACGTGCGAGTGCCCTGAAGGCGGGGTCGAATCACTGTATGTTTTGTGTGCTCTGGGTTCGGCAGAAAAGCAGACACGTTTTGCATGAAGGAATGAACAGAACGCTGATAGCTGGCTGTTTCTAAGCTATCCCAACCTAGGTGTTTCTCTGACGAAGCCCTTCACTGCCCATGATTCGGCATCTAGCTGCTGCCAGCGGTGCATTGCTCACAACTCCCTGAAGACACAGGAGGCCCTTTTAGTCCGTTTCGGATCCTAGTACAGCCCCGCGACTCAAGAGAGGACCTGATATGCTTCCTAGGGTTCGAGAAACCCAGGGACTAAGGCTGCATGGGGTCTGTCGCATGCCTACCTCGTTCATGAGAAAACCTGAACATTAGCTTAAGGCCAGAGGCCCCGTGTGGTTCTCCCCTTCCCTGAGGACAACTGAAGTAGGAGCACTTACCGAGGAACGGCAACATCCAATCTCCTTCCAGGAAACTCACTTGTCATCACAAAGGCAACTGTGCAACAACAATTGTTTCCCAGGGAGAACTGAGCCCACAGCTCTCTAAATCCCAATGAGGAAAATAAAGTTTCCCTTCAAGCCTTAGTTTCTAAATGGACCGCAGAGCATTCACCCTGTGCTTTCCGTCTCTCCATGGCAAGTCCAAGGTGCCCATAGCACGGAGATACTACAGTCATTTCAACTTGCCGCATCCTAGCATTTATCAAAGGACGCCCTTCACAGCCCTTCTTTCAGCCTATAGTTGCCCTCAACTGAGCTTCGCTCACAAGGCCCAGAAAGGATGGGCAGTCCGTCGTTTACATCTTGGATCCTAGTGCAGACCCCCGTGTCCTAAGACACCAGATACGCTTCCTAGATTTAAAGCACCGCTTTGACAAAGGCTGCCGTGAGCTTGCGGCCCGCCTATGTCTGTGATGAGAGAAGTAGAACGTTGGCTTGAGACGAGTCGTCCGGGGTTGTGGGCGTACTCACGAATGATTTTTGAGGGATGAGGACGTGGCAGGAATTGAAAGCCAAGTGCTCTTTCGTGGAAGATAACTAGTCCTCCCAAAGACGACTGTGCAGCAAAGAGAAGATGGGCAACAACAGTGTTTACCAGGTAACCCTGAGGCCGCAAACTCTCTACTTTGCAATGAGGAAAATCAACTTCCCAGGAAGACTCAATTCCCAGCAGGACAAAGCAGCATATTACCAAGTCGCATCGGACTCTCTCTTGTACATCCCGTGGACACAGTGGCTCGTGACACTAGTTACCATTGCCATGCTGGGAGTCCTTACTGTGGTGTAAGGATATCAAGGGGAGGGCTTAGTTAGGCCTAGGTGACGGTACTTCTCTAGACTATCTACCAGTTCTGGAAAACCCTGTAGGTTTTGAAGCCGGACTTAAAGTGTAGTTGCCGCTTGAGGTAGACAGACGTCGTGGAGCAGCTCCCAGGAGCAGTGGTAGGCTAATTGTATTTTCTACTGCAGCTCAGGGTTCCTCCAGAGCGCAGACACCCTTTGCATGAAGGAAGGCATGGAACGTTGATAACTGGGTTGCTTTCAAGCTATCGCAATCCAGGTGTCTAAACAACGAAGCCCTTCACTGCCCATCAGTTGGCATCTAGCTGTTCCCGACGGTAGATGGCTCAAGGCTCCCCGAAGACACAGGCAGTCCTTTCTCAGTACGTTTTGGAACCTAGCGCTGACAAGTGAGTCCAAAAGAGAGCTGATATGCTTCCTAGAGTTCAAGAACCACAGGGACTAAGGCTCTATGCAATCTGTTGTTTCGCTAAGTCTGTCATGAGAACACCTGGACGTTAGCTTGAGGCTAGAGGCCCCATGTGGTGGGCCCATTCCCTGAAGACTACTGAAGGATGACCACCTACCAAGGGATGGCAACCTCCAAGTTTCTTGCCTAGAAACTCACGTCATCACCAGGGCAATTGTGTTACGAAGAGAAGCTGTGCAGCAACAGTGTTTCTTGGGGAGAATTGAGCCCGCGGCTCTGTAAATCCCAATGAGGAAAATAAAGTTTCACTCGCAGCCTTACTTTCAAAAGGGACCACACAGAGCATTCACCCTGCTGTGTCTTTCTCTAGTTTGTACTCCCAAGGTGCGTTAGAAGGGAGATACTTGAGTTGTTTCACTTACCACATGCTAGATGTTTAGCAAAAGAAGGCCTTTACTGCCCTTCTTTTGGCATATGGTTGTCCTCAGCCGAACAGTTCTCTCAGCTCCTAGAAGCGATGGGCGGTCCCTTGTGTACATCTTGGATCCCAGTGCAGACCTGTTAGTCCTAAGACACCAGAAATGCTTCCTACACTTAAAGCACCGCTTTGACAAACGCTGCCTGGAACCTGTTGCCTGCCTATCTATCTGTGTGACGAACAAAACAGTAACTTAGCTTGGAGCCAGTCCTCCTATATGTTTGGCTTACTCACCGACGATTGCTGAGGGATGAGCACTTAGCAGGGACTGAAAGGCCACGTTTGCCTCACGGGGGGCGGGGATATGACTTGTCCTCACAAGGCAATTGTGCAATGAAGAAAAGATAGGCCACTACACTGTTCATCAGGTAACCTTGAGGCCGCATGTCGTCATTCCAGTGTGCCAAATAAACTTCCCATCACGGTTCAGTTTCCAAGGCGAGGGCACAGCGTCTTATGCTGCAGTTTCTGACTCCCTACTGGACGTTCAGCTGACCACCTAGACCCTTTCGTGAGTAAAATTTGTGATACACTTTGTGATACGGGGTCGTGATTGTGGTGAAAGGATTTAGCAAGTCATGGGTTAGTGAGGCCGGTGTGTACAATGTATCTCCAGAATACCTGGCTTTCAAGGGAGAGCCTGAAATTTTTCAGGCTACACTGAAAGTCCAGTGGCCGCCTGGGGTAAATTGCATCACGTGCGAGTGCCCTGAAGGCGGGGTCGAATCACTGTATGTTTTGTGTGCTCTGGGTTCGGCAGAAAAGCAGACACGTTTTGCATGAAGGAATGAACAGAACGCTGATAGCTGGCTGTTTCTAAGCTATCCCAACCTAGGTGTTTCTGTGATGAAGCCCTTCACTGCCCATGATTCGGCATCTAGCTGCTGCCAGCGGTGCATTGCTCACAACTCCCTGAAGACACAGGAGGCCCTTTTAGTCCGTTTCGGATCCTAGTACAGCCCCGCGACTCAAGAGAGGACCTGATATGCTTCCTAGGGTTCGAGAAACCCAGGGACTAAGGCTGCATGGGGTCTGTCGCATGCCTACCTGGTTCATGAGAAAACCTGAACATTAGCTTAAGGCCAGAGGCCCCGTGTGGTTCTCCCCTTCCCTGAGGACAACTGAAGTAGGAGCACTTACCGAGGAACGGCAACATCCAATCTCCTTCCAGGAAACTCACTTGTCATCACAAAGGCAACTGTGCAACAACAATTGTTTCCCAGGGAGAACTGAGCCCGCAGCTCTCTAAATCCCAATGAGGAAAATAAAGTTTCCCTTCAAGCCTTAGTTTCAAAATGGACCGCAGAGCATTCACCCTGTTTTATCCGTCACTCCATGGCACGTCCAAGGTGCGCATAGCACGGAGATACTACATTCGTTTCAACTTGCCGCATCCTAGCATTTTAACAAAAGACGCCCTTCACAGCCCTTCTTTCAGCCTATAGTTGCCCTCAACTGAGCTTCGCTCACAAGGCCCAGAAAGGACGGGCAGTCCGTCGTTTACATCTTGGATCCTAGTGCAGACCCCCATGTCCTAAGACACCAGAAACGCTTCCTAGATTTAAAGCACCGCTTTGACAAAGGCTGCTGTGAGCCTGCGGCCCGCCTATGTCTGTGACGAGAGAAGTAAGTAGAACGTTGGACTGAGGCGAGTCGTCCGGGGTTGTGGGCGTACTCACGAATGATTTTTGAGGGATGAGGACGTGGCAGGAATTGAAAGCCAAGTGCTCTTTCGTGGAAGATAACTGGTCCTCCCAAAGACGACTGTGCAGCAAAGAGAAGATGGGCAACAACAGTGTTTACCAGGTAACCCTGAGGCCGCAAACTCTCTACTTTGCAATGAGGAAAATCAACTTCCCAGGAAGACTCAATTCCCAGCAGGACAAAGCAGCATATTACCAAGTCGCATCGGACTCTCTCTTGTACATCCCGTGGACACAGTGGCTCGTGACACTAGTAACCATTGCCATGCTGGGAGTCCTTACTGTGGTGTAAGGATATCAAGGGGAGGGCTTAGTTAGGCCTAGGTGATGGTACTTCTCTAGACTATCTACCAGTTCTGGAAAACCCTGTAGGTTTTGAAGCCGGACTTAAAGTGTAGTTGCCGCTTGAGGTAGACAGACGTTGTGGAGCAGCTTCCAGGAGCAGTGGTAGGCTAATTGTATTTTCTACTGCAGCTCAGGGTTCCTCCAGAGCGCCGACACCCTTTGCATGAAGGAAGGCATGGAACGTTGATAACTGGGTTGCTTTCAAGCTATCGCAATCCAGGTGTCTAAACAACGAAGCCCTTCACTGCCCATCAGTTGGCATCTAGCTGTTCCCGACGGTAGATGGCTCAAGGCTCCCCGAAGACACAGGCAGTCCTTTCTCAGTACGTTTTGGAACCTAGCGCTGACAAGTGAGTCCAAAAGAGAGCTGATATGCTTCCTAGAGTTCAAGAACCACAGGGACTAAGGCTCTATGCAATCGGTTGTTTCGCTAAGTCTGTCATGAGAACACCTGGACGTTAGCTTGAGGCTAGAGGCCCCATGTGGTGGGCCCATTCCCTGAAGACTACTGAAGGATGACCACCTACCAAGGGATGGCAACCTCCAAGTTTCTTGCCTAGAAACTCACGTCATCACCAGGGCAATTGTGTTACGAAGAGAAGCTGTGCAGCAACAGTGTTTCTTGGGGAGAATTGAGCCCGCGGCTCTGTAAATCCCAATGAGGAAAATAAAGTTTCACTCGCAGCCTTACTTTCAAAAGGGACCACACAGAGCATTCACCCTGCTGTGTCTTTCTCTAGTTTGTACTCCCAAGGTGCGTTAGAAGGGAGATACTTGAGTTGTTTCACTTACCACATGCTAGATGTTTAGCAAAAGAAGGCCTTTACTGCCCTTCTTTTGGCATATGGTTGTCCTCAGCCGAACAGTTCTCTCAGCTCCTAGAAGCGACGGGCGGTCCCTTGTGTACATCTTGGATCCCAGTGCTGACCTGTTAGTCGTAAGACACCAGAAATGCTTCCTACACTTAAAGCACCGCTTTGACAAACGCTGCCTGGAACCTGTTGCCTGCCTATCTATCTGTGTGACGAACAAAACAGTAACTTAGCTTGGAGCCAGTCCTCCTATATGTTTGGCTTACTCACCAACGATTGCTGAGGGATGAGCACTTAGCAGGGACTGAAAGGCCACGTTTGCCTCACGGGGGGCGGGGATATGACTTGTCCTCACAAAGGCTATTGTGCAATGAAGAAAAGATAGGCCACTACACTGTTCATCAGGTAACCTTGAGGCCGCATGTCGTCATTCCAGTGTGCCAAATAAACTTCCCATCACGGTTCAGTTTCCAAGGCGAGGGCACAGCGTCTTATGCTGCAGTTTCTGACTCCCTACTGGACGTTCAGCTGACCACCTAGACCCTTTCGTGAGTAAAATTTGTGATACACTTTGTGATACGGGGTCGTGATTGTGGTGAAAGGATTTAGCAAGTCATGGGTTAGTGAGGCCGGTGTGTACAATGTATCTCCAGAATACCTGGCTTTCAAGGGAGAGCCTGAAATTTTTCAGGCTACACTGAAAGTCCAGTGGCCGCCTGGGGTAAATTGCATCACGTGCGAGTGCCCTGAAGGCGGGGTCGAATCACTGTATGTTTTGTGTGCTCTGGGTTCGGCAGAAAAGCAGACACGTTTTGCATGAAGGAATGAACAGAACGCTGATAGCTGGCTGTTTCTAAGCTATCCCAACCTAGGTGTTTCTCTGACGAAGCCCTTCACTGCCCATGATTCGGCATCTAGCTGCTGCCAGCGGTGCATTGCTCACAACTCCCTGAAGACACAGGAGGCCCTTTTAGTCCGTTTCGTATCCTAGTACAGCCCAGCGACTCAAGAGAGGACCTGATATGCTTCCTAGGGTTCGAGAAACCCAGGGACTAAGGCTGCATGGGGTCTGTCGCATGCCTACCTGGTTCATGAGAAAACCTGAACATTAGCTTAAGGCCAGAGGCCCCGTGTGGTTCTCCCCTTCCCTGAGGACAACTGAAGTAGGAGCACTTACCGAGGAACGGCAACATCCAATCTCCTTCCAGGAAACTCACTTGTCATCACAAAGGCAACTGTGCAACAGCAATTGTTACCCAGGGAGAACTGAGCCCGCAGCTCTCTAAATCCCAATGAGGAAAATAAAGTTTCCCTTCAAGCCTTAGTTTCAAAATGGACCGCAGAGCATTCACCCTGTTGTATCCGTCACTCCATGGCACGTCCAAGGTGCGCATAGCACGGAGATACTACATTCGTTTCAACTTGCCGCATCCTAGCATTTTAACAAAAGACGCCCTTCACAGCCCTTCTTTCAGCCTATAGTTGCCCTCAACTGAGCTTCGCTCACAAGGCCCAGAAAGGACGGGCAGTCCGTCGTTTACATGTTGGATCCTAGTGCAGACCCCCGTGTCCTAAGACACCAGAAACGCTTCCTAGATTTAAAGCACCGCTTTGACTAACGCTGCCGTGAGCCTGCGGCCCGCCTATGTCTGTGACGAGAGAAGTAAGTAGAACGTTGGACTGAGGCGAGTCGTCCAGGGTTGTGGGCGGACTCACGAACAATTATGGAGGGATGAGGACGTGGCAGGAATTGAAAGCCAAGTGCTCTTTCGTGGAAGATAACTAGTCCTCCCAAAGACGACTGTGCAGCAAAGAGAAGATGGGCAACAACAGTGTTTACCAGGTAACCCTGAGGTCGCAAACTCTCTACTTTGCAATGAGGAAAATCAACTTCCCAGGAAGACTCAATTCCCAGCAGGACAAAGCAGCATATTACCAAGTCGCATCGGACTCTCTCTTGTACATCCCGTGGACACAGTGGCTCGTGACACTAGTAACCATTGCCATGCTGGGAGTCCTTACTGTGGTGTAAGGATATCAAGGGGAGGGCTTAGTTAGGCCTAGGTGACGGTACTTCTCTAGACTATCTACCAGTTCTGGAAAACCCTGTAGGTTTTGAAGCCGGACTTAAAGTGTAGTTGCCGCTTGAGGTAGACAGACGTCGTGGAGCAGCTCCCAGGAGCAGTGGTAGGCTAATTGTATTTTCTACTGCAGCTCAGGGTTCCTCCAGAGCGCAGACACCCTTTGCATGAAGGAAGGCATGGAACGTTGATAACTGGGTTGCTTTCAAGCTATCGCAATCCAGGTGTCTAAACAACGAAGCCCTTCACTGCCCATCAGTTGGCATCTAGCTGTTCCCGACGGTAGATGGCTCAAGGCTCCCCGAAGACACAGGCAGTCCTTTCTCAGTACGTTTTGGAACCTAGCGCTGACAAGTGAGTCCAAAAGAGAGCTGATATGCTTCCTAGAGTTCAAGAACCACAGGAACTAAGGCTCTATGCAATCTGTTGTTTCGCTAAGTCTGTCATGAGAACACCTGGACGTTAGCTTGAGGCTAGAGGCCCCATGTGGTGGGCCCATTCCCTGAAGACTACTGAAGGATGACCACCTACCAAGGGATGGCAACCTCCAAGTTTCTTGCCTAGAAACTCACGTCATCACCAGGGCAATTGTGTTACGAAGAGAAGCTGTGCAGCAACAGTGTTTCTTGGGGAGAATTGAGCCCACGGCTCTGTAAATCCCAATGAGGAAAATAAAGTTTCACTCGCAGCCTTACTTTCAAAAGGGACCACACAGAGCATTCACCCTGCTGTGTCTTTCTCTAGTTTGTACTCCCAAGGTGCGTTAGAAGGGAGATACTTGAGTTGTTTCACTTACCACATGCTAGATGTTTAGCAAAAGAAGGCCTTTACTGCCCTTCTTTTGGCATATGGTTGTCCTCAGCCGAACAGTTCTCTCAGCTCCTAGAAGCGACGGGCGGTCCCTTGTGTACATCTTGGATCCCAGTGCAGACCTGTTAGTCCTAAGACACCAGAAATGCTTCCTACACTTAAAGCACCGCTTTGACAAACGCTGCCTGGAACCTGTTGCCTGCCTATCTATCTGTGTGACGAACAAAACAGTAACTTAGCTTGGAGCCAGTCCTCCTATATTTTTGGCTTACTCACCGACGATTGCTGAGGGATGAGCACTTAGCAGGGACTGAAAGGTCACGTTTGCCTCATGGGGGGCGGGGATATGACTTGTCCTCACAAGGCAATTGTGCAATGAAGAAAAGATAGGCCACTACACTGTTCATCAGGTAACCTTGAGGCCGCATGTCGTCATTCCAGTGTGCCAAATAAACTTCCCATCACGGTTCAGTTTCCAAGGCGAGGGCACAGCGTCTTATGCTGCAGTTTCTGGCTCCCTACTGGACGTTCAGCTGACCACCTAGTCCCTTTAGTGAGTAAACTTTGTGATACACTTTGTGATACGGGGTCGTGATTGTTGTGAAAGGATTTAGCAAGTCATGGGTTAGTGAGGCCGGTGTGTACAATGTATCTCCAGAATACCTGGCTTTCAAGGGAGAGCCTGAAATTTTTCAGGCTACACTGAAAGTCCAGTGGCCGCCTGGGGTAAATTGCATCACGTGCGAGTGCCCTGAAGGCGGGGTCGAATCACTGTATGTTTTGTGTGCTCTGGGTTCGGCAGAAAAGCAGACACGTTTTGCATGAAGGAATGAACAGAACGCTGATAGCTGGCTGTTTCTAAGCTATCCCAACCTAGGTGTTTCTCTGACGAAGCCCTTCACTGCCCATGATTCGGCATCTAGCTGCTGCCAGCGGTGCATTGCTCAAAACTCCCTGAAGACACAGGAGGCCCTTTTAGTCCGTTTCGGATCCTAGTACAGCCCCGCGACTCAAGAGAGGACCTGATATGCTTCCTAGGGTTCGAGAAACCCAGGGACTAAGGCTGCATGGGGTCTGTCGCATGCCTACCTGGTTCATGAGAAAACCTGAACATTAGCTTAAGGCCAGAGGCCCCGTGTGGTTCTCCCCTTCCCTGAGGACAACTGAAGTAGGAGCACTTACCGAGGAACGGCAACATCCAATCTCCTTCCAGGAAACTCACTTGTCATCACAAAGGCAACTGTGCAACAACAATTGTTTCCCAGGGAGAACTGAGCCCACAGCTCTCTAAATCCCAATGAGGAAAATAAAGTTTCCCTTCAAGCCTTAGTTTCTAAATGGACCACAGAGCATTCACCCTGTGCTTTCCGTCTCTCCATGGCAAGTCCAAGGTGCGCATAGCACGGAGATACTACAGTCATTTCAACTTGCCGCATCCTAGCATTTTAACAAAAGACGCCCTTCACAGCCCTTCTTTCAGCCTATAGTTGCCCTCAACTGAGCTTCGCTCACAAGGCCCAGAAAGGACGGGCAGTCCGTCGTTTACATGTTGGATCCTAGTGCAGACCCCCGTGTCCTAAGACACCAGAAACGCTTCCTAGATTTAAAGCACCGCTTTGACTAACGCTGCCGTGAGCCTGCGGCCCGCCTATGTCTGTGACGAGAGAAGTAAGTAGAACGTTGGACTGAGGCGAGTCGTCCAGGGTTGTGGGCGGACTCACGAACAATTATGGAGGGATGAGGACGTGGCAGGAATTGAAAGCCAAGTGCTCTTTCGTGGAAGATAACTAGTCCTCCCAAAGACGATTGTGCAGCAAAGAGAAGATGGGCAACAACAGTGTTTACCAGGTAACCCTGAGGCCGCAAACTCTCTACTTTGCAATGAGGAAAATCAACTTCCCAGGAAGACTCAATTCCCAGCAGGACAAAGCAGCATATTACCAAGTCGCATCGGACTCTCTCTTGTACATCCCGTGGACACAGTGGCTCGTGACACTAGTAACCATTGCCATGCTGGGAGTCCTTACTGTGGTGTAAGGATATCAAGGGGAGGGCTTAGTTAGGCCTAGGTGACGGTACTTCTCTAGACTATCTACCAGTTCTGGAAAACCCTGTAGGTTTTGAAGCCGGACTTAAAGTGTAGTTGCCGCTTGAGGTAGACAGACGTCGTGGAGCAGCTCCCAGGAGCAGTGGTAGGCTAATTGTATTTTCTACTGCAGCTCAGGGTTCCTCCAGAGCGCAGACACCCTTTGCATGAAGGAAGGCATGGAACGTTGATAACTGGGTTGCTTTCAAGCTATCGCAATCCAGGTGTCTAAACAACGAAGCCCTTCACTGCCCATCAGTTGGCATCTAGCTGTTCCCGACGGTAGATGGCTCAAGGCTCCCCGAAGACACAGGCAGTCCTTTCTCAGTACGTTTTGGAACCTAGCACTGACAAGTGAGTCCAAGAGAGAGCTGATATGCTTCCTAGAGTTCAAGAACCACAGGGACTAAGGCTCTATGCAATCTGTTGTTTCGCTAAGTCTGTCATGAGAACACCTGGACGTTAGCTTGAGGCTAGAGGCCCCATGTGGTGGGCCCATTCCCTGAAGACTACTGAAGGATGACCACCTACCAAGGGATGGCAACCTCCAAGTTTCTTGCCTAGAAACTCACGTCATCACCAGGGCAATTGTGTTACGAAGAGAAGCTGTGCAGCAACAGTGTTTCTTGGGGAGAATTGAGCCCGCGGCTCTGTAAATCCCAATGAGGAAAATAAAGTTTCACTCGCAGCCTTACTTTCAAAAGGGACCACACAGAGCATTCACCCTGCTGTGTCTTTCTCTAGTTTGTACTCCCAAGGTGCGTTAGAAGGGAGATACTTGAGTTGTTTCACTTACCACATGCTAGATGTTTAGCAAAAGAAGGCCTTTACTGCCCTTCTTTTGGCATATGGTTGTCCTCAGCCGAACAGTTCTCTCAGCTCCTAGAAGCGACGGGCGGTCCCTTGTGTACATCTTGGATCCCAGTGCAGACCTGTTAGTCCTAAGACACCAGAAATGCTTCCTACACTTAAAGCACCGCTTTGACAAACGCTGCCTGGAACCTGTTGCCTGCCTATCTATCTGTGTGACGAACAAAACAGTAACTTAGCTTGGAGCCAGTCCTCCTATATGTTTGGCTTACTCACCGACGATTGCTGAGGGATGAGCACTTAGCAGGGACTGAAAGGCCACGTTTGCCTCACGGGGGGCGGGGATATGACTTGTCCTCACAAGGCAATTGTGCAATGAAGAAAAGATAGGCCACTACACTGTTCATCAGGTAACCTTGAGGCCGCATGTCGTCATTCCAGTGTGCCAAATAAACTTCCCATCACGGTTCAGTTTCCAAGGCGAGGGCACAGCATCTTATGCTGCAGTTTCTGACTCCCTACTGGACGTTCAGCTGACCACGTAGACCCTTTCGTGAGTAAAATTTGTGATACACTTTGTGATACGGGGTTGTGATTGTGGTGAAAGGATTTAGCAAGTCATGGGTTAGTGAGGCCGGTGTGTACAATGTAACTCCAGAATACCTGGCTTTCAAGGGAGTGCCTGAAATTTTTAAGGCTACACTGAAAGTCCAGTGGCCGCCTGGGGTAAATTGCATCACGTGCAAGTTCCCTGAAGGCGGGGTCGAATGACTGTATGTTTTGTGTGCTCTGGGTTCGGCAGAAAAGCAGACACGTTTTGCATGAAGGAATGAACAGAACGCTGATAGGTGGCTGTTTCTAAGCTATCCCAACCTAGGTGTTTCTCTGACGAAGCCCTTCACTGCCCATGATTCGGCATCTAGCTGCTGCCAGCGGTGCATTGCTCACAACTCCCTGAAGACACAGGAGGCCCTTTTAGTCCGTTTCGGATCCTAGTACAGCCCAGCGACTCAAGAGAGGACCTGATATGCTTCCTAGGGTTCAAGAAACCCAGGGACTAAGGCTGCATGGGGTCTGTCGCATGCCTACCTGGTTCATGAGAAAACCTGAACATCAGCTTAAGGCCAGAGGCCCCGTGTGGTTCTCCCCTTCCCTGAGGACAACTGATGTAGGAGCACTTACCGAGGAATGGCAACATCCAATCTCCTTCCAGGAAACTCACTTGTCATCACAAAGGCAACTGTGCAACAACAATTGTTTCCCAGGGAGAACTGAGCCCGCAGCTCTCTAAATCCCAATGAGAAAAATAAAGTTTCCCTTCAAGCCTTAGTTTCAAAATGGACCGCAGAGCATTCACCCTGTTGTATCCGTCACTCCATGGCACGTCCAAGGTGCGCATAGCACGGAGATACTACATTCGTTTCAACTTGCCGCATCCTAGCATTTTAACAAAAGACGCCCTTCACAGCCCTTCTTTCAGCCTATAGTTGCCCTCAACTGAGCTTCGCTCACAAGGCCCAGAAAGGACGGGCGGTCCGTCGTTTACATCTTGGATCCTAGTGCAGACCCCCGTGTCCTAAGACACCAGAAACGCTTCCTAGATTTAAAGCACCGCTTTGACTAACGCTGCCGTGAGCCTGCGGCCCGCCTATGTCTGTGACGAGAGAAGTAAGTAGAACGTTGGACTGAGGTGAGTCGTCCAGGGTTGTGGGCGGACTCACGAACAATTATGGAGGGATGAGGACGTGGCAGGATTGAAAGCCAAGTGCTCTTTCGTGGAAGATAACTAGTCCTCCCAAAGACGACTGTGCAGCAAAGAGAAGATGGGCAACAACAGTGTTTACCAGGTAACCCTGAGGCCGCAAACTCTCTACTTTGCAATGAGGAAAATCAACTTCCCAGGAAGACTCAATTCCCAGCAGGACAAAGCAGCATATTACCAAGTCGCATCAGACTCTCTCTTGTACATCCCGTGGACACAGTGGCTCGTGACACTAGTAACCATTGCCATGCTGGGAGTCCTTACTGTGGTGTAAGGATATCAAGGTGAGGGCTTAGTTAGGCCTAGGTGACGGTACTTCTCTAGACTATCTACCAGTTCTGGAAAACCCTGTAGGTTTTGAAGCCGGACTTAAAGTGTAGTTGCCGCTTGAGGTAGACAGACGTCGTGGAGCAGCTCCCAGGAGCAGTGGTAGGCTAATTGTATTTTCTACTGCAGCTCAGGGTTCCTCCAGAGCGCAGACACCCTTTGCATGAAGGAAGGCATGGAACGTTGATAACTGGGTTGCTTTCAAGCTATCGCAATCCAGGTGTCTAAACAACGAAGCCCTTCACTGCCCATCAGTTGGCATCTAGCTGTTCCCGACGGTAGATGGCTCAAGGCTCCCCGAAGACACAGGCAGTCCTTTCTCAGTACGTTTTGGAACCTAGCGCTGACAAGTGAGTCCAAAAGAGAGCTGATATGCTTCCTAGAGTTCAAGAACCACAGGGACTAAGGCTCTATGCAATCTGTTGTTTCGCTAAGTCTCTCATGAGAACACCTGGACGTTAGCTTAACGCTAGAGGCCCCATGTGGTGGGCCCATTCCCTGAAGACTACTGAAGGATGACCACCTACCAAGGCATGGCAAACTCCAAGTTTCTTGCCTAGAAACTCACGTCATCACGAGGGCAATTGTGTTACGAAGAGAAGCTGTGCAGCAACAGTGTTTCTTGGGGAGAATTGAGCCCGCGGCTCTGTAAATCCCAATGAGGAAAATAAAGTTTCACTCGCAGCCTTACTTTCAAAAGGGACCACACAGAGCATTCACCCTGCTGTGTCTTTCTCTAGTTTGTACTCCCAAGGTGCGTTAGAAGGGAGATACTTGAGTTGTTTCACTTACCACATGCTAGATGTTTAGCAAAAGAAGGCCTTTACTGCCCTTCTTTCGGCATATGGTTGTCCTCAGCCGAACACTGCTCTCAGCTCCTAGAAGCGACGGGCAGTCCCTCGTGTACATCTTGGATCCCAGTGCAGACCTATTTGTCCTAAGACACCAGAAATGCTTCCTACACTTAAAGCACCGCTTTGACAAACGCTGCCTGGAACCTGTTGCCTGCCTATCTGTGTGATGAACAAAACAGTACCTTAGCTTGGGGCCAGTCCTCCTATATGTTTGGCTTACTCACCGACGATTGCTGAGGGATGAGCACCTAGCAGGGAGTGAAAGGCTACGTATGCCTCACGGGGTTGGGGGGGGCAATCACTTGTCCTCACAAAGGCAATTCTGCAATGAAGAAAAGATAGACCACTACACTGTTCATCAGGTAACCTTGAAGTCGCGTGTCGACATTCCAGTGTGCAAAATAAACTTCCCATCACGCTTCAGTTTCCAAGGTGAGGGCACAGCGTCTTATGCTGCAGTTCCTGACTCCCTACTGGACGTTCAGCTGACCACCTAGACCCTTTCGTGAGTAAACTTTGTGATACACTTTGTGATACGGGGTCGTGATTGTGGTGAAAGGATTAGCAAGTCATGGGTTAGTGAGGCCGCTGTGTACAATGTATCTCCAGAATACCTGGCTTTCAAGGGAGAGCCTGAAATTTTTCAGGCTACACTGAAAGTCCAGTGGCCGCCTGGGGTAAATTGCATCACGTGCGAGTGCCCTGAAGGCGGGGTCGAATCACTGTATGTTTTGTGTGCTCTGGGTTCGGCAGAAAAGCAGACACGTTTTGCATGAAGGAATGAACAGAACGCTGATAGGTGGCTGTTTCTAAGCTATCCCAACCTAGGTGTTTCTCTGACGAAGCCCTTCACTGCCCATGATTCGGCATCTAGCTGCTGCCAGCGGTGCATTGCTCACAACTCCCTGAAGACACAGGAGGTCCTTTTAGTCCACTTCAGATCCTAGTACAGCCCAGCGACTCAAGAGAGGACCTGATATGCTTCCTAGGGTTCGAGAAACCCAGGGACTAAGGCTGCATGGGGTCTGTCGCATGCCTACCTGGTTCATGAGAAAACCTGAACATTAGCTTAAGGCCAGAGGCCCCGTGTGGTTCTCCCCTTCCCTGAGGACAACTGAAGTAGGAGCACTTACCGAGGAACGGCAACATCCAATCTCCTTCCAGGAAACTCACTTGTCATCACAAAGGCAACTGTGCAACAACAATTGTTTCCCAGGGAGAACTGAGCCCACAGCTCTCTAAATCCCAATGAGGAAAATAAAGTTTCCCTTGAAGCCTTAGTTTCTAAATGGACCACAGAGCATTCACCCTGTGCTTTCCATCTCTCCATGGCACGTCCAAGGTGCGCATAGCACGGAGATACTACAGTCATTTCAACTTGCCGCATCCTAGCATGTTAACAAAAGACGCCCTTCACAGCCCTTCTTTCAGCCTATAGTTGCCCTCAACTGAGCATTGCTCACAAACCCCAGAAAGGACGGGCAGTCCGTCGTTTATATCTTGGATCCTAGTGCAGACACCCGTGTCCTAAGACACCAGAAACGCTTCCTAGATTTAAAGCACCGCTTTGACAAAGGCTGCCGTGAGCTTGCGGCCCGCCTATGTCTGTGATGAGAGAAGTAGAACGTTGGCTTGAGGCGAGTCGTCCGGGGTTGTGGGCGTACTCACGAACGATTTTTGAGGGATGAGGACGTGGCAGGAATTGAAAGCCAAGTGTTCTTTCATGGAAGATAACTTGTCCTCCCAAAGACGACTGTGCAGCAAAGAGAAGATGGGCAACAACAGTGTTTACCAGGTAACCCTGAGGCCGCAAACTCTCTACTTTGCAATGAGGAAAATCAACTTCCCAGGAAGCCTCAATTTCCAGCAGGACAAAGCAGCGTATTAACAAGTCGCATCGGACTCTCTCATGTACATCCCGTGGACACAGTGGCTCGTGACACTAGTAACCATTGCCATGCTGGGAGTCCTTACTGTGGTGTAAGGATATCAAGGTGAGGGCTTAGTTAGGCCTAGGTGACGGTACTTCTCTTGACTATCTACCAGTTCGGGAAAACCCTGTAGGTTTTGAAGCCGGACTTAAAGTGTAGTTGCCGCTTGAGGTAGTCAGACGTCATGGAGCATCTCCCAGGAGCAGTGGTAGGCTAATTGTATTTTCCAGTGCAGCTCAGGGTTCCTCCAGAGCGCAGACACCCTTTGCATGAAGGAAGGCATGGAACGTTGATAACTGGGTTGCTTTCAAGCTATCGCAACCCAGATGTCTGCACAACGAAGCCCTTCACTGCCCGTAGTCGGCATCTAGCTGTTCCTGACGGTAGATGGTTCACGGCTCCACGAAGACACAGGCAGTCCTTTCTCAGTACATTTCGGAATCTAGCACTGACCCGCGAATCCAAAAGAGACCTGATATGTTTCCTAGACTTCAAGAACCACAGGGACTAAGGCTCTATGCAATCTGTTGCTTCCCTAAGACTGTCAAGAGAACACCTGGACGTTAGCTTCAGGCTAGTTGCCCCATGTGGTGGCCCCATTCCTGAAGACTACTGAAGTTTGACCACCTACCAAGGGATGGCAACCTCCAAGTTTCTTGCCTAGAAACTCACGTCATCACGAGGGCAATTGTGTTACGAAGAGAAGCTGTGCAGCAACAGTGTTTCTTGGGGAGAATTGAGCCCGCGGCTCTGTAAATCCCAATGAGGAAAATAAAGTTTCACTCGCAGCCTTACTTTCAAAAGGGACCACACAGAGCATTCACCCTGCTGTGTCTTTCTCTAGTTTGTACTCCCAAGGTGCGTTAGAAGGGAGATACTTGAGTTGTTTCACTTACCACATGCTAGATGTTAAGCAAAAGAAGGCCTTTACTGCCCTTCTTTCGGCATATGGTTGTCTCAGCCGATCAGTTCTCTCAGCTCCTAGAAGCGACGGTCAGTCCCTCGTGTACATCTTGGATCCCAGTGCAGACCTATTTGTCCTAAGACACCAGAAATGCTTCCTACACTTAAAGCACCGCTTTGACAAACGCTGCCTGGAACCTGTTGCCTGCCTATCTATCTGTGTGACGAACAAAACAGTACCTTAGCTTGGGGCCAGTCCTCCTATATGTTTGGCTTACTCACCGACGATTGCTGAGGGATGAGCACCTAGCAGGGAGTGAAAGGCTACGTATGTCTCACGGGGTTAGGGGGGGAAATCACTTGTCCTCAGAAAGGCAATTCTGCAATGAAGAAAAGATAGGCCACTACACTGTTCATCAAGTAACCTTGAGGCCGCATGTCGTCATTCCAGTGTGCCAAATAAACTTCCCATCACGGTACAGTTTCCAAGGCGAGGGCACAGCGTCTTATGCTGCAGTTTCTGACTCCCTACTGGACGTTCAGCTGACCACCTAGACCCTTTCGTGAGTAAACTTTGTGATACACTTTGTGATACGGGGTCATGATTGTGGTGAAAGGATTAGGAAGTCATGGGTTAGTGAGGCCGGTGTGTACAATGTATCTCCAGAATACCTGGCTTTCAAGGGAGAGCCTGAAATTTTTCAGGCTACACTGAAAGTCCAGTGGCCACCTGGGGTAAATTGCATCACGTGCGAGTTCCCTGAAGTCGGGGTCGAATCACTGTATGTTTTGTGTGCTCTGGGTTCGGCAGAAAAGCAGACACGTTTTGCATGAAGGAATGAACAGAACGCTGATAGCTGGCTGTTTCTAAGCTATCCCAACCTAGGTGTTTCTCTGACGAAGCCCTTCACTGCCCATGATTCGGCATCTAGCTGCTGCCAGCGGTGCATTGCTCACAACTCCCTGAAGACACAGGAGGTCCTTTTAGTCCACTTCAGATCCTAGTACAGCCCAGCGACTCAAGAGAGGACCTGATATGCTTCCTAGGGTTCAAGAAACCCAGGGACTAAGGCTGCATGGGGTCTGTCGCATGCCTACCTGGTTCATGAGAAAACCTGAACATTAGCTTAAGGCCAGAGGCCCCGTGTGGTTCTCCCCTTCCCTGAGGACAACTGAAGTAGGAGCACTTACCGAGGAACGGCAACATCCAATCTCCTTCCAGGAAACTCACTTGTCATCACAAAGGCAACTGTGCAACAACAATTGTTTCCCAGGGAGAACTGAGCCCACAGCTCTCTAAATCCCAATGAGGAAAATAAAGTTTCCCTTCAAGCCTTAGTTTCTAAATGGACCACAGAGCATTCACCCTGTGCTTTCCACCTCTCCATGGCACGTCCAAGGTGCGCATAGCACGGAGATATTACAGTCATTTCAACTTGCCGCATCCTAGCATTTTAACAAAAGACGCCCTTCACAGCCCTTCTTTCAGCCTATAGTTGCCCTCAACTAAGCATTGCTCACAAGGCCCAGAAAGGACGGGCAGTCCGTCGTTTATATCTTGGATCCTAGTGCAGACCCCCGTGTCCTAAGACACCAGAAACGCTTCCTAGATTTAAAGCACCGCTTTGACAAAGGCTGCCGTGAGCTTGCGGCCCGCCTATGTCTGTGATGACAGAAGTAGAACGTTGGCTTGAAGCGAGTCGTCCGGGGTTGTGGGCGTACTCACGAACGATTTTTGAGGGATGAGGACGTGGCAGGAATTGAAAGCCAAGTGTTCTTTCATGGAAGATAACTTGTCCTCCCAAAGACGACTGTGCAGCAAAGAGAAGATGGGCAACAACAGTGTTTACCAGGTAACCTTGAGGCCGCAAACTCTCTACTTTGCAATGAGGAAAATCAACTTCCCAGGAAGCCTCAATTTCCAGCAGGACAAAGCAGCGTATTAACAAGTCGCATTGGACTCTCTCTTGTACATCCCGTGGACACAGTGGCTCGTGACACTAGTAACCATTGCCATGCTGGGAGTCCTTACTGTGGTGTAAGGATATCAAGGTGAGTGCTTATGTAGGCCTAGGTGACGGTACTTCTCTAGACTATCTACCAGTTCTGGAAAACCCTGTAGGTTTTGAAGCCGGACTTAAAGTGTAGTTGCCGCTTGAGGTAGTCAGACGTCATGGAGCATCTCCCAGGAGTAGTGGTAGGCTAATTGTATTTTCCAGTGCAGCTCAGGGTTCCTCCAGAGCGCAGACACCCTTTGCATGAAGGAAGGCATGGAACGTTGATAACTGGGTTGCTTTCAAGCTATCGCAACCCAGATGTCTACACAACGAAGCCCTTCACTGCCCGTAGTCGGCATCTAGCTGTTCCTGACGGTAGATGGTTCACGGCTCCACGAAGACACAGGCAGTCCTTTCTCAGTACATTTCGGAATCTTGCGCTGACCCGCGAATCCAAAAGAGACCTGATATGTTTCCTAGAGTTCAAGAACCACAGGGAATAAGGCTCTATGCTATCTGTTGCTTCCCTAAGACTGTCATGAGAACACCTGGACGTTAGCTTGAGGCTAGAGGCCCCATGTGGTGAGCCCATTCCTGAAGACTACTGAAGTTTGACCACCTACCAAGGGATGGCAACCTCCAAGTTTCTTGCCTAGAAACTCACGTCATCACCAGGGCAATTGTGTTACGAAGAGAAGCTGTGCAGCAACAGTGTTTCTTGGGGAGAATTGAGCCCGCGGCTCTGTAAATCCCGATGAGGAAAATAAAGTTTCACTCGCAGCCTTACTTTCAAAAGGGACCACACAGAGCATTCACCCAGCTGTGTCTTTCTCTAGTTTGTACTCCCAATGTGCGTTAGAAGGGAGATACTTGAGTTGATTCACTTACCACATGCTAGATGTTTAGCAAAAGAAGGCCTTTACTGCCCTTCTTTCGGCATATGGTTGTCCTCAGCTGAACACTGCTCTCAGCTCCTAGAAGCGACGGGCAGTCCCTCGTGTACATCTTGGATCCCAGTGCAGACCTGTTAGTCCTAAGACACCAGAAATGCTTCCTACACTTAAAACACCGCTTTGACAAACGCTGCCTGGAACTGTTGCCTGCCTATCTGTGTGACGAACAAAACAGCACCTTAGCTTGGGGCCAGTCCTCCTATATGTTTGGCTTACTCACCGATGATTGCTGAGGGATGAGCACCTAGCAGGGAGTGAAAGGCTATGTATGACTCACAGGGTTGGGGGGGGAAATCACTTGTCCTCAGAAAGGCAATTCTGCAATGAAGAAAAGATAGGCCACTACACTGTTCCTCAGGTAACCTTGAGGTCGCGTGTCGAAATTCCAGTGTGCCAAATAAACTTCCCATCACGCTTCAGTTTCCAAGGCAAGGGCACAGCATCTTATGCTGCAGTTCCTGATTCCCTACTGGACGTTCAGCTGACCACCTAGACCCTTTCATGAGTAAACTTTGTGATACACTTTGTGATACGGGGTCGTGATTGTGGTGAAAGGATTAGCAAGTCATGGGTTAGTGAGGCCGGTGTGTACAATGTATCTCCAGAGTACCTGGCTTTCAAGGGAGAGCCTGAAATTTTTCAGGCTACACTGAAAGTCCAGTGGCCGCCTGGGGTAAATTGCATCACGTGCGAGTGCCCTGAAGGCGGGGTCGAATCACTGTATGTTTTGTGTGCTCTGGGTTCGGCAGAAAAGCAGACACGTTTTGCATGAAGGAATGAACAGAACGCTGATAGCTGGCTGTTTCTAAGGTATCCCAACCTAGGTGTTTCTCTGATGAAGCCCTTCACTGCCCATGATTCGGCACCTAGCTGCTGCCAGCAGTGCATTGCTCACAACTCCCTGAAGACACAGGAGGCTCTTTTAGTCCGTTTCGGATCCTAGTACAGCCCCGCGACTCAAGAGAGGACCTGATATGCTTCCTAGGGTTCGAGAAACCCAGGGACTAAGGCTGAATGGGGTCTGTCGCATGCCTACCTGGTTCATGAGAAAACCTGAACATTAGCTTAAGGCCAGAGGCCCCGTGTGTTTCTCCCCTTCCCTGAGGACAACTGAAGTAGGAGCACTTACCGAGGAACGGCAACATCCAATCTCCTTCCAGGAAACTCACTTGTCATCACAAAGGCTACTGTGCAACAACAATTGTTTCCCAGGGAGAACTGAGCCCGCAGCTCTCTAAATCCCAATGAGGAAAATAAAGTTTCCCTTCAAGCCTTAGTTTCAAAATGGACCGCAGAGCATTCACCCTGTTGTATCCGTCACTCCATGGCACGTCCAAGGTGCGCATAGCACGGAGATACTACATTCGTTTCAACTTGCCGCATCCTAGCATTTTAACAAAAGACGCCCTTCACAGCCCTTCTTTCAGCCTATAGTTGCCCTCAACTGAGCTTCGCTCACAAGGCCCAGAAAGGACGGGCAGTCCGTCGTTTACATCTTGGATCCTAGTGCAGACCCCCGTGTCCTAAGACACCAGAAACGCTTCCTAGATTTAAAGCACCACTTTGATTAACGCTGCCGTGAGCCTGCGGCCCGCCTATGTCTGTGATGAGAGAAGTAGAACGTTGGCTTGAGGCGAGTCATCCGGGGTTGTGGGTGTACTCACGAATGATTTTTGAGGGTGGAGGACGTGGCAGGAATTGAAAGCCAAGTGCTCTTTCGTGGAAGATTACTAGTCCTCCCAAACACGACTGTGCAGCAAAGAGAAGATGGGCAACAACATTGTTTACCAGGTAAACCTGAGGCCGCAAACTCTCTACTTTGCAATGAGGAAAATCAACTTCCCAGGAAGACTCAATTCCCAGCAGGACAAAGCAGCATATTACCAAGTCGCATCGGACTCTCTCTTGTACATCCCGTGGACACAGTGGCTCGTGACACTAGTAACCATTGCCATGCTGGGAGTCCTTACTGTGGTGTAAGGATATCAAGGTGAGGGCTTAGTTAGGCCTACGTGACGGTACTTCTCTAGACTATCTACCAGTTCTGGAAAACCCTGTAGGTTTTGAAGCCGGACTTAAAGTGTAGTTGCCGCTTGAGGTAGACAGACGTCGTGGAGCAGCTCCCAGGAGCAGTGGTAGGCTAATTGTATTTTCTACTGCAGCTCAGGGTTCCTCCAGAGCGCAGACACCCTTTGCATGAAGGAAGGCATGGAACGTTGATAACTGGGTTGCTTTCAAGCTATCGCAATCCAGGTGTCTAAACAACGAAGCCCTTCACTGCCCATCAGTTGGCATCTAGCTGTTCCCGACGGTAGATGGCTCAAGGCTCCCCGAAGACACAGGCAGTCCTTTCTCAGTACGTTTTGGAACCTAGCGCTGACAAGTGAGTCCAAAAGAGAGCTGATATGCTTCCTAGAGTTCAAGAACCACAGGGACTAAGGCTCTATGCAATCGGTTGTTTCGCTAAGTCTGTCATGAGAACACCTGGACGTTAGCTTGAGGCTAGAGGCCCCATGTGGTGGGCCCATTCCCTGAAGACTACTGAAGGATGACCACCTACCAAGGGATGGCATCCTCCAAGTTTCTTGCCTAGAAACTCACGTCATCACCAGGGCAATTGTGTTACGAAGAGAAGCTGTGCAGCAACAGTGTTTCTTGGGGAGAATTGAGCCCGCGGCTCTGTAAATCCCAATGAGGAAAATAAAGTTTCACTCGCAGCCTTACTTTCAAAAGGGACCACACAGAGCATTCACCCTGCTGTGTCTTTCTCTAGTTTGTACTCCCAAGGTGCGTTAGAAGGGAGATACTTGAGTTGTTTCACTTACCACATGCTAGATGTTTAGCAAAAGAAGGCCTTTACTGCCCTTCTTTTGGCATATGGTTGTCCTCAGCCGAACAGTTCTCTCAGCTCCTAGAAGCGACGGGCGGTCCCTCGTGTACATCTTGGATCCCAGTGCAGACCTGTTAGTCCTAAGACACCAGAAATGCTTCCTACACTTAAAGCACCGCTTTGACAAACGCTGCCTGGATCCTGTTGCCTGCCTATCTGTGTGACGAACAAAAGAGTAACTTAGCTTGGAGTCAGTCCTCCTATATGTTTGGCTTGCTCACCGACGATTGCTAAGGGATGAGCACCTAGCAGGGACTCAAAGGCCACGTTTGCCTCACGGGGGGCGGGGATATGACTTGTCCTCACAAAGGCAATTGTGCAATGAAGAAAAGATAGGCCACTACACTGTTCATCAGGTAACCTTGAGGCCGCATGTCGTCATTCCAGTGTGCCAAATAAACTTCCCATCACGGTTCAGTTTCCAAGGCGAGGGCACAGCGTCTTATGCTGCAGTTTCTGACTCCCTACTGGACGTTCAGCTGACCACCTAGACCCTTTCGTGAGTCAACTTTGTGATACACTTTGTGATACGGGGTCGTGATTGTGGTGAAAGGATTAGCAAGTCATGGGTTAGTGAGGCCGGTTTGTACAATGTATCTCCAGAATACCTGGCTTTCAAGGGAGAGCCTGAAATTTTTCAGGCTGCACTGAAAGTCCAGTGGCCGCCTGGGGTAAATTGCGTCACGTGCGAGTTCCCTGAAGGCGGGGTCGAATCACTGTACGTTTTGTGTGCTCTGGATTCGGCAGAAAAGCAGACACGTTTTGCATGAAGGAATGAACAGAACGCTGATAGCTGGCTGTTTCTAAGCTATCCCAACCTAGGTGTTTCTCTGACGAAGCCCTTCACTGCCCATGATTCGGCATCTAGCTGCTGCCAGTGGTGCATTGCTCACAACTCCCTGAAGACACAGGAGGCCCTTTTAGTCCATTTCGGATCCTAGTACAGCCCAGCGACTCAAGAGAGGACCTGATATGCTTCCTAGGGTTCGAGAAACCCAGGGACTAAGGCTGCATGGGGTCTGTCGCATACCTACCTGGTTCATGAGAAAACCTGAACATTAGCTTAAGGCCAGAGGCCCCGTGTGGTTCTCCCCTTCCCTGAGGACAACTGAAGTAGGAGCACTTACCGAGGAACGGCAACATCCAATCTCCTTCCAGGAAACTCACTTGTCATCACAAAGGCAACTGTGCAACAACAATTGTTTCCCAGGGAGAACTGAGCCCGCAGCTCTCTAAATCCCAATGAGGAAAATAAAGTTTCCCTTGAAGCCTTAGTTTCTAAATGGACCACAGAGCATTCACCCTTTGCTTTCCGTCTCTCCATGGCACGTCCAAGGTGCTCATAGCACGGAGATACTACAGTCATTTCAACTTGCCGCATCCTAGCATTTTAACAAAAGACGCCCTTCACAGCCCTTCTTTCAGCCTATAGTTGCCCTCAACTGAGCATTGCTCACAAGGCCCAGAAAGGACGGGCAGTCCATCGTTTATATCTTGGATCCTAGTGCAGACCCCCGTGTCCTAAGACACCAGAAACGCTTCCTAGATTTAAAGCACCGCTTTGACAAAGGCTGCCGTGAGCTTGCGGCCCGCCTATGTCTGTGATGACAGAAGTAGAACGTTGGCTTGAGGCGAGTCGTCCGGGGTTGTGGGCGTACTCACGAACGATTTTTGAGGGATGAGGACGTGGGAGGAATTGAAAGCCAAGTGTTCTTTCATGGAAGATAACTTGTCCTCCCAAAGACGACTGTGCAGCAAAGAGAAGATGGGCAACAACAGTGTTTACCCTGAGGCCGCAAACTCTCTACTTTGCAATGAGGAAAATCAACTTCCCAGGATGCCTCAATTTCCAGCAGGACAAAGCAGCGTATTAACAAGTCGCATCGGACTCTCTCTTGTACATCCCATGGACACAGTGGCTCGTGACACTAGTAACCATTGCCATGCTGGGAGTCCTTACTGTGGTGTAAGGATATCAAGGTGAGGGCTTAGTTAGGCCTAGGTGACGGTACTTCTCTAGACTATCTACCAGTTCTGGAAAACCCTGTAGGTTTTGAAGCCGGACTTAAAGTGTAGTTGCCGCTTGAGGTAGTCAGACGTCATGGAGCATCTCCCAGGAGCAGTGGTAGGCTAATTGTATTTTCCAGTGCAGCTCAGGGTTCCTCCAGAGCGCAGACACCCTTTGCATGAAGGAAGGCATGGAACGTTGATAACTGGGTTGCTTTCAAGCTATCGCAACCCAGATGTCTACACAACGAAGCCCTTCACTGCCCGTAGTCGGCATCTAGCTGTTCCTGACGGTAGATGGTTCACGGCTCCACGAAGACACAGGCAGTCCTTTCTCAGTACATTTCGGAATCTAGCACTGACCCGCGACTCCAAAAGAGAGCTGATATGTTTCCTAGAGTTCAAGAACCACAGGGACTAAGGCTCTATGCAATCTGTTGCTTCCCTAAGACTGTCATGAGAACACCTGGACGTTAGCTTGAGGCTAGAGGCCCCATGTGGTGGGCCCATTCCTGAAGACTACTGAAGTATGACCACCTACCAAGGGATGGCAACCTCCAAGTTTCTTGCCTAGAAACTCACGTCATCACGAGGGCAATTGTGTTACGAAGAGAAGCTGTGCAGCAACAGTGTTTCTTGGGGAGAATTGAGCCCGCGGCTCTGTAAATCCCAATGAGGAAAATAAAGTTTCACTCGCAGCCTTACTTTCAAAAGGGACCACACAGAGCATTCACCCTGCTGTGTCTTTCTCTAGTTTGTACTCCCAAGGTGCGTTAGAAGGGAGATACTTGAGTTGTTTCACTTACCCCATGCTAGATGTTTAGCAAAAGAAGGCCTTTACTGCCCTTCTTTTGGCATATGGTTGTCCTCAGCCGAACACTGCTCTCAGCTCCTAGAAGCGACGGGCAGTCCCTCGTGTACATCTTGGATCCCAGTGCAGACCTATTTGTCCTAAGACACCAGAAATGCTTCCTACACTTAAAGCACTGCTTTGAAAAACGCTTCGTGGAACCTGTTGCCTGCCTATCTGTGTGACGAACTAAACAGTACCTTAGCTTGGGGCCAGTCCTCCTATATGTTTGGCTTACTCACCGACGATTGCTGAGGGATGAGCACCTAGCAGGGAGTGAAAGGCTACGTATGCCTCACGGGGTTGGGGAGGCAATCACTTGTCCTCAGAAAGGCAATTCTGCAATGAAGAAAAGATAGGTCACTACACTGTTCATCAGGTAACCTTGAAGTCGCGTGTTGACATTCCAGTGTGCCAAATAAACTTCCCATCACGCTTCAGTTTCCAAGGCAAGGGCACAGCGTCTTATGCTGCAGTTCCTGACTCCCTACTGGACGTTCAGCTGACCACCTAGACCCTTTCGTGAGTAAACTTTGTGATACACTTTGTGATACGGGGTCGTGATTGTGGTGAAAGGATTAGCAAGTCATGGGTTAGTGAGGCCGGTGTGTACAATGTATCTCCAGAATACCTGGCTTTCAAGGGAGAGCCTGAAATTTTTCAGGCTACACTGAAAGTGCAGTGGCCGCCTGGGGTAAATTGCATCACGTGCGAGTTCCCTGAAGGCGGGGTCGAATCACTGTATGTTTTGTGTGCTCTGGGTTCGGCAGAAAAGCAGACACGTTTTGCATGAAGGAATGAACAGAACGCTGATAGGTGGCTGTTTCTAAGCTATCCCAATCTAGGTGTTTCTCCGACGAAGCCCTTCACTGCCCATGACTCGGCATCTAGCTGCTGCCAGCGGTGCATTGCTCACAACTCCCTGAAGACACAGGAGGCCCTTTTAGTCCGTTTCGGATCCTAGTGCAGCCCCGCAACTCAGGAGAGAACCTGATGTGCTTTCTAGGGTTCGAGAACCCAGGGACTAAGGCTGCATGGTGTCTGTCGCATGCCTACCTCGTTCATGAGAAAATCTGAACATTAGCTTAAGGCCAGAGGCCCCGTGTGGTTCTCCCCTTCCCTAAGGACAACCAAAGTAGGAGCACTTACCGAGGAACGGCAACATTCAATTTCCTTCTAGGAAACTCACTTGTCATCACAAAGGCAATTTTTCTATGTAGAAAAATTGTGCAACAACTACGATGAGCTCTTTGTTGTAAACGTGATTAAGAAAGGCTGCCATTGCACTATGGATGAGCCACGTCTCTCATGCAGAAACTATTGATGTTTGTTACCAGCCTGGGAAAGCATCTTTTATGAAACCTGTGCATTTTGCCTAGGGATTGCAGACCATGTTTTCTGACTCGAGAGTGAAATGTGTGGAAACCTGTAAAACGACTTTTCTAGGGTTTCATGGAAAGCTGCCTGAAGTCCTGTGTTCAAACCGACCAAGGTGTGATGAGAGCCTTTTAGCCTTCACAGAAAGGCTGTGTTCCCATTCAGTCAAGGTATGTTTACTCATTAGCTGGTATAAAGTTGTTGTAGGCACTGTGTGCCCTTTTACTCTTAGGACTCAGTTCATGTAGCTGAATCAGGTGGGGTTTTATTTCACAGCCTTTTGAAACTAGTGGTTGCATAAGCCACTTGGAATCTTCCATTAAAAACAAGTACCTAAATAAGAACAGAAGAACATTCTTGTTTAGGTCGTATGAAACAAATAGTGACCCTTTGTCTTCTCATGACCTTTTTACCAAGCCAGGAGCAGAAAGGTTTTCCAACACTGTTCTCTGAAGGCAAGTTCATGTTGGAAGTGATGTACGTTGTGATTCATTCCAAAACACCGTCAACCTTACCTTTGCTTGTTCTCCGTGAAGTTGAGCACATTGAAGAGTGCTCCATGAGCTTGGTAGGTAAACCCCTGAAGAAATCATATGAGACAAGGTTCGTCCCATTGCGAATGTAGCCAACAGTTTCCTTCCAGAGGAAAGAACCACTATGCCCTTTGTTCTCTGACAGAGTGGAAGGTATATTGGAAGTGTGATGCATATAGTATATTCTTTAGGAGATCTACTATTCTGCTCAATCTAGAGAAAGTTGTAATCTGTGTGAAGGTCTGTGTTCCAAATGTAAGAGAAATGCCCATTGCACTGTGATGAGGTTTGTCTGCCATGCACCAGATGTTTGTGTTTCTTACATGCCAGGTGAATGAATGTTTATAGAGCCTGTTTCTTCTGGAAAGCAAATTGATACTGAAATTGGGAGTTGCTCGTAAAATAGGTGGAGGCCTGCAGACCAACCTTCCTAGGGTTTCATGGAAAGCTGTATGAAGCTCTGGTCTCAAACAGCCAAAGAGGACTGAAAACATTTCAGCCTGCAGGAAAAGGCTGTTTTCCCATTAAGTCAATGTATGGTTTCTGACAAGCACTTTTAGGCACTTTTCCTTTCACTGTTAGGAACTCTCCCCAGTGGCTGAAGCAGGTGGAGTTTTATTTTACAACCTTGTGACCCTAGTGTCTGGAGGAAATTTAAAACTGCACCTTGCTTATAGTACCCTTAGTTTCCTGCTTTTTAATCATCACACAAACATGGGCAACTCTTCAAAATTCTATTAGGCTGAGCTTTTTCTAGTTACAAAACTGTTTACCCTTTGGACCTCTTTGTAATTTGTCTATAACTGCTTTTTGATATGCTTATTGAAGTTCAGGGAATATTAGCATAACACTGCTAGATTTCATTGAAGGTGTTTGCACAAAAAGGTATTGGGGGGAAAGTGCTGGTATATACAAGCCATAAAGGGGTTAAGAAGGGAAAGTCAATTAAAACAGTTGGGTTCCATAAGTATTTGGTGCCTGTTATGTTGTAAGTGCTCACCTGGCAAGGTATAACGTGTTGGAATGACATGGGTCTTGCCTCTTTTACCTCAAAGTCTAAAATATAAACAAATAATTTTAATAAATTGTGATAAATCAGGCATTAGAGGTATGTACAAATATTACAGGAAAATAGGTAGGGAAGCAATTATTTTTTCAGTTCTCAATAAGCAAGAGAGAAGGGAAGCAGAACCTGATATAAGGCAAAAGCATAAATACATTTTTTTGGAAATGGTCCCTAGAAACACAAGTGGGTAATGGGAAGAAAAGAGGGAAAGGAAATAAAAAAGATGCATGTTATTAAAATCAGTCCTGCTGGAGGAACTTGGAGCCCGTGTGCAGCATACATCTTGTAGTTATTCCTCCTAAAAAGCCATCCTGCTGGCTATTGGTGAGAGCTGCTGCTGAGTCCAGTGAGAGAGACATTGTGTTCATTCCCTTGTTTGTGGCCAGCCTTACACATAAGCAGAATGGACTCCATGGCCAGAGTCCAGTCTTCAGAGACTCTCTTGAAGAGTCAGATCATCTGGCATTTGGAAATCAGGTTGGCATGCCCAGATATAGGTGCCAAGGTGATATGGGTAGGCTGATGATAGCATCTGCTAAAAGATGTGGCAATTGAACTGAACCCTGAAAGATGAGTAGTACTAAAGAGAGGAGAAGCCTTCATCAGGAAGGGGGAATGGCAGGAGTAGAGGATGAGAAACAACCATGCTACAATATGTTCCTGAACACAGTTTAGAAGGGATAAAATGGGTGGAAATGAGGTTGCAAAAGCCAGCATGTGGACGACTTGATATGTACACTGATGGCAATAAGAATCATCAGAAAAGAACAATTGGAGAAAAATGGAGAGCTTAAGGAAAGGGGGAGCATGGTCAACGATATTTTGTAATGTGTTTTTTCTCTCATATACCCATATCTGTTTCCACATACATTTTCAGATTGCCTGTGTGTTCTGTCTTACCCAATACCAAGGCATGGATTTCAAACGAAGATAAGACAAAGTCTGGTACATGAGGACCTGACATCATTGTTTTTCTCTCCTACGATCTTGAAAGAAGAGGTTATCTCATGTTTTCTTCACTTCCAGTGAGCCTCACCATGCCTGGCTCAGAGTAGACCCCTAATACACATTGTGAGAGAATGAATTATTTTATCACCTCTCAGCAATCCAAACGAAAAATAAAAGCATCAAGACACAAATTCCAGCCCTAGCTCTCGGATTCTTTAGATACAGGGAAGTTGTGAGAGATAATAATTAATAGTAAGAATAACAGCTAAGAAAAACAACTAACATTAAGCTAACATTAAGTGTTTTAGCATGTACAAGTATGTACACCTGTTTTGAGCATTTTACAAATGTTAAAATTCAGAATACCCCTATGAGTAAGGTACTGTTTTTATTCTTACAGATTTGGAAACTGAGGCACAGAGAAGTTAAATGACTATCTTAAGTGACGAAGTTGAGACTTGAACCCAAGTAAACTGGATGCAGCACTTGATACCATTTGTACTGTCTTTGTAATGAAGGAGACAATGCATATGATTATGACTTTACCCTAAGGGAAGCTGTAAAATCAACCCACTGTAAATTGTAAAACAAAGCTCCTGAGCAAAAGCAAGAAGAACTACAATCCTGCATCCTGTGGAACAAAAACCACACCCACAGAAAGAGAGACAAGATGAAAAGGCAGAGGACTATGTACCAGATGAAGGACGAAGATAAAAACCCAGAAAAGCAACTAAATGAAGTGGAGATAGGCAACCTTCCAGAAAACGAATTCTGAATAATGATGGTGAAGATGATCCAGGACCCCACAAAAAGAATGGAGGCAAAGATTGAGAAGATGCAAGAAATGTTTAACAAAGACCTAGAAGAATTAAAGAACAAACAAACAGAGATGAACAATACAATAACTGAAATGAAAACTACACTAGAATTAATCAATAGCAGAATAACTGAGGCAGAAGAACGGATGAGTGATCTGAAAGACAGAATGGTGGAATTCACTGCTGCAGAACAGAATAAAGGAAAAATAATGAATAGAAATGAAGACAACCTAAGAGACCTCTGGGACAATGTTAAATACAACAACATTTGCATTATAGGGGTCCCAGAAAGAGATGAGAGAGAGAAAGCACCAGAGAAAATATTTGAAGAGATTGTAGTCGAAAACTTCCCTAACATGGGAAATAATAGCCACCCAAGTCCAGAAAGTGCAGAGAGTTCCATACAGAATAAACCAAAGGAGAAACATGCCGAGACACATAGTAATCAAATTGGAAAAAATTGAAGACAAATTCTTAAAAGCAGCAAGGGAAAACAACAAATAAGATACAAGGGAACTCCCATAAGGTTAACAGCTGATTTCTCAGCAGAAATCCTCCAGAAGGGAGTGGCATGATATACTTAAAGTGAGGAAAGGGAAGAACCTAGAACAAAGTTACTCTTCCCGGCAAGGATCTCATTCAGATTCAACGGATATATCAAAAGTTTTACAGACAAACAAAAGCTAAGAGAATTCAGCACCACCAAAACAGCTCTACAACAAATGCTAATGGAATTTCTCTAAGTGGGAAACACAAGAGAAGAAAAGACCTATAAAAACAAACTCAAAACAATTAAGAAAATGGTAATAGGAACATACATATAGATAATTACCTTAAACATGAATGGATTAAATGCTCCAACCAAAAGACACAGGCTTGCTGAATGGACACACACACAAAAAACGACCCACATACATGCTGTCTAAAAGAGACCCACTTCAGACCTAGGGACACATTCAGAATGAAAGTGAGGGGATGAGAAAAGATATTCCATGCAAATGGAAATCAGAAGAAAGCTGGAGTAGCAATACTCATATCAGTTAAAATAGACTTTAAAATAAAGAATGTCACAAGAGACAAGGAAGGGCACTACATAATGATCAAGGCATCAATCCAAGAAGAAGATATAACAATATTAAATATATATGAACCTAACATAGAAGCACCTCAATACATAAGGCAACTGCTAACAGCTATAAAAGAGGAAATTGACAGTAACACAATATTAGTGGGAGACTTTAACACCTCCCTTAAACCAATGGACAGACCATCCAAAATGAAAATAAAAAAGGAAACAGAAGCTTTAAATGACACAATAGACCGGATAGATTTAACTGATATTTATATGACATTCCATCCAAAAACAGCAGATTACACTTCTCAAGTGCGCACGAAACATTCTCCGGGATAGATCACATCTTGGGTCACAAATCAAGCCTAGTAAATTTAAGAAAATTGAAATAATATCAATCATCCCTTCTGACCACAACACTATGAGATTAGAACTCAATTACAGGGAAAAAACCATAAAAAACATAAACACATGGAGGCTAAACAATATGTTACTAAACAACCAAGACATCACTGAAGAAATCAAAGAGAAAATCAAAAAATACCTAGAGACAAATGACAATTAAATATGACGATCCAACACCTATGGGATGCAGCAAAAGCAGTTCTAAGAGAGATATTTACAGCTATACAAGCCCACTTCAAGTAACAAGAAAAATCTCAAATAAACAAACTGACCTTACACCTAAAGGAACTAGAGAAAGAAGAACAAACAAAAGCCAAAGTTAGCAGGAAGAAAGAAATCATAAAGATCAGAGCAGAAATAAATGAAATAGAAACAAAGAAAACAATAACAAGGATCAATAAAACTAAAAGCTGGTTCTTTGAGAAGATAAACAAAATTGATAAACCATTAGCAAGACTCATCAAGAAAGAGAGGGAGAGGACTCAAATCAATGAAATTAGAAATGAAAAAGGAGAAGTGGGCTTCCCTGGTGGCGCAGTGGTGGGGAGTCCACCTGCTGATGCAGGGGGCGTGGGTTCGTGCCCTGGTCAGGGAGGATCCCACGTGCCGCAGAGCGGCTGGGCCCGTGAGCCATGGCTGCTCAACCTGCGCGTCCAGAGCCTGTGCTCTGCAACGGGAGAGGCCACAGCAGTGAGAGGCCCGCATACTGCACAGAAAAAAAAAAAAAAAGGAGAAGTTACAACAGACACCGCAGAAATACAAACCATCCTAAGAGATGACTACAAGCAATTCTATACCAATAAAATGGACAACCTGGAAGAAATGGACAAATTCTTAGGTATAACCTTCCAAGACTGAGCCAGGAAGAAACAGAAAATATGAACAGACCAATCACAAGTAATGAAATTGAAACTGTGATTAAAAATCCTCCAACAAACAAAAGTCCAGGACCAGGCTTCACAGGTGAATTCTATCAAGCATTTAGAGAAGAACTAACACCCATCTTTCTCAAACTCTTCCAAAAAATTGCAGACGAAGCAACACTCCCAAACTCATTCTATGAGGCCACCATCACCCTGATACCACAACCAGACAAAGACACTACAAAAAAAGAAAATTACAGACCAACATCACTGATTAATATAGGTGCAAATATCCTCAACAGTATACTAGCAAACAGAATCCAACAACATTATTAAAAGGATCATACACCATGATCAAGTAGGATTTATCCCAGGGATGCAATGATTCTTCAATAATGCAAATCAATCAATGTGATACCATATTAACAAATTGAAGAAGAAAAACGATATGATCATCTCAATAGATGCAGAAAAAGCTTTTGACAAAATTCAGCACCCATTTATGATAAAAAAATCTCTGCAGAAAGTGGGCATAGAGGGGACCTACCTCAACATAATAAAGGCCATATATGACAAACCCACAGGAAACATCCTTCTCAAAGTTGAAAAACTGAACGCATTTCTTCTAAGATCAGGAACAAGACAAGGAGGTCCGCTCTCGCCATTATTATTCAACATAGCTTTGGAAGTCTTAGCCACGGCAATCAGAGAAGAAAAAGCAATAGAAGGAATCCAAATTGGAAAAGAAGTAAAACTGTCACTCTTTGCAGATGACATGATACTATACATACAGAATCCTAAAGATGCCACCAGAAAACTACTCAAGCTAATCAATGAATTTGGTAAAGTTGCAGGTTACAAAATTAATGCACAGAAATCTCTTGCAATCCTGTACACTAATGATGAAATATTTGAAAGAGAAACTAAGGAAACACTCCCATTTACCATTGCAACAAAAAGAATAAAATACCCAGGAATAAACCTACCTAGGGAGACATAAGACCTGTATGCAGAAAACTATAAGACACTGATGAAAGAAATTGAAGATGATACCAACAGATGGAGAGATATACCATGTTTTTGGATTGGAAGAATGAATATTGTGAAAATGACTATACTACCCAAAGCAATTTACAGATTCAATGCAATCCCTATCAAATTACCAATGCCAATTTTTACAGAACTAGAACAAAAAGTCTTCAAATTTGTATGGAGGCACAAAAGACCCTGAATAGCCAAAGCAGTCTTGAGGGAAAAAAATGGAGCTGGAGGAATCAGACTTCCTGACTTCAGACTACACTATAAAGCAACAGTAATCAAGTCAATATGGTACTGGCACAAAAACGGAAACATAGATAAATGAAACAGGATAGAAAGCCCAGAGATAAACCCATGCACCTATGGTCAACTAATCTATGACAAAGGAGGCAAGGATATACAATGGAGAAAAGACACCCTCTTCAATAAGTTGTGCTGGGAAAACTGGACAGCAACATGTAAAAGAATGAAATTAGAACACTCCCTAACACCATACACAAAAATAAACTCAAAATGGATTAGAGAACTAAATGTAAGACCGGACACTATAGAACTCTTGGAGGAAAACATAGGAGGAACACTCTTAGACATAAATCACAGCAAGATCTTTTTTGATCCACCTCCTAGAGTAATGTAAATAAAAATAAACAAATGGAACCTAATGAAACTTCAAAGCTTTTGCACAACAAAGGAAACCATAAACAAGACGAAAAGACAGCCCTCAGAATGGGAGAAAATATTAGCAAATGAATCAACAGACAAAGGCTTAATCTCCAAAATGTATAAACAGCTCATGCAGCTCAATATTAAAAAAACAAAAAACCCAATCCAAAAATGGGCAGAATACCTAAACAGACATTTTCCAAAGAAGACATACAAATGTCCAAGAAGCACATAAAATCTGCTGAAGATCACTAATTATTAGAGCAATGCAAATCAAAACTACAATGAAGTATCACCTCACACCAGTTAGAATTGGCATTAGAAAATCTACAAACAACAAATGCTGGAGAGGGTGTGGAGAAAAGAGGAGCCTCTTGCACTGTTGGTGGGAATGTAAATTGATACAGGCACTATGGAGAACAGTATGGAGGTTCCTTAAAAAGCTAAAGATAGAATTACCATATTATCCAGAAATCCCACTATGGGGCATATATACAGAGAAAACCATAATTCAAAAACACCCATGCACACCAATGTTCATTGCAGCACTATTTACAATAACCAGGTCATGGAAGCAACCTAAATGCCCATTGACAGACAAATGAATAAAGAAGATGTGGTACATATATACAATGGAATATTACTCAGCCATAAAAAGGAATGAAATTGGGTCATTTGTTGAGACGTGGATAGATCTAGAGACTGTCATACAGAGTGAAGTAAGTCAGAAAGAGAAAAATATCATATATTAACGCATATATGTGGTACCTAGAGAAATGGTACAGATGAACCGGTTTCCAGGGGAGAAATTGAGACACAGATGTAGAGAACAAATGTATGGACACCAAGCAGGGAAAGCAGCAGGGTGGTGGGGGTAGTGGTGTCATGAATTGGGCGATTGGGATTGATATGTATACACTGATGTGTATAAAATTAACGACTAATAAGAACCTGCTGTATAAAATATAAAAACACAGAAAAAGCTCCCATGTTTTCCATGATTTCCTTTCTCACTTATATGTCCTCTCATCATAGCAGCCCTTGTTGTAGTCTTAGACCTTGACTAGCCTGAAGGATGATTAGATTTAAAAGACTGTGTGTCTTTTATATATGTATGGAAGAAATCATACCATGTGTATATGTGAGAATCCCGAAGAAAAGAAAAAAACTAATGATGGAAAGGAGAGGAAAGACAGTTTCCTGGACAGTCTCTGAATATGTGAGAAGAAATGCATCTAGTGGACAAGGAAGGGACTGGTTTTAAGACAAGGATGGTTTAACCCTGGGAGTAAGAGGGAAGGTCGAGTGATAGGCACTGAGGCAAGAGTTGGGTAGATATAATAGAAAGAGTAAGTGAAAGTGCTTCCAGTTGCTTGTGGAAGAGTAATCAGAGTTATCAGTAAGAGTGAAGATGGAGGAGGAGGTAATAAAGATTCGAAAAATGATAATTAGAGTGAAATAAGTAAAATTACTTACAGGAGGTTGTGAGAGTAAAGGGCCCTAGAACCATACAGTAGTACTGATAAGTGGCACCAATTTGTGCTTCATGAGACCAGCTGACAGGATTGTATGGTTTTCTCTGACCAGGTCTAGGGTTGGAAATGTGGTGGTGGGGGTGACAGGTTGATGTAATCAGGGTAGGGGTTTGCCAGGTAATAAAGTTGATCATGAATACAAGGAAATAATTTTAATGACGATCCATAGAATCTATGCTGAATAGGAGGGAAAATAAAGCTATGAGCAAAACAAGGGATGGTGAAAATGTGGCAGACTCAATTGACTGTAGGACAAGTGAGGTCAAATAAATGTTGAAAGTGGGGTGTGTTTTACACTATCCCAAAATTCAATGGCTTAATACAACAATAATTATTCTCACTCTTTTGGCTACAGTTCCACTGGGGATTGATTAATCTAGTCTGGGATTCCCTGGGCCTGCCTCCAAACTACAAACTGAGATTTGTTTCATGTATCACTCATCCCCCTTTGAACCAGAAGGGCATGTTTTTTTTCATGGAAATGGCAAAAATATATGATATGACCCACCACACAAAGACATACCAACAACTGTTGCAACATGTGCTGTTAATATCTGTAGTGCATCACATGATAGAGCTGATATCAGTAAGGCGAGAGAGTCACAGCAAACGACTCAACCCAGTAATCTATCACATCCCATCAAGTTGGGAGTCTTTGGGAATTAACACATTGTTTATGCATACACTTCATTTGTTCTTAGGATGAGTGTTTTATTTTTAATTTTATTGGAGTATAGTTGATTTACAATGTTGTGTTTGTTTTAGGGGTACAGCAAAGTGATTCAGTTATACGTATACATATATCCATTCTTTTTCAGATTCTTTTCCATATAGGCTATTACAGAATATTGAATAGCATTCCCTGTGCTATACAGGGTCCTTGTTGGTTATCTCTTTTATATACATTAAGTCCCCTACATAAGAACGAGTTCTGTTCTCAGAGCATGTTCATAAGTCCAATTTATTTGTAAGTCCAAAGAAGTTAGCCTAGGTACCCAACTAACACAACTGGCTATATAGCACTGTACTGTAATAGGTTTATAATACTTTTTACACAAATAATACATAAAAAACAAACACACAAAAGAAGAAAAAATTTAATCTTACAATACAGTACCTTGAGAAGTACAGTAACAGCTGGCATACAGGGGCTGACATCAAGTGAACAGGCAAGAAGAGTTACTGACTGGAGGAGGGAGAGGAGGTGGGAGATGGTAGAGCTGAAGGATCATCAGCAACAGAGATGGAGGGCAAACTGCAATTTCACTCATGCCTGACATTGATGGAATGCACTTTGCATTTTTGAAAGTTCACAGCTTGAAAGTTCGTATGTAGGGGACTTACTGTATAGTAGTGTGCATATGTTAATCCCCAAATCCTAATTTATCCTTCCCCACTATGCTTCCCATTTGGTAACCATAAGTTTGTTTTTGAAATCTGTGAGTCTGTTTCTGTTTTGTAAATAAGTTCATTTGTATCATTTTTTAAAATTCGATTCCACATATGAGTGATATCATATGATATTTGTCTTTGTCTGAATAACTTCACTTAGTAGAATCATCTCTATGTCGATCCATGTTGCTGCCAGTGGCATTATTTCACTCTTTTTTATGGCTAATAGTCCATTGTATATATACACCACATGTTCTTTATCCATTCCTCTGTTGATGGACATTTATGTTGCTTCCATGTCTTGGATATTGTAAATAGTGCTGCAATGAACATTGGGGTGCATGTATCTTTTGGAATTATGTTTTTCTCTGGATATATGCCCAGTAGTGGGATTGCTGGATCATATGGTAGTTCTATCTTTAGCTTTTTAAGGAACCTCCATACTCTTCTCTGTAGTGGCTGTACCAATTTACATTCCCACCAACAGTGTAGCTGGGTTGCCTTTTCTCCACATCCTCTCCAGCATTTATTGTAGACAATAACTGGTCAGATGATGGCTATTCTGACCAGTGTGAGATAATACCTCATTGTAGTTTTGATATGCATTGTTGTAGACAACATAAAGCTTGGTGTTCCCTCAATTGACCCATGGAAACGTTAACCAATAGGTAAAGGACTGGGAAGCTTCTGTCCACTTTCCCAGAAGAGTGGTGTGTGTGCTGTGCTGGGAGGAGGGCAAGTGTAGGGAGTCTACTCCCTACCTTTCCTACTGAATACTTTAAGAGCATGGCCACAAGTGAGTGATTTTCCTCCTCACATAGGTGCCCAGGGAGCAAGCAGATTTTGAACAAGTACTTCACTACCACTCCCTGCCTTTCTGCACCACTGACTTTGGAATACACTTTCCAAACTGGAGCACCTGTTGTCAAAACGTTAATGGTGTTATTGATGATGAGGCCCAACCAGGCAGGTGACACAGGAACAAAAGGGAACAGGACAATCTCTGAAGGTAGTCATAGAAAATTTTCCAATGTTCTTAATGTGTAACTTACCAGAGAGGTTGTAACTGAGCAGGACCCTGTGGGGACTTCCTGGGGCAGACTGCTCACCTGTATCTTCTGCTTTAGCTCCTCTCTGAAGTACCTAAACCATAGTATCTGATGCACATTTCCTGAGTTGTCTTACAGATGTGAAAACCCCCACCAAATGGAAAATGTTAACTACTTGATGACCATGAGCACATAGCGCCCAGACCTACTGGAGCCTAAGGATTGATAATGTTAAGCCCTGTGACAGTGTTAATGCCCTGTTACCTCACCATCAACCAATCAGAGAATCGTGCACAAGCTGATCACACACACTGTGACCCCTCTCCTTCACCTGGCCTTTAAAAATGCTTTGCTGAAACCCATTGGGGAGTTTGGATGTTTTGAGCACTAGCTACCTGGACTCCTTGCTTGGCACACTGCAATAAATGCTGCACTTTCCCAGTGTCAACATATTGGTGAGCGGACTTAAGTTTGGTTCCATAACAATGCTGGTAAGCATTTTGCCAACTAAAAATTTGCACTTGCCATCTTTGCCATCTACATCTACAAGGATCAAATAATGAACTGCTGCAGCTGCTGACTTTCAACGCCCTCTGAATGGAGTTTAGGGTAGAGATCAGGAAGGAGGCACTCTGTGTTCTGGGAAAAACTGACAGAACAGGTCTTCTGACAGATATTTTCAGGAGAAGATTTTATGAGCCCAATTCTTGCATCTTCTCACATCTAGTAAAGCACTAAAATCCTTCTGGTGATTGCTCCTCATAACTAGCAGTAACCTTCACAAGACTAGCAGAAACCTTCTGCATAAATATGTGCTTGATGGCATGTACCCCACCCCCTTCACCAAAATCACATGTATACTGACCTTCCCTCCTACTGCTTTGGAGAAGTTTCTGAGCACTATCTGAAATGCTGTCTCTGGACTATAGTCCTCATTTTGCCCCAAGTAAAGGTTAATTCACAACTCTCACATTGTGCACTTTTTTTCAGTTGACAATTTGAAGAGATTTAGTAGTCATTTGTTATGTATTTCATGCTAAAACTTATATATATCTGTCATGAGAATTCATTTTTTGAAAAAGCAGAAGATAAGATCATCTAAAAGGTTCATGGTAGGATTAATAAGCATAATTCAAAAGCATTTTAAGAATAAATTAGCAAAGTAATGTTCATTACTTTGGTTGAGGTTGTTTGAAAGAAACAAATATTCTCAAAGGAAAACTAGTGAGGACGTGGGAGAATAGCAGCCCATGTCTCTTACAGACCAAATAACAGTCAGCAGACTCTATCTGTTCTAGACAGCAGGGAGGTCTTCCCGAGGAGGAAGTTATTCTGTTTGTGTGGTGAATGAAGGCAGGGAAAGACAATTTCCTCCCTAAGGGTTCTCCCTGCTTGCTGCGATTTCCTCTCCTGTTCTTGGAATTCTGACCTGACTTTATCTAAAGTATAACAATAAATCACAGAGAGAGGCAGCTGGTTACCCAGGGGCAGGAAGGAATGTCTCCAAGTTACTTTAGAAGGCTAGGGAGGTGCTGTGGACTGTTAGTTTATCCTTTGTTTTTGCTGCTGATTTCTGTTATCCCACTGACAGCTACAGGAAGCAGGGAGTGTGGTCCCAACCATCAGATCATTATGCCCAGTTTAATTTCTGCTTAATGGGGATGCTATACCAGGACACCCCACAGTGACATCAATCAATGAATCATTTCCTTGGGCATGTGTACCATTAAGTGATTGTCAATCCACATTCTTTGTCACCAAAAATTTAAGCTAATATTAATTTGGCCTCTTATATTCTGCCAGTGCCTTATGGGGGCTTTCCCAGAAGCGTGTCCTGAGATGTGGGACACATTCATCAGTAGGTGTTACCAGGGAAACTGTGAGAGGAGAGGTGAGACAGGGGCAGGATGGGAGGCAGGCACAGTGCTGTGGAGGGTGGCTTTGACTCCGTGGTGCAGGGAACTGTGAAAGAGTGAAGAGTACCCTCAGAGCTGTCTCAGTCAGAGGTGAGGGTGCTGGAGGACTTGCTTCCCTGTACCAGTTGTTACCATTGCCAGCAGGCAAAATGGGTTCTAGCAAGTTCCCCCTAAGGACAGTTCCTCAGACATGCAGGCTGTCGGGAGAGAAAGTGCATCAGGAGGCCACACACACAGAAATAGTCCGAGGGCCCTGGGTCTGTGGGGCCTGGGTGGAGTCTGGCTGATACAGTACTGAGTGGCTTACTCCTATTGTAGTGCTTAGCTCTTGCATCAAGTCTAGATTCTGTAACCTTTTAAAGCGAAATCTACTATTATCTCCATTATATAGATGTGGAAGCTAAACCTTAGAAATGTTAAGTCCTTGGTCTGAAGTCATCCAAGTAGAAAATCATGGAGCTGGCATTCAAACCCAAGTCTATGTGAGCCAAGGGCCCAAATCCTTAATCAACTTTACTTCTTGTTCCATGTGAAAATAAATTTAGACTTTAAGTAATTTGTTTCCTGAGCAATTCACAATATTTATACCTATATGTTCATTAGGAAAATTGCAACAAATTTTCTGAGTTATATAAACAACGTTTTGCACATACCAAAAATGGTTAAAATGTCTGCATGGTTCAAGAGACAAAAACAGTGTATGTACACAATTAATTCATGACATTTAGTCTTTATAGTATGACAGCAAATTAAATCGGTGTTATAAGGGCAGTTTCATATAAAGTGAAATGAGTATAAAATTATATACACTTAATCTTGAGAAGAGAGGAATAATCTTTAACTTTGGGTGACATTTTCCTGTATTCATTGCTTATGAGGTATTTTTTTAAGATTGCAATTTGTAGCTATATAGAGCTATATTCTATAATTCACTTATTTAATTCCTGTTCTCTGCTATAAAAACATAATTACTGAGAACAATCAATTTGTTCCCATTTGATAAAGGATTAAATCAAGCACACTGCATCAAGGTAGAAGTATGTGGGGGATGTTAACTGTGATGCTACTGAAAGCCCCTCTGGCTTCTGGAAGAAGTAGAATTTCTGTTTCTGCTTCTCATGTCAGTGACTGAGGTTGGTTTGCCTATTTTCTGGATTAGATCTATTTTTCAAATAGCCTGTTGAAGGCATCTAACTGAATCTTGGGACAGAGACTGAAAATGTTCTAAGAATTCAGGTCCTGTAGTCTGAGGTTATTTTCATGAGACTACCTCACACAATTCTTTCTTCTCCAGGTATTTTGATATTGTGATGTTTCATATTTCATGACCCCAGTTTTTCAGGTCTACCTGTATCTGTGGCTTTGGTATTTCTCTCTGTGACAGACATCCTAAGGTGACCCCAATCATTCATTCTATTGTATAATCCCCTCCCCTTGTGTGTAGGCTACACCTGTGACTTGCTTATAACAACTAGAATATGGTAAAGGTGATGGACTTTCACTCCCTTGACTTGGTTATATTATAAAACTGTCTTATGAGAAAGAGAGAGATAGATACAGACAGACAGAGAGAGGGAGACTGACTTTCCTACTGGCCTTGAAGAAGCAAGCTGCCTTGATGTGAACTGTCTTGTCTATAGAAAGGGTCACCAGGCAGGGGACTAGAGGCAGCATTCAATTACTGAGACCTTGTCCTACAAATACAAGGAACTCAAGTCTGTCCAAAATTGCATGAGCTTGGAAGAGGATCCTAAGGCTCTGATGAGACCCCAGACCATGGCCCACACTTTGATTCCAGGCTATGAGAGAACTCACTTGAGGTGTGCTCAAATTTCTGATCTCCAGAAATTGTGAGAGAAAAAGAAAAAGTGTGTACTTTCCAACTGCTAAGTGTATAGCAATTTGTTATACAGCAATAAAAACCTGATACACCTGCCCACACTAACGTTGGGTTTGAATGTGTGATCTGATTTAGCCAGTGGAATGGGGAAAACTTGATGTAAGCAGAGGCTTGACAAAGGTGTCTTGCATTTCGACATTCTTTAACTCTTGCTACCAGCACAAAAACAATACATCTGCTAGGTTACTGGAGGGATGTGAGGGACACATGGAAGAGAGCTACCCTGTCCTCTCTGGGTCCATCCTAGACCAGCCAGACTCTGACAACCAGCCAGCTGATCATAGACACATGAGGGAGCCCTGCTCAGAACAGCAGAACATCACCCAGCTGACCCACTGACTAGAGAATAAATTCTTGTCAGTTTAAGTCACTAAGTTTAAGGTGCCTGATTGTAACAACAGATAATTGCTATGCTTTCCATTGCTTCAGGACATATTTGAGCTTGGACACATATGTGATTGCCTGCTTGGAACTTTTTTAAAAAAAGACACTTAAAACACTTAAAAGCATAAAAGCAGAGACTGAGGGAGCTGCTGAGAGAAAAATATGACCACTTGTTGTAAACTCTTGATAGAAGAGAAATTCTTTTCCAATAAGGTTGAAAATACATTTTAAATTTTCTTTAGCATTTTACAGAGTTTAAGTGACAGCAAAGATAAAGGGTGCTTGCATCTTTTATATACATCTTTTACAGAACAGTCCCATTTTTCTTCTCTTCCAAGGCCTCCAATCTCACCTTGGAGCCTCAGTGCTCACACAGGAGGACAGAGTTCCCTGCCCACTGTCCCTCCATGTCACAGATCTTCATAGAGCCTCAAGCATTCTCTTTCCCTGCAGGAAACCTGGTGACAGCCTGTTCCTCTGGCAGGAATGGTGAGAGGGCGTGTGGAGAAAGAAGAGAGGTCTGGGGATGGGGCTGGTAAGAAAAAGATGCTCTCTTTGAGGCTCAGAGCAAATTGGAAGTACTCTCCCATCCTGTGGGCACAGGCCTTCATCTCAGACCCAGAGCTGTCCAGAAACTAGAAGCTCTGTGCAACGTGAGATTAGGGGTTGCACTTCTTTTTGATCCTCACAAACTCACCAGTGGGAAAAAGAGAATACAGGAAGCATTATAACTCAGTTTTGATCCACTAAATGTCAATAGACAAAATGCAATCAAAAGATTTTTCTTTTAAGTGATTTTCTTGATAATAAAATTTTTAAAAATAATTTTTAACCATTCAAACTTACAACCATTCAAAAGAAACTGAAATAGGGGTAAGTCTAACAAAGCATGCATCTTGAAACTACACAAATCTGATGAAAGAAATCAAAGGAAATCTCAATAAACAAAGAGACATACTGAATTCATGAATTAGAAAACTACGTGGTAAAGATGTGAATTCCTAAAATTAGTACAAGGTTACAATTCCTATCAAAATCTCAACAACAATTTTTGTAGACATAGGTAAGTTTTTAAGTGATTTTTGTTTTCCATTTTAGAAGAGTGAAAAGATGGACTCTTTTCACAACTTGTTTATCAACTGGCTTACTTGCAAACAACTGAAGTACCTTGAAGTATTTCTTTCCTAATTTAGCTAAGTATAACCACATGCAAGTCTGCTTGCATTTATCTATTTAAGTTCCATATAGATTTCTTGTAATATTATTGCACTGTCAGAGGAAATGGGCCTGAGAACATGGATGAAAGATGGGGAAGAAAACATGGTCCCCAGGGGAGAACCATGTTCACTTACTAGCAGATAAAGCTGTTTCTTTAGAATGCTTCACAGGGACCCTCTCCTAAGGACAAGTTACTGGGGGCCGTCTGCTACTACGCTGGGTGGTCTGCTTACCTGAGACAGTGCTGAGGTAACAGTCCAATGCACACTGGGGAGAGGTGTGATCAGTTACCTCCAGAAGACACCCGCAACAGGAATCATTCAAGTTCTGGAGCTCCCTGGTCCCTTGCCAACTGCTCACCACCTGGTGACCAGCCTGCTGGGTGATGCCAGGCATTGGGGAACCACTGGCCTTCTACCTGCCCTCTGACTTCTCAAAGCAGTTTTTAGCTGGGGATCATCTCACCTCCTTGAAAGGTTCATCTTTCCTCTTTGGCAAGTTAGGATTTCACTTCTGAGTGCTTGCATTTATTCATTTCTATCAGTGCTAATGTTGGGCTCATCCAAACAGTTCATCTATTCCTTCTGGACATGAGGTATCCCTGAACCAGCTCCATTTCTTTCAAAATTCGTGAGGTAAACACAGAGGACATGGAGGGCAAGGAAAGCTAAAATGTAATGCCATTTATAAGACTTATAATTCTTTTTCAGAACCCTGACTCAACTGGTGCTTGAAATGTAGAACTAAATCATGGGTTAGGAATATTTTATGAGATCCTTTCAGTCTGGCTTAAAGGTGCTAAGGCCTTAAAACATTTGTTCCTCTTGGTTTGTTATTTCTAGTCCAATCCTCTTTCTACTTGTTTTTTTGGAAACAGTTCATCACATTTGCAAAAACTTCAGCTAATTTTTCATTTGTGAGTTCACTAGGTCAATTCCAAGCACCTATTCAGACTTGTTGATAACCTATCAAAATAACAGTAACTTTCTCTAAAGACAAAACTTCCAACCTTGTTTAGGAGAAACAAGATAGGCTACTTCCACATGTTTACTTGAAGAATCACATATTTGCTGTAATACAATTTTGCTACCTCTAAGTGCAGTTCCTGAGTACAGTGCAAAGTTTCATACTACAGAATGAAAAAAGGAAGCTTGTCACATTTAGAGGAATAATATTCAGTTTTCAATTGAGAATAGAGTTCATTTACTTTTAACATAAAGCAAAAGACTGTATTTAAAAACTTTTATATTAATAGTTAATTGCTATATATGTGTAGCAAAAAAATCTAGCACACCTCACATACCACGAATGCTGCTATGATTTTAGGACATGTGATCTTCATTTTTAAAAACAACTATCACCCATAGTCCCAGAGAGCATGAAAATTTGCAATATCTATCAGTCACCCTGTCAAAGTCATAAAATCTTTCCTGTCCATTTTTCAAATTTCAAAACATCACAGCAGGATTGTAATCAACCATAACAGTAATATTTATAATATACAATTTAACTGTAATGACACATATAAGAATTTCTTTATCACAAAGTTGTTCCCCTGAGACATTTGTGTCTTCCTATCAGTATGGAAAACAGCATTCAAGGGTTGAGCACACTGATAGCAGCACATTTCAACTGGAAAAATAACCTATCCAAAACTGTAAATTTCCATCAAAGGATACAATCTGAAAGATACCATAAAGGTATATGTAAAATAACTTGTTATCTCATTTAGTTGTCAAACATGAAGAATTTCATGTTTGGATGGAATTTCATCCAAAGAGTCCAGGTTGACACAGAAGCGTTGAGGTTCCCTTGCTTGGGAGTCCTTCATAGCTGTATCTCTAATATGCTGAGAAACTGTGTCAGTTCTGATGCCTGTGCATTGTATCTCCAGTTGATTTCTGTGCTCGTGAATATACACCATAAATAAAGTCAAGGGAAAAACAATAAAAGTAGGTTTAAAAAGTTTTTCCTGCCTTCAGACAGAAGCTGAAGCCATTTCTAAAGGAATCCAGCATATTTAATGTACATGGCTCTTCACCATTCCCAACAAAAGAGAGAGGTAGCAATAAATATATTTTTCAATTCAGCATATCAAAAGGATGTGGATTCTATACATATTAATACTGATGGAATTCACTAAGCAATATTGTCACCTTCACACATCTTAAATACAAATGGTGATTAATTGATGATATTGCTGGGATTGCACATAATCAACAAGTCCTATGTTAGTTTTTGAACATCAAAATTCATAGTATTTAATAAGTCATAGATGGTATCTCTAGGAAGACCTTAACTCCAATTCAGTTCCATCATTTGGGTAAACTTCATAACAATGTTTCTTAATTAAGTTCTGCTTTAGAATGCCAAAATAGATGTACACATATCACCCAGAACCGCATAGATGTCCACACAAAACTCAGTAGTGTTTGTTTTCCCAGAAAGTTTCTGAAATGCATCTATGAGCTCAGGGTCTAGTGTACATGTCACTATTCTCTGAAGATCTCTAATTAAATATCACATTTCTGGAAGAAGATAAAGTTAACAAACAGTAAGCACATATGCCTGCTGCAGTCACTTCCCTGAGAATGAAATATTCTGCTTTTAAAAAGGAAATGACAGGGGGCTTCCCTGGTGGCACAGTGGTTGAGAGTCTGCCTGCCGATGCAGGGGACACGGATTCGTGCCCCAGTCCGGGAAGATCCCACATGCCGTGGAGCGGCTGGGCCCGTGAGCCATGGCCGCTGAGCCTGCGCATCCAGGGCCTGTGCTCCACAATGGGAGAGGCCACAACAGTGCACAACAGTGAGAGGTCCGTGTACCGCAAAAAAAAAAAAAAAAAAAAAGACAATTTCAAGTACACATATTCAGATAGAGTTTTTTTTAACAATATTTTTTTAAATTTAATTTTTAACTTTTTAAATTTAGTTTTTTAAATTTTGGCTGCATTGGGCCTTCATTGCTGCATGTGGGCTTTCTCTAGTTGCGGTGAGCAGGGGCTACTCTTCATTGTGATGTGCAGGCGTCTCATTGCAGTGGCTTCTCTTGTTGCGGAGCATGGGCTTTAGGAGCGCAGGCTCAGTAGTTGTGGCGCATGGGCTTAGTTGCTCTGGGCATGCGGGATCTTCCCTGACCAGGGATGGAACCCGTGCCCCTGCATTGGCAGGAGGATTCTTAACCACTGCACCACCAGGGAAGTCAAAACAAAATCAACAAGTATTTTGTGTATCAAAAATGATCTGAGAAGGCTGATTCATAATCTGTCCCATACAAATATTCAGCGACTTAGAATTAGATGAAATCACAGAGATTTCATTGCACAACAAAGAATTTAAAAATTATATAAAATAAAGAGAAAAAATTGAAATGCAATCAGGAAAAGAATGAGGCCTACTAAGTTCAAGTAACAACTTTGCACTAGAAGACAGTTTAGATAGTCAAAACAAAATGATCATTGTTTTACTGTGAAGGGAAGGGGCTCCTTGTTAACCTCCTTGCTGGGATGTGACCCCCTGCACAAAACGCTTCCCTTACCAGTGCCTAACCTTCCCTTAAAGTCTTGGTCTTGCACTGGGAGAATGCTGATTCAGTGACTGTCGTAGTTTAAGAATATATCATTTTGGCAAAAGAATGCATCTATCAGCTTAGAGCTGTTGATGGGCCTAAAGCTGCTGTTGAAAAAGACATTCGTTTGCTTATTTTTGTTAATTCTTACTAACTTCTAGCATAATACCTGCCATTTGTATGGTCTAGAAGTTAGTTGGAAACATTTTGCTCCTTTCTGGTCAATAAGGTATGCATTTAAAATTTTATGCATTATAGCACAGGGAGATCAGCTCGGTGCTTTGTGACCACCTAGAGGGGTGGGATAGGAAGGGTGGGAGTGAGGGAGACACAAGAGGGAAGAGATATGGGAACATATGTATATGTATAACTGATTCACTTTGTTATAAAGCAGAAACTAACACACCATTGTAAAGCAATTATACGCCAATAAAGATGTTAAAAAAATTTATGCATTTAAAAACACCTTCAAATAAGCAATTTCTCTTTTCTTACCAAGGTGTGACCTCTGAATACTATGCTCTTCTACACCATTTGAGAAGAACTTTATAGTTCAAACTTTCACCCTATAGCTTGGTTTGTTTCTAAATACTGGTTTCTATCACAATGAAAATTTGTGCCCCTCTAGGCCTGTGCCTCCTGTACAATAAAGACATGTGCCCATTCCATACATGAAAAGAGATAAAATATAATCATGTAGGTTCAAGTTAAGCTGGAATAGAAATAGAATTTTTCCTGGTTTAAATCAACAATATCATAGCCTTTTGACTTCACATGTAAATTTCACATGTGGATGAATTTGGTTGAAAGCTAAAACTGAAAATTTTCATTCCTGTATTCTCATCTATTACTTTAAATTACAGTGTGTTTGTAATTATTAATTTGGCTTAAAGACAAGGATTCACTGGTAATTTTCAAAGGAATGGGTTAAAGAGAATAGGATATAGTTTAAGTACTAAACATACTAACTGTAAAAATAGTATGGATTCACATTAAGAGATTTTTCCATACTACAGAAAAGATTATTGTGTTTCAACCACAGTACTAAATTTTATTTGATCATACTAAAAATATATCAATGTAAATAAGATAGAACGTAGTGAGAAGTAAATAAAAAGCATAATTTCAGGTTTCAGATTACTAATTATATAGATTTAAAATCTTCTTAAGTAGTTAGAAGTGCAGTCTGATTTGGCAATAATTTCTTGACATTATACCAGTTATAAGAAGCCAGTTGAAGAGATTTTAGCCCAATAAGAACCTAGAGAATTTTCACCATAAATTATCCCCACACAGGAATGGGACACTGTTTTGGTGCTCTGGGTTCTCTTTTCTAGAGACGTTTCAATGAATAAAGAAGACATTTATATTTTATTATATAACTTATTTTCATTTCAAATTCTCAAGCAATAAAAAATTTAAAAGCAATGTTGGTAATTTCAGTTAGGCAGGACTTGGAATATGGAATAGTGCATCTCTTTCATAGACTCTATGACTCTTCAAAGTGTCCTAAAAACACTATGAGTTTGATTAGCAGCAAAACATTAGCCTAATCAAAACCTTCCTCCTCCCCCATGCATATATACATATACACAAACTATACATCAATACATTCTTAGCTTAAATATGACAATTTGACTGTTATTCCCAGAGGCTGTGCAAGGTTACAAATACTGTTCAAGACCACTAGTACCCAACTGGTTAAGAGAAAACCAATCCTTTCATTAAAACAAACAAATAAAACTACAAAATAATTCGATCACATATTCTGAATTTCTTTTAAGATTAAAAACATTGAGGGATACAGTGAATCACCCAATATATTACTGTTCTGAGTTCTATAATTTTCTTTATCTAAAACTATCTTTTATACATAGATGCGTTTAAACATAGTTTCAGCAATTCTAAGTAGATTCCTTTGAAAAATATGACAAGTATTTTTTTTTTAACTTGGAGGAAAGTTCTACAAGGAGTGGGTTTTCTTCTCACAGATGAATTTTGCAGCATTTTCTCCCAGAAGCACACTGTCATCCTGTATACATGTGTCCTAAGGATGAAGCCTCTTAGCACTGGACCTCCAGAAAGAGGTCCTGCAGGCACCATGGTATGTTGGTCTTTTCTCTTCCACACTCTTTTAGCAGCACCCAATCTTTGGGCATCTTGCCAGTAGTGGTTGAAGTCCAGAACTTGATCTTCACTGGGAAAACCAAGTCCATTCAAAATGCAGCACTTTCATCTTTTGGTTGGGTGATTCTTGGTCCCCCATGGATAGGAGTGATACCTAGAAGATTCAAAAGTGGAAGAAGTTCTCTACAGTCTCAAATATTTTAGTTCACATATTCAGTTTCAAAAGCAGTAGCTCAGGTATATAAATAAATAAATCACAATGAAAAAAAGGTGATTCTAAACATGATGGAATGGGGAGATTTTTAGAAAGTTGACTTTTGCTAAAGTTCAGTGCTAGCATTTTCTTTCTCAAATTATAAATGTAATAGGAACTAATAATCCTACAGTGGAAAAATTAATACCCATCCAAAGTAACCTGTACATTAAATGCCTATTTTAAAGCAATGCAAGTTGATTCAATGTAGATTTCTTTTTCTCTCAACACATATTTCATTGTTACAAAGTAAAATATTAATATGTGCCCCTAAGTATAAAAGAATGGTATGCTGGTCATCTATTCATTCACAAAACTCAACAGTTTCACTCTCATTAGAACAGTGATAAAATGAAGGCACGCCAGGCTGTATCCTTCTGGTAAGGAAGCTAAATATTAATGTGTGCAAAATATAGGTAATCATACATCCCTGCAAATGACCACAAATAGAGCCCACCTGGGGCTGGCCCAGTTTATTTTGACCTTGTTTCATTTTCCTTGCAATCTCAACTCAGTTCTACTTCCCCTTCCCAAATCCCTCATTTAGGTTAGGGCTCCTTGCTGCTGTTTCTATTTTTGTTATCACTTTCTTTAATGCAGTATGTTGTGCCTGAGACATTCTTCCTACCAACTGCCTAAGCAGTCTCACCATTACTTATAACAGTTCTAGGTATCTTCCCCAAAGACAGCTAATAGCTAGATAATGGCCTTATCCTGAGACTTTCCATTTGAGAATAGCATCTCTCTAACCCTAACTAAACATAAACCCTATGATCTAAGCTGAAATGTTCCATGTCTTGGCTTAATGCTTTAGCTGCTGTCTGGATGCTTTGTAGATGTGTGTATAGGTTTGAACTGACAGTCTTAAGCTGTAAGCTTGAGGAATACAGGACTTATGTATGTAATTCCCTTTGCATGGTTATTAATCAGGATCATTTAATAATATTTTGCAATGATGGCTGTGATGACAATTAAGATGATGATGATGATTATGAGAACAATAGAAGATCTGACTAGATACTGGTGGAGGAGTTAAAACAATGTTTCTTATTTCAAACCACATTGCTAGGGAAGGTTTTCTCAACTTGTGTTCCAAGTAAAAGATGGAAATTCACTGGGTAAACAAGGTCAACAGACTTCTTTCCTAAAGTATATCTCAAAGTTTTCAATATAGTCATGTGTGTCAACATTCTCCCAAAATGGAAAAATGTACATTCAGGGTTTCCCAAATATATTTGGTCATGGAACTTTATTTTTCATATAACATCTATTATCATCTTTGATAATATTGGCTATTTACAAAACCTATTTGGGAAAATACACTCTACTGATTCTAAGTACTGATTCTAATTACCTCTACATGTCCTGTGATATTTAGCATCCTCTATCCTTTGAGTACGGAAAAATCATGACTGTCACAGCTGATCTGATTCATATTTGGAATTATGTACACTTTCAGTTTGTGAAGTATTAGGTACTTCTATGTGGAGCTTGACTTACTTCTTGGAAACTAATTGGGAATATCGGTAAACAAGTAATGGCTTTAAGCACAACCAAAGGTTATTTTCACTGGTAAACCGTGAAAACTGTCTCCCCCAATTATATATGCTATCACTGCTATTAGGAGCTGAAAAGGGAGTATCATGGTTATATGGATTTTTTTTTTTTTGCTGTACACGGGCCTCTCACTGTTGTGGCCTCTCCCATTGTGGAACACAGGCTCCGGACGCACAGGCTCAGTGACCATGGCTCATGGGCCCAGCCGCTTTGCAGCATGTGGGATCTTCCCAGACTGGGGCACGAACCCGCATCCCCTGCATCGGCAGGAGGACTCCCAACCACTGCGCCACCAGAGAAGCCCCTGGTTATATGGATTTTTAAATAGATGATTCATTTTTATTTGGAACATTTTAAGAAAATTTGATGTCATTTCCATCATATATTACTTTAACTTGATCGTTTAAATCATATCTTCATATTATATTCACAATTCTGAATATAACTGTAAATAAATTTTCACCTTTGTCATTAGGCCTCTTATTGTCTATTTACCATAAGAAGAAAATCTGCAATTTCTTTTAATACAGGAATATGTCTTTGAAAGTAGAAGTAATGTTTGATTTTTTAAAAACTTAATAACTGTAGAATTGAAAAGGATAACCATAAATTTCAAAATAAGACTGGAATTACTATTTCTAAAAAAGGAAAAATAAGAGCTCTTATAAGAGCTTCCCGAAGTTCCTTACCCCTGTTTTTTCATTATATTTAGCTGATTTTCTGCAAAAATTTGAAGACATCCATTGCCCATGATCCTGAGTCTCTGAGAAAATGTGATTAAAAAAATGATAAGCATGACTTTTGCCCCACTACAAGCCAATGGCACTTGAAATAATAAGTTGCTGAGAGTCAAGAACAGAGACATTCATACTATCCATGGAAGGCTGGATGTACTCAGATCAAGAGGAAAAAATGAAAATCCAAAATCCCTCCAGGGATGGGGGGAGAAGAGTTATAATGGAGATGGTTATTTCTATTAACAATATACCCTTGGAAAATGAGAATTACTCATCATTTCTCTGTGGTTACAAATCACAACAGGCCTAATGTACAAAGATAGTATTTTGGAAATATATTATCAAGCCAAAAGAGCAAGCAGCTGAATAATCTTATCTGTGATTCATAAGAACAACTCACTGAAACAGGGAAAAAAAAGGCTAACCTAACCTCAAAAAATATTCTAATTTCAATATAATGACCTTAATAGAATGTTCTTGAGACCTCTTTCTCTTTCCACGGCTAACAGTTATCTTTGGGGAAGACTTCTAGAATACTTTAAATAGTGGTCAACAGATAGTTTCATTAGCTAGACAGGAAGGTTATTCCTCCAGGTAGAAAAGCCCACTTAGGGAAAACAAACTCCACTGGACTATGTCTCCTAAGGCAACTTTGGCCATATAGGATGTGTAAGTGGTTACTCGTGGTCAATTTGATGCTTCTGTTATGAGTGGGCTCCTTGGAAAAGTCAAGAGACAGCTCATGTATAGCAGACACTGTCAGCGCCCATATCCCCTCTTTCAAAGCACTTCAAAGCATGCTGGCCTGATTCCTTACGGCCAGCACCTGCGTTTCTTTTCCTGAGGATATCTCTGGTCTCTAGAATCTTCTTTGTCCACCCTTACAGAAGGCCAGAAATGCCAGGGAACTAACGTCCTCTGGGGAAAAAGGCCTCAAACGATGACTAATGGAAATTAGAGATAAATACCATCCCAGCTCCCTCAGTCCATAAGTGGGAGAATTGAGGTACATGTTCTCCACTGGCTCTCAGATTTCCACAATGGGATCAAGCTCCAACCACCACAACAGTAACTTACTTGAAAATGAAATCTTTATTGAATTATTTCTTCAATCCCTTACCAGAGTTTCTTGGGATTGCCTCTCAAACTAATTGTACTCAAATCTTTGTGCCCTAAACTGTGCCCAACAGTAAAATTGCAGGAATCCATAACTGAATGAAATTGATATAAAATAGAGTATATTTTTAGATCACCAATAATGATTATTTTAGAAGATAACACAGCCCCAGTAAACTGCAATTTCTTATTTAGGGTAAGCAAATGGGAACACATAACAACAAATCCCTTTCCCACAAACATATCTTAAATTCACCAGAAGTGATTCTTTGTTTAGTTGCACTTTCCCCCTTGCATTCTATACAAATAATTGCTAGATTTTAGTCATGGACATTTGAGTTTCGGCTCTTCCAATATGGGACAAACATGCTTAATTTAAAAAAAAATGTAGAAATAATTTTCCATTTCATTATGTAGGAGTAAATTACTACTAAGTGATCACCCTTTCTTTTTCAACCAAGAATACAGCAGCTGCATCCATATAAAATATGGTCAACATACATTCTACTCACAGTTGTATCAAGTCTAAGCCAAGATATTTTACAAAAGTGTTTAAAATAGAAGGTTGGGGAAAACCTCTAGAATCAAGGATAGAGAAATTAGATCTAATATCCAATGGTCTAAATTGAATTTTCACATTTCTAGATCTCACCTGTTAGAAGTAAAGTTGTAATAACCACTTTCCTCTAGGACTTCTTCAATCACAATCTAAAGTTAAAAAATATCAGGTTAGTATTGAATTAAAAGCAACAAAATAAAATCATTCAGAGGCACCACAAAAACCTCACCTGCATCTGTTCATATGTTATCCCCTGCTCCAAATCAAAGCTGGAGGGTAGACCTGAAATAGATAAATTATGAAAAGCCTGACATTTGGTTCATGTTTTCTTAGATTTTATTGGCAATTATGATTCACATGCAGTGAAAAGAGGTCAGTTTCTTAGTGATGAAGATGAGTACTTACAAACACATTCCAAATTATCTTGGCTTTTGGGGTGGCCATCACAAAATAATACACAAGATTTATGTGCATTTCTCATGGTATAAATTGGCCAATTAAGTTAGGGGTGTGTGTGTGTGTGTGTGTGTGTGTGTGTGTGTGTGTGTAAGGATAGGGGAGGAGTGGTTCTAAACACAAACCTCCTGATAGGCAAATAAAAGATTAAGAAACTATTCCTAATCCACAAGGCAAAAAGAGTAGATATGTGCTAGAAAAAAAACAAATTCTTAGAGGAAGGCAGAAATAGACAGAGGAGGACAACAAAGGTCTAACCCTTGGCTATGGCTGCCAGGAGGGAATAAAATACATTTAAAATCAGAAGACAGTAATTCTTTTGAGGTTTGGTCTGAGTATGATATACCAGCACATTAACAAACCCCAGCACCACCCAAAGCAATGTTGACCAATTTCCACTCAGGTCAATCAACACTTATCACATGGAGGCCCAGGAGCTCCCCTGCCACTTACTTAGGAGAGAGAAAAGAGAATGGGTTGAAGGTTAAGAGGACGCACAAGGATGTGAGTGCTGGTAGCTTGTTTTTCAAGCCCAGCTTAAAGGTGTTGCCCAAAGTGCTCCCTGGTTCTGCTGTCTTTGCTTCTGTCCAGGCTGCCATGACTAGGGACACACCTGGTCTGCTCTGGGTAGGAGCATCCAGCTTCTGGAAGAGCCTGTCAACTCCCTCTCAGGATGCTGAGAGACTTCCACCAGAGTTCTTCACTCAGCAGGGCTGCTGTGGTAAGAAGTCTGGCCTGTGACTGACCTACCTGCCCAGGGGGATGCAAATGACTTTACTTCACTTAGTATGATAATCTCTAGATCCATACATGTTGCTGCATATGGCAAGATTTTATTCTTTTTTATGGCTAATATTCAATGATATATATATATATACCACATCGTACTAAGTGAAGTAAGTCAGAAAGACAAATATTATATGATATCACTTATCTGTGGAATCTAAAAAATAATACAAATGAACTTATTTACAAAACAGAAACAGACTCACAGACATAGAAAACAAACCTATGGTTACCAAAGGGGAAAGGGGGGGGAGGGATAAATTAGGCATATGGGATTAACAGATGCACTCTACTATATATAAAATATATAAACAATAATGATTTACTGTATAGCACTGGGAACTATATTTAATATTTTTAATAACCTATAAAGGAAAAGGAAAAGAATCTGAAAAAGAATATATATATATCTGGATCACTTTTCTGTACACCTGAAACTAACGCAATATTATAAATCAACTGTAGTTCAATTAAAAATAAATAAAAGCAAATGACTTTAGATAACAGTTTATCTCGATCTTACAGATTTCTCAGGGATGATTTTAAATGCAGTTCTGTCTACCCAGTTTAGCTGTATCCTAGGAGTCCAAGACTTAGGGAAAGTTTGATAATTAGTACATGAAGTGATTTGCCTAAATTAGGCAACTTCAAAAGCACAACAGGATTAGGCTTATTTTTTGTCTGAGTAGATGGCAAGTTTTCATTTAACAGTAAAAGTTTCACATCTGTCTGCCCCACTGAGAGATATAACTATAGTTTACAGGGATTCCGAAATTATTTAGGAATTCTGTAACCTCAGAGTAGCTTGAAGATCTCTTCTGAGGTCAAAAATATCACAAGAAAAATTACATTATGCTGAGTCCCTACTACTGGCTAAGTACTTTTTATATATTTACACTGATCATTGCTATAATCCTAAGATGGTTACCATTTTTGTTCCCATTTTACAGGCAAGAAAACTGGGGTTCAGTGAGGTCAAATAATTTGCTCAAGGTCAGCTACTAAGAGCTTGAGCTGAGATTTGAATCTAGGCATCCTGGTTTACAGAATACATACCTTTAATCCCTATGTTATATTGCCTCCCTATGAGAAATTTTTTCAAAAAAGAAAAAAAATTAAATATGTCTGATGTGGATTCTTCAGGTAAGTGTCAAATTTTCTGTTTTATTCAAGCTCTTCATTTCTGCTTTTTATCCCCCTGGATGTTTTTGAGCATTTGATTTCCCATCACCAGATAAGAAGAAGTAAAAGGAAATACAATTTACCCACACAGATTCTGTTTGCTTATGGTATTAATAAATGATCAAGGAAGGTGTCACAAGTGTGTAAAATAAATCTCAGGGAATTTCTAAATTCCTACTGTATGTCCTTCCAACTGTCACCACAGATAATCAAAATAAACTGTTTTCATTTTAAATTGAAGATAATCTTTTAAGGATAGCTGTTGATACAAACAATGTATTTCTTTGTGAAAGCCAGATTTCCTGTGTTGAAGACCATTACCTGTTGGGTTATTTGGGGATAGGCTGTTTCGACCTGATGAATGATGCAATAAATGGTAATCTGCTGTGAAAAAGTTGGGCTCAATTGGTTCTGGAGATCCCTGAGATAACTGAAACAGAAAAAGCAAAACTGCATCTTATTTTGCATTCAGAATCAAATGACATGAGACCTCTGTGTGCGTCTCTGCCCAGAAAAATTAGTGCTCTTCTGTTGTCAATCCCTTGTATACAGATAAAGACCAATCTTCTTCCTTTAAAAAAAAATGATAAATTAGATGCAGGCAAATTACAGTGAAAGCAAGTAGATAATTCCTGGTCACATGAAAATAAAAAAAATACTATATAGCTTTATGAGAACAAAATAAAACTGGATAGAAAAATAATGGCATGGGCCTGAGATATCAAAATGTTATTTTTGTCAGGTGTAGGAGGAATGAACTCCAATCATTCAACAAAACATAATTTTTAGCCCAGATCATTCTTGTTTGACCAAGGCAAACACATTTCTTAATACATTTTTCTAAATTACTTTTTTTTTTTTTTTTGGCGGTACGCGGGCCTCTCACTGTTGTGGCCTCTCCCGTTGTGGAGCACAGGCTCTGGACGTGCAGGCTCAGTGGCCATGGCTCACGGGCCCAGCCGCTCCGCGGCATGTGGGATCTTCCCGGACCGGGGCACAAACCCGTGTCCCCTGCATCGGCAGGTGGACTCGCAACCACTGCGCCACCAGGGAAGCCCCTAAATTACTATTAATTAATTTTAATCTCCAAACATTAATTCCCAACACTGTAAAGGAAAGAGTAATTCACTAAATGCCAGAACTTATTAAAGTTCCAATTGTTTAATGCCGTTCTATAATGATGAATTTTTTAAATGAAACTTTCAAAATCCTTTCACCTTTAATTCCAACTAACACTTGAGCTGGCCAAGTTTTTGCACCTGTGTAAAACAATATACTTTTAAAATGTCGATACATATTAATAAACCAGAAACAAAAGGCACAATTTAGACTATTCGATAGTAGTTACCTTGGATTCACAAACTCTATTCATGAATTAAAACATAACATGGTTCAATCATTTGAGCAAATTGTTTGGCAGTTCACAAATATGCCCACCCTTTAAGCCAACAATCCCACTCTTGGATATACACACACAAGAGAAATGAGTACTTCTGTTCATGAAAAGACATGTACAAGAATGTTCGTAGCACATTTATTCGTAATAATCAAAAACTGGAAAACCCCCAAATGCCCACAGGATAGATAAATATATTGTGGTGTGCTTATCCAATGGAATTTTGCCAAACATGAAAAAGAACACACTGTGGATGTACACAGCAAGATGGATGAGTGTTGAGCAAAAGAAGCCAGACACAAAAGGATACACAATGTATAACTTCATTTACACATATTTTCACAACCGAGAAAAGCTAACCAATGGTGACAGAGATCAGGACAATGATTACATTGTAACAGGTAGTAGAGTTTGACCAGGAAAAGGCAGGCAGGAGCCTTCTTCTGGGCTGGAAGTGTTCTATATATCGATATGGGTGGTGGTCACATGGGTGAATATATATGTAAAAGTTCATGGAGCTGTATATGTACTTCACTGTATACATTATGCATTTTATACATTAATATAAACATTTTATATTAGCAATTGATAATTATTCCATCAATATGCTTTGGATACTATAAATAAAAATCATTTTTGAGTTTTCCAGTCTTCATATTGCCAACGAATGCTACACATTAGAAAAAAGATATGAATCATCCTTTTATATTCTTGAAAATTTATTTTCCTTACTTTAGTGACAACTGATAAAATTAATAACCCATCTGTAAAATGACAAGATTGTAAGACTGTAATAGTGTAATGCAGGAAGATTTTATTCACTTAATAACTTTCTCATCAGTTCTATTAGGAGGCAATGCAGATAGCCTTAGCATTCTGTAGTTCTAATATCTAAGGTAGTAAATTATTCCAACTGAACTTCTTAATATGTCTTGTAATGCTGAAAATGATTTCCTGGTATTACCTTCCAAGTGACTTCAGATGGATTTTTTTTTCATATGGTTGAGCATAGGAGTAATTTGGCTGCCTGAAATGTTCATCCCAATTATTTCTTAGAAAGCTTATTTAAGTCAACTTAATTATTAAGTGAACACCTTGGAATCCTAAAGATTTCACAGACAGGAAGATGCACAGTATCAATATGTGAATTGTTACATGGAGAGGTCAAAAGAGTCATTTTAAGATGACAGGACAAGTTCTTTTCATTGATTCAAACTTTGAAGAGAGGAGTGTTTGATGTTTCCAGAGCCTGTGTCACACTAGCAGTCTTCTAGCCTAAGAACTGTGAATTCTCAGAGGGATGGGACCATGGAAGAAGCCAAGGACTAAAATCTTTAGTCTTGTGTTTGAGACCCAGATACATTTATTTTTATCCTAGGAAATTTCCAGAACTTTGTTTTGCAGTTCAGTTTTTTGATGTATACTATATTCTTTCAGCAAATCTTTTTTGCCCCTTACTATGTGACCTGAACAGGTTTTGTAAATCAGAAATGTAAACCTTTCAATCCACATACACTGATGATCTGCCTAGCTTATTAGCACCATGCTGGGCACCATGGAGGACACAGAAATGATCTGGCTTCCATGAGACTTGCAAATTGACTGGAAAAATAGTCTAATGTATATAAAACAAGAGGGCAATGCATTAAATAATGAAGTGTGAAATGAGACTGTGAGATCTAAGCTTACACAAAAAAGGATGCTTCATGAAGACCAGCATGGTTTTCAGAAGCTCTGTAGAAGAAACACTAGAGCTGAAACTCAAAGGCTGGAATTGGGTGGGATGCAAGGAAGTCAAGTGAACATTCCAGGTGAGAGGAACTTGAGGGCACAGTCTGGGTATTGCATATTAATGGCAAAGTGATAAAGGGCTATGACATTAGTCCATGTTATAGAGGCTTGGGGATTTAGGTTGAAGAGAGGAACACAAGTGTTATTCATTAATTCAGGGAGTATTTTTTATTCAAAAACATTCTTTAACTTAAAATTTTAAAAAATTTAAATATTTTTTAGCCACACTACACGGCATGTGGGATCTTAGCTCCCTGACCAGGGATCAAACCCATGGCCCCTGCATTGGAAGCACAGAGTCTTAACCACTGGACCACCAGGGAAGTTCCCAGGGAGTATTCTTTTTTAAAAAACAGCAGGTTCAGGGGCTTCCCTGGTGGCGCAGTGGTTAAGAATCCACCTGCCAATGCAGGGGACAGGGGTTCGAGCCCTGGTCCGGGAAGATCCCATATGCCATGGAGAAACTAAGCCCCGTGTGCCGCAACTACTGAGCCTGCACTCTACAGCCCACAAGCCACAACTACTGAGCCCATGTGCCACAACTACTGAAGCCTGTGCGCCTAGAGCCCGAGCTCTACAACAAGAGAAGCCACTGCAATCAGAAGCCCACGCACCACAACGAAGAGTAGCCCCTACTCACTGCAATTAGAGAAAGATCATGCACAGCAACGAAGACCCAACACAGCCAAAAATAAATAAAATAAAATAAATTTATAAAAACAAAAAAACAAAAAAACAAAAGGTTCTTTTTAGTTATCCATTTTATACATATTAGTGTATATATGTCAATCCCAATGTCCCAATTCATCACAAAACACCCCCCCCCTCATGTTCCCCCCTTGGTGTCCATACTTTTCTTCTTTACATCTGTGTCTCAATTTCTGCCCTGCAAACCAGTTCATCTGTACTGTTTTTCTAGGTTCCACATATATGCATTAACATACGATATTTGTTTTTCTCTTTCTGACTTACTTCACTCTGTATGACAGTCTCTAGATCCATCCACGTCTCTACAAATGACTCAGTTTCATTCCTTTTTATGGCTGAGGAATATTCCATTGTATATATGTACCACATCTTCTTTATCCATCCATCTGTTGATGGGAATTTAGGTTGCTTCCATGTCCTGGCTATTGTAAATAGTGCTGCAATGAACATTGGGGTGTATGTATCTTTTTGAATTATAGTTTTCTCTGGGTATATGCCCAGTAGTGGGATTGCTGTGTCATATGGTAGTTCTATTTTTAGTTTCTTAGGGAACTTCCATACTGTTCTCCATAGTGGCTGTATCAATTTACATTCCCACCAACAGTGCAAGAGGGTCCTTTTTCTCCACACCCTCTCCAGCATTTGTTGTTTGTAGATTTTCTGATGATGCCCATTCTAACTTGTGTGAGGTGATACCTCATTGTAGTTTTGATTTACATTTCTCTAATAATTAGTGATGTTGAGCAGCTTTTTATGTGCCTTTTGGCATCTGTATGTCTTCTTTGGAGAAATGTCTATTTAGGTCTTCTGCCCATTTTTGGATTGGGTTGTCTGTTTCTTTAATATCGAGCTGCATGAGCTGTTTATATATTTTGGAGATTAATCCTTTGTCAGTTGATTCATTTGCAAATATTTTCTCCCATTCTGAGGGTTGTCTTTTCATCTTGTTTGTAGTTTCCTTTGTTTTGCAAAAGCTTTTTAGTTTCATTAGGTCCCATTTGTTTATTTTTGTTTTTATCTCCATTACTCTACAAGGTGGATCAAAAAAGATCTTGCTCTGATTTATGTCAAAGCGTGTTCTTCCTATGTTTTCCTCTAAGAGTTTTATAGTGTCCGGTCTTACATTTAGGTCTCTAATCCATTTTGAGTTTATTTTTGTGTATGGTGTTAGAGAGTGTTCTAATTTCATTCTTTTACATGTAGCTTCCCAGTTTCCCCAGCACCACTTATTGAAGAGGCTGCCTTTTCTCCATTGTATATTCTTGCCTCCTTTAACAAAGATAAGGTGACCATAGGTGCGAGGGTTTATCTCTGGGCTGTCTATCCTGTTCCATTGATCTATATTTCTGTTTTTGTGCCAATACCATACTGTCTTGTTTACTGTAGCTTTGTAGTATACTCTGAAGTCAGGGAGCCTGATTCTTCCAGCTCCATTTTTCTTTCTGAAAATTGATTTGGCTGTTCAGGGTGTTTTGTGATTCCACACAAATTGTGAAATTTTTTGTTCTAGTTTTGTGAAAAAGGTCATTGGTATTTTGACAGGGATTGCATTGAATCTGTAATATGCCTTGGGTGGTAGAGTCATTTTCGCAATGTTGATTCTTCCAATCCAAGAACGTGGTATATCTCCCCATCTGTTGGTATTATCTTTAATTTCTTTCAGCAGTGTCTTATAGTTTTCTGCATACAGGTCTTTTGTCTCCCTAGGTAGGTTTATTCCTAGGCATTTTATTCTTTTTGTTGCAATGGTAAATGGGAATGTTTCCTTAATTTCTCTTTCAGATTTTTTATCATTAGTGTGTAGGAATGCAAGAGATTTCTGTACATTAATTTTGTACCCTGCAACTTTACCAAATTCACTGATTAGCTCTAGTAGTTTTCTGGTGGCATCTTTAGGATTCTCTATGTGTAGTATCATGTCATCTGCAAACAGTGACAGCTTTACTTCTCTTCCAATTTGGATTCCTTTCATTTCTTTTTCTTCTCTGATTGCCATGGCTAGGGCTTCCAAACCTATGTTGAATAATAGTGGTGAGAGTGGACATCCTTGTCTTGTTCCTGCTCTTAGAGGAGATGCTTTCAGTTTTTCACCATTGAGAATGATGTTTGCTGTGGGTTTGTCGTACATGGACTTTATTATGTTAAAGTAGGTTCCCTCTATGCCCACTTTCCGAGAGTTTTTATCATAAATGGGTGCTGAATTTTGTCAAAGGCTTTTTCTGCATCTATTGAGATGATCATATCGTTTTTCTTCTTCAATTTGTTAATATGGTGTATCACATTGATTTGTGTATATTGAAGAATCCTTGAATCCCTGGGATAAATCCCACTTGATCAAGGTGTGTGATCCTTTTAATGTGTTGTTGGATTCTGTTTGCTAGTATATTGTTGAGGATTTTTGCATCTATATTTATTAGTGATATTGGTCTGTAATTTTCTTTTTTTGTAGTATCTTTGTCTGGTTGTGGTATCAGGGTGATGGTGGCCTCATAGAATGAGTTTGGGAGTGTTCCTTCGTCTGCAATTTTTGGAAGAGTTTGAGAAGGATGGGTGTTAGTTCTTCTCTAAATGCTTGATAGAATTCACCTGTGAAGCCTGGTGCTGGACTTTTGTTTGTTGGAAGATTTTTAATCACAGTTTCAATTTCATTACTTGTGATTGGTCTGTTCATATTTTCTGTTTCTTCCTGGCTCAGTCTTGGAAGGTTATACCTCCCTAAGAATTTGTCCATTTCTTCCAGGTTGTCCATTTTATTGGCATAGAATTGCTTGTAGTTGTTTCTTAGGATGCTTTGTATTTCTGCAGTGTCTGTTGTAACTTCTCCTTTTTCATTTCTAATTTTATTGATTTGAGGCTTCTCCCTCTTTTTCTTGATGAGTCTGGCTAATGGTTTATCAATTTTGTTTATCTTCTCAAAGAACCAGCTTTTAGTTTTGCTGATTTCTATTTCATTTATTTCTGCTCTGTTCTTTATGATCTCTTTCCTTCTACTAAGTTTGGGTTTTGTTTGTTCTTTCTCTAGTTCCTTTAGGTGTAAAGTTAGGTTGTTTATTTGAGATATTTGTTGTTTCTTAAGGTAGGCTTGTATTGCTATAAACTTCCCTCTTAGAACTGCTTTTGCTGCATCCCATTGGTTTTGGATCATTGTGTTTTCGTTGCCATTTTTCTCTAGGTATGTTTTGATTTCCTCTTTGATATCTTCAGTGATCTCTTGGTTATTTAGTAACATGTTGTTTAGCCTCCACGTGTTTGTATTTTTTACGTTTTTTTCCCTGTAGTTGATTTCTAATCTTAGTGTTGTCGTCAGAAAAGATGCTTGACATGATTTTAATTTTCTTAAATTTACTGAGGCTTGATTTGTGACCCAAGGTGTGATCTATCCTGGAGAATGTTCCACGTGCACTTGAGGAAAAAGTGTAATCTGTTTTTTAATGGAATGTCCTATAAATATCAATTAAATCTATCTGGTCTATTGTGTAATTTAAAGCTTGTGTTTCCTTATTTTTTTATTTTTATTTTTTTGTGGTACATGGGCCTCTCACTGTTGTGGCCTCTCCCATTGCAGAGCACAGGCTCTGGATGCACAGGCTCAGCGGCCATGGCTCACAGGCCCAGACGCTCCGTGGCATGTGGGATCTTCCCGGACCAGGGCACGAACCTGCATCCCCTGCATCGGCAGGTGGTCTCTCAACCACTGCACCACCAGGGAAGCTGGTTTCCTTATTAATTTTCTGTTTGGATGATCTGTGCATTGGTGTAAGTGAGGTGTTAAAGTCCACCGCTATTACTGTGTTACTATCGATTTCCTCTTTTATAGCTGTTAGCAGTTGCCTTATGTATTGAGGTGCTCCACTGTTGGGTTCATATATATTTATAATTGGTATATCTTCTTGGAGTGATCCCTTGATCATTATGTAGTGTCCTTCCTTGTCTCTTGTAACATTCATTATTTTAAAGTCTATTTTATCTGATATGAGTATTGCTACTCCTGCTTTCTTTTGATTTCCATTTGCATGAAATATCTTTTTCCACCCCCTCACTTTCAGTCTGTATGTATCCCTATGTCTGAAGTGGGTCTCCTGTAGACAGCATATATATGGGTCTTGTTTTTGTACTTCTTCAGCGAGCCTGTGTCTTTTCATTGGAGCCTGTAATCTGTTCATATTTAAGGTAATTATCTATATGTATGTTCCTATTACCATTTTTTGTTTGTTTTGCGGTACACGGGCCTCTCACTGTTGTGGCCTCTCCCGTTGTGGAGCACAGGCTCTGGACGTGCAGGCTCAGTGGCCATGGCTCATGGGCCCAGCTGCTCCGCGGCATGTGGGATCTTCCTGGACCAGGGCACGAACCTGTGTCCCCTGCATCAGCAGGTGGACTCTCAACCACTGCACCAACAGAGAAGCCCCCTATTACCATTTTGTTCATTGGTTTGGGTTTGTTTTCGTAGGTCCTTTTCTTCTCTGTGTTTCCCACTTAGAGAATTTCCTTTAGCATTTGTTGTAGAGCTGGTTTGGTGGTGCTGAATTCTCTTAGCTTTTGCTTGTCTGTAAAGCTTTTGTTTTCTCCATTGAATCTGAATGAGATCCTTGACAGGTAGAGTAATCTTAGTTGTATGTTCTTCCTTTTCATCACTTTAAAATGTCATGCCACTCACTTCTGGCTTGTAGAGTTTCTGCTGAGAAATCAGCTGTTAACCTTATGGGAGTTCCCTTTTATGTTATTTGTCATTTTTTCCCTTGCTGCTTTCAATAATTTTTCTGTCTTTAATTTTTTCCAATTTGATTACTATGTGTCTCAGTGTGTTTCTCCCTTGGTTTATCCTGTATGGGACTCTCTTCACTCCCTGGACTTGGGTGGCTATTTCTTTACCCATGTTAGGGAAGTTTTTGACTATAATCTCTTCAAAGATTTCCTTGGGTCCTTTCTCTCTCTCTTCTCCTTCTGGAACCCATATAATGCAAATGTTGTTGCATTTAATGTTGTCCCAGAGGTCTCTTAGGCTGTCTTCATTTCTTTTCATTCTTTTTTCGTTTATTCTGTTCTGCAGCAGTGAATTCCACCATTCTGTCTTCCAGGTCACTTATCTATTCTTCTGCCTCAGTTATTCTGCTATTGATTCCTTCTAGTGTAGTTTTCATTTCAGTTATTGTATTGTTCATCTCTGTTTGTTCTTTAATTCTTCTCGGTCATTGTCAAACATTTCTTGCATCTTCTCAATCTTTGCCTCCATTCTTTTTCCGAGGTCCTGGATCATCTTCACTATCATTATTCTGAATTCTTTTTCTGGAAGGTTGCCTATCTCCACTTCATTTAGTTGTTTTTCTGGGGTTTTACCTTGTTCCTGCATCTGGTACATAGCCTTCTGCCTTTTCATCGTGTCTCTCTTTCTGTGAATGTGGTTTTTGTTCTACAGGCTGCAGGATTGTAGTTCTTCTTGCTTCTGCTCTCTGCCTCTGGTGGATGAGGCTATCTTAGAGGCTTCAGCAAGTTTCCTGAGGGAGGGACTGGTGGTAGGTAGAGCTGGCTGTTGCTCTGGTGGACAGAGCTAAGTAAAACTTTACTGAGAAGCAGATGCTTCTCTGCTGATGGGTGGGGCTGGCTTCCCTCCCTGTTAGTTGTTTGGCCTGAGGCGACCCAACACTGGAGCCTTCCTGGGCTCTTTGGTGTGGCTAATGGCAGACTCTGGGAGGGTTCACGCCAAGGAGTACTTCCCAGAACTTCTGCCACCATTGTCCTTGTCTTCACAGTGAGACACAGCCACCTCCTGCCTCTGCAGGAGGCCCTCCAACACTAGCAGGTAGGTCTGTTCAGTCTCCTATGGGGTCACTGCCCCTTCCCCTGGGTCCCAATGTGCACACTACTTTGTTTGTGCCCTCCAAGAGTGGAGTCTCTGTTTCCCCCAATCCTGTTGAAGTCCTGCAATCAAATCCCACTAGGCTTCAAATTCTGATTCTCTAGGAATTCTTCCTCCCATTGCAGAGTTCCCAGGTTGGGAAGCCTGACGTGGGCCTCAGAACCTTCACTCCAGTGGGTGGATTTCTGTGGTATAAGTGTTCTCCAGTTTGTGAGTCACCCACCCAGCAGTTATGGGATTTGATTTTATTATGATTGTGCCCCTCCTACCATCTCACTGTGGCTTCTCCTTTGTCTTTGGATGAGGCATATCTTTTTTGGTGAGTTCCAGTGTCTTCCTGTCAATGACTGTTCAGTACTTAGTTGTGATTTCACTGCTCTCTCAAGAGGGAGTGAGAGCACATCCTTCTACTCCACCATCTTGAACTGCAGCTTCCTGGGAGTATTTTTAAAATCAACTATTGTGTGTCATGCACAGATCCAAACAATGAAAACAATCAATGGTAGCTAAATATTGTATTCTTGGAGCTTACTGCCTAATTAGGGAGAATTATGTCTGTGAAATATCCACTTGTATATTTGCAAAATTGTAAATATGCTGAAAGCATTGAAGGCAAGGCCTGTGGTTCTAAGAGGTAACAGACAGATTTAACTTAGGGAAGGCTTTCCTGAGAAAATGATGCTTATGCTGAGAGCCAAAATAAAGGGTCAGAGTGAGTAAAGGATGGAGTGGGAAGAACATTATAGGCAGAGGAAAGAGCATGTGCAGACTTGGGAGGAAGCAGCATGGTAGATGGGCACTGTAGTCAGTGTGGAGACAGCAAAGGGCAAGAGTGGTATGAGGTGAGGGTGGAGAGAGAGGCAGGGCTTGGACCAAACAGGACTGTGAACACCATTGGCGGGGATTTTGGCATTTTATACTAAGAGCCCCCTGGACAATGTTCTGTGGTGTGTGTGTGTGTGTGTGTGTGTGTGTGTGTGTGTGTGTGTGTGTGTGACATGATCAGATTTCTGTTTTGAAGAGATCACTCTGGAAGCAATATATGTAACAATTTGGATGGGGCTGGGACTTCAGGGTGAACATAGGCAGATCATGAGGAGGCTCCTGCAAATAACGGAGGCCTAGGCAGTGGGACTTGGAGTTAGATGGTGAGGCATGAAACTGGACATAAGTGTTTAGGAACACTGGAAAAAGTCTGGCAAAATGAATTGGAGAACAAGTAGATCAGCAAGAAGTGTGACACTAGTGCAAGAGAGGGGTGCTAAGAGCTTGGACTAGGTGGAAACCAAAAGGAAGGAATAGCTATGGAAGACCAAATATTCCCACTTAATAACAATGATAGCACCTATGCCATTGATTGAGTACTTACTACATTCTAGATACATTTGACATTCTATTTTGTTCTTACAACTACTTTGTAAGGTAGGCATTATCCTCATTTTACAGATGAGGAATCTGAGAAGTAAAGTAATTTGCTCAAGGAGCATAGCTAGTAAGTGGTAGAACAAGGGCTAGAACCCAGGGCTATAACATCAAAGGCCAACCAAAACCACCTACACTATGAATATTCCCCAGGTGTTAATGACTTAGGAGATGCAAGAGATAAAGTGGAACAGTTGAAAGTGACCACAAGGTTTAAAGACTGAGCAGAATGATAATGGATGCTTCCAATGATATTCGATGTGGACAAAGGAAGGAAGCAGGTGGTGAGTTCAATTCTGGACATACCAGATGACAAAGTAAATGTTCACCCAGTAGGTGGAAATATGTGTGATACAACAGAATCTTTCAAAGCAGTGGCCTCTCAGGCTGGCTGAAGCTGTGAGGTGGCTCAGCAGTCCCAGACCGGCACTGTGGGGCCCTCTCTTGGCTCATGAGCTAAGAGGTGTACCTCCCATCTTTGGCATGTATGTTCTGTTTGGAAGAATGTGTAAGAAAATTCCTTCTGAACTGACATAAAAGGGCTCTTCTGGGGACTCCAATCGAGATGGTGGAATAGGAAGCAGATCTCACCTCCTCCCACAAATACGTCAAAAATACATCTATATGTAGAACAACTCTCACAGAATACCTACTGAATGCTGACAGAAGGTCTCAGACAGCCAAAATTGCAAGAGAGATCACCACATAACCAAGTAGGACAAAAGAAAAAAAATAAAGGAAGTGAGACAGGACCGGCACCCCTGGGAGGGAGCTGTGAAAGAGGAAAGGTTCCCTCACCCTGGGAAACCCCTTCACCAGTGGGGAGATCACTCAGGACAGAAAGGGAGATCCAGAAGCTCAGAAGAGAGAGTATCAGCTGGCTTGAGACAGGCAGAACAGCAAGAGACCAGCACAGAGGGTCTGCACCTCCTCCCTGCACTCCCCAGCCTGAGACGTGCATCTGCTGCTGTGGGCAGGGGCTGGGTGCTGAATCTCAGGATTCAGAACACAGACACAGGGAGAGGACTGGGGCTGGATGTGCAGGGACAGCCTAAAGGGGCAGGACCATGCTTTGGGCCACAACCAGGGGTATGTGGAGGAAGGAGACCAGGTCTGCCATAGAAGCGAAGTGTTGTTAACAGGTGCAGGAAGGGAGGGACAGGGACCATCATAGCAGCCTCTTTCTCAGCATGATCACAGCTGGTTCAGTGCCACCTCTGTGACTTCTGGGAGCACACAAGCACCAACAGGCTGCCCACATTCAGAGGTGAGGCTGAAATCAGAGTTCATCCCCAGGAGTTGTGCAACTTAGGAAGCAGGGCTGAAATCTGAGCCCTCTCCCTGTGGCTGTGCCATCTGCAGATTTATGCCACTGCCACCAGCTTTGTAAACTCAGTGCCTGCAGGACATCCAAGTGGACAACGGGTGCTCCCGTGGCTGGGGCAAGTCCAGCATTAGCAGCTGTCGGCTTTGCAGGTACGTGCACAAGGAGGCAGGGCCAGAGTCTGGGCTGCTTCCATATCTCCTACAATGGGTTCAAGTGCATGACTACTGTGGTCTTGGTACCTGACTTCAGTGGATTGGTGCCTATGGATCTGCACTGGTGACTTTGTGAACACAGTGCCTGAGGGACACTGGGGCCAATTGCATTCCCACAGTTAAGGCAGGGCCGAGGGCAGTGCCAGCAACAGTATACTGTGTGAGCTCACACAACAGGTGACAGGCAACACCACCAAGCACACTCCTGGGTGGAGAGCTCCTGCTGAAGAATACTCAGTGGCTCCTCTCCTAGTGTGAGGGCTTCAATCTTGCCTACCTCATGCTGCAGTCAGAAACGGATATGGGGGCTTCTACTCCAAACACTAGAAAGTAGACCCTGTCCCTGACAGGATTGTGACAACCACAGAGCAAAGAGGAGGGCCCACTCATATCTAGTGCAGACTCTGGTCATCAAAACACCAGTCACACCCACTATCAAAGGGATAACAGCCAGTACACACTGGGGAAAGACCCAGCAGGCATCCATACTAAAAGCAGCACTTGCACCAAAAATATTAAACCCACGCAGGCTACACAGGAACTCTCCCACATAAAAACAGCTCTCCAAGACCACAGTAGATAACTCTTTCTCCTAAACTCATAGAGTCAGAGAAATACAAGTAAAATGAAGAAACAGAGAAATCACTCCCAATTAAAAGATCAAGAGAATTCACCTGAAAGTACAAACAATGAAACAGACTTCTTCAGTCTAATAGACTCTGAGTTCAAAATGGAGGTAATAAAAATATTGAAGGGATTAAGAAAGTCTATCAATAGAAATGTAGATTACTATAAAAAGGAACCAGAAACTATAAAGAGGAACCAAGAAGAAATATAAAACTCATTTGCTGAGATGAAAACTGAGCTAAAGGCAATAAATGGAAAATTGAATAACACAGAAGAACAAATAAGTGATCTGGAAGATAGAATAATGGAAATCACCAAATCTGAAAGCAGAAAGAAAGACAAATGAAAACAAAATGAAAGCAATATACAAGACCTATGGGATAATATGAAGCATGCCAATCTACACATAATAGGGATCCCAGAAGGAGAGGAAAGAAAAAAGGGGATAGAAAATATATTTGAAGAATCATGGCTGAAAACTTCCCAAACCTAAAGAAGGAAATGGACATCCAGGTATAGGAAGTGCAGAGGATCCCAAACAAGATGAACCCAAACAGACCTACACCAAGACATATTATAACTAAAATGGCAAAAGTTAAATAGAGGATTTTAAAGGCACCAAGAGAAAAACAAAGAATTCATTACAAGGGAACCCCCATAAGGCTATCAGCTGATTTCTCTACAGATGTTGCAGGCTAGGAGTGGCAAGATATATTCAAAGTCTTGAAAAGGAAATACCTGCAACCTAGTATACTCTACCCAGCAAGATTATCATTTAGAATAAAAGGAGGGATAAAGAATTTCTCAGACAAGCGAAAACTTAGAGAATACAGTGATAACCTATCCTAAAAGAAATATTGAAAATTCTTCTCTAAATACAAAAGAAGCAAGAATCAATAGGAAAGAGAAAAATCACAATTGGAAAGTAAATCATTTAAATAAGCCAGTACACAGATTTTTTAAAACATCAAAAAATTTTTGTGTTAGCATATGATATTTGTTTTTCTCTTTCTGACTTACTTCACTCTGTATGACAGATTCTAGGTCCATCCACCTCACTACAAATAACTCAATTTCGTTTCCTTTTATGGCTGAGTAATATTCCATTGTATATATGTGCCACATCTTCTTTATCCATTCATCTGTCGATGGACACTTAGGTTGCTTCCATGTCCTGGCTATTGTAAATAGAGCTGCAATGAACATTTTGGTACAAGACTCTTTTTGTTAACACATATATATGGAATCTAAAAAAAAAAAAATGTCATGAAGAACCTAGGGACAAGATGGGAATAAAGATGCAGACCTACTAGAGAATGAACCTGAGGATATGGGGAGGGGGAAGGGTAAGCTGGGAAAAAGTGAGAGAGGGGCATGGACATATATACACTACCAAACGTAAAATAGATAGCTAGTGGAAAGCAGCCACATAACACAGGGAGATCAGCTCGGTGCTTTGTGACCACCTAAAGGGGTGGGATAGGGAGGGTGGGAGGGAGGGAGGGAGGCGCAAGAGGGAAGAGATATGGGGATATATGTATATGTATAACTGATTCACTTTGTTATAAAACAGAAACTAACACACCATTGTAAAGCAATTATACTCCAATAAAGATGTTAAAAATTTTTTTGTGTGTGTGAAAGCGATGATAACTACAATGAACAGCAAAAGGATAAACATGAAGGTGTAAAAGAGGATATCAAAATCATAAAATGTGGAGGGGGAGAATAAGAAAAATGTACATTTTTTTTAAAGAATGTGTTTGAGTCTTTACCAGTCTGAAGCAAGTAGATATAGGAATGGGTTAGCATACTTGAAAAACAGGGTGACCACAAATGAAAAACATACAATAGATTCACCAAAAACCAGTAAGGAAGGAACTCAAGCAAATACAAAAGAAAACCATCAAACTACAAAAAAAAAAAAAAAAGAAAGAAAGAAAAGAAAAGGAACAAAGAAGAAATACAAAATCACCTGGAAAACAAGGTGTAAAATGGCAATAAATGCACATCTATCAATAATTACCTTAAATGTCAATTGCCTAAATGCTGCAATCAAAAGACATAGAGTGGCAGATTTGATTAAAAAAACACAAGAGCCTATAATATGCTGCCTACAAGAGACCCACTTTAGGGCAAAGGACACACATAGATTGAAAATGAGGGGATGGTGAAAGATATTTCATGCAAATGGAAATGACAAGAAAGTGGGGGTAGCAATACTCATATCAGACAAAATAGACTTTAAAGCAAAGGCCATAAAGAAAGATAAAGAAACATTCTCTAGGATTGACCACATACTAGGTCACAAAACAAGACTCAACAAATTTAAGAGGATAGAAATTATTTCAAGCATCTTTTCTGACCACAATGGCATGGAACTAGAAATCAAGCACAAAAAGAGAAATGAGAAAAAATGATTACATGTAGAATAAACAAGATGCTACTGAAAAACCAAAGGGTCAATGATCAAATCAAAGAGGAAATTTAAAAATACCTTGAGACAAATGACAATGAAAACACAACCATACAAAATCTATGGGATACAGCAAAAGCAGTCCTTAGAGGGAAGTTCATAGCCATATAGGCCTTCCTCAAAAAACAAGAAAAATCTCAAATAAACAACCTAACCTACTACCTAAAAGAATTAGAAAAAGAAGAACAAACAAAACCTAAAGTTAGCAGAAGGAAGGAAATAATAATGATCAGAGAGGGAATAAATAGAGACTTAAAAAGAGTAGAAAAATACAGTAAAATAGCTGATTATTTAAAAGGGTAAACAAAATCAACAAACCTCTGGCCAGGCCCACCAAGAAGAAAAGAGAGAGGACCAAAATAAAGTAAGAAATGAAAGTGAGAAATAACAACCGATACCACAGAAATAGAAAAAAACATAAGAGAATACTATGAACAACTATATGCCAATAAATTGGACAACCTAGAAGAAATGGACAAGTTTCTAGAAACATACAGCCCACCAAAACTGAATGAAAAAGAAATAGATAATGAGACCAATCACTAGAGGTGAAATAGAAAATGTAAAAAACACACAAAAAACCACACAAACTCCCTGCAAACAAAAGTTCAGGCTTCACTGAGGAATTCTACTGAACATACAAAGAAGTTATACTGATCCTTTTCAAACTCTTCCAAAAGACTGAAGAGGAGGGAACACTCCCAAAGTCATTCTTTGAAGCCACCATCACCCTGATACCAAAACCAGATAAAGAAACTACTGAAAAAGAAAATTACAGGCCAATATCTTTGAAGAATATAGATGCAAAAATTCTTAACAAAATATTGGCAAACTGAATCCAACAACACATAAAAAAGTTCATACACCATGACTAAGTGGGTTTCATCCCAGGGTCATAAGGATGGCTCAACACATGCAAATCAATCAGTGTGATACACCACATCAACAAAAGAAAAGACAAAAACCACATGGTCATCTCAATAGATGCAGAGAAAACATTTGATAAAACTCAACATTCATTCATGATGTTGAATGATGTTGAAAACTCTCACCAAAGTGGGTATAGAGTGACCATATCTCAACATCATAATAGGTATTTATGACAAATCCACAGCGAATATAATACTCTGATGAAAAGCTGAAAGCCTTCCTGTTAAAATCTCTCATCATTTCTCTTCAACACAGTATTGGAAGTTCGAGTCACAGCAGTCAGACAAGAAAAAGAAATAAAAGGTATCCAGATTGGAAGGGGAGAGGTAAAATTGTCATTATATTCAGATGATATGATGCTGTTTATATAAAACCCTAAAGACTCCACACAAAATCTACTAGAACTGGTAAATGAATTCAGCAAGGTAGCAGGATACGAGATTAACATACAGAAATCGGTTGCATTTCTTTACACTAACAATGAAATATCAGAAAGGGAAAGTAAAAAAAAAAAATCCCTTTTAAAATCTCAACAAAAAAAAAAACTAGGAATAAACCTGACCAAGGAGGTGAGAGGCTTGTACACTGAGAACTATAAAACATTAATAAAGGAAACTAAAAGTGATTCAAAGAAATGGAAAAATATCCCATGCTCTTGGATTGGAAGAATTAATATCGTTAAAATGGCCATACCCAAAACAATCTACAGATTTAATGCAATCCCTATCGAATTACCCATGACATTTTTCACAGAACTAGAACAAATAATCCTAAAATTTATATGGAATCATAAAAGACCCAGAATTGCCAAAGCAATCCCGAGGAAAAAGAACAAAGTAGGAGACATAACCCTCCCAGACTTCAGACAATACTACAAGCCTATAGCAATCAAAACAGCACAGTACTGGCACAAAAACAGACATATGGATCAATGGAACAAAATATAGAGCCCAGAAATAAACCCACATACCTACAGTCAATTAATCTTCAACAAAGGAGGTAAGAATATAAAATGGAAAAAAGACAGTCTTAGGCAAGTGGTGTTGGGAAACCTGGACAGCCACATGTAAATCAATGAAGTTAGAACACACTCTCACACCATACACAAAAACAAACTCAAAATGGTTTAAAGACTTAAATATAAGACATGACACTGTAAAACTCCTAGAAGAGAACATAGGCAAAACATTCTCTGACATAAATCATACCAACGTTTTCCTAGGTCAGTCTCTTAAGATGATAGAAATAAAAGTAAAAATAAACAAATAGGGCCTAATTAAACATATAAACTTTTGCACAGCAAAGGAAACCATAAACAACCTACGGACTGACAACCTATGGACTGGAAGAAAATATTTGCAAACAATGCTACCGACAAGGGATTAATTTCCAAAATATACAAATAGCTCATAAAACTCAGTAACAAAAAAACCCAATCAAAAAATGGCAGAAGACCTAAATTGACATTTCTCCAAAGAAGACATACAGATGGCCATGAGGCATATGAAAAGATGCTCAACATCACGACTTATTAGAGAAATGCAAATCAAAACTACAATGAGGTACCACCTCACATGGGTCAGAATGGTCATCATCAAAAAATCTACAAACAATAAATGCTGGAGAGGGTGTGGAGAAAGGGGAACCCTCCTACACTGTTGGTGGGAATGTAAATTGGTGCAGCCACTATGGAAAACAGTATGGAGGTTCTTCAAAAAACTAAAAATAGAGTAGCCATATGATCCAGCAACCCCTCCCCTGGGCATACATCCAGAGAAAACTATAATTTGAAAAGATACATGTACCCCAATATTTATAGCAGCACTATTTACAATAGCCAAGACATGGAAGCAACCTAAGTGTCCATCAACAGATGAATGGATAAAGAACACGTGGTGTATATATACAATGGAATACTATTCAGCTATAAAATAAGAATGAAATAATGCCATTTGAAGCAACATGGATGGACCTAGAGATTTTCATTTAAGTGAACTAATTCAGAAAGATAAATCCATATGATATCACTTATATGTGGAATCAAAAATATGACATAAACAGATTCACACACACAGAGAACAGATTTGTGGTTGCCAAGGAGGAGAGGGGAGGGGAGGGATGGATTGGGAGTCTGGAATTAGCAGATGCAAACATTCTATACATATAGAATGGAGGAACAACAAGATCCTACTCTAGAGGACAGAGGACTGTATTCAGTATCCTATCATAAACCATAATGGAAAAGAATATGAGAAAAGAATATATATGTATTCTTTATACATATATATGTATAAATGAATCACTTTGCTGTACACCAGAAACTAACAAAACATTGTAAATCAACTATACTTCAATAAAAAATAAATTTTTAAAAAAGGGCTCTTCTGCTCTGAATAAACATCTACAGTTCTAAGGAGCAAATAATTGTATGCACTTTTGAACTAAACAAGTCAAGTAAATATTAGAGAAAATATTATATCACTATATACTACCTCTCTCCCCAAAAAACCACTAATTTTGAGCAAATATTGAACAATTTTATCACTTTATTTGTCAATTGAGTATATAGTACTTTTTAGGCAAAAACTAAATAGAGAAAATAAAATTTGTAGGAGAAACTACAAATTTAATCCTCATTAAATTCCCCAAATTTTATCTTCTTTTCCATATCATAAAATAAGGCTATTTTTGCTGTAGAACAACTACATAAATGATTTGGAACCTAATCAACTGAGATAGAACTCTGAAGGAAATTAAGCCAAAATAAATGAAATTAGGTGTCAGAAATGAGAAATGTTTCAACATGTTTTATCACACTTCACTCATCAGTCCTCTGATCTTTTTTTTCTTTAGATTGTTCTTGCCCTCTTTGACTGAATTACATAACATGTTAAGACATAAAATATTGCCTTATTTTTCATTTTTTCTAACCTACAGCTCCTTTCTATTAGTTTTTATTAGACTTTATAGGTCACTTTGTTAACAGAAATATTTACACTCACTATTTTCTTATGCTTAAATCTTAGAGGCTGATCAGATGCAGATTCAAGTGTTTAGCATGTACATTTCACAGATGTGCTGTGCACATCCGTCAGGAGGCATGTACTGTCCGCTTGTTCCTCTTTGTGTGATGTCAGCAGCCAGTAGTGATCATGTCAGATCATTTCATTCAGGGGCTGCAAAATGACAATATTTTTTATTCCTTCAGTACTTATTAGCTGAAGTACTTCTTTAATGAGAAACTTCCCCCTCATCAATTTAGTTACCCTAAGATAGAATTCATAAGAGAAAGGCAGAATAAATGTTTGATTCTTTCCTTTTGTAAACAATTTTCAAACTAATGAAATCTTCCAAAGGGTAACCAATGAGAGATTTTTTCTCTTTCTTTTTTTACTATTGTGAACTCTCAGATTTAAACATTAGTTAATGCTTTCAATCAATTTTGGTTATTATTCTTATTGATGCTTTAATTATCCAATAGATAGTCTGTGAGAGCCTCTTTGTTGGCTCCTGAGTCCTTTTGACATGTGCTCAGTAGTCCTTGACAGCATCCTCGCCATGTATTCTGTTATGTCAAGATATTCCAGCCTAGTCTCGTTCAGTTCCTGCTCAAGAGCTGTAATGGGCTATACTTCCAAAGCCATGGGTGCAAAGGGAGCTCACTGCTGCTTGCTTCGTTTCTATATCATTTTAGTGAAATTTAGGAAATATGTGTCTTTTTTAAAGATAAGATCTGTTATGAATTCGTACTGATTCATATTGATACTTCTAATTTGAATTAGTATTTTCTACTTTGTTTCTGTTTCTTCTTTCTCCCATGCTGAAAACCCTAGTTCTCAAAGACACCTATACAATTGCAAAGATGCTTTGTTCACCCTGCAATTCTAGCCAAGGTTGAGCAGCCTGGACTGAAGACACCTCAGGTGAGTCATAAATAAAAAGGCTCACTTCTTGGAAAAGGGCTCTTCCATGTTTTAACCCTTCTGTCCATCCTGCTGTGCCTCAGGCCACTTATAAGTAAGTTGCAATCATCCCATAATGACTCCTTCAAACTGCAGACATGGAGTCCCCAGATTTTAGGAGAAGCTTCAGAGGGGAGGGTGGAAATCACATGCACTTTATATGTTGTCACCACTTCTTCCACGGCCATAGTGTGGGGTGACCGTGTCATTCAAAGGCTAACGGGCTACTCCTCTATGATTGTACAGGGGATGAAAAAGCCATTTCTGAAAAAAATTGTCACTAACTAAAAATTACACCAGAAAGGGGGAAAAACAGGTCACAAACTTTTCTCATTTAGGTTTAGACTGGGAGCAGGAGGGCTTCTTTTTGTTCATGGAGAAATATATAAATATATTTATCAATATTTATATATCAATAAAGAATAGAACCAATATAGGATATGTTATATAGAATATGTCTATCAATCTAGAATTTATTTATATTCAACAATTATTCATTAAGCATCTACCAGGCATGGTGTACAACTCTGGGGAATCAAAGATGAACAAGATAAACTCACTACCCTTAAGTAAACAGACATGTGAACTAAATATCTTTTGAATAAAAAGCTATTTAAAACACAAAGATATGAGTGAAAAAGTGATTGAAGCATAGAGGGGGAGATTAATTCTGCACAAGGAAAATTAAGAAAAGTGTTAATGGAGGAGCTGGTTAATATCCCAGTCTTCCAATTTCTTTAGCTCATAGGAGGCGAGGCCTGCCCCTGATTATAGGGTACACTTCGTAAGCATATGAACCACCACAGGCTTATAATATCAGATGAGGAGACCATAGCATTCTTCATAGGATAATTTAATCTGCGTCTTAACCCAGTTGAAAGGAGGATGAATCTATGGCCCCTTCGGTCCCCATATGCCCCAGACTAAGAACAGAGATGAGATGCTTCTGTGAGAAATGCCACCACAGCAGAGGAAGCACACAAGGTTGGGAATGGGTGGCACAGCTAAACAAAAGAAGGAAAAGAAAGACACCAAGGAAGGAGGCCAAACTGAAAACCTAAGTCACAAAAGAGATGATGATTTGCGCTAAGGACAGGCACTGCTGGAAACACGGAGCAGGGACAGGTCGCAGCCCCCTTCACGTCTCAGTTTGCAGCAGGCTCCTTCCTCTCATAAAGCTAGGATTTCTGTTAAAATAAATGTGTGTACAAACTGGATTATTCTGAATATCATTTTAATAAGAATATAAAACTTATCAATATGTAACGTTTTCATGGGAGACTTGAGCTTCTGTCTTTAAAATCTATTTATTGGTATTCATGATGCAATATGTGAATATCCTACAATAAATATCTGAAGTCTCTTCCACTTCTGTTTTGATCTCCCCTAGCTTTGTTTCTCGGCCTTATTTGCCAAGACAACCCATAAAATCTCTAATCTCAGATGAGGTAGGGTTTATGTTTTGTTTACCTGCAGCTATGCTTTTTTTTCCCCATCTCCTGTTTGTGTATGTGCAGACACCACTGATGTAAGGCAAAAAAGCAAAAACATACGGTTTGCATTTCTTATCAAAGAACCTATATGACCGTTAGCATAACTGATGCTACCTTGGGCCCATACAGCTCCTCCTGTCCTCCCGCTGATCCTATCCAGGACTGTACCACACAATAAATCACTTCTCTGTCATTAGGAGCTTTGTAGTTAAGAGACATTGTTTAATAATCATTAGGACCAGGTGGCCTCCATGCTCTGTTAGTCCCTAAACAATGATGAAGACCTTTGCTGACGTATTCCCAGCGCCCACGAGACAGTTACCCATTCATAAAACTTGACTTAGGAAGGCACGTCCTATTTCCGAGCAGCCCCCCAACTCCTTGGTTAACTATAAAACTGTCCCAATGTCCCCTCTCAGAGGTGTGGAGTGCAGCTGTGAATGCTTCTGGGTCATTGTCCACCTGATCCAGATCCCACCCTGTAACTTATCCTGTAATAAACTGGTCCATTGATTACATGGAGCTGCCTGCCTCGATTTTCTGTCTCAAGATACCTTCTCAGTTCAGTGGGCACTTTTGGTTCCCTCTGTCTTCCAACATTGCCCAAATTATGAGTTAATTTATACTACAGATTGGATACAGTAAAAGAAAAAGAAACCTTAAAGAAAAAGTTCATTGGCAGCATGCTTGTGCCAAAGTTTAAGTATATGCTGAAGTTTTTAAAAAATACACAAAATTGGAGTGGGATCAAGCATCTTTACACAACTGGGCCCAAGCTATTTGGGTCTTGTGTCTTTCTGGGACAGGAGAATGGGAGCCTGTGACCACCTCAAAATGGCTACTGACCAGGTCAAACGGATTTCCTATTGCCAAGTTGTGTTAACCAGAAATAAACAATTTTCTTTCTGTCTGGTTGATTTAATCTCTTTGTGATTATTTTCCTTATGTAAGAATAGAACTATTTACCAGTACCCAAAGTCTAGGAGACCATAGAATGTTGAAGATGAAAAGAACCTTAGAAATTGTTCGTTCCACCCTCATAGGTGATAAAAATCATGGCCTCAGATGGTTAACTGACTTTTTCAGAGTTGCAAATCTCAATTTAGGGGCTATGTTGGTACCCCGATCTTGAACTGCCAGCTTCCAGAACCATAAGCAATAAATTCTTGCTGTTTATAAACTCCACACTTTATGGTATTTTTACTATAACAGCCCAAATGGACTAAGACAAACATTGATAATATCCTTTAGTAGAGGGCAGAGCTTTAAATAGAGAATACAAGCACAGGAGGTATAAAATTTAATTCTCATGATGTTTTTTTGTTAGTCAAAGAAGAATTCCTATATATAGAATACTATACCTTTTTAATTTCAGATTTCAAATTACAAGGGTTACTCTGCTGGCTGAAGAGGGATTTCTTGAATCTCTCTATAACCCTTCTTTTCAAATTGTGGTGCAAAGCTGGAGGAAGCTGCATAAAATGAGAAAATCATTATAAGCACATTGTTAACTATGTATAGCTGACTCCCAGGAAGAATTTGTGAGGGTAGCAATATTCACTCAACAGGACTAAATAAGAATTTAAATTTTACTCCAAATAGCATGACTGAACGTTACAATTTTTCATTCTACAATCCAGAAGAAATACATTACTCTGTTCTCTTTCAAAAGGCTACTTCTAATTATGTTACTGTTCTTTCATTTTATTTATATTATTTTTTCATAGAGTGACTAAATTATATATTAGTTGCGTGTATAAATTGAATTTTGTAAACAACAGACTTACAAGGAAAGATGCATTCTATGAATGCTTAAGTGCTTGTATCATGCCCAGAACCATGCTGAACACTCTCATTATGGTCCTTGTCCTGAAGGATCTGACACTTTGGACCAGGAAGCATACATCTGCATTAGTACAGAGTCAGAGGCCTGCTTCTGAATATACAGCTGGAGAGAGATCAGATTGGAGGGGCCAAACTTATCAAGAAGAGAGAGAAATGAATTTGTATACATTAGGGCTCAGCAGGATGAGTTAGATTTAATAAGTAAATAGTAGGAAGCCACAGGTTTGAGTGGAGAAGGTAAGGGACAGTTCCTCAAGACAGAGTTTTGGTCTTGATAATTCCCTACTGTTACCCCCCAGAAGTTGCCACTCCCTACGTCAAACACCAAAGGGCAGTGTTGGCCCAGGACCTTCTAGTTGATGCCCAGCATGATTCTACCTGTCAAGGGGAAAGGTAGCAGCCCTTTCTGACATACCTCACTGTCTGCTACAGCACCAATGCGTCCTTCAAAAGTGACCTACCCTGGTTGTGGCAGCCATCACTATAACATTAATTCAGATACTCTTAAAACCTTGCTCTTCATATAACTTGATAAGCCTCTAGTTAACTTAGAATTGCTTTTACTACTCCTGATGGTTTGAATTAATCCTCACAAAAACTTTCTTGCATAAGTTAATATTCAATCAACTTAAGATTCATATACAGGGCAGTATTAGAAAGCTACTGTATCTTATCAGAATAATTATCACAAGCGACAGCACCCTATCTTTAAAGTTTTCATGGAAGAATTAAAAATTTTTCACAGAATGATGACTCACACATAATTTAAAACTGCAGATGATATTTATATATATAAAAATTATAATACTAAGAATAAAATTACTAATACCTATGACTTGTATGTGCCAGGCACTATGGTTACTCTTTCATGTGCATTAGCTCACTTTTTTCTCGACAATAAACTTATAAAGCAGGTACTATCCTATAGGTGAGGAAATCAGACCTTATATAACACTCAAGATACTTTCTGAGGTAGTGAGTCTACCAGCACAACTATTGTTCGAGAACAAATACCATCCACTAGCATTACACTAGTATAGCACTTTATAAACATTTCACATACTTTATTTCCTTTATCACAATAGTCCCATAAGCTACCTGAATTTTACTGATGAAGAAACTGATTCTAGAGAAGGTAATGATTCCTTCAATGTCACAAGTCTAAAAGGGTGGTTTTTGTTTGTTTTTATCATACCAAATAAAATAACAGCAGAAAAAAAGAAATCTTATACATTTATATTGTAGGTTTTCTCAAACATAATATATGGATTCTTTCTAAAGAACTAGTATCTCCAAAAATAGATTGGCAGACCATCAGTAGCCCACAGGGCCCCCTTTGATAGTGACTCAAACAATATATTTTCTATTGAAAAAAGTTATTTTGACATATTACTATTTAAGAGGAGATTGGTATATGTGGATTTTTAAAGCATTTATTTAACATAACAATCAAATCTTTACTATAGAGTTAAATCCAAACCTTAGTTGCCTGCACAGGTTCTACCTAAGCAATAACACATAAAGACTCCTACTAAAAGATAATGTATGTACTTTAGTCACCTTGTATGCTCAAAGATCGATTTTGGTTTCCAGCAATGGAAATGAACCACTGATTTCATTCTCAGCTTAGGGTCTGAAGATTCCCATCTTATTTATTTATTTATTTTAATATCTTTATTGGAGTATAATTGCTTTACAATAGTGTGTTAGTTTCTGCTTTATAACAAAGTGAATCAGTTATACATATACACATGTTCTCATATATCTTCCCTCCTACCTCTCCCTCCCTCCCACCTTCCCTATCCCACCCCTCTAGGTGGTCACAAACCACCTAGCTGATCTCCCTGTGCTACAGGGCTGCTTCCCACTAGCTATCCACTTTACGCTTGGTAGTGTATATATGTCCATGCCACTCTCTCACCTCATCACAGCCTCCCCCTCCCCCTCCCCATATCCTAAAGTCCATGCTTTAGTAGGTCTGTGTCTTTATTCCCGTCTTACCCCTAGGTTCTTCATGACCTCTTTTTCTTTTTCTTAGATTCCATACATATGTGTTAGCATATGATATTTGTTTTCCTCTTTCTGACATACTTCGCTCTGTAAGACAGACTCTAGGTCCATCCACCTCACCACAAATAACTCAATTTCGTTACTTTATATGGCTGAGTAATATTCCAATGTATATATGTGCCACATCTTCTTTATCAATTCATCTGTCGATGGACATTTAGGCTGCTTCCATATCCCGGCTATTGTAAATAGAGCTGCAATGAACATTTTGGTACATGACTCATTTTGAATTATGGTTTTCTCAGGGTATATGACCAGTAGTGGGATTGCTGGGTCATATGGTAGTTCTATTTGTAGTTTTTAAAGAAACCTCCACACTGTTCTCCATAGTGGCTGTATCAACTTACATTCCCACCAACAGTGCAAGAGGGTTCCCTTTTCTCCACACCCTCTCCAGCATTTATTGTTTCTAGATTTTTTGATGATGGCCATTCTGACTGGTGAGAGATGATATCTCATTGTAGTTTTGATTTGCATTTCTCTAATGATTGATGACATTGAGCATTCTTTCATGTCTTTGTTGGCAATCTGTATATCTTCTTTGGAGAAATGTCTATTTAGGTCTTCTGCCTATTTTTGGATTGATTTGTTTGTTTTTTTGTTATTGAGCTGCATGAGTTGCTTATAAATTTATGAGTTTAATCCTTTGTCAGTTGCTTCATTTGAAAATATTTTCTCCCATTCTGAGGGTTGTCTTTTGGTCTTGTTTATGGTTTCCTTCACTGTGCAAAAGCTTTTAAGATTCATTAGGTCCCAATTGTTTATTTTTGTTTTTATTTCCATTTCTCTAGGAGGTGGGTCAAAAAGGATCTTGCTGTGATTTATGTCATAGAATGTGCCACCTAGGTTTTCCTCTAAGAGTTTTATAGTGTCTGGCCTTACATTTAGGTCTTCAATACATTTTGAGTTTATTTTTGTGTATGGTGTTAGGGAGTGTTCTAATTTCATACTTTTACTTGTACCTGTACAGTTTTCTCAGCACCACTTATTGAAGAGGCTGTCTTTTCTCCACTGTATATTCTTGCCTCCTTTATCAAAGATAAGGTGACCACATGTTTGTGAGTTTATCTCTGGGCTTTCTATCCTGTTCCATTGGTCTATATTTCTGTTCTTGTGCCAGTACCATACTGTCTTGATTACTGTAGCTTTGTAGTATAGTCTGAAGTCAGGGAGTCTGATTCCTCCAGCCCCATTTTTCGTTCTCAAGATTGCTTTGGCTATTTGGGGTCTTTTGTGTTTCCATACAAATTGTGAAATATATATATATATTTTTTTGCAGTACGTGGGCCTCTCACTGTTGTGGCCTCTCCCATTGTGGAGCACAGGCTCCGGATGCACAGGCCCAGCAGCCATGGCTCACAGGCCCAGTCACTCTGCGGCATGTGGGATTCTCCCAGACTGGGGCATGAACCCATGTCCCCTGCATCGGCAGGCGGACTCTCAACCACTGCGCCACCAGGGAAGGCCAAATTTTGAAATCTTTTCTTCTAGTTCTGTGAAAAATGCCAGTGGTAGTTTGATAGGGATTGCATTGAATCTGTAGATTGCTTTGGGTAGTAGAGTCATCTTCACAATGTTGATTCTTCCAATCCAAGAACGTGGTATATCTCCCCATCTGTTGGCATTATCTTTAATTTCTTTCAGCAGTGTCTTATAGTTTTCTGCATACAGGTCTTTTGTCTCCTTAGGTAGTTTTATTCCTAGATATTTTATTCTTTTTGTTGCAATGGTAAATGGCAGTGTTTTCTTAATTTTACTTTCAGATTTTTCATCATTAGTGTATACGAATGTGAGAGATTTCTGTGCATTAATTTTGTATCCAGCTACTTTACCGAATTCATTGTTTAGCTCTAGTAGTTTTCTAGTAACATCTTTAGGATTCTCTATGTATAGTATCATGGCATCTGCAAACAGTGACAGTTTTACTTCTTCGTTTCCAATTTGGATTCCTTTTCTTTCTTTTTCTTCTCTGATTGATGTGACTAGAACTTGCAAAACTATGTTGAATAAAAGTGGTGAGAGTGGGCAACCTTGTCTTGTTCCTGATCTTAGTGGAAATGCTTTCAGTTTTTCACCATTGAGGACGATATTGGCTGTGAGTTTGTCATATATGGCCTTTATTATGTAGAGGAAAGCTCCCTCTATGCCGACTTTCTGCAGGGTTTTTAAATTATAAATGGGTGTTGAATTTTGTCAAAAGCTTTCTCTGCATCTATTGAGAGGATCTTACGGTTTTTCTCCTTGATTTGTTAATATGGTGTATCACGTTGATTGATTTGCGTATATTGAAGAATCCTTCCATTCTTGGCATAAACCCCACTTGATCTTGGTGTATGATCCTTTTAATGTGCTGTTGGATGCTGTTTGCTAGTATTTTGTTCAGGAATTTTGCAACTAGGTTCATCTGTGATATTGGCCTGTAGTTTTCTTTCTTTGTGACTTCTTTTCTGGTGTTAGTTTCAGGGTGATAGTGGCCTTGTAGAATGAGTTTGGGAGTGTTCCTCCCTCTGCTCTATTTTGGAAGAGTTTGAGAAGGATAGGTGTTACCTCTTCTCCAAATGTTTGATAGAATTCGCCTGTGAATCCATCTGGTCCTGGGCTTTTGTTTGTTGGAAGGTTTTTTTTTTTTTTTTTAACATCTTTATTGGGATATAATTGCTTTACAATGGTGTGTTAGTTTCTGCTTTATAACAAAGTGAATCAGTCATACATAAACATATGTTCCCATATGTCTTCCCTCTTGCGTCTCCCTCCCTCCCACCCTCCCTATTCCACCCCTCCAGGCTGTCACAAAGCACCGAGCCAATATCCCTGTGCCATGCGGCTGCTTCCCACTAGCTATCTACCTTACTACGTTTGTTAGTGTGTATATGCCCATGACTCTCTCTCGCCCTGTCACAGCTCACCCTTCCCCCTCCCCATAACCTCAAGTCTGTTCTCTAGGAGGTCTGCGTCTTTATTCCTGCTTTACCACTAGGTTCTTCATGACATTTTTTTTCTTAAATTCCATATATATGTGTTAGCATACGGTATTTGTCTTTTTCTTTCTGACTTACTTCACTCTGTATGACAGACTCTAGGTCTATCCACCTCATTACAAATAGCTCAATTTCGTTTCTTTTTATGGCTGAGTAATATTCCATTGTATATATGTGTCACATCTTCTTTATCCATTCATCCAATGATGGGCACTTAAGTTGTTTCCATCTCCGGGCTATTGTAAATAGAGCTGCAATGAACATTTTGGTACATGACTCTTTTTGAATTTTGGTTTTCTCAGGGTATATGCCCAGTAGTGGGATTGCTGGGTCATATGGTAGTTCTATTTGTAGTTTTTAAGGAACCTCCATACTGTTCTCCATAGTGGCTGAACCAATTCACATTCCCACCAGCAGTGCAAGAGTGTTCCCTTTTCTCCACACCCTCTCCAGCATTTATTGTTTCTAGATTTTTTGATGATGGCCATTCTGACTGGTGTGAGATGATATCTCATTGTAGTTTTGATTTGCATTTCTCTAATGATTAATGATGTTGAGCATTCTTTCATGTGTTTGTTGGCAGTCTGTATATCTTCTTTGGAGAAATGTCTATTTAGGTCTTCTGCCCATTTTTGGATTGGGTTGTTTGTTTTCTTGTTATTGAGCTGCATGAGCTGCTTGTAAATTTTGGAGATTAATCCTTTGTCGGTTGCTTCATTTGCAAATATTTTCTCCCATTCTGAGGGTTGTCTTTTGGTCTTGTTTATGGTTTCCTTTGCTGTGCAAAAGCTTTGAAGTTTCATTAGGTCCCATTTGTTTATTTTTGTTTTTATTTCCATTACTCTAGGAGGTGGGTCAGAAAGGATCTTGCTGTGAGTTATGTCATAGAGTGTTCTGCCTATGTTTTCCTCTAAGAGTTGATAGTTTCTGGCCTTACATTTAGGTCTTTAATCCATTTTGAGCTTATTTTTGTGTATGGTGTTAGGGAGTGATCTAATCTCATACTTTTACATGTACCTGTCCAGTTTTCCCAGCACCACTTATTGAAGAGGCTGTCCTTTCTCCACTGTACATTACTGCCACCTTTATCAAAGATAAGGTGTCCATATGTGCATGGGTTTATCTCTGGGCTTTCTATCCTGTTCCATTGATCTATCTTTCTGTTTTTGTGCCAGTACCATACCGTCTTGATAACTGTAGCTTTGTAGTATAGTCTGAAGTCAGGGAGCCTGATTCCTCCAGTTCCTTCTTTTGTTCTCAAGATTGCTTTGGCTATTCGGGGTCTTTTGTGTTTCGATACAAATTGCAAAATTTTTGTTCTAGTTCTGTGAAAAATGCCAGTGGTAGTTTGATAGGAATTGCATTGAATCTATAGATTGCTTTGGGTAGTAGAGTCATTTTCACAATGTTGATTCTTCCAATCCAAGAACATGGTATATCTCTCCATCTATTTGTATCATCTTTAATTTCTTTCATCAGTGTCTTATAATTTTCTGCATACAGGTCTTTTGTCTCCTTAGGTAGGTTTATTCCTAGATATTTTATTCTTTTTGTTGCAATGGTAAATGGGAGTGTTTTCTTGATTTCACTTTCAGATATTTCATCATTAGTATATAGGAATGCCAGAGATTTCTGTGCATTAATTTTGTATCCTGCCACTTTACCAAATTCATTGATTAGCTCTAGTAGTTTTCTGGTAGCATCTTTAGGCTTCTCTATGTATAGGATCATGTCATCTGCAAACAGTGACAGCTTTACTTCTTCTATTCCGATTTGGATTCCTTTTATTTCCTTTTCTTCTCTGATTGCTGTGGCTAAAACTTCCAAAACTATGTTGAATAAGAGTGGTGAGAGTGGGCAACCTTGTCTTGTTCCTGATCTTTGTGGAAATGCTTTCAGTTTTTCACCATTGAGGATGATGTTTGCTGTGGGCTTGTCATATATGGCCTTTACTATGTTGAGGAAAGTTCCCTCTATGCCTACTTTCTGCAGGGTTTTTATCATAAATGGGTGTTGAATTTTGTCAAAAGCTTTCTCTGCATCTATTGAGATGATCATATGGTTTTTCTCCTTCAATTTGTTAATATGGTTTATCACATTGATAGATTTGCGTATATTGAAGAATCCTTGCATTCCTGGAATAAACCCCACTTGATCATGGTGTATGATCCTTTTAATGCACTGTTGGATTCTGTTTGCTAGTATTTTGTTGAGGATTTTTGCATCTATGTTCATCAGTGATATTGGCCTGTAGTTTTCTTTCTTTGTGACATCCTTGTCTGGTTTTGGTATCAAGGTGATGGTGGCCTCGTAGAAGGAGTTTGGGAGTGTTCCTCCCTCTGCTATATTTTGGAAGAGTTTGAGAAGGATAGGTGTTACCTCTTCTCTAAATGTTTGATAGAATTCACCTATGAAGCCATCTGGTCCTGGGCTTTTCTTTGTTGGAAGATTTTTAATCACAGTTTCAATTTCAGTGCTTGTGATTGGTCTGTTCATATTTTCTATTTCTTCCTGATTCAGTCTTGGCAGGTTGTGCATTTCTAAGAATTTGTCCATTTCTTCCAGATTGTCCATTTTATTGGCATAGAGTTGCTTGTAGTAATCTCTCATGATCTCTTATTTCTGCAGTGTCAGTTGTTACCTCTCCTTTTTCATTTCTAATTCTATTGATTTGAGTCTTCTCCCTTTTTTTCTTGATGAGTCTGGCTAGTGGTTTATCTATTTTGTTTGTCTTCTCAAAGAACCAGCTTTTAGTTTTATTGATCTTTGCTATTGTTTCCTTCATTTCTTTTTCATTTATTTCTGATCTGATTTTTATGATTTCTTTCCTTCTGCTAGCATTGGGTTTTTTTGTTCTTTCTCTAATTGCTTGAGGTGCAAGGTTAGGTTGTTTATTCGAGATGTTTCCTGCTTCTTAAGGTGGGCTTGTATTGCTATAAACTTCCTCCTTAGAACTGCTTTTGCTGCATCCCACAGGTTTTGGGTCGTTGTGTCTCCATTGTCATTTGTTTCTAGGTATTTTTTGATTTCCTCTTTGATTTCTTCAGTGATCACTTCATTATTAAGTAGTGTATTATTTAGCCTCCATGTGTTTGTATTTTGTACAGATCTTTTCCTGTAATTGATATCTAGTCTCATGGCGTTGTGGTCAGAAAAGATACTTGATACAATTTCAATTTTCTTAAATTTACCAAGGCTTGATTTGTGACCTAAGATATGATCTATCCTGGAGAATGTTCCATGAGCACTTGAGAAAAATGTGTATTCCGTTGTTTTTGGATGGAGTGTCCTATAAATATCAATTAAGTCCATCTTGTTTAATGTATCATTTAAAGCTTGTGTTTCCTTATTTATTTTCATTTTGGATGATCTGTCCATGGGTGAAAGTGGGGTGTTTAAGTCCCTACTATGAATGTGTTACTGTCGATTTCCCCTTTTATGGCTGTTAGTATTTGCCTTATGTATTGAGGTGCTCCTATGTTGGGTGCATAAATATTTACAATTGTTATATCTTCTTCTTGGATCGATCCCTTGATCATTATGTAGTGTCCTTCTTTGTCTCTTTTAATAGTTCTTATTTTAAAGTCTATTTTGTCTGATATGAGAATTGCAACTCCAGCTTTCTTTTGGTTTCCATTTGCATGGAATATCTTTTTCCATCCCCTTACTTTCAGTCTGTATGTGTCTCTAGGTCTGAAGTGGGTCTCTTGTAGCCAGCATATATAAGGGTCTTGTTTTTGTATCCATTCAGCTAATCTGTGTCTTTTGGTGGGAGCATTTAGTCCATTTACATTTAAGGTAATTATCGATATGTATGTTCCTATTCCCATTTTCTAAATTGTTTTGGGTTCATTATTATAGGTCTTTTCCTTCTCTTGTGTTTCTTGCCTAGAGAAGATCCTTTAGCATTTGTTGTAAAGCTGGTTTGGTGGTGCTGAACTCTCTCAGCTTTTGCTTGTCTGTAAAGGTTTTAATTTCTCCATCAAATCTGAATGAGATCCTTTCTGGGTAGAGTGGTCTTGGCTGCAGGTTTTTCTCCTTCATCACTTTCAGTATGTCCTGCCACTCCTTCTGGCTTGTAGGGTTTCTGCTGAGAGATCAGCTGTTAACCTTATGGGGATTCCCTTGTGTGTTATTTGTTGTTTTTCCCTTGCTGCGTTTAATATGCTTTCTTTGTATTTAATTTTTGACAGTTTGATTAATATGTGTCTTGGCGTATTTCTCCTTGTATTTATCCTGTATGGGACTCTCTGGGCTTCCTGGACTTAACTATTTCCTTTCACATATTAGGGAAGTTTTCAACTATAATCTCTTCAAATATTTTCTCAGTCCCTTTCTTTTTCTCTTCTTCTTCTGGAACCCCTATAATTCGAATGTTGGTGCGTTTAATGTTGTCCCAGAGGTCTCTGAGACTGTCCTCAGTTCTTTTCATTCCTTTTTCTTTATTCTGCTCTGCAGTAGTTATTTCCACTATTTTATCTTCCAGGTCACTTATCCGTTCTTCTGCCTCAGTTATTCTGCTATTGATCCCATCTAGAGTACTTTTAATTTCATTTTTTGTGTTGTTCATCGTTGCTTGTTTCATCTTTAGTTCTTCTAGGTCCTTGTTAACTGATTCTTGCATTTTGTCCATTCTATTGTCCATTCTATCTCCAAGATTTTGGATCAACCTTACTATCATTATTCTGAATTCTTTTTCAGGTAGACTGCCTATTTCCTCTTCATTTGTTAGGTCTGGTGCATTTTTATCTTGCTCCTTTAACTGCTGTGTGTTTTTCTGTCTTCTCATTTTGCTTATCTTACTGTGTTTGGGGTCTCCTTTTTGCAGGCTGCAGGTTCGTAGTTCCTCCTGTTTTTGATGTCTGTCTCCAGTGGCTAAGGTTGGTTCAGTGGGTTGTGTAGGCTTCCTGGTGGAGGGGACTAGTGCCTGTGTTGTGGTGGATGAGGCTGGATCTTGTCTCTCTAGTGGGCAGGTTCACGTCTGGTGGTGTGTTTTGGCGTGTCTGTGGCCTTATTATGATTTTAGGCAGCCTCTCTGCTAATGGGTGGGGTTGTGTTCCTGTTTTGCTAGTTGTTTGGCATAGGTTTTCCAGCACTGTGGCTTGCTGGTCGTTGAGTGAAGCTGGGTGTTGGTGTTAAGATGGAGGTCTCTGGGAGATTTTCGCCATTTGATATTATGTGGAGCTGGGAGGTCTCTTGTTGACCAGTGTCCTGAAGTTGGCTCTCCTACCTCAGAGGCAGAGCCCTGCCTCCTGGCTGGAGCACCAAGAGCTTTTCATCCACAAGGCTCAGGATAAAAGGGAGAAAAAGTAGAGGGAATTAGTAGAAGTATGAGGAAAGAAAGAAGGAAAGGAGGGTAGTGTTGCAAGGTTTTTAATCACAGTTTCAATTTCAGTGCTTGCGATTGGTCTGTTCATATTTTCTATTTCTTCCTGGATCAGTCTCGGCAGGTTGTGTATTTCGAAGAATTTGTTCATTTCTTCCAGGTTGTCCATTTTATTGGCATAAGGTTTCTTGTAGTAATCTCTCATCATCTTTTTATTTCTGCAGTGTCAGTTCTTACTTCTCCATTTTCATTTCATATTCTATTGATTCGAGTCTTCTCCCTATTTTCCTTGATGAGTCCGGCTAATGGTTTATCAATTTTATTTATCTTCTCAAAGAACCAGCTTTAGTTTTATTGGTCTTTGTTATCATTTCCTTCATTTCTTTTTCATTTATTTCTGATCTGATCTTTATGATTTCTTTCCTTCTGCTAACTTTGGGGGTTTTTTTTTTGTTTTGTTTTTTCTCTAATTGCTTTAGATGCAAGGTTAGGTTGTTTATTTGAGATGTTTCCTGTTTCTTAAGGTAGGATTGTATTGCTATAAACTTCCCTCTTAGAACTGCTTTTGCTGCATCCCATGTGTATTGTGTCATCATGTCTCCATTGTCATTTGTTTCTAGGTATTTTTTGATTTCCTCTTTGATTTCTTCAGTGATCACTTCGTTATTAAGTAGTGTATTGTTTAGCCTCCATGTGTTTGTATTTTTTACAGATCTTTTCCTGTAATTGATATCTAGTCTCATGGTGTTGTGGTCAGAAAAGATACTTGATATGATTTCAATTTTCTTAAATTTACCAAGGCTACATTTTTAACCCAATATATGATCTATCCTGGAGAATGTTCCATGAGCACCTTTGGAAATTGTTTATTCTGTTGTTTTTGGATGAAATGTCCTATAAATATCAATTAAGTCCATCTTGTTTAATGTATCATTTAAAGCTTGTGTTTCCTTATTTATTTTCCTTTTGGATGATCTGTCCATTGGTGAAAGTGGGGTGTTAAAGTCCCCTACTATGAATGTGTTACTGTCGATTTCCCCTTTTATGGCTGTTAGTATTTGCCTTATGTATTGAGGTGCTCCTATGTTGGGTGCATAAATATTTACAATTGTTATATGTTCTTCTTGGATAGATCCCTTCATCATTATGTAGTGTCCTTCTTTGTCTCTTGTAATAGTCTTTATTTTAAAGTCTATTTTGTCTGATATGAGAATTGCCACTCCAGCTTTCTTCTGATTTCCGTATTCATGGAACATCTTTTTCCATCTCCTCACTTTCAGTTTGTATGTGTCCTTAGGTCTGAAGTAGGTCTCTTGTAGACAGCATATATATGGGTCTTCTTTTTGTATGCTCAGCCAGTCTGTGTCTTTTGGTGGGAGCATTTACATTTAAGGTAATTATCGATATGTATGTTCCTATTCCCATTTTCTTCATTGTTTTGGGTTTGTTATTGTAGGTCTTTTCCTTCTCTTGTTTTCTTGCCTAGAGAAGTTCCCTTAGCATTTGTTGTAAAGCTGGTTTGGTGGTGCTGAACTCTCCCAGCTTTTGCTTGTCTGTAAAGGTTTTAACTTCTCCATCAAATGTGAATGAGAGGGGCTTCCCTGGTGGCACAGTGGTTGAGCATCCAGCTGCCAATGCAGGGGACACAGGTTTGTGCCCCGGTCTGGGAAGGTCCCACACTCTGTGGAGCAGCTGGGCCCGTGAGCCATGGCTGCTTTACATGCATGTTTGGAGTCTGTGCTCCACAATGGGAGAGGCCACAACAGTGCGAGGCCCATGTACTGCAAAAAAAATAAATAAATAAAAATAAATCTGAATGAGATCCTTGCTGGGTAGAGTAATCTTTGTTGTAGGTTTTTCTCCTTCATCACTTTAAATATGTCCTTCCACTCCCTTCTGTCTTGCAGAGTTTCTGCTGAAAGATCAGCTGTTAACCTTATGGGGATTCCCTTGTGTGTTATTTGATGTTTTTCCCTTGCTGCTTTCAATATGTTTTCTTTGTATTTAATTTTTGATAGTTTGATTAGTATGTGTCTTGGCATGTTTCTCCTTGGATTTACCCTGTATAGGACTCTCTGTGCTTCCTGTACTTGATTAACTATTTCCTTTCCCATATTAGGGAAGTTTTCAACCATAATCTCTTCAAATAATTTCTCAGTCCCTTTCTTTTTCTCTTCTTCTTCTGGGACCCCTATAATTCGAATGTTGGTGCATTTGATGTTGTCCCAGAGGTCTCTGAGACTGTCCTCAGTTCTTTTCATTCTTTTTTCTTTACTCTGCTCTACAGTAGTTATTTCCACTATTTTATCTTCCAGGTCACTTATCCTTTCTTCTGCCTCAGTTATTCTGCTATTAATCCCATCTAGATTATTTTAAATTTCATTTATTGTGTTGTTGATCATTGCTTGTTTCCTCTTTAGCTCTTCTAGGTCCTTGTTAAATGTTTCTTGCATTGTCTCTATTCTATTTCCAAGATTTTGGATCATCTTTACTATCATTATTCTGAATTCTTGTTTAGGTAGACTGCCTGTTTCCTCTTCATTTGTTAGGTCTCGTTGGTTTTTACCTTGCTCCTTCATCTTCTGTGTGTTTTTCTGTCTTCTCATTTTGCTTATGTTACTGTGTTTGGGGTCTCCTTTTTGCAGGCTGCAGGTTCGTAGTTTCCGTTGCTTTTGGTGTCTGTCCCCAGTGGCTAAGGTTGGTTCAGTGGGTTGTGTAGGTCTCCTGGTTGAGGGGACTAGTGCCTGTGCTCTGGTGGATGAGGCTGGATCTTGTCTCTCTGGTGGGCAGGTCCACGTCTGGTGGTGTGTTTTGGCATGTCTGTGGCCTTATTATGATTTTAGGCAGCCTCTCTGCTAATGTTTGGGGTTTTGTTCCTGTCTTGCTAGTTGTTTGGCATAGGGTGTGCAGCACTGTAGCTTGCTGGTCGTTGAGTGAAGCTGGGTCTTGGTGTTGAGATGGAGATACCTGGGAGATTTTCGCCATTTGATATTACTTGGAGCATGGAGGTCTCTTGTGAACCAGTGTCCTGAAATTGGCTCTCCCACCTCAGAGGCACAGCCCTGATGCCTGGCTGGAGCACCAAGAGCCTGTCCACGTGGCTCAGAATAAAAGGGAGGAAAAATAGAAGGAAAGAAAGAAAGAGGATAAAATAAAATAAAGTAAGATAAAATAAAATAGTTACAAAAATAAAAGTAATTATTAAGAAAACAAATATTTTTAAGTAAAAAGAAAAAAACCCCAGACAGTCAGAACCGTAGGACAAATGGTGAAAGCAAAGCTATACAGACAAAATCTCACACAGTAGCATACACATACACATTCACAAAAAGTGGAAAAGAGGAGAAAATAATATATCTTGCTCCCAAAGTCAACCTCCTCAATTTGGGATGATTCATTCGTTGTCTATTCAGGTATTCCACAGATTCAGGGTACTTCAAGTTGATTGTGGAGATTTAATCTGCTGCTTCTGAAGCTGCTGGGAGAAATTTCCCTTTCTCTTCTTTGTTCACAGAGCTCCCATGTTTCAGCTTTGGATTTGGCCCTGCGTCTGCATGTAGCCCACCTGAGGGCATCTGTTCTTCACTCAGACAGGATGGGGTTAAAGGAGCCTCTGATTCGGTGGTTCTGACTCACTCAGGCTGGCGGGAGGGTGGGGTACAGATGTAGGGTGAGCCTGTGGCGGCAGAGCCCGGCATGACCTTGCACCAGCCTGAGGTGTGCACTGTGTGTTCTCCCGGGGAACTTGTCCCTGGATCACAGGACCCTGGCACAGGCTCCCCAGAGAGGAGGTGCAGATAGTGAACTGTGCTCGCACACAGACTTCTTGGTGGTGGCAGCAGCAGCCTGTGTCTCATGCCCGTTCCTGGGATCTGCGCTGATAGCCGCAGCTTGCGCCTGTCTCTGGAGCTCCTTTAAGCAGCGCTCTTAATCCCCTCTCCTCGCGCACCAGGAAACAAAGAGGCAAGAAAATGTCTCTTGTCTCTTCGGCAGCTCCAGACTTCTCCCAGACTCCCTCCAGGCTAGCCGTGGTGCACTAACCCCTTCAGGCTGTGTTCCCGCTGCCAGTACTCTCCCAGCATCAGACCAAAGTCTGAGCCTCAGCTCCCAGCTCCGCCCGTCCCCGTGGGTGAACAGAGAAGCCTCTCAGGCTGGTGAGTGCTGGTCGGCACCGATTCTCTGTGCGGCAATCTCCCCGCTTTGCCCTCCTCACCACTGTTGCTGCGCTCTCCTCCATGGCTCTGAAGCTTCCCCCCTCCGCCACCCACAGTCTCTGCCCATGAAGGGGCTTCTAGTGTGTGGAAACCTTTCCTCCTTCACAGCTCCCTCCCACTGGTGCAGGTCCAGTCCCTATTCTTTTGTCTCCTTTTTTTCTTTTTTCTTTTGCCCTACCCAGGTATGTGGGGAATTTCTTGCCTTTTGGGAGGTCTGAGGTCTTCTGCCAGCAATCAGTGGGGGTTCTATAGGAGCAGGTCCACGTGTAGATGTATTTCTGATGTATCTGTTGGGAGGAAGGTGATCTCCATGTCTTACTCTTCCACGATCTTCTCCAGCAGACCCCATCTTATTTTTGATGAAAACAGATGTCAACTCACTGAAGGCAGAGTTAGGATGCTAACATCCTGTCTTTTAAAATAGTTGCTTTTAGATATTTTCCACATATCTGTCTCCATGGAAACTGGATAAGGCCACCACCAGCCAAAAGTAAGCAGTTTCCCATTTAAAGTCACTTGTTGGTTGTCAGAAGGGATCTGGCTCTGCAATTCAGGGTGCTACCACAGCTTAAGTCTGCAGGAATTTAGTAAATAAATATGTGAACAAGAAGGGTTTTTTGTTTGTTTGTCCGTTCAGTTTTACTTTCAGAAGTTTTCCTTTGCAATTACGGAACAGAAAAAATTGACCTTGGTCTTTAAGCTTTGGTAAATATGTGAGAGTAATGTTTAGACTTGTATTTATCTCCTTTATTTGAAAGGCAGTGACTTTGTTTAGCACTGTAATTTAAGGTTCCCCAAAGAGGAATCATTCCTTACTATGAGCAATGTCATAAACTTTAAAGTATTCTGGAAATACATTTTTACAACCACTGTGGTTATATCTTAACTTGTAGCAAGGAATTCCATGTTGCCAAAAGTATGAAATCATTTGTTATGCTGGCAGTGTAAGAACATAATAATAAGGTGTTTATAATAGTTTCATTCTTGCTTTATAATACTTTGAACTCCAATAAAGAAACAAAATACATCCATTTCAAAAGTTTTTTAATATAAAAATTAGCAGGACACGCATATGGAAATTATATTTAAATTTCAAAGGATATTTTCTTTCAATTTAGTAGTGAATCATTAAGGTAACCAACAAGCTATTTGAAGTTATTTCCATAGCACTGAAGTTAAGAATTCTTCTCCATGTATCTATATCAGTATTTAAATGGAAATGTAATTTTGAATATCTTTACTCGATAGAGATATGGAAGATTACATTTTGACTTATTAACCAATTTTCTCCCCCATCCTATGTTCTTATGCCCCTTCACCCACTTTCATTTAATCAGGTAGACAGTTCTGCAGGATTGCCTAAAGGAAAGGTTGACAGAAGAAAATGGAGAAAAGGGTAATCAGTTTTAGACTCTTGAGCCTTCAAAAGGCTGGCCCTCAGGGTAACTGAAAAGAATATCAGATTTGGTTAAAAAATTTTTAAACCCCCAAAAATAACCCAAATATGATAGATAAGAGCCAGGCTACTCTCCAGGCTGGGCAGAAGTCAAAGGGGAAACAGTGAGAAGTTAGAGGTGGGCAGGTCCCAAATAAGTCCCTTGTTGAGCCCCCAGGCTAACTGTGCCAGCTGTAAGTTTGTTTACTCTCAGCTCCAAATCCACCTTCATTGCCCTGCTTGTGACACTGGAACATATATCCCTTGTCAGCTGGCTGGATGTTCAGCTCTCTCTGCAGAGGGCACTAGTGGAGGATGGAGCCTGTCTTTCTGGTTCCAGTGATGCTCCTGCCTTGCCTTAGTTTGGCAGCAGTGAATGGTCAGTAGGAATGGGGACCCCCAGCTGTGCTCACCCCCAGCCAGATTCAGTGCCACCAACCCTGCAGGCAGCTTTCCAGAGAGTTCCATGGAGCAGCACCTACCAGTGGGCAGCCTCCCCTGGTCCCAGAGAGGGCAGTTCCTAGTGGGCAATTCCCAGCACACCACTCTTACATGCTGATTTCCAGCAAGTCTACAGCACAGTACCTCAGGACATTTCTCTGGCTTTCCAGTGAGGTCTGGACCTCAGCCCAGGATGAGGGTGTCCTCTTCTATTTTGTTCCTTTCTTGGGTGCTCTGCCTCAGTCCTATAAGTAGTGACTTCCCTATCTGCTCTTCTTATAGTCTTTAGATTTCTCTTCCCCTCCTCAGTAGATAATACCCTATTATTAGTAGTAATTCTTAAACAATTCTTTTTTTTTTTGCGGTACTCGGGCCTCTCACTGTTGTGGCCTCTCCCGTTGTGGAGCACAGGCTCCGGGCACGCAGGCTTAGCAGCCATGGCTCATGGGCCCAGCCACTCTGCAGCACGTGGGACCCTCCCAGACCAGGGCATGAACCCGTGTCCCCTGCTTCGGCAGGCAGACTCCCAACCACTGAGCCACCAGGGAAGCCCTTAAACAATTCTTTATGTGAAACCGTCCCTGTTGAAATCAGTTTGGTTTCTGTCCCCTGAATAGACCCTCACTGAAACAGATTTGGTTCCAGGAATGTCCAGGAGAAGCCATAGAGATGGCATTTGGAAATTGATTTGACTGTATCCTTGGAACCGAGCCCACTGTTGGGTTGTTTGCCAATAGGACAGAGGATGATAGTAATCCATGGCATGCAGTGGCCTCACAGTTAGTCAGTTGTCACCTGGATGAAGAGCCAACTGAAGCGAGTACCCTGGAAGCTTGAGTGGCTGCTACACTTGACTGTCAGGCAGTATGAAGACCACGAGGATGGTGGGGTGGGTGGGTCCTTTAGATGCACTGGGGCACTTACAGAGAGACATGACAAGCCTGGGTCCTTTAACTCTCAGCTCAATTCATAGTCTAAGAGCCAGAAAGATTCCATGTCAGCCATAATAGAATGTATTTCTTGCTACCACAGCACTGGTATGGCTGATAATCAAACACAAATCTAATTGATCAGGTTGCTGAATTACAATGTCAGCTGAATGTACATTTCACAAAGTTTCTCATGCAAAAGTTAGAAAAAAAGATTAGGATACTAAAACTCCAAGTAGGGACATGTTGTTGGACCCAGATAAAACTGACAGTCTTGAAACTCAACTCACTCTGAGCCATCATTGCCAGTGGAAGTAGCTTGAAACCCTGCATCTGAGAAGATAAGACTTCTTTTGCTTCAAAACTCTACACTAACCTCACCTAGGACAGATGAGGGGTAATATCTTAAAAAGGGATGCTCATTCCTCTTAAGACCCACAACAGTGAGCTTTAAGTCAGCAACAAGGGTCATATCTCAGTATGATCCAGGGGAACTGGTACATTTCCCTATCTGCTCTTCATCAAAAGAATTGAATCAAAAGATTTTGCTATTCCATATCAGCAGCAACCCAGAGAACATGTGCAGGAGTGGATTCTAAGGGTGTCAGGCCAAGAAGGATGAAATATAGCACTATATCAAGTTGAATTCATTCAAATGTGTGTGCTTACTAGAGAGTCTAGATTTAGTATATTAGTTCATGCAGCTGGAGGTATACTAAAACCTGGACTCAATGGTGGCCTACATTTAATGAGGATAAAATGCCAGAGCTTCTCTTGCTTGTGGAGGAGGAAATTCAAAGGCTTGGAGAGACAGGAATGTTGGGATAGATTTACCATGGGTGACCTGCACACTCACTTCCCAATTTCATTTAGCAAGAACACTCAGAAGCCATTTCTTTTGATACCACACAGGACCCTGTGGGGCTCCTGGGCACAAAAGGCTTTCTGTGCCCCCCATTTCTTTGATTATAGGAAATAGGTTTCATTCAGCCTCCATGACCTTCCCTGAGTTCCAACTGGCAGATTTAAGCAGTCGCTAATTAGGGAAGGGAGGGGATGCAGAGACAAGGGAGGAGCAGTCAAGAGGAACAATAGTTCAGCCTTGGGGAAGGGTCCTGGGTCCCCATTAAGGGATACACACAATATCTTTGAGCTGTTTTGCAGATACTGAAACACCCACCAGGTGGGAGAAGTTAACTGTATGCTGCCCACAAGCACGTAGACCGCAGACCGGTTGGAACCAGAAGGTTGATGATGCTGACTCCCAGTTACCTCGCCACCAACCAATCAGAAGAATGTCCACGAGCTAATGATGCCCGCTTTGAACCATTCCCATAAAACTCCTCACTACCCACTCCAGGTAGGGACACAGAGTTTTGACGGCATTAGCCTGCTGTGGCCCCCTTTGCCTGGCAAAGCAATAAAGCTATTCTTTTCTACTTCACCCAAAACTCTGTGTCCAAGATTTAATTCAGTGTCAGGGTACAGAGGCCAGGTTAGGCTTCACTTTCACTAAAGCAGTGAGAAACACATTGGAGAGGGGAGAACGAGCATCCTTGAAGACCTTACAGTTGCTCTCCTTTGTAGGCCAGATATGACACTGAAAGTACAAGGTTCCAGTGCGGATGATGTGATCCCAGAGGAGCAGAGGCCAAGAGGCAGCCCCTGACCACCAGTGACAAGTTGGGAGCATTTACCATAAAGGGTGGCAGGGATGTTTACTGTTAATGAGAATGCCTGGCCCACAGAGATCTCTGATGGTAGTTAATTGATCGGGGTGCTCTTGGGAAAGAAACATGTGGTCATCCTACTAGAGTATTCCTTAATCCATATAACAGAAAAGACACTCTAGTAACTCAAAAATGTGATTTGAGTTACTGTTGCCCTCAATTGAGAGTCACCACCTCTCAAATAGTTTCTAGACGTTGGTCAATTCAAAGACCAAATGCCCCTTAATTAGTGGGAAAGCTGGGGCTCCTTGAGGAAGGGCCCTGAAACATTGCTATACCTATGCAATAAATAAAATTTATAAAATAAATATAAAATAAATAAAATTTCCTCCAACCCGTCTCCAGAGAGCCCTGCAGCTATCTATTAGGGTGACTGCTCACAGAGAAGAAGGAAATACACAGGCTTTCAGGGAATACTGGACACCAGTCATAAACTGACTCTATTTCCTAGAGTCTTATAATGCCACCATGGTACACTAATCAAAATGGTTTTTTTTTTTGCTTGTTTGCTTCTTTGAGGGGGGAGGCATATTAGCCCAAGTTAGACTTATAATGGGCCCAGTTGTTCCACTGGCCTGGTGATATTTCTCTCTAGTACCTGAATATTTAATTGGAATTGCCACAATTGGCAACTGACAGAATCATCAGACTGGGTCTCTGAATCTTAGGGTGAGGGAATGTTTATATGTTTTGCTCATTGATATGTCTCAAGTGCCTAGAATAGTGGATGGTACATAGTAGGCATCTAGTAATTAAATGTTAAATGAAAAAATGAACAGATGAATGAACTACATATTAAGACATACAGCCTTAAACTTCAAAATAATAGTTACTTTCTTGTCCAAATATCTACACTTATTTATCTACAAGATTTGTTTTCTTATTAACAGTACCTAACTTTGGTAAATGACCATTCAACTTCCTTATCGTTAGAAAGATTTCTGTAAATAATTTGTAACCTATGACCTTCCCAGCTCTGCTGCTAAGCTAAGGTGTTCCCAAATATATGTAGTTGGAGAGAATAAGAACAAGCATCACTCAAACTGAAAGTTTCTCAAAGTAGTTCCTTACCAATATTAGCACCAAACTTGTACTTAAGATAAAAAGGAAATAAAAAGCTAGCACACTGACCTGAGTGATGTAGATGATTTTGTGCAGCTGGATTAAGATCTGCTGAATAGGATCACTGATCTGACGTACTTTCCTCTGGGACACAGCAATTCCTGCAGATGCTGTGGATGAAAAATTCTGCAGTTAATCAAGACCCTTTTCCCCTTCACAAGTGGTATTAAGTGGAAAATGGGGTAAAATTCTAAAAAAAATACTCTCATCCTACCAATTAGAAAATATGTAGAGACCTTGTTACACTTCAATATTTTATGATATGGGATGCACAATTCTTTCCTTCTACTTCTTAGACCTCTAAGTAACATAATAATGTTATCATTTGTAACATCTTAAAGACTGTTTATCACTTGGAAATTTTGCCTGCAATTACACCAGGCTGCCACAAGGTGTCAGTGGTGTCTTGGATACTGTGGCCATTGAAAAGTTGGGCTTCAGATATGTGCAGTTAAGAGATTATCACACTTAAAAATTTTAAATTCATTTGCCCTCAGTAGCAAATAAAACTAATTTTATTAAAACTACTAAAATGCAAATAGTGAATAGGCAATCTTAAAGAGCAAACAAAAAAAACATAATTTGTAATAATCAAGGGTTTGAAAATTATGTTACTTCCCAACCCTTGATTATTACAAATTATAATTTTCACTGAGATTTCTCTTCAGGTCTAAATAAGACACATCTATAATTTATCCTGAATTCTCATCACAGAGCCACATCGCTTTCACAGTTCTAGGCTAGCTTGGTATCAAACTGCATATAAGCTGCTTTCCCAGATTCACATGTCATAGCCACAAGTGGCCCATTCTTAACTTTGAGGAATGTAAAGCTATTTAAAGGAATGGCCTTGACCCCTGTATTAGCCACAAGGTCCCCTCTGCCTCTTCTCACCCTCAGATCCACACTAGAGAAAATAGAAGAGAGACTTCAGATATGTGGATGTATATTATTCTCTCTCCCACATTCCTGCTCTTTCCCTTCCTCCCAATAACATGTAGCATACTTTCTGAAATAACGTTTTTCTTGCCAATTTCTCTTTTAAAGAAAATTTCCAAAGTCCTTCTTTTCTTACCTCCAGACAATTTTGAGCACATGAAATTAAATGTGAATACAATAATTGCTTTAGCAACAGCTAAGATTTTGAAAAATGATTCTTATATAAATGCTTTCTGAGAAAGTTTGCATATTTTACCATAAAAACTTGTTTTCAAAACATTTATAGAGAAAATTTAATGTGGCCATTAAAAGATCCAACTTGTTTTATTATTAGCATACCAAAATGTATGTTTAGGACACAAACCACAAAAAAGAAAATAAATATAACATTGAAAGAAATATTATTTTCCTTATGGGTATCTTTACTGAGTTTGTTAAGAAATTCACACAAGAAATCATCTAGCTCTAGTTCATCTTCATTTAATACCCTGTTTAAATGTTTGCAATTTAAAGGATCTACCTCCTCTAGGAACTGTGTCTAACTCCTTTTAAGCAACAATTACTTGCCATTAAGATGAGGTTTAGTAAATTACCCTTAGGGTAAAAATGTGAAGGTAAATCAGAAAGAATTAAGGTAGCTCTGAAATAGAAAACAGAGAGCTGGAAGTATCTGCTCCAGCCTGAAGAGATGGCCAATAGTATATATGTCATATTTTCTACAATGGTGCTTCTTTGCAGAAATAATTCTTAAAATGTAATTATTTGTTTGTCTAGACTGATATCCAAAACTAATGTGGCCAAGTTGATGTTGCTATAGGAAGACTAACTTTGTATTTTCTGAAACTGGACGGCTTTTGATCACACTTATGTTGATTACTTTATGTTTTTGGTATATGGACTTTCATTCATAGGTAATGAGTTAAAATCTCACAGCATGGCAGAGAGTTCTTAGATTTGTGATGACATTTTGAGTGGGATGTCTACCTTGCCACAAGAATGTATTCATCTGTGGCTAGATATAAAAACAGAGACAGTTAGCTAGAATGTGTGCCTTCTGAATTACTCAATATACAAAATTGCTTAAAATTATTTTCCTTAAGACCTTTGACCATAAGGTAAGTCCTTGAGTTTTGAAAATAGTTTTGGTTGCTTACTCGTTAAAAAATAAATCCTAAAATGTGTAATTACACATGCCCATCGTAAAACAAGCAAAGAAATGTAAAACAACCTAAGTATCACAGAAGAGACTTCGAGGGTCCCTGGAACCACCACCCATCAGCCACCTCCCCAGAAGAAACCTCTGATATCAGCTTGGTGTGTTGCCTTCCAGTTACTTTTCTATTTACGTACTTCAGTGTGTATCTTCAGAACAATATTTTTCAAACTGCAGTTGAGTCCTAAATCTGTTTAATGAGTCATGACCAGCATTTTGAAAAATGGAATGGAATGGCATGAAATGAAATAGAATAGGATATAAAAATTTCAAAGTGCATTGTATGTAGTAAGGATCCACCCAGTCGAGATATAAAATGTGTGTCTTACTAAGTGTCATTTCCAAAAAGACTTACTTCCAAAAAGACTTTGAAAGCTACTATTGTAGAAAATCTATAGTATTATCTCATGCTTTATTTCCCTCTTTTTAAATAAATGGTGACACATTATAAGACTGTTTTACAATGTTTATTCTCAGTCTGTCATGGAGATTCTTTTTTATCAACACACCCAGTTATAGCTTATTCTTTATGACCACTATTGAACAGTACTACATGTCCTGCATGCATTATAGTTTCTTAGTCACTTCCGTCTTGATGGGAACTTAGTTTTTTTTTCAATTTCTCATGATTATAAATGATGCTGCAGTGGGTATATATGTGCGTGCCTCACTGTGCATAGTACAAGAGGTCTTTAGGGTAAATAAGGAGAAATTAAATAGCTGGGCCCTTTGATACACATATTTCCTATTTTAACAAATACATTTTAAAGTGGCTGAATCAATTTGCACTCTGATCAGAAGAGAATCCATTTTTCTATATCGTGATCAACATTATAATCAAACTTTTCAATTTTGCCAAGCTGATTTTGTTTTATTTTTTGTTTATCTGAATGCTGACGAGGTTATTGTACTTCTTTGGTGATTTTCTGTTTGTGTCCCAAGCATTTTTTTCTTATTGATTTGTAAGTGCTCTTTACATTGTCTGACTACTAATTCTTTTATTGTATTTTACATGTTAAAAGTATTTTCACCTAATTTGTTACTTCTTTTCAATTTAAAGGGTGGACAAGTGGTTAGGAATCTATGCTCTCACTGCCAAGGGCCTGGGTTGGACCCTTGGTTGGAAAACTAAGATCCTGCAAGTTGGGGAGCATGGCAAAAAAAAAAAAAAAAGCCATCATAGAAGCTGATCATATTCCAACGTCAGTCATATATAGGATGCCCATGATTCATATCTATATGGTTCCTACTGTGAAAGATAGAAAGCATTTGGTCTCATTAAAATTTAAATAAAATCAAAGTTTACATTGGAATACTTTATATTCATTTTATGGTTTTTATTAAAATAGTGAACTTAATTAGTGTTTTAAAACTTAGAAGGAAACTACAAAATTCATTATAAGAGGCAATTTACTTAGGGTGTAAAAAGATTTATATTTGCTAGCTTACTGTGTAGTTAGCATGACATTAAACAGCTACATTTCCCCTCTGTGGTGGTGGGTAGGAGGACCTGGAGGAGGTGTTGGCAAGGGTTTTACACATTTAGTCTCATGTGATCCTCACAACTATTCTGAATGGTAGTTGTTTCTATCCCCATTTTACAGATGACTGAAATTAACGAGATTGTCCAACCAAGACTGAAGAACTGGGACATGCAACAAGGTGGGCCCTAAACTCTACACTGACTTAGTCTCCTAACTTGTCACTGGGAGACCATGAAATTATGGACAATATAACATAATATAGATGCTCCTTCCCACACCTGAAATACCACTGTTTTCTTAAAAGGAGTTGCTACTTTTAACATGTTCTGACTATACCTTTGAACATTTAATGGATCAAATATTTTTGGAAAGCATGTACAAGTAATAAACTGGAAGCATTATGTCTTTGTAGCCTGTGCAGTGTACTATATCTGCTTTATTATCTCATGGCACATTACAATAGCCAAGTTAGTTGCCCATTACTCGTTCTTTGAGACTTGATTTACATCATATATCCAGTCTATTGAAACCACAATTCACAACACAAACTCTGAAACTGTTAATTACTACAAATTGAACAAAAGATGGATTATTCATGTTCCCCCAATTGACCATGATATAGTATCAACCTACTATTTTTCTGAATTCTTTCTGCTAAGAATCAGGAATTTTTGAACAACTGGAGAAGAGAAAGTATTGAGCAGGAGCTCCCTGAAAAAGTTAAAAGAATAGTTTCCTTTTATAAAGGGGGCTAAAACATACATGGCTTCTCCATATGGGACCAACTGCCCTGTTGAAAGACAACCTTTTAAATTTAAGTACAGTGAACAGATTTGCTCTGGTCTCTTTCCTCTACTTTTGTGAAAAGGAAATAAAGTAACTGAATTGTAGCTTAAATCTGCAAATTCTCAGCAATGAACCTCTGTGCCCAGTGCATAGAAGGCAGCAAAATTAGACAAAGAATGTTGTATTCACAAGGGGTTCATGGGAGGTCCATTTAGAGGGCCACGGTTGAAGGACAGAGAACTGATGCAAACATTTCATCTGAGAAGATCATGAAGAATGAATAGGCTTTCAGTAGGCACAGGACATGGATTTGGTGTGAGGGAGGGTATATTTGAGTGGCAGCTTCTGAGTAGAAAAACAGTTTCAGCAAAGGACAGGAGTCAGCTAAGTGAGTGCCACATCTGGAGAACGGCAGAGTGTTCAGTTTTCCCTGTGTGCAGTACCATGAAAAGGTATAGTACTGGGTACATCTGCAGAGGGAGCCAGGGACCACAGCAGATGGTGATTTCAGGAAAGGTGATCTCATGAGAAGAGGCCTAGGGCCTAAGTCAGGCCCGGCATGGAGCAGCACATGGTGACTGTCTGTGGGGAGCAGGAGCCGAGGAGAGGCCGAAGCTTGGACCTGAGTTGTTAAATGACTCCCTCCGTGGGAGAGAGGGAAGTGAGAGAGAAGATGATGACCAGGAGGTGTGGGCATGGAATCTTTCCCAACACAGACCAATAGATGGTTCCACAATCAGGTAGAAATTATTAGGAAGAGACTCAAGGTTCTGGGTCTAGTCCGCCCACGGTCCAGCCCCTGGTAGAACTTCCGACAAGATGACAGGAAGCTGCAATAAAGCCTCAGCACCTTTCACCCCGGGTGACAAGTTTCCTTCCACTCCCTTTCATTCCAGCTTCAGAAACAAGCTGTTTAAATGCCAAAGAAGCAAGGCTGCTTTGAGGTCCTTCACTCTTGAATGCTGGCTGAATCACCTTTACATAATGCATCTCACATCTTGTTCAGGCTTAATTTGTGTGTGTGTGAGGATTAGAGTTTCATCCTATTCCAAATTCTCTCTGTCTTTATTTTTTTCAAAATATATAATCTCAGGATATTTAAAGTTGCCAATCCCCTTAAAATGACTACATAATACACATGGCAAGATGCTGTGTGAAGAATTCACTGTTGTATTATTTCCCACACTTACTTTTGACCTCATGAACCTCCTGTTATCAAGAAGCAGAGTGAGGCAAGCACTGCCCCAAGATGGGGAGGTAGAGAGGAACCAGGGAACAGAGAGGATACGTTCCTGGACTTTAAAAGCATTAGTCTAAGCAAAAGGCAGAGAGATTCACAGGACCTGTAGCTGAACAAACTCTTCTTCCTGCCCCTCCTGGATAAGATAAAGCTTCTTTGAGGAGGAAGGACAAAGACATATGAGAAGGAAAGAAGGTCTCAGAAGAGATTCAAATTCCAGCTCACTTGGGCAAAGTCTTTGGTGGGGGCAGTGAGGAGGGCAGAGATGTTTGATAGAAGTCTCTACATTTGGGGATTCAAGAGTGGAAAGGCTGGGGGCACAGTTCCCACAGCGAGCTCTGAGAGGTCCTAGCCATGCAGATGTTCCCTGCACCATATGACCTGGGATGGAATGGGGCAGGAGAGACAGCTTCCCAGGGTGTCAGAAGCTCAGTCCCCAAGTCTCCAAACCCAGAGAGTGTGGAAGAGTAGGCTAACCTTCCCAGACCCCTGAGAAGGTGAGCTGACAGAGCAAAGAGCTTGCCCCACAGAAGCCCTGCCTTCATGTCAAGGGGACACAGACAGAAATGGGAACGTGTACTGGGAGCTGGAAGTCAGGGAGGGCTGTGCCCACTTCTCAGGACAGCAACGTGGAAGGGTGACCCCGACCCAGTACTCAGAGCAGATACCAGCACAGGCAGTCTCAAAGCCTCAGTACAATGATGCCAACTGAATCCTTGGAACAAAAATACCACTCAGGGAAGAAGAAGAAGAAAGAGGACTGCAATTCTGTTTGTCTGACTTTAAGCCTGATATGATAAAGAAATCACCAACACATTGAAATTTGCATTTAGGCTAATTGATTATGTTTTCTGAGATGTGGAATAGGGGCTTAATATAAAAATTAAGTTCAGTTTTGGGAAAATATAGAAAGTTAGACTTTTTTTCCCCTGAATTTGTGGCCTAAAAATAACATGCATTTGGCCTAGTCCATATAGCTTGGCCCTTATCCATTGACTTAGTTGTTCTTCTACTATGCTACAATCACTAACCAAGTCATATTGGCCCCCTTTATTCCTACTAGAGGGAACCTTTTTTTCTCTGAAAGTCAACTCTATTGAAGCTCAGAATTCTCAAGAAGAAAATATTGTGCTGTGAAAATACACTGTGTTCAGCACTATGTATGCAAAAGCTAACCAATCAAACTAAAAGGAAAAGAAAGAAAAGATAGGAACCCTCTTCTCATTCAATTACCTGGACAAGAAAAATTTATCTCAATCATGGAAAACAGACAAAATAATCATTGCTTGATTCTCTGATATCATGTTATGACATTTTCTAATAGCTTTACTTGATTCTAATCTAATACTCTTAATCCACACTGATAAAGGTGAAGGCAGTTACAGTCCTGTAGAGTTAGTGGTTAACCTATAGAAATTGACATGTTGGTATGACTTTATAGGCCAATCAAGATGTTAATGACAAAAATGATATGCTTTTATTGCCCCACAGAAAATTTGCCAATCTTATGCTTAATTTAGCAATGTTGCTTCAGCTTTTCTTTACTATATATATACTTATTTTACTATATATATATATATATATACATATATATATATACTATATATACTTCCACAACTATAAAAATATACTTATACAACTATAAAAATCCCTGTCTCCAAATGCTCTTGAACAGGCTCTTCTGTCCTCCATCTGGTCCCATCATTAAGGGAATTTAAATAAAACTAGGATTATTGCTAAAAAATAACTTTAAGAATTGTGCTTTTTGGCTTCCCTCATGGCATGGTGGTTGAGAATCTGCCTGCCAATGCAGGGGACACAGGTTCGAGCCCTGGTCTGGGAAGATCCCATATGCCACGGAGCAACTAAGTCCTTGTGCCACAGCTACTGAGCCTGTGCTCTAGAGCCCGTGAGCCACAACTACTGAGCCCACATGTCACAACTACTGAAGCCCACGTGCCTAGAGCCTGTGTTCCACAGCAACAGAAGCCACCACAATGAGAAGCCTGTGCGCTGCAATGAAGAGTAGCTCCCACTTGCTGCAACTAGAGACAGCCCATGCACAGCAACAAAGACTGAACACAGCCAAAAATAAATAAAAAATAAATAAATTTAAAAAAATTGTGCTTTTTGACTCCAATGTGGTAAGAAACAATAAGTAGCTTCTTATAGATAAATAAGAAACTTATAAATAAATAAGTTTAAAAATTTTAATTAACATGTCATCTAAAACATCCCAAATAATCTATGGAATCCACAGTGAGGAATGTCAATTAACAATGAATGAGATCTCAGCTGTATTGGAGGGCAGGAAGGTGGTCCAACCAGAAGAGGCCTCTTGCCTGTTTCTCATTACTATTTACTCACCAGTCACCATCTGCAATACTCAAATTACTGTATGACAACAATTCAAAGGGTAGTTGTAAGCACTCTGAAACAACTTTTTTAAAATAATAAATAAATAAATAAATATTATTATTTTTGGCTGTGTTGGGTCTTAGCTGCTGCGCACAGGCTTTCTCTGGTTGTGGCGAACGGGGGCTACTCTTTGTTGCAGTGGGCGGGCTTCTCACTGCAGTGGCTTCTCTTGTTGTGGAGCATGGGATCTAGGTACACAGGCTTCAGTAGTTGCAGCACGCAGGCTCAGTAGTTGTGGCTCATGGGCTCTAGAGCACAGGCTCAATAGTTGTGGCTCACAGGGTCTAGAGCAAGGCTCAGTAGTTGTGGTCAATGGGCTTAGTTGCTCTGCAGCATGTGGGATCTTCCTGGACTAGGGTTTGAACCCATGTCCCCTGCATTGGCAGGTGGATTCTTAACCACTGCAGCACCAAGGAAGTCCTGAAACCACTTTTTGAATCTCAGTAATCATTAATAATGGCAATTTGGAATTTGAAAGCCCTGCTTTTCTACATTGACTCAATTATTTGTACACTAAGCTACAATCATCACCCAAGCCACATAGACCTCCCTTTACTCCTACCAGAGGGTGGTGTAGCTTTCTTCTCCTCCTTTCATTTAGCCTTTTCCCAGTGCAGAAACCCCCGGGGCAGTGTTGTGGGCTGCGTTAACAGCTAATTTGCAGTCTGCACTTAGGCTTGGATTGGAACTATCAATAAATTTGTGAGATTGAGTACCTTTTTGAAAAGACATTGTCCTCCAAAGAATATGTTTAAATCTACAACTGGTCCACACTCCCCCAGTGCCTGTCTGGCATGAAGAACTAGGACGCAATTCATCACTGATAGAGAAAATGTGTTATCTCCCACCTCTTCCCCAATCTGAAGTCTAACATTAAAATATCATTTTCCCCCAAGTCTTTAAGTAATCACAAGATTACTTATTCAGTTGCTCTCAATAGCAAGAATAAACAAGGGTTTAAACAGTGGTAGGTCTGCATCAGTTACAAAATAAGTAGTTTTCAGGGGCCTGATCTCAGAGGAAATACTCAAGATATATGCAAACTTTACTAAAGATGCTTATAATATGGTTGCAAAATATAACTAACATACCCAAATCCCAACAAACAATATAGAAAAATATATAATTATATGTCAAATTGCATAGTGTAGACTAGTATTATAAGAGTTTTGATTAAAGTCTGGTAAGCACATTTCACATGCTAAAAGAATTGCTATACAATAAAATTAGAGAAGGCATTTACAAAAAATCACCTTGGCAATTGTGATATCTAGTATTAAGTATTCTATGTTAATAACTAACTTGAAAGCAAGCTACTGAAAGTTGCTCATAATAAGGACAACTAGAATATAGCTGTGCTCTCTGGAATATTTGGATGAAACATTGACTACTTTACATAGACGTAATCTTTATGAACAAAAGACAAGTATAAAAATAGATTCTCAGTCATCTAGTATGATAATTAAGAGCCTGGAAATCATGAAGAGAAAATTTCTATTCAAAATGCAGAGCATAATAATTCCCATCTATTAGTTCAGTGCCTGGGTGTTAGCTGCTGAAAAATGAAAAACCCAGCAAAGGAGGGAGAAACATCAGTGTTAATTCAGTCAAAGTTGGCCATAGTCTTAGTTGACATTACATTTGCATTTTAAATTTGGGTTTGACTGACACTCCCCAAAATTTACATTTGACCTACACAAATAGCATCCATAACATTAAAATGTACCCTATTAACTTGACAAAGAATAAGTTTCTCATCATATGTTTTGGTATGATTTAATTTTCACAAATATACAACATCATTTCCCCTATCTCAACAGGGAAGGACTATTTCTTTTATATACATAAAAGACCCTAGACATTTTTCCAATTCAAAATATCCAATTGTTTGATTAATTTGACTCTATAGACAACAGAACCAATAAATTATTTTTACAGAACTGACACAAAATTAATATACAGAAATCTGTTGCTTTCTGTACACTAACAATGAACTATCATAAAGAGAAATTAAGAAAACAACCTCATTTGTAATCACACCAAAAAGAATAAAATATCTCAGAATAAATTTAACCAAGAAATTGAAAGACCTATAATCAAAAAGCTAGAAGACATTGATGAAAGAAACTGAAGATGATACAAAAAAATGGAAAAGTATCCTGCACTCATGGATTGGAAGAAATAATATTGTTAAAATGTCCATACTACCCAATGCAATGTATAGATTTAATGCAATACCTATCAAATACCAATGACATTTTTCATGGAACTAGAACAAATAATTTTAAAATATATAGAACCACAAAAGATCCTGAAGAGCCAAAACAATATTGAGAAAAAAGAATGAAGCTGAAGGTATCATGCTCCCTGACTTCAGACTATACTACAAAGCTACGGTAGTCAGAAACAGTATGGTACTGGCACAAAAACAGACACATAGCTGAGTAGAGAGCCCAGAAATAAACCCACACACATGTGGTCACCTAATCTATGACAAAGGAGGCAAGAACATATAATGGGGAAAAGACAATCTCTTCAACAAATGATGCTGGGAAAACTGGATAGCTACATGTAAAACAATGAGATTAGAACATTTCCTCATAACATATACAAAAATAAACTCAAAATGGAGATTAAAGACTTAAATGTAAGACTAGAAACCATAAAACTAGAAGAAAACATAGGCAGTACACACTTTGACATAGGTCTTAGCAATATTTTTTAAATATGTCTACTCAGACAAGGCAAACAAATGCAAAAATAAACAAATCAGACCTAATGAAAGTTAAAAGCTTTTGCACAGTGAATCAAACAATAGACAAAAGGAAAAAACAGACTACTGAATGGGAGAAGATATTTGCAAATGATATGTCTGGTAAGGGGTGACTATCCAAAATAAATAAAGAACACATAAAATTCAATATAAAAAAATTAAAAATGGACAGAGCACCTGAATAGACATTTTTCCATAGAAGACACACAGCTGGCCAACAGGCACATGAAAATATGCTCAACCTTGCTAATCAGGGAAATGCAAATCAAAACCACCATGAGAGATCATCTCACAACTGTCAGAATGGCTATCATCAAAAAGACAACACATAAATACCCTAGCACACTGGTGGTGGGAGTGTAAATTGGTTCAGCAACTATGGGAAACAGCATGGAGTTTCCACAAAAAATTAAAAATAGAACTACCATATGATCCAGCAATCCCACTTCTGATTATATATCTGAAGAAAACAAAAACACTGATTCAAAAAGATGTATGCATCCCAATTTCATTATAGCATTATTTACAATTGCCAAGATGTGAAAGCAACTCAACTGCCCACTAACAGATGAATGGATAAAGAAGATGTGGTGTATATATACAATGGCATATTACTCAGCCATAAAAATGAATGAAATTCTGACATTTTCAGCAATGTGGATGGACCTAGAGAATATTATGCTTAATGAAATAAGTCATACAGAGAAGGACAAATACAGTGTATTTTTCAGTTACATGTGGAATCTAAAAAATAAAGCATACAAATGAATAGAACAAAACAGAAATAGACTTACAGATACAGAGAATAAATTAGTGGTTACCAGCGGGGAGAGGGGGAGGTGCAAATTAGGGGAAGGGGTTTAAGAGGTACAAACTATTACATATAAAATAAATAAGATACAAGGATGTAATGTACAGCACAGGAAATAGAGCCAATATTTTATAACTTTAAGTGGAGTATAATCTATGAAAATAGAGAATCAATGTTGTACACCTGAAGCTAATATAATATTGTAAACCAACTATACTTCAATTTAAAAAATTATTCATCCCGAGAACTTTTGGACATAACTGAGTTTCCTGCAGCTAGAGGCACTTAAAAGCATAACGTTACACAGTAAGTAGATCAGGTATAAAAGGTATTCCTTTTCCAGTTTTCTTTTCTTTCTACTGATTATATCAAGGGTTAAGTTTCAGTATGGAACAAGTATGTCATCACCATCTTTGAGATATGAGCTAATGTTCCTTCATAACAAAGAAAACAGATCTCAGGATAAGCAGATAACAGTATCTACAAGAATTTAATAATATTGTTTTGCTTAGATTTGCATTTATTTTTTATAATTGTCACCTATTATGGCAAGTGACGCTATTCTGGTTTCCCATTTGTAACAAAAATATAAACTTCCCTTTAGATAACTTTAAGTTGAGAAAGTAAGTCAAATTAAAGAAATCGATATTTGGAAAATAGTAATATAGATGGTACTCAGATACAGCCAAATTTGTGCCATGGTAATCTATAAGTGACAAAGGTTAGGGAAATAGAGCTAAAATAATTAATATGTGTAAAAAGTGTTTATTCATTCATTGATTCCATGTTAATTACTGTTAATATTTTCATCCATTCAGTATAGAAATTCCTAAATTTTCAACTCTGTTGTCAGAGAACTAGTCTGTTATTTAACCTAAAGAATATCTTATCAAATAATTTATACAATCTAGTTAGTATCAAAAGACAGAACAAGAGGATTTTTAATAGTGTTAACTTGAAACAGCTTCATGGTTATTTGTTTTATAGGAGTTTGGAGGTACATCAAATACTGCTGTATGACCACAATATGAACCTAGAAGTTCACATTTTAGGAGTACAATATAGGCAAGATCATATTCTAATACAGTCACTTAGCACTCTAAAATAATAGTTCTCACCCTTTGTTCTGCCATAGCACATGGAAAATGATGTTCACATACTAGATATAGTCCTGGGAGCATACCCAGGTTTTGACAAAATTCTCTCATCTCTGACAATTTTTTTCCAGAGCACTTAGGCAATACAGGACTATAGCTATTGGTTATACATAATGGAAAGAATACTGATTTGCAGAGAAGGTGATCTAAGTGGATGGGGCTGGTGCCAGTTGTTTATGATTTGATAAAGCAACCAATAGTCCAATTTTACCTGCAACATTTTAAAAAGTATGACTTTTATAATATGCAGAAAAAACATTTTGCATTAAGATGAAGAAAAAAATTTTTTTGTTTTACTGGAAAGTGGAATAACTTGTAAGTAGTAACCCAAATTTCCTCATATGCATTACTGTGTTCTACAAGATTAGTTGAAACTAATCACTCATTTATAGGTAAACTTTAGCATTCACTGACAACACTTAAAATGCTATAGTACATTCTGTTTTAAATTTAAAATATATGAATCAGTAAATTTTTAAAAAGTAGATAGTATAACAAACTGTAGGTCTAAGAAATATAATATATTACATGTTAACTGTGCTAAATAGTTTGTTTAACTATCCAGAGATCTGATCAATTTTGCTGACATAAAGTCAAGTCTTAAACTAGCTAACTCAACATACCCTTTAGGAAAAATAATTCTTATTATGAATCACAACTGAACTGCAAATTGCTTACATATGTATGTATTCTGCTATCACTATTATAAAACCAATCAATGACAATTATTTTAACTTCATGATTATGTTATGAACTTACCTTATGCCAAAATAGCAGGAGTAGAGCATGGTCAGCATGACAGCTTTAGATATGTTAATAACAAAGCTATCTGTTTTTTGCATCTATGCTGATAGTGACAGATTGGCCCCAAACTGTCAATAACTCTTCCAAAGCAAATTTAATAAATGTGGAGACATGGACTAATATTACAGTAAATCAATTCACATCTCCTTTGTTCACTATACCTATTAACTCTACAAAAGAATGTGAATTAAGGAAGCCAAAGTGAAAATAACATTAAGCAATAATTCCAAATTAACCAAAGTAGTAAAATAGAACTTTATACTCGAGTCATACACATATGTTAAAAGCACAGTCACTAAGTTTTTTTCCTGAATTGTCCAGGTTTAGTTAAAAACTTTACTATTACTGTTGAACTTTGGTCCTCTTTAATAGAAATTAGAAATATTAAGGAATACACTCTTTTTTCTCAAACAATTACTATAAACTTTTATGTTTTAAGAATCCATAATTTTTACATTATTAGAGAAACAATGTGATATAACACTGCTTTAATCAAATACAAATAACTAAAATTATCTGTGTCAGAGTAACAGAGATAGAAGAAAAGATATGCTTACTCATATCATATAGGTGTAGAGCTTATAGAAATATGTATGTAAAACAAGGTTACTTTTTTTTGTTAGTAGGTATGCACTATAAGCATCAAAATTCAACTGGCTAACATTCCTACCAAGCAAAAATACAAATTTTAGTAAAACAGCCTATATATTTCATCAAATAAGTGAATACAGAAAGCATTTTGATACTGTTAACATGCCAAGCTAATAATGATGGACAAATAAAATAAGATTCTCTGGTTGACTATACTAAAGTTACCTTTAGTACCTGACTGTACTAAAGTTACCTGTAACTAAAGTTAACTAAAGTTACTGTACTAAAGTAACTAAAGTTACTGTACTAAAGTTACTGTACTAAAGTTACTAGTTACTGTACTAAGGTTATCACAGCGGGAAGGCTATGGGACTGCCACCCCATCACTAACTCGGCCTCTAGCTCCTTAACCTGGGCCCTGAGCATGAGGGGTGGCACTTTCAGAAACAGGTAAAGAGGCAGCAAAGCTGAAGAAATAAAAGGGGGAAATATATGAAACTGTAATATGAATTGCACTGAATTTCAGGGAGGCGTGTATGATGTTATTGCTGCCAACACTAAATTACCTGGCCTTGGTCTTGATCCTATTCCACCAGTGAAGTCTCTGAAAATAGAATTAGAAGGAGTTATTCAACTTGGATTTGACTAACATTTACTGAAAGCTTATACCCCCCTATGGTTTACATAGGAAAATATAGGTTTATTTTTCCTCAAGACGCCCTCAAGAGTTTAATAAAGAGAGAAAATAGACATATGTGAACCCAGAGCAGAACTGACATTCTATGACCAAATGGAAGAACCTTGTCCTATCACAGTTGTTTATAAGCTCTAAGAATAATTACGAGCCTAAATCTTAGTACAGTACCTTGAATGATTTTGTTACTTTTAAAATCAAAATACTTATTTTGTATTAAAAAGCAAAACCATTTAAAAATTTTTATGTAGTATTTTCCATGCTTTACTCCTGCTGTCTTAAAGAAGAAACTATAACTCTTCCTATGAAATGAGATGATTTTTGCATTTAAGAGGACTATATTTTTCCTTAAGTTCTCAGTGCTATTAACATTACTTGTTTGCCCTACCCTAAAATTCTGGATTTCCTGAACATTTTGCAAGTTGGTATCCATGGCTTCCACCTAGTGGAAGGGTCATTAGATCCTACTAAGGACAGCCATAAATAACCTTCAAGCTTGTTTTTTCTAGTGTAATCTAAAGTCAATTTCTTAATAGTTTTTAAAATGAAATAAGAAACATCTGTGCCCTGACAAATGATAAGAACCATACTTAAATTTAATACAATGCAACAAAATACATCAAACATGTTCACATATGGCACATGTGTGTATATTGAGTTGGAATGAACATAGGGACTCAAATACAAATAAACATGATTGATAATTTTCTTACCCCAACCCTTTCATTTTAATCACAGAAGTTTTGATACATACATGAAACACATACCTAAGTTATGAAGCATAACAAATTTGGCACTCAGCTACCCACCACTCGATTACTATAATAATACCAAAATCTGTGCATCCAACTGTGAGTTCCTTCCCTATCCATTCCCATCCTTCTAATCCCCTACCAAACCAGCCCTCTCTTGATTCTATTTACGTTTTGTGTCTCATTCCCAGCCCATATTTCCAGAGCCTTGAAAATTAAATGAAACTCGCCATCTTTGCATAGGTAATACATTCTCCCAACACCTGGAATAAGGTGGCACGTTTAAATAAAGAAAAGGGATGCCCCCTTCTCTCAAATTTTCAAAGAGGGGCATAATCTCAGCAGTGCCCATATGCGTGTGGCGGAAGC